>NC_134042.1:14417328-15049203 GCF_965140245.1 Athene noctua | reverse complement strand
GAATGTGTGAGGGTAGTTTTGAATATTATTTATTTTTGAGTGACTTGTGCAGTAGATCTCAAACCCAGATCTGAATTTTGCAAGTAATGTCTGTACCTGAAGTGTAACTGTGTGCCTGCGTTCTAAATACATAATAGAGCTGCTTTTATGCCTCAGCCTTCTGGCTCTTTTATGTGACAGAGTGCCATTCTTATTCCCCATGTACTCACAGCTAATACTTACTTTTTTGTGCATTCCTAGGTGTGTGAATCAACCTATCGTCACTGCATCATCACTTTAATCATACTAACTTGACAACCATTGTATGCCAGCTTGTGTCAACACCAGGTAAGATGAAAGCTAATGCCATTACTTTATTTCTTCTGACTCTTCGCTTTTTAAATCTGTAGTTTGCCCACATGCCATGACTCTTCTGTAGACTAAAGTCAAAATGTGCTGCCTTCCATGTTCTCTTCCTGCAGTGAGACAGCCACTTACTGTTGGCATTACTTCCTGTTCCGAAAGCTAGCATTCTAAAATGTTCTTGGGTCTCACTCCTTTGTAGCCATGCCTTAGTCTTTTTCTTGACACCTCTGTTAACCTGTTTTTTGTGGTGTTCAGATACCACAAGCTGGTTTTCTTTCTTGTATTCTTCTCGCTTCCTTACCACTCCGTGGTTTTGCTGTAGAAGCTGTTGAACTGCCTTCCAGAGTTACGCATGCATTATAAGCCACCTATACTGTCTGACCTTTTCTCTTGAACAGAAAATTAGTTTTCATTTGATTTTTTTTTTCCATACTTGCTCCCAAATATTACCTTTGAAAACCTAAAGGATCTCACTTGTGTATTTTATGTTTTAATAGTAAGAAACTACCTGGATATGTCTTCCAGAGAACTAAACATAAAGCTGTTTTTTGGACCTCACCCTTTTATCCCCCTTCAGAGAGGGGATGTAGATTGGGCGGGGGGGAGAGGAAATCCCTCTAATGCTTTCAACAAGGTTATTATCCAGTGCTCTAGGGGAGTCCTAGTGCTGACAAACTAATGTGAGCCTTTGGTGGGATGGTAATCAGAATAGGGATAATTCCTTTGACTACGCCCTCTTCCCCTCAGATCCCTCTAGCAGTGATAAGGCATTAAGCTCCTTTGCTACCATTCTTCTTGCTGTGCTGGCCTGTTGTCCTTGTTTCCTGCAACTGCTAGTGCAGAGGTGTGAGTTCTGAGGGGGTCTCATTAGGAATGCTCCTTTAAATCTTTTGAGATTTTTGGGTGCTCCTCAGTTAAAAAGATATCTTGGTGGATGTGTGTTTATTTTTTTATCATTAAATAAAAAAACCTTTTTTGGGATGCAAGACATATTAGACTTGAATATAGTGGCATCTTTCACATGTTGGGACATGTAACTGAAAGAATGCAAGTCAGCATGTAGCTGAAACTTAGACGGTGTTTTTCTCTGTCTGTTCTCGTTCCTTGGCCAGAGCAAACAAGTATTGTTTCTCAAATGCTTTTAAGTAGTCTTAAAGAGTCGAATTTCTGATCACTAGTCCAAAGAGCTCTAAGTTTTCTAGGATGAATGTGTATGCAACCTATATATTTTTTGGTTTATGCCAATGGTCTGTTTCCAGTCTAAAGAGAAACAGCACAGCAGTAGAGAGGAGCTTGAAGCCTAGGTATATAGTGAAATATGACTTTGCTTGTAATATAACACAAAAAAAAATTGTTAAAACTGTGTCTCTTCACTAGATCTTATTTGTGACTGTGGGGAAGGGGCAGGGGGTGGTGGTGAAGATACTGGTTAGGTCTGTGAAATGATTGCATCAGACAAAGCTGTTAAAATGTCTTGCAGATCAAAAAGGGAATGGGAGAAATGTACTCAGTTAGCTTCTTAAGCTTTCCCTTGGCAGTATGAGGCTGAGAAGCTCATCCTTTTCTTCTAAAAGCAGGTCTCCCTAGTATAGCCATTAGGTTTGTGATAGCGGATTCTCTGAGGGTACATGGTGACAATCCTACGTGGGTAATCTGTCCTGAGTCTGGCTGAGCTGGCCTTCTGGTGAACTTGTAAGGGAGTTTGCTATCTTTCACTAGGAACTGTTCTCTCTGCAGGGTGTTTTGAGACCCTCTTCGGTGTAGAATAGAGGAATAGGAGGGATTTAGACAAGTTAAAGATCTTGCCTGGAAGACAGAGATTGACTGGGTGTGTCTGCACAGCTAGCATCTGCATATCAGCACAATGCTCTCACAGAGTTTCGTTTTGATGGAGAGTGTTTTTTTCCTAATGCAGAATTGGAAAAGGCCTACAGTGATGATGTAAAAATATGATCTCTTTGCAAGCTGCACAATTTTTGGCTGTGCAGACATAATATCTAGATAAGCTGAGCTCAAAAAAATGTGAAAAAAGGTATTGGGGTGGAAAGAGAAAGGCTTCATCAGAAGGTGCCTATCTTATTTAGAGTGGTTTTTGCTAGTGACTGTACACAGGTGGGGAGTGTGCATTACAGAGGTCATCCAGCGTGGTTCCCCGGTGCAAACCTGTGTGGAAGCATTAGCTGTGGGAAGGGGTTTATCAGCACTTCCAAACAGCAGTAGTTTTGTTTCTTTTTTCCTTGACAACATTCAAAGAGACATCACTAACAGATGCAGTGTGACACATTTTATGTGGGTAAAATTATGGGCTAGGCATAACTGCCTTTGCCTAGCACTATTAACTCAACAGTTGTTAAATCCCAGGAAATGCTCATTTTCAGGGTGGTGATTGTTTTTATGACCTGAAAATAAAAACTGGAAGGCGTATGCGTTGTTAGTTTTATCTTTTCTTTACTCTCGATTGGTGTGTGCAGGGCATTTCCTGTGAATGAGTGCCCTGTACTTAGTTATTAATATTCTAACACATTTCTACATCCTGCTCATCTTCTGTGCTTTGAAACAATTATTCTGAAATGGGGGGGTGTCAGAGAGACTGCAGACAAGTGGCAGTACAGAACACAGGATTCCACTCCTGCATTATTTTTATCCTGTGAAGTGAGAACAGAAGGAGGATGACAGAAGCATTCCTGAACAGCTCCTGTGCAAAGCTGTTGGCCTTGAATGCTCTCTAACCTGTGCTTTATTGTCTGTTTCCCCCTTGTCTGATTGAACCATTTGTGACCTGTAAAACCTAAAATCTGAGTGCTTGTAACAGTGGTGTCTGCTCTGGGGTCAGCCAGCATTCATCTGCATCCCTTCACACATATTGGGGTTTCTCCTTTGTGTAGATTTTGACTTAGGCTTTTTTTGGTCCAGGTTAGTATTTCCTTTTCAAGTGGTGTTCTGTAGCATGAAACTCCAGGGGCATACAACATTGTTGGTATTAAAAATTAAGGAAACAGTACAGAATATTCAAAATTGATCTTTTTCTCTCCCCAGATATTTTCTTTCTGCTCCACTGATAGGAGGCCAGAGGGAACTTCCTCTGCCTGTTTCTTTATGTATGAACTGAAGGTTTGTATTCTAGATGAGAGCGGGGTGGGTTTTTGGTGGGTTTTTGGTGTTTATTTGAAGGTAACTTGAAGACTAGCTTAACCCTTGTGACTCTCTGGTTTGATCTCTGGTAGAGTGGAAGAAAGATGGATTTTCCAGCAGCCACCGTATCCTGGAGACAGTATATTGTTTTATTTAAGCTGCGATGATCACATCTTCCCACCTCTCCACTTCCCCCCGACATTTTGTGGAACAGACATTTCTTAAGTTTAATTTTTCATCTGTATTTATCCCTATTTGTGAAGCTAGTTTTTAATTAACATAGCATAGTCATCAACAAACACATCACAAAACGGCTCTTTGACTTTTGATGCGACAAATAACTTGCTGTGTCTGAGACTGGGAAGAAGATTGCTCCCCCATAGGCTTGTGTTCCCTGGCCAATTCCACTTCTGCTCTGCTACCTAACAGCCAGTTGTGTTTATGGGTAGAGCTTAGCATCTCAGCTAGTGCTTTGGTCAAACTAGCTGGTGATCAAGGTATCTCGCCTAACCTTGGAGTGGCAGGTTGGAACCTAGCACTACCTGTAGGTGCTATTTCCCCTCTGTAGCAGAGGACCAGGCTCTGACCATATATTCCTTAAACAGGAGTTGCAGTGAGGCAAGCTGGGTTCATGTGGGATAGATAGATAGACAGACAGACAGACAGACTGACTTCTCTTTTACAAGGATGGGTCCTTCAGGTGAAAATGGAAGGCATGCCTGGGGTGATGGGTGTTGCCAGTGTCCTTACTGTGGCTGTTCAAGGAAATTGGCGGTATAGCTGGTCTATTGTCTCACTTGCTGAAATCCTCTTTTCTTTGCCTTTCCAGCAGGAAGGGCTCTGCAGTTCATGACAGAACAGAGTCATCTCTAGTGCAGCAAATCTGTTGTAGGAGTCCCAAGAAAAGACAGCTATTTGTAATGGGCATCAGAGCTATTGAAACTCACTTTTTGGGCAGGGGCTTACCTCTGGTGGTAGTGTGGCAGCGAGAGCCTGGGATGAACGTGTCAATATGAAATACTCATCTGAAAAACTCGCTAAAGGAAATCTCCTGTTTGAGAGGTATGTCACCTGAAGATAGACCTGTTGCAGGATAGGTTGAAATCTGTCAGTACCTCTGTTTTTTGTTTTAAATGATTCACAGGAAACACCTAGATTCTTCAGAACAGCTTGTTTTTGTTTTTTTTTTTTTAACTAAAACTAGGCTGCCCCGCATAAAGTGTGTGGCAGCACAGGGAGGTGGGAGAGGAGATGTGTATTGTACTTGAGACTTTTGAGGGGGCCTGAACACTGAAGTTGGAAGGAATTTAAGTGTTTGGGCCACTGAATGTTAACAGTTGGCACTAATACGCTTCTGACCTCTGGCAACATGGCTGAGAAAATAGTCCTGGTTGCCGTTTGTAAATCTGTCTCTGTTGCCTTGGTTGATCTGCGTACCTGTGCCCAGTCCCTTCCACTGTCTCCAGTGGTGTACTAGTGCGTGCGTTGGTGCTGACTAAAGAGGAGGGCTTGAGTCAGAAATACTGCTTCTTACGGAATGATGCATGTGCTGCAGCTCCTCCAAGCATTGTTCCAGACAAGCCTTGCTGAGTTTGAGATATGTGAAGATTTTTATTTCTTTTTTTCTGAGGTACTTGGTGGCAAGCAATCACATTTGCTAAAGCAAGCTGGTGTTTTATAGTCCTCCTGCACTGTGCATTTAATTGCTGCATATCTGATTCCTGCTCTCTCAAGCATACATTGATTTTTCTTTTTTTATGCCAACTGTTTAACAGGCTCCCAGTGCATATGGGAATTTTGCACCATCTTTCTTCTTAAAGTAGTACTTGGAGCTGTTGAAAGATATTCAGCTTAGACAATACAGTACTGTGTCTTAACAAGGGCATATGCATATCCTAAATTCTGTGAAGGTATAGCCGGGCACTGTCTAGCTGCTCAGAGAAGTTCAAGGCAACGTTTTCTTCCCTTTCAGCACCTCATGCTGGGTGCTCAACTTGTTTAATCCCCACAAGTGGTGAATTTTACAGGATGGATACAGTAAAGAGTGCAGAGGGCGTTTTTTGTCTTCCAAGCCATGAAGATCAATATTAAATGTAAAATCAGTAAATTATATATAGATTATTTTTTTTTCCTATAGGACTCACGATTATCTTAGCCTTTCTTGTCTTTGAGTTCTTTTATGTCTCTTTTGGTTATGGAGCCAAAGATGCTGCATGTGATGATGGTAGAATTTGCTGTAAGTGTAGAAGGTAGCCTGTTTTTTCAAGTTGAAGATAATTTTTGGAGGTAGGTAAGGTTAAGGAGGAGCCAATAAGATATTTCAAGCAGGCTTTTTGAAGCTGGCTTAACTCAGTAGTTGTACTGGGATGAGCACATGAATTCAGTAGAGTTATTTGAGACTTGCGCTGTGAGGTTGATTGCTGCTACACCCTCTGTACCTGATGATTGAAAGACTACTGTGGAGATCCTCTCCCCTTTTTGGGGAAGGAAAGGAAAATAAGAATATTACAAACAGAGCATGTGGAATCTTTTGGCAAGTGTAACACTGCCTGCTACCCAGGAATTGGATGCTGAGAAAGGTATTGGACCTACACTGCCTATGAGAACAGAGACTGACAGCTCTGGAGGCTGAAGCTTTATTAGCTTCTCAGAAAAAAAACAACAGGGTGTTGTTTTTCAGGGTGTAAGAAATGTGATTAGCATAGGAAGTGTTAACACAAGCTTTGTATACAGTGTCATGAATGTTGTGTAGTTGTTGCCTGGGTTTCTCTATGTGCTTCCTGCCTGTCAAAGCCTCTAGCATCTGCAGGAAACGGAGCAGTAAGCTAGATGAGTTTGTTTTGATCACATGTGAATTTTTACACACCAACGTGTGTGCAGTTTTTGAGGGTAGATCAGTTTCTTTATTATGTATCTGTCTGTAATCAAGATGTAATCTACAATGTCATAGGTGGTGCTCTCAGATGGGGCCACAAGTCACAGGTAAAGGCCAGTAATGTGATGGAGGAAGGTAGGGGGGAAAAAAAAGACACATAAAAATGTAACTCATCAAAACTGACCTAGCCTTTTTCTTTTATGTGAAGCTGCTCTTAAGAAGGTGATGATCTGAGTACATTTGGGAAGACAAACCTTGCAACAATCTACCAGTTTCTTGGTGTCCAGGAACTAGTTCTTAGAAGAGATGATGTCACTTAGCTTCCTGGTGAGAAAGAATAATATTGGTTGTGAAAAATCACAGTAGTAAAGGTCAGACATCTGGAGCTAAGATAGACCCAACCTTCTCAGAGCAGGCACTCAGGTTATGTAGATCTGGATACAAGGAATGGGTCTGGATGTCTTACATAACCATTTGGGCTATATGTAGTAGGTAAGTGTCCCTCAAGAAAAATGCTGAGCTTGGTTCCCCACTACTAACTAGAAAACAATGGGAGGCTCAGAAGTGTATTGGAAAGGCTTCTTTGTTCAAATCCACGTGTTGAGGTGATATTCATCTGGCTGCTGGGGTCTGAGCTTTGAGGCCCTTTATATCTGTCTTTAGAGAATCTAGATTCAGAAAGAAGTGGTAAGAGTCTGTAGGTGTCCTCTCAAGAGAAATTGTTGTTTAACACAGGGAGAGAAGATTTCTTGCCTTGAGTTCTTGTATTAAAGTAGAAACATCTTTGCCAGCCCAGTTGTGACAACCTCTTTCCCTCTCTTCCTATCCTTCTTCACCATCCAATGAAAATATGTATTCCAAGACATACGTGTCTTAGAATAGATAAAGCATTTCAAATACCACTGCAGTCTCTCATGCTGTCAGTGGTACGCCCTGGGGTTATGGGTGTTATTGACCATAGGTTTTTGCCTTTAGGCTATGTTTGGCAAAAATTTTAAGTAAATTTCAATCCAGTTTATTTTGGTATTGAAAGCTTAAAACTCCATTCTTTTTCCTTGGTATTTTGTGGAGAAGAAATTACTGGGGTGAGACTTGCACTTGGATAACGTGCCCTGTGTTTTATAGGTAACCCTCTGTAATACAAGATGAGCTTCTCTGCTGTGTTCTGGAACAAGAAGAGCTAAAATAGCTAAAGTACAGAAGCCAAACCTCATCGAGTAAAAATGATACATGGATTTTCTTCCACAGTTGATAGTTTCCTGTGTAATAGGGCATAATGCATGGCTGCCGCATGCTTTGTACTGTGGTGTGAGACTTCATTGTGTTGTGGTTCTCCCAATGTGTGGCTGTGAGGTTGCCATACTTTCAGCTGATGGTGTAGGGTTATGCCAGCCACGCCTGGCACATGGGAATGTGGTGACCTTGTATGTGTGTGGGACATGGGCAGCTGTGGGGAGGACAAGAGTGTGTCCTTCATGGGGTGGGGTGGCAGATGTTGGCATAATTTTATCGGGGCACGGGAGTCTTTATTCATTCAGTCCTTTGGTCTCAGGTAAGTGCCAAACTAGGCAAGTTTTGGGCCAAAGCGCTGCTACCTGGCCTGCAAAGAAAAACAAAGTCCTAATGTGGAAATGCTGTTCTCGGGTGGAAAATGTTAAGGTAGCAAGAAGTAGAGAGGGGTCTCTGCTGCCACCACTGAGCCAGTGATGGCCTCTGGAGTGCCTTGCTCCTGGTGGTCTTGCAGACTGTGGAGGTGAACATTTTACTGTAGTGGGCATTAAACCACTCAGTTTATCTAGGCTGCAAACATAACAGTGATAGCTATACCACAGAGGAAGATTTGTATGAATCTGTTGAACAAAAACCCAAGATACTTTGTCCTGTGTTTTGGCTTGAGGTACCAAATGTCTGAGCTTGAGGGTGTACTTGTCTTTGTTCTGGGGGTAGGTGAATTTGGGGATCTCTTTCTGCAGTAGCACTGAGCTAGACCTTATTTCCTTTTGTGTCAAATGGAAGCACTTCCTCCCCAGGCTTCATTGAGCAAGAGAGCTGAATACTTCGTGTTCAGAAAAAAAATAAATCCTGTTGCTCTGGGGTTTCTGAATGCCTAAGGAGCAGTGACTATTTAAAGGGACTTGGTCAACGGGGAAGTCCTACCTTTGTCTGAAAAATTTCTCTACATCTGTTCATGTAAGATTATGGAAAAGTTTTGAGGGTGAAATGTTACTTTCTCCTTTCAGATCATAGTATGCTCATTGACATAGGTATGGTCATTTTGATATCCCACAGAATAAATCTGGCCCTTCCAGGTTTGAAGGCTTGGCTGTACTTCTCTCTGCTGCATGAAGTAATGAGCAACAGAACTATCATGAGTCTAAAGTTCAGATGGCGGCAGAGCAGCTTGGGGGCATTTCTAATACCTGAAGCTCCTTTTAATTTATGGAGGAAAAAAAAATCCTTTAATTGCTGGATAGATGACAAGTAGGGGATCAAAGTGAGACTTCTGAGGCAAAGCTTAACTGCTTATAAGCCAGAAGTAATCATGGGTCTCTTTGCTAATGAAGTTTAGTGTTGGAACTACAGAGCTGAGAAGGCAGACTTGGGAAAATACAATGCAAAAGGCTTATTTTTTTTGTCTGCCCAGTGAAATATCAGCCTTTCCCCCTTAGCCTCCTTACCCTTGGCAGAGGACATGTGCCGTGTGCAGTCATTTTGGCCACTGCCCCTTTGTGCAGTTTTGTGTGCTTGTGTTGGGGTCACCCACACAACTGCTGGCTGGTCTGCTCTGATCTTTTCTTCTCAGGCTTCCACTACTTTGTGCCCCAGAGTGCAAAGGGGACAGCATGTCCAGCTCTGGATTCAGGTGATCTTAAAATGGACAGGCTGTCCCAAGTTCCACACAGGAAAAAAATGGAAATTGTCTTTACAAAATCTGCCTTTTCTGAAAACAGTAACAAGGTTGCTCTGGTTTCATCATTATTAGCCACAAGCAGAGTTAATGGTACTACACAAAAAAAGTCTAGAAATGTTTGTTAGGGAAGTCCATATTTAATCTCTCCCGGTGGCCTTTGGCTTGCTTAAAGCTGTGCTACAACCTTTCTGATTTCTAAGACTATTCATTGCCCCCTGTGTCCGAAAATGCATTTAATTCTGTGATGCTTTCACTGGCAATAAGTTTCATTTTCGCGTGGAAGAAATGTAGACTATAGATCTTGCTAGAAATTGATTGGGAGTAACTTCTGGTGGCATGGAAAATCTTAAATAAGAATAACATAAGCTGTGTGCAGAAGCCCGAGTTACAGAAGGCTTTAGTCAGAAGCCTGCATCCAGCTTTCAGCTTCCATAGGAGGTTGCTACTCCACACGAGTACACTGCTTGTGCTGCTCTCTTGTGTGAAATGTATCCTTTTATAGGAGGATTGTCAGTAAGTGAAATATATAAGGAGGGCAAAACATGGAAGATGACACTTTGTTCTTCAAAGTTGTTATCAAAAGCTGGCTTTTGTAAGCATAGAGATGAAGTTCATGGTCCTAAGCTGAGACTTCTAGCCACCTCTTTCAGTAAATACTTATCCTGGCAATAACTAGAATTCAGATATTACATCTATTTTTTTTCCCTCTGGCACTTTCTGGCTGTGAGGCTGTTAACCAGACAGTTGCTGTCTGTGTCTCTTCTGTGCTGCATTGCTGTTCCTTTACTGCTTGTGAGTAGGCTGACATATGTGAATACAAAGTGAGATGTGTGGGTCAGGGCAACAGTATACCTGGACTCAGATTGGAGTTTTTTAAAGAAATGGAGAGGGGAGACTGAGACATGTGACCTGGATGGATCTAGGAAATAATGCTGGCACTAGTTAATCTGGCATGTCATTTTTTCTATTTTATTTACTCATGGCACTTGATTGTCAGAGTAGGCTTCTATACTGCATTCTCTTTGTGGCTTAGGCTGCTCAACACTGCTGCAAAATCCCTCTAATCCTTTTTGCTATCTGACGCTTGTAACGAAAACTCAATTGACAAAATGAACACTTGAATTTCAGAGAGCAAGTGTGGATTCAGGTTGGGAAGAATGAACAGCTGTCAAATATGGCAAGACCTTGTTGGGACTCAGGGACTCTTACAATAGGTAAATTAACTTGTGTGCTGTATCTTGACAGCCGTTGAGGGTTTTTGCTAGTACCAGGGGTCTTATCTCCCTGCACAAGACTTACACAACTAAATGATACCCACCAGCAGGTGCTCAAATAGAAAAAGACCTTACTGATCTGTTTTTTAAGAGATAATGAGCATGCATTAAGATTGTCCCCATTGCCTTAGAACTTTGCTGTGTGGCAGACCCCGTACGTGGGGTAGCACTGCTGAAGTAGAAGCTTTCTCAGCTAGTGTGCCCATGTTTTCCAGGATATTAGAAAGCATTGCTGCCATGTCTCTGGCCTCACATTTGTTGAAGAAAGATGTGTTCTTGGGTTGTCTAATCTGACCAGCTGTGTTGGTTGCAATTCTGGGCAGTACTTTCAGGAATTGAAGATGGCTTCATGATAGTGGCTGAGATGTGCAAACCATGCTTACTGCTGCTGGATGTCTCACAGGTCCAGAGTGTTACTGTAATCTGCTAGTGACAGAACTGGTCTTTCAGTGTTGCAGCTCTGGCTGGGCTGTGGATAAACCAGGCTTGTGTTACGGCTAAGCAAAACTCCTACAGGAGTGTTCTCATCCTCATCATCATGGCATCCTGTCATGAAAAGTGCTCAGAGCTTGACTGCCTGGGCCAGAATACTGGCAGTACCGGTTCTTCAGAAAGCCAAATCTGGACTGAGGATGATGGGGCTGAAACAGGGGAAAGGGAACAGGCATTTTCCCTCTTATCTTGGAAAGAGTGACCTATTACTTTTGCTTTTAAATATGAATGAACTCATTCTCCGTACTTCAGATACTGACCATATGGTATTCCTGGTAAAAGTAACAGATGTTCCTCTCTTGCTGTGGCTTGCTTTGTTACGCAAATTCTCTGTTTTCTTTCTATCCTGCCTGCAATGGGCTGTAGTAGTGTTCAGCTCCTGTGTATCAGGTTATTGCCTTGAATTTTTAAATGTGCGTTTACAAAGAAGGCTGGGACTGCATAAAATGTTGCTTGGGTTGTGAATCTGATGCGTGTGTGTACATAGGTGGTAACTGAACCCTGCATTCTAGGTCAGTATGCTCAGCTGAATAGTTTCTCCTTCTGTTTTGCTGTTACTTGTGGCCTCTGCACTTTGTTCTTCAACATAAAACAGAATGTTCCACCCCACCTTCTTTGTGGTAGTTTGGTTTTGCTAGTGAATACAATTTCTGCAAATCTGCATCACTTTGTATCCCAGAGCAGCATTGGTTTAGTGAGAGAATGGGGATATTTTTGCACTTAAGTGCTTGTTTTCTATATTCTTCCTGCCAGTGTAGTTGTCATCCTGTGTACTCATGAGCTGTTGTTCCAGTTTAGTAAGGGAGAGTAGGCATGTGGTGTGGACTGCAGCAGACAAGGGTCTATGAGTGCCAGATAGACCATGGTATCCCACAGTCTGGGTGCAGGAATTGGAGGATTGCACCCACAAACAGTTGTTCTCTGTCGTGTCTTTGTTTGCATGGGGTATGAAGCACTTGAAACAGCCCTAAGAGAAAGTTTGATCCTTGCTGGTGGGAATGATTCAGCCCTTCATAAGTCTTATTTCATGTATTCCTGGGAATCCTCATGTGGGAGAGGGCATGTTGCTTTGCCACTGGAGATCTGTCACCCTAAGGCTGTGTCAGGGGCTGGCTGAGCCTGTGCTGCCACGCTGACCTGTGTGTACTCTATTGCACATGCAGCTGGAGCAGGCCGGGTTATGAACTGAGCCCTTCCATGGGCTTCTTGTCTGGGCGTAGATAAAGACAGTTCCTTCCCCTTTCCCTGTAAATCTAGGTGTGTCAAAATGGCTTGCTTTCCACAGTCCAGGGAACCTGCCTGCTAGTCTTTTGTGTAAGCATAAGCATGTGTCCGTATTGATTTATTTACTAAGAAGGGTGTCAAACAAAGAAGAATGTGGTGGTGGATTACTTTTTTTAAGTCTTCTGTAATGGGAAGGAGGATTTGCTGTTAATATCAAGGAAGCTGCCATGGTTTAACAAGAAAAAGTTTTCCATAGTTCAGTAAAGTATACAGTGATGGGATTAAGGTGAAACAAATATTAGTTTTGTCTTTTTGAGAGAAAGCAGTTACCAATTTTCTGCATGTATAAATGTCCATGGAGCAGTTCGAAGTGTGTGTGTGGTTGCTGGTTAATGCAATACTGGGAAGAGGCACTAGCACAGGTCTTGTGACCAGTCTGTTGATGTGTAGTCTCTTACTTTACTTGGAAGGCTTATGGCAGTGGCATGGGTCGATTTCCCTTTGGGGAAAACATGAGTCTTTAGGGGAGGGATTGTGTCTCTCTGGTGAAGAAAGCAGAGGTGGGGAGTGTTTATCTCAGGGCCTGAGGTCCTTAGACCATGCACTAAAGAAAGCTGTTGTACAGCTGTGCCCAGAAACCCCTAGTCCTTTCTGGGAAACTTATCTCTGTGCTCTTGGGCTGGCTGTTTTCTGTTTGGGCTGTAAGTCAACTGTGATGGTGTGCTTGCACAGTGCTGCTTAGCACATCAGGGCTTGTAGTTGCTACAGCCAGTGGGACAACGTGGTATTGCAAGCAGCTTTAACTTCAAAATACTTAACTTGCAGGTGGGTCCAAACTTAATGTGGTCCCTTGGCAGAGCGAGTCAGTGGAGCACGCTGTTTTAAGCATCTGATCTCGTGTAGAAGACTGAAACCTAGAGGACTGTTTGTGTGAGAGAGGAAGAGTGCCTTTGAGGATGTTGGGATTAATGGTAGATTTCTCTAAAATTTTAATGCTGCTCTTAGGAGAATACAAAACCACAGAAGTGAAACCCACTGATAGCTGTGTTTGGGAGCAGGCCCAGGTTCCCTGAGAATCCCACTGGGGCCAGTTACAAGGATGCAAGGAGGCAACAATTTCATCTTTGTCCTTAATCAGAAGACAAACAGCTGCAGTGGGGGTGGTAAAATGCAAGGAAAGGCCAGATAAATGCTAAGACATCAAGAAGATTAAGAAGAAACAAAAAAAACCCCGAAACTTAAACTCTGGACAGGATCAGTGTTCAAGATGACTGCAGATGCTGTGTGGTGAACCTGCTCTCAGTGGCTTACTCCTCATTGCCATTGGAGCACCCCCTTGTCTGTGCTGCAGGCATGCTTTAGGTTAGTATCAAGCTTTGAAAGGTGTGTTCAGCAACAGCTCTTGTTCTCAGCCAAGGAGGGGGGTCTACTCCTGTGCATAGGTTCTGCATCTTAAGGAGGCATGACTAAACTGGGAAACAGTTAGAAAAAACCCTAACCAAACAAAAAAAACCCCAAACCACCCCTACTCCCATCCCTGCCTCCCCCCCCCCCCCCCCCCCCCCCCCACCCCGGCCCCAACCCAAAATCCCCTCTAGAAAACACACATGCTTTCTGAAAGTACGTCTGGCACGGGAGAGGAGCCAGTTTGCTCCTTTTTCCCTGGAGCACGAGATTCCTGTGTTCCCAGTTGTGGTTGTTTAGGGAAGGCTGATGCAGGTATCTGTAGGGTGGGTGATAACCCCTTGCATGAAGGAATGTAGCCTCCATTACCAGTATGCAGCTCATCTCTGTACTGAGCTCCGAAGAGCTCGGCGCTTGGGAGGGTGGTGTGCCCGCTCAAGTCTCACTGGATTGCTAATGCTGCAGCCACACAAGACCTTTGCAAAATGCACAAAGTAACTGCCCTCAAAACCTTACAAACTCATTCCTATATGCCCAGGGGCAACTTTTTCAGTCATGGGAAGTCCTGGAGACATCGTTAATGAGTTCAGCTGAGGAAATAGCACAAGGAACTGTGGGAGAGGGAAGGCTCACTGTTGCGTGTGAAGCGTGAGCTGAAGTGTGTGCAGAGAGGGTAAGGAGGGGTGGTAGTAATCTTAAGAAGGAATGAAAGAGAAATGAAAGCAGACGTGAGGGTGTGTTAAGACTTGAAGACAAGGGAAAAGAGCTGGGAAGTGGAGAGGGAGAGCCAATGGCAAGGAAAGAGTCTTTACTCCTTTCATAAATCTGGTTTTATAAATTAATAAGTGTCAAGTTCATGTCAGTGACTGTAGCTACAAAAATAAAAAGGGAGTTAAATACTTACTGATAAGAATTTGCGGGAAGCCTGTTTCCAAGCAGTCTTGCTCTTTGATTCTTGCTTCTGAGCCAAATTATTGGCATGTTCTGGGACAGAAATAGCTCATGCATCTGAGTGACCTTTTAATTTCCTTTTCAATCTTCTGAATCCACTGTAATGAACAAAAAAAGCATTAAGAACAGGCATGGTGCCGGTTTTACTGCATGTTTGCAGTAGACCAAATAGCTCTGTATTTCTCTGGGTGTTGTATAGCAAGAACCTGCTGTGAGAATAAGATCACAGGGAGCCAGTTGTGGTTCAGAGTAAAAAGGTGGTTTCTACCCATGTGATGGTGGCTCATGATATCTTTGTAGCAGTGGTCTTTTTTTTTCTGTGTTTATACAGCACCTAGCACAGTGTGGTCTGATTCCTAGGCTTCAATTTCTGCCTCCTTTTGCCCTGCAAATGCTAATGAGGCAAGGAGTGCTTATGAAGGGATTTTTTTTTTTTGCCTAGTTGCATACCTGTCTGAAGCAAAAATTTATCCTTTGGCATGTATCCCAGGCTTTGTCTGCATCTCTTCCCTTGCAGTGGCTTCTGTAGTGAATCACAACAACTAGCTCTTATGTATGAAAAAGTATGTTAAAAAGCATGTGCTAAAGAGAAGGGGATAAAAAATGATGTTTCAGCCAAGAGATTTTCATTGGGTGAGGGGATGAGGGAGGTGCATGCAGCAGAGGAAGAAGCAGCATGAGGCTTTTTATTGCACAGCATGAAAAAATCCCACAACTAAAATCTGATCTAACCTTTTCGCCCTGTGCGTCTTGCAAGAAATGTTTTCCATGTATGGGCACAGGAGAGCCTGCTGTAAGGAAGCATGTGGCTGTCATTTATTTCGGAAAATGTGTCTCAGCATTCCAGCATAAGAAAACAGACCAGATAGACCTGTGGTATCTGCAGCTTTTATTGCCCACGTTTGTTATTTAAAGTCTTCTCCAACTTGATTCTAGTGAAATAACAGGCTTACCTACAGTCTGCTGGCTACTTGTAGGTGAGAATAAGCCAAGTGTTGCTAGGGATAGGCCTGACATTTCTCAAGTCAACATAATTGTATTATGCAGCTGATGGTAAGTTGAAATCCTTCCAGAAGATTTCTGGAGCTGTGGTTTGACTGTTAGTAAATGATTTATTATGCAAGTCACCTGTATAAAGCAGTCTGAAGTTCAGGTGTGGCTTTAAAAAGAAGTGTTGATTATATTAATCACTCCTCTGAGGTTCTTCAAGACTGGTTCGTTCCCCTGATACTCTTTTTCCCCTCATGCTTTTTTCATGGCATATAATAGTGGAGGAAAAAACCCTCTCTTTAGGAAATGGGGATTTAAGCATTTCTTGTGTAAAGGAGAGAATTCTTTTTTGCCTCTTGAACTTAAGGTGCTTGTAGGCCTTGAATTAATCTTCTTAATATCTAAAAAATAATTCCAACCCTTGACATTGGCTAATTACATATACCGGAACACTCCCAATATTGATGATATTAAGGCAGTAACATGCATGTCCCCTGTTCAGTCTCCCCCTCAGCTTTTTTTTAGGCTTCTGCAAAGTCTGAGAGTCTCATACATTGTGCATCTTTCTTTTGTTGCAGTGTCTTTCACCTTAATAGCATAGGTCTTAATTCGTCAGTCTCAAACCTTTTTACATATTGTGTGTATATGCATGAGTGAACGCTTGTAGAAGTGAACTGGGATTGCTCTGCATATCGTCATGTGTTGAAGATTGGTTTGTAGGGGAGCTCTATAGCCTGCTCTCAGTGGGTGTTGAGAATTACTGTGCTCTGAAGTGACACAGCCCTCACAAAGCTGGTTCTTCCCTTTCCACATTTCTTCACTCTCATCAGATCAGGAGTCCTTCTTGCAGTTAGGAAGTCTGACGGTCAAGCTTATTTCCCCCCAAAAGCAAGCAAGCAAACAAAAATTTGGGGTTGGGCATCTTGCAACTGCTGAGATTGCAGACCATGACCTGCTCTGCTTTCCTCTGCGTGGTGGAAGTACCTGCAGTGTTTGTGAGGGATAGTTTTGTGTTCCTTTGATGTTGAGGTGTACCTATCAATTCTCCAGAGGCCTCCCTCCTGAGAGCCTTAACCTCTTGAAGAGTAACTTTTTATGTCATGTGATGCAGAGTTCTGAGATTAAAACTCGCTATTGGTCTAGTGACAAAACGCAACAGCTTTTTTTGGTCAGAAATAAAGGTTTCTGAATGGGAATGCTTCAAAGAACTGCAGCTCCTGCCCTGTTACACCTGTTTCATAGCAAACATAGCCTAAATATAATTAGCTTATTCACATATGGTCTGTAGCAAGGAACTTGTGAACACTATCCATGCCTTTGATGTAAATAAAACATGGCTGTATTTGGCAGAGAAGATGAAACGTAACCTTGGTCTCTCAGAAGTAAGTTGTTGCACTCTGTCCTCACCAGCAGGTGGTCCTACCTTTCAGAAGGGCTGGTAGTAATGTTTCACCGGGATATCTTTCTATTGCAGGGGTGGCGTGAAGCAGATTTTGCAGTGATTCACAGCAGCTATACTCAAGCACTTCTGGGGAGTGCAATTTGGAGGTGGTGGGGAGGCTAGAGAGGGAGGTTGAGGCTGTGGGACTGTTGCTGGAGGTGAGGGAAGGGGATGTGGCTGTTGGAGAAGGGCTTCTGATAGCTACTGTGCTCTGAAGTATGCTGTAAGGAGGGCGGTTTCCTCAAAATGTGCCTTATAGCATCCTGTGGAGCCTTAATGGAGCTATTTATTTTCCACAATGAGGCCTTCTCTTTGTCTTCCTCCCACTTCCATCTGCATGTCAAACAGTGACTCTGCTTCATGAGGAGAGTGGATCCTGAAGTGCAAAGGGAGACAAAGAAGGTAACAGTTGGCTCTGACAACGAACTGCTTACTTCTGTTAAATGTCATGTTCAGCTCACCCAGAAAAGCAGTTTTAGGTGAGCTAGAATGTGTATAAAAGCAGGCAGAGGCTAGCCTTTCACGAAATGAAGGTTGTAAGTGGCCTTTTAGAAGATGCTGATGAAAGCCCAGACAGTTGCAAATGACAGGCCACCAACTCCTCTCCATACTGCTGCTTACATGACATTCACATTTCTCTGAACTTAAGTGGAGCTACAAATGACATCTGTTCTTTTTCAGCAGTTGTTTCTCTGTGCATTTAGTGAAGAGAATTGAGGTTAGTTTAAAAAAAAGTTTTTGTCAGTTCCTATGCAGGGACCCTTTGTGGAAACTGCCTATTTTTTTCTTGTGGATAAGAATGAGAAACTGAGTTAACCTGTGCATATGAGACAGTTGACAATCTGTTGATGTTTTAACCTTTCTGCAAGATACAGGTTTTCTCACTTGTAAAACATGTCTTAATTTATGTGGTTGCTCTGTTTCTTCTGTTACTTTACTCTCACTTCCTACTCTGTTCAAGAGATGCCAGAGAATTGTTGAGCAAGTTTCTGATATTGATGTCAGGCTATTTGCTTCCCTCCACACACATGTAATGTTTGTAGGAACTAACACTTAACCTCTTTCTGTATTGTTTTTATTTTAAATGTTTGGCCTTAGAGGAAGAGGAAATCGTTAACGCTGAAAGAGGGAGCAGATGAATTTAGCCTCTTATTTTGCAACAAAGTCTTAGACTGCAAAGGCAAAAGGAGAACAGCTTTGGTGAGGACGACTGCTGACTCTTAAAAGACTAAATTGCATGTCAGATTGACAAAATGGGGAAAACAAATTTAGTCTTAAGAGTACAGTAATAAAGGGATTGGGTGAATTCCCTTTGAGAAACCCACTTGAAAATAGATTAAACAAACATGAAAATCCTCTGCTGTTGAAAGTCATTTTAATTTTTGCATATTAATTTTGCTATCTTGTAAGCTCTTGTAGTCGATCACTTTATGCTGCTGCTTGGAGCACTATGTTACAGGTAAAAACTTGAAAAGGATGTCCTTTAAACTAACTTGCTTTATCCTAACTCTAATAACCTTTATTTAATCAATTCACTCAGAGGGAACCTTGTCTCCAGAGACAGGAAATTGCTTGAGGATTACTGGCTGTGGCAGGACCTTCATATTTATTTGCAAAATGTCTGGGGGGAAAAAAAAAAATCAGTCTTCCTTTAAAGGCAGTTGAAGCTGGAGTTTCAGTGCTTTTCCTGAATGGCTGAGTAGAGGTCACTGGAAATTCTGTGCTAGAATGTTTTTTCTTGACAGATAGTTTGATGGCTTGAGTGTACTTGTTCAGGATGCTTGGGGATGCATCAAAACCCCAAGTAAAGCAGAGTGGCCTGTTTCCCAAGTGGATGTACTATTCACTTGGTTGCTGGTGGCTTGATGGAGTTGTTTCCTACTGTTCAGATATCGGGGCTAAACGTGCTTGTTCTAAAGTGCCTTTCTAGGGGGAATGGGGAAGGATCTTCCACTTGTCAGCTCTGTGTGTGCAAGAGGAATGTGAGGAAGAGGGCTGTGTGGCAGTGTGTGTGGTAACCTTTATGTTTATGTGCTCAGCCTGTTGACGTTTGAATATAAGCATGTTGGAGAAGTAACAAAACTCAGAAATCCAATGAAGGCTCTATACTCATCCTCTTCTTGCTTGTTTCATGGATGCTTGTGTCGTAGCTGGTCCATTCAGAGGGTGGAGGACTAGGAGGGAGGCACCCTCCATTTGGAGGGTGGAGCCGTGAGGGAGGCAGCCCCTGGGAGAGGCACAGCAGACTGTATTCCTTTCAGGGAGGCAGCTGCCCCTGTCACTGGCAGGATGCTTCACCTCTAGCTTCTGCTCCCAGAGGTAAAGAGGCATTGCCTGTGGCTTTATCTGGCATTTGTCTTTGCCCATGTGAGTATCAGGAGGGAATCTGATGTTTAAGAGGGTTTTTCCCTGGAGTTTTGAGGCAGACTGGGCAAAGCCTAGCTGTGCTTTTGCAGTCCTGGGTGGTCCAGTGAAAAAAACAAGGTGTGAGGCAGAAGGTTAAATAACCACCCTGTATGCTGTAGCCTTTCTCACTGTTGCATGAAACTAAGATTTACTGCCAGAGTAAATTGCTGACTCTTGCTGTCCTGCTTTATACAACTTTTTCCCCTCTTTCAGCTTAGGTTTCATTTGACTTCCTCTAACTAGGCAAGCCTGTGTTGCCTTTGGCTATCATAGAGCACTCTCACCCAGCTCTCTGGCTTTTAATCTTCATGGAAACCAGGATGCTCAGAGCCCTGATTTAGGGGTAGGGCTAAAATCTATAGCATCTTTATGCATAGTAAATTATCTCTGCCACACTTTAATGTGGGTTGAAAATGGAGATGGTTTAAGGAGCAGGAAGCTTGTGTAATTACTTGGCCCAGCATGTTGCACAGGCTGCTTGCTTAAGTTGAGTGCTTCCACACACTACAGGCTTTGGCACTTCGGTGGGAGTTTCTTACCTCTCCTCAACTGCTGCTTCCAACTGGCCCCAGAGCTGAGCAGGTGCAAGCATTGTGGAAGGGATGATTAGCTGCAAAGTGAGTGTGGGAGCAGCAGCATGGGGCTGTTTAGTCATCAGGAGCAAGGAGTCATCCTTCAGCCAAGGTAGAGAGCACAAGCCTGTAAGTGCATGGACGGTGGAGGGCCAGACCTCAACCCCAGCCGGCTCTGCAGAGGGGCAGTGCTGATGTACAAGGTGCAGATGAAAAGGCTGAGGAGCCATTGCTGCTATATAAATAAGATGCTGAGAGCTGCTGAATGAACAGTTACTACAAGGCAGTGCTCTTCAGCTGCCTCAAGACCCTTTGCTTAACATTTTCTTTGAGCTTCTCTCTGGTAGCAGCTAGGCAGAGGCCTCTCCTTGGAGCTGAGGAATGGTGATCCCTGTGATGCTTGCAGGGTGGGTGCTGTGGGATGGGTGCAGAAGGCTGTAATTGTCCTCCCTCTCCTGCTGCAGGTCAGAGCATCCCAGGTTCCACCTCTGGGCTGTCCTAGTTCCAGCAAACGGTGTCCATATGGATTTTTTTTTAATATTTTTTTCACTAATAGCCATGTTTTGTAAAGTTGAATGTCACTAGGCCAAGTGAGGGAGAAGTTGAAGCTTCAAATCGACCTTCTGTTGAGATGCACTGTATAGGTTTTATTCTGTGGATCTTACTACTTTCTGGCATGCTTCTCTCCTACCCCTATTTAATGGTAAAAATCTTTGATGTGCAACCTTTGAATGGTGGTTTTGGGTCTCAGGAAGCCAGTTTGCCACCCCATTAGAAAGCAACCTGTCTAGAGGATTCTGCTTGGAGCATTTGGCCTTCTCATGGTGCATGTGTCTGTCCCCTCCTGACACATAATGAGCAGTGATCCTTCTTGGAGTGTCTTTCTAGCTTGATGCTTCTAGCTTGTGCTGCTCAAACCGGAATATATTTACAACTGATCCCTTGTTAGAACATCAAATTAAGCATAGCCTGTTGAGGGAAACCAGTTAGAGAGAAAATGCTGTGGGGGTCTTCTGCACAGTGATGTGTGCTCTCTGTGAGATGGTAATTGTGTGATTGATTTAAAAGAAGGGAAGCTGTTAGGACTCTTATTTCCCACCCCCTCTTCTCTCAGCCCTTGAGTATTGACTTTTGAGATTAATCTGTGGCACCTTGCCTAGAGTCTGAAAGCCCCTGGGTGAGTTCCCGGGGTGAGCACTGATGCTCCTGCTGCCAGTGAGGCTGCCCAGCTGGAGAGCCTGCCTGGGCCACCTCCTGCAGCCACCCTTGACTGCAGCCTCACGGGAGAGGGTGTGTGTGCAGGTGGTGTGATAGTTGTCCTACAGTTTAAGTTGCAAGGAGTTTGAATGGCGATGCAAAACTGGAATTTTCCTTTTTCAGCTGTGTGCTGGCAAGACTGATGTGGCTGGGTTCTGTAGAGTGAAATGTGCCCAATGCCACTGTGATCAGTCTCTGCCACAGTGAGGGTTTGTGGCAAGATGTGTGCATTTGTGATGTTATCACAGTGCACCCTAAATAGGAAAAGCAATAGGAAACATCTACCAACTTTGCTGCTACGAAGAAAGAAAAGGGAAATAGTGAGCTAATAGATACAAAACTGAGCCATAGTGCTGAGACCTTTTGAAGGCCTGTTTTTTTTCCCCTACCTTACTGAGAGCTGTTGAAGCTGTTCTCTGTTGTGTTAGAATCCCAAATGCAGTCTTAAAGTCAGAACCAGAATTTGAAACTGTGCTTTTTAACTTTATCCATTTGGCTGATGATACTAGGTGTGAAGTTTCAGAGGACTTAAGGGGCGGTCTTATTTCTCAGAGGCTTTTTTTGTGTGTGTATGTGTGATTATCTTTTAAAAGACCTTTGTGCTGACAGACATCCAAACATCAAGGATTTGTTAGCCTGGAAGGTTCTGATATTACACCATGTCTATTGTGGAAAACTTCCTGTATAAACTGTGATACAAATAATAATCACTGCAGAGCAGTTATCCCTTGGAAGTGAGTGGATGTTTTCATATCTGGGAAACTTGATCATTCTAAACTTGAGTTGTGTCTCACAGCTGTACTTTTAGGAATAAATGTAAGAGTGCCTCCATCTTCTAGTATAGTTCCTTATTTAAATGTGAGACTGGTTCACTGAAGTTTAGAGTTATAGAGGGCTTTGACAGGAAAAAGATTTCCCAAATGGATGTCCTCTTCAAATGGCTGTGCTGCCTGGTGATAATGCAGCTGCTTGTATAGCAGACTGATGCTTCTAGCCACATCAGTTGAAATGAAAGCACAACAATTGGTAAGGATGGGGAGAAGCATGTTCTAGTAGTGAAGGATTATAAAATAAGCCTTTATTATACATGGGCCTTGTGGTTTGTTCCCTGAAACAGGTTAACGCAGCTGCATAAATGAGAAAAGCATCCTGGATATACAAGTCATCTTACCAATCCAGTGCTGCTTTGAGAACCCCGTTCTTACTGAAAGTAACATATTAAGCTTGTATGTGGTTTCAAGAGGTTTTGCTTTTGCACAGCTTTTCTTTATTCTCCTTCCCTGAAGCCATTTCAGTTTACTGTGAGTTTTCTTTTTTAGGACTTATTATTTTTGGAAAGCGTTCTGGAACATTTTGTGCATATGGTCCTCTGTAAATGTGCTGTTGTACTGATTAAAGTTGAAAGTATGAAACCTAGCCTTTCTGATGCAGTGCGGCAGGGGAAAAATGCTGAAACAATAGTTTCCAAAGGGAATACTTTTCCAAATAAAGGCATATTAAAAAAAAAGGGAAAAACTGTGAGATGTATTCTCCACTATCCCCCCCAGTCTCTGCTTTTCCCATAGATTGCATAGATGTCAGTATGCTTAAAAAAAAAACCCCAAAACAATAAACCAAACCTTAAAGCAGACCTAGCACATTTTTTTTTTAATAATTAATTTCTCTTCCTTCACTGGTGATGTGACCCCATTGCTATAAGCATTTTTGTAATAGGGTAGAAATCTGCTGTGCATTGGGGTTGGGTGCATTAATCTAACTCTCCCCCTTGCCCCTCCACAGCTCTGCTTTTTCTTCCTGCTGGTGCCTGGAAGTTCACAGCCTGCCTGTAACTAGTTTCTCCTTACTTATTTAGAAGGACAATTGGATTTTGTTCTCTTATCTTCCTCTTCGCAAGTAAACCGGAAAGTTTTCAGTGAAATTCTATGACTTTCAAAGGAATGTCTTAGAATTTGGGGAGCTAATAATATCTAGGAATTTCTCTCAGACTTACCAAGGCAAGGAAAATTGGATGGTCTTGGGGTATTTTTAGTCATAAATTTCAAATCTTCTGTGACTGTTAGACCTGGCGTGGCAACCACAGTACTTAGAAATGGGGAAGGATCTTCACAAGTCTGAAACTCTTTCTAACAATTTGTCTCTAAATTTGTCACTTGTCTGTTTCTAAAAGTATGAGTGTCATATTTGCAAGAATGAAAACAGGGTCCTAGAGCAAGCTCTAGTGTGGTATCCCCTTTACTGTGTCATAGGATGGGAAAGCAAGTCAGTTGAACAGGAAACATTTTATGGCTTAAAGGCTATGATGTGAACCAACTTTACTACATGTTGATGTATCAGAGTACCTTGCTAACAGTTTGTCCTCTGCAGTTGGGTGTCTGATGCAATTGGGCCTGAAGTGGAGTACATTTTTTGGAGGCCTACTCTGATGTCTTAGGAAGATGAAATTTACTGCTGCAGTGCACAGAATTTGCTTAGAAGACCAGTGCAGCAGGTTGATTGGTTCTGAAATATTTAATATACCATCCAACAGGATGGGGCAGTTTAGACTGTAAGAGATGCAAATCTGTGAACTGTGACTGATAATGGCGTAGCAATGGACTTTTAAAGTGTGCAGTGAAAATATGCTTGATCTGGTATTCCTTGAGGGATCCAGGAGCCCCTCACTTTGGCTGACTTTGCAAACGCTGTGGCACAGTTGTGGAATGAGGAAGGAAACCCAACAATTCAGGTTCCACTACAGGTTGCAATGAGATCTTGGTTTGCAGGAGGATGTGTGCTGATTGCAGTGTCCAGAATAAGCAGCTAAGTCTGCCCTAGTGATTGGTCTCTGTAGCAGCAAGGGATATGTGCAGTTCAGGCCCCTGCTTTATGCTGTACCTGTGCTATGCAGAAATCTTGTTTTATAATTCAAAGATGAATGTGTAAAATGAAGCTAGCAAACACACATGTTCTAAATAATCTGGTTACACTGTGTGCCTGGTGGGGGGGAGTGTTACATGAGTTGTTTGTTTTTTCTTATTTCCTCTCTCACTCTTCCACCTTTTCCAGTTGTCATGGATAATTGAGAGCTGGCTGTGCTGAAAAGTCAGATGATTAAGCTTTATCTAAACTGCCTGCAGGTAAATTTGAATGCTTTTTTTTCTTTGTGTCTAGTTTAACTGAAGAGTTTAATTAAACTGTGAAGTTATCCCAAAATGTTAAAAATAAAATTCTGTTTCTAAAATATTTCAGTTAAACTGCTTTAGCTACAGAAAGTAAGTAGAAGTAGGGATTTTGTTCCTCTGCTGCCACTTGGACTTGATTTTTCTGTAATTTTTCTTACTAAGCAGCCAAGAGGATGACTTCTCTTTCAAAGCTTGACTGCTCAGTGAAAGCACACAAAATAAGGATACAACAAAACAGGCAACTAAGGATGGAGGTTAAATCCTCTGAACCACACTGCTCGCATTTGTTTCCACCTGCAGCTGAGCTGTGGGGCAAGAGCAATCCTTGTGCCTAGCCTTTCAAAAGGTGTGCTGTGCATGCTGATCACTCATCCTGCTGCCAAGATTTTGGTTGTGTGCATTGAAGAGATAGCAAACAATTTCTGAGTATTATTCTGTGAGGGGGAAACTATGTGGATAAAATAGAGATTTCTGATGTGCATGAGGATAACTAATTTTCTTTTGGCAAGTTTCATGTATGGTATTTACAAGCAAGCCAGTAGCATTCCAAACATACTGAACACTTGCCTAAAACTGAAGAATCCAGATTGAAGACCTGGTTTTCAGTAACAGTGGCACAAGACATAGCTGTGTCAGGCATCTGGAGCAGCTGGAGAGCCTCAGACTGTCCCATTCACCCCCCTGACATACTGTGTCCTTCATGTACCACAACTACCCAAATCTGGTTTTCTTTCATGTCCTGAGATATGATATTCCAAAGAAAACTTTTCCATGGGGACCTAGGAATCCTGCTGTGACGAAATGGGGACAAATCAGAAAATTAGTCATAATCCTGGGAAAATATACGCACACTTATGAGGGGATCTTGGATCAAGGGATATGAGTTGGCAGCTTCTGAAGGTCTTGTAGATAAATGGCAGAGGTCCCCAAACAGCTTAGCTTCGAAGAGGCTCCTGCCATATGTGAGTGCGTCATCTTTGGAAACAGCTGACTGTGGTTTAAGAGTGAGCAAGAATTCTGGCCCGTGTGGTTTCAGTGGCAGCAGATGCCTGCTTCAGGGAGTTCATGTGGAAGCGAACTACTGCTCATTGTGTGAGCAGGGCTGGCCATGCAGCAGAGGGGGACTGATGCTGAAGCATCACTGGGAAGTTTCTTGATGTCAAGGCTTCAAGAAAAGAAAGGGCCAAGGATGGCTATAACCCAGGAGCAATGAGTACTTTTTCCCTTGTTCATAGCATTCCCTGGGAGGGTGTGTGGCTATTGACTTTGTGGCCATAAAGGATGGTTTATTTTCTTACCTGTATTTAGTAGATGTTTTTCAAAGTACACATTAAAAAGAAAGCAAAAAAAACCCCTCTACTGGCTGACATACTGTAGTTAACAGAAGAATCTCCTCTCCCCTCCTTACTGTATTTATGGGCGCTGCTGGCTACACAAAATATTACCTTTGAAAACATCTGTTTAAACTTAATCCTCCCAGAACCATTCAGCTTAGGCTGTAGCGTATGAAATGGGTCTGAAGTGTCCTCGTTCCTTGTACTGCTACTACTGTTGGTTTCTGCCTCATTGTTTCTGGGATCTATTAAAGAAACCAGCCTATTCCTTAATGCTGTGTGTAAATAGGGAATCACTTTGATTCATGTAAACCCATGAATCGTTAAGCTATCTCCTTGATAGTCTGACAAATGTGTGTGCTCTACAATGCACTCCAGTTAACTTCTGGAGGTGGAGGCCTGAAGAGTTGTTATGAAAGCTGCTTCCCCCTGAGCTGTAGGTATAAGGAATGTGCTAAAACAACAGTCAACTTCGAGAGAATTGAATGTCTGTCTAAATAGCTTCCGAACCACCAGCTCCCCTTTGGGAAGAAAAGATACCTTTTTATCTAGCTAGAATCTCTTTCATCTTCTACTTTTGCCAGGGAAAAGTCAAGGCTGGGAACAAGTTTTGTAACTTGACTGAAGCCTGAGGCAGGATCCTCGCAGGCAGTACCTGTGCCCATTGTCTCCTTACAATTCCGAGGGGTTTATCGATGCTATCTTTTGCTAAATGGTTTTGCTGCCTTTGTGTCTCCTTCAAATCCCACGCTAAACTAAATCATCTTAGTGGGATGTTACTGTAGGCATAGCAGCAGCAATTTAGAGCATCCTTGTGGGGCAGCCCTGTGCCTCTGACAGCCAGGATGCCTGATAACCTGGAACTTAAGTGATTTGGTAGCTGAAAAGACACAGGGAAACCGTGCCTGACTTTAGAATAAAGGAGAGAATCAGTGCTTGTGCTTTGGAGCAATCTATTAGTGGATCAAGAATAAGCAATAATTGATTCTCCCAGAAGATGTTCTTGGTTTAGATATCTCTAACTTGATTGTTGTTGTGAGACCAGAATTGGACTGCTGGCTTCAATGTGCAATCTTTGGGAAAGGAAGACACCTCTGGGGCAAGGCGGCTCAGCAGATTCTGTGATAAATACATGCTCTCTTCCCTACCCCTCCTGGCTGCTGCTATGTCACCTGGCAAGCACTGTTCCAAGGGTGGGGAGGCCACCTTTAAAAGATACTTTGGCAAGACTTGCAGAGTTTGTTATAGTAATGAGGCTTCATTAAATTGGAATGGGGAGGACAGACCTGTCTTGATCTAATCAGAAGGGCCATTTGTTGAAGGTGGTGCATTGCTTTGCCAGAGCTGGAATTCAGTGTGGAGCAGTGACTTAAAAGCAGCCAGCTGTTGGCCCGGAGTATAGGCCAGATGCTGGCCTCTTCCACTTGAATATTGACTTAAAATCCACCCGGGAGATCTGACTTGAGAGGAGGGTGCAGATGTACAGACTAGCTGGCTTGGCTTTCTCCACAGAGGAGTATTTTTTTGTTCCATGGTCTTAATTATTGCTGAAGGATTTCTAGCAGGTGAGTGATGACATCCTTATTGCTTTTTGTATGGTTGAAATTTGGTGAATAAAGCATTGGCTCCTCATGTGTGGAAGACATGAGAAATCTATAGGATGTGCTACAGGCGTAGAATGGTATAGCTTCACTTTTCTCCCTCCTCCTTTAAATGAAGCAGGAAACAAAAGGGGCAGACACAGAGTTTATTGTAGCATCAGCTCCAGACTTGCCACATGGCAGTTTAAATGTCATCTTGAAATGACATTTCAAGGCGGGGGTGTATGCAGACAAAGAATTCTTCTTTGGTAGAGACTAATTAACTTGATTCTAATTTTAAAGATAGCCCTTTTGTGAAATAAATACGAGCAAAGTAGTGACATGGAACTAAGGAAATCCTCTTTTTGCTAGGATGACTTCTAGGATTAATGACAAGTCTACGTGTTCCCTCCCATAATGCAGCTTCTTTTTTGCCTGAGTAATTGGAAATGTGAGTTGTGGCTGTTTGGGTCATGTGTTTCTCTGGTCAGTGCAGGCATGTTGACTTCATCTCAGAAGTACTTAAGGATCTGAAAGTCATACTGCCTTCCCTAGCAGAAGGAACACTAACTGAGGTCTCCCATCTGTTCTCACAGGGTACAGAAGAGTATGATACCTGCCTATGCACCTCTCAAATTTGTTTGGAGTTATCCAGCAGTTTTGAATTTGTATGGGAAACTTGTCCAAAAAAAAAAAAAATTACCCCCTTCAGTATGACTATCCATTCAGCCACAGCTTCTTCAGTTAAATGGGGATTCCCTCAAAATGAAAAATATTCCTGTTATCAAGTGTAAAGAAACATTAATTCCTGAAAAAATGTTTTTCCCTGAAAGCTTTAGATGTTTGTGTAAGGAATAGCATGACAGAAGTATTGAAATGTGTCTTGGTGTCGTTTTTTATTTTATTTTTTAGGAGGGGGTGTGAGTGTTGGTTGGTTTGTTAGTGTTTTTTTTTTTTTTAACTCGCTCACCCAGTTGTATTTTATCCCAGTTTTCTTCTTCCTCCTTTGTAAATCCAGTACAAACAGGTTTTCAGTCCTAACATTCTTTCATGAGCACTGGAGTTACACATGGCAATGTTACTCATCCAGGTTCAGAGTTACCATTGGAGGTCTTACAGGCTAAAAACCATACTAGGTTGGTGGGATATGTATTCTGCTGGGTCTTTTTCCTTCATTAAAAATAAGGGTTCAGGTTTGTGCTTTGTTGGTTTCCCTGCTGCACTTTGTGTGTTTGTGTACAAGTCTGTTTTTGCTGTGACAGTGCCTGATAGGCTATGGCTGAATCCCTCAGTCCTCAGCTATGAGCAGTGTCACATCCTGCAGTTTTAATTGCTGTGCTCTGTACTGTCAGAACATTATACCTGAGGTTTGCAAGCTGTTTTACATTCCTCCTCATAAGTGTGTGTTTGCCTGCCTGCTGGCTGATTGTCAGGTTTGCTTTTCCTCTCTGGGTGGCTGAAGAAGCATTTGATTTATTTACCCTAGCTGTCTAGTACAGTCTGTTGTGTCTTGGAGACCTTCTGAAAGGTGGTGAGGGTGTAGGAAGGAAGGCTGGCTCTCCTGAAGTTATTTTGAAACAAGTGTTCCAGACGCTATATCCTCTGGGGTTGTCTTGAAAGGAAGAGCTAAAATTAATTGTAAGCTAGGTAGTCTTCACACCTGAAATACTAGAGGGTTAGTGAAAAGTTGTGGTCTCTCTGTAATGCAGCTCCTTTTAGTATTGCCTGTGTGGAAGATTGCCTTTTCTGTTCCTGTTACTTTTTGAACTGTGAATACTTGGTAAGATTCCTAAATGCTAGAAGCAAAAAGTTGGCTCTTGTTTGTTTCTGATTTCTCCTTTTCTTCCTCTCCCCAGATGTTGTTGGAGGTGTTTGGCTCAACACTTAACTGTTTCTTTCCTTGTCTTTGTTTTTGTAGACTGAGGTGCTCCTGATCAACCAGATCTTTCAGGAATTTTTTAAAAAGAAACTTTGGTGGGTAAAAGATGTGCCATGGAATGGTAGCACCAAAGAGCAACACAGGATCGTCTCTTGCCTTGACTAGCCATGGGTTATTTCTTCTGCTAGTTATCTTTGGTACCTTTATTTTGGAAGCACAGGCAGCAGGTAAGTGAAACCTTTGCATACACTGCAGGGAGGGGGAGATGTGTAAGTGTGGAGGTGGCCATATATTTTTATGGGGAAGCTGGTGATGGTTGATGCATTTGCACACATCTTTCAGTACTCACAGGAAAAATTCTATAATTATTTGTCAAGCAGCAGGCAGCGTCTGAATTGAATTAATCTTGCATTAGTAAACAAATTTTTGTCCTTTACCCTGTCAATTTTGATTCCCCCACCCTTTTTCCCCTTCATTCTCATCCCTTCACTGCAGTTGGGGGTTCCTGGACTGTCTCAAGAGCATGGACCACAGTCTTAGTTCAGTGCGATTCTCATGTAGACACTCTCATCTTATGCCCTGTAGCAACTGCTCATGTGAAGTACTTTTGGAAGCACAGACTGTCTTCAGCTCTTGCACAGCTGATGAATCTGTTCAGTGTATCCTTCTGTGCTATCTTCTGACAGCTCAGCACCTGCTAACAGCACCCCTCTATTAGATCCTCTTTGCAGCTTGAGTTTTTCCCCCCTCCCCTTTCTAACGTCTTGACGTTTATTTGATGGACAAGTGTTGTGAATAATGTAAATAGCAGTGCAGTGGGATGATATGTAAAATGTCAGCAGAGATGAGGGGATCTGCCTTTTAGAAATGAGTGAAAGAAGAAAATATACCAGATACTCACAAGGCAGTAGTACATGGCGTGAAGTATACTTGTTTACCCAGTATACCTTGAAATATATTTTTTCTCTCAGACCAACCATGCTGTAGTTTTTGACTGTAGAGGAGATGCCTGATCCTAAGTGGCATGTAATGGAACTTGTGTGCTCTTGCACAAAACTTTGAAGGAGGTTAGTCCCAAAAAGGCACATAGATTTGATTTCAACAGCTGTTGCAATGTACAACAATGACTTGCCTTTGAAAACAAAACCTTGGTTCTTGACATAACTCTAAAAAGTCCTGTTTATTTGACATATCATGGCACTTGAAAATGTCCCATGACCAACACTCCTCAGCATCAGTGAAGCTTCAATTGGCCTCTATGTGATAGAGCAGAATAAGTGATAGCTGCCAGATGCACTCAAAGCTGATGTGATCCTGTATGGAAAAGTCTTCCCGTGCTGGAAACTGCTGTAGGAGGAGCTGATCTCCTTTTAGTATTTCTGGCTCTTCGTGTTGGAAGGGAGAGGCTGCTGAAATCAGATAATCCCAGACTTTTTGTCTTCCTGGCCTGATTTTGGCTCTGTAGGTAGTGAGGGGTAGGGGGACACAAGTGAGAGACTGACAAACTGGCAAGTACAGATAGTGAGAGTAGAAAAAGGACAAAGTCATCTTGGATCTGGTCTGTCCTTGTTTTTTTCCAGTCTTGCTGTTATTGGTGATGTCACTGCCTCATTTCAGATGTAAGCTTGTCAGATAAGCCTCCTAGCCTGGGGCTGGAGCACACCATCCCCATCTGAAACTCCCATTACACACTGCAGCACCTTCAGTTGAGTCTATAATCAGTATGCAAATACCTTGTGCTGCACGGGGCTGCTGGATGGGCAAAGGCAGCCACAACGCTGGCAAACCTTTTAGTATCATTTTTTGAGGCATCCAGTCATATTAACAAAAGCACTAATTAAGCAAGTCAGAAGACCTGAGAGTGGTTCTGCACTGTTTTCCTTTCTGTGTTCCTTTTGCTTCAGGACCTGAAACCAGCTGTGGTATAAACTGATCAAGGCAAATCATCAGCTAAATAGGATTATAGTGGCCAGGCATGAACCATTTCCTGCAGGGGGAAGTGAGAAAGTGAGTGTGTGTAGGGGGAAGCCCAAGATCATAGCAGAGGGCAAGACATGCAGGGGAAAAAGTCCTGGGAGAGGGGAAGGTCTTGCAGAGAACCACTTCTGTGTACAGGTTTTCTGTGGCTGGGAGGTAGCAACCTAACAGTTGCTGGGAGGGATGGGGGTGCTCTGTGATGTGTCATGGGCCCGGAGAGCTGCACCTGCAGCAGCATGCCAGCCATGAGCAACATTAATGAGCAAGTCAGCCGAGGAGCGGAGAGCCAGATGGAGAAACAAAGAATGCTGGCGAGGCGCTTGGAAAATCATCTTTCCTTTATCTTTGTCCCCCAACCACCCCACCATCCTCACTTTATTACTTTACATAGCAAAATCATTCAGAGCAGGTGGAGCAAAGCGATGTTAACATGAAGCAAGAGATTGTATTGAATCTCTTGGTGGTAATGCTTATCTTGTGTGGGGCCAATGTGACATGCTCACAATTGTTACGAAAGCTGAAGAATGTTCTCATAAAAAGACAGGCAAGCATGGAGACAATGGCTGGCTCAGCTCTGAGTGAGAAAGCAGAGCTTGCGATTGGTATGTTTAAAACCATATGAAATATATTGTATTGCAATAATTTTGCTGTTTAGAAATTCTATTGCTTGAGTTCCAGGAGGCTTAGAGATATATTAATGTTCTGGGCAGGAATGTGTTCTTTTTGCCACGTGGTTAATGCAGAATGCAGACTCATTTCCAGTCAGCAAGCATCTCGTCTGTCCTCTTGTAACAAATTGATTTTATTTATGCATGGATTTTTAAGAAAAATCTTTAGCACTTTGTCTCAAGCAATCTATCCAAATATCCTGGAGTGCCATGAGATGAGCATGTTAAGTTGCTTAGTCACTAAGCACACTGAAGAATTCGGGGAAAACTGCTCCCTTTTCACCAGAAAATGTCCATGAATATAAAAATAACCACTACACATACTTTAACACAAAACAAATGCAGCATTTGATGATGGGCAAGCAATGAAGCATGTCAGAAGAGGAGGACTTACGAAAACCTCAGTGCTGTTCAGAAATACTGAGTTTTATCACTGTTGTGCCTTTTTTTTTTCTCTGTCTGGCAAGTTCTCCAACATTAATAGGGGGAAATAATGAAGGAATGAGTGGGTGAGGAGACTTGGAAAGCAAGGACCTGGAATGCTGAGACTTAGTTCTTTGTCACTTCAGTTTTCTTTTAAGGTTCATCTGGAACATAGCTAAGAGCTGGGGTGCCTAGTATATAGAGATGGGGAACTTTTGAAGTGTTGTAGAGGAGCAATAACAACCATTTTGCCTGCTTTTCTACACTTAATGCTTCTCCATTTTTTTCTTTCTTGCTGTGGCTTCTGGCCTTGTGTTTATATCTCATTCACAATGGTCCTCCTGTCTGGCTAGGTTATTTTTGGAGGCATGATGGTGGATCAGAATAAGTTGTTCATTAAAGTTTAACATGTAGTCTCTAAAATACTCTGAAAGCTTCCTATTGTTTATGTTCTAAATGGTGTCATCTCTCTTGGATTCATAATCAGCTTTGTCAGAAACCTATCAAAACAGGTTAGGCATTTCATTATTGATAATAGCATCACCTGGTCCTGGAAATGCAAGCAAAGGTGTTGGTAAAAGTATTAAACATCCTGAATATGTAAATATCAATACCCATAAAGGAGAGAGTTTAAATATTAACCTTTTAAAATTAATAATAATGCAGACTCTGTGAATCTAAGTCCATTTAGATTTAGATGCAGCCTAATTTTTGATGACTGATCATATGTGAAATGATATAAAGCTAATCTAATTTTTAGGATTGCCATTAAAGTGATAAATTGAGCTTGAATAAACTGAAACGACTTCATTCCTGTGTGTTTTTTCTGACGCAAATGCAGCCAATCTGCTGCTTGCTGGTCTAAGGTCTTTTCAGTGCCAAGGTTATTCTGCACAGAAGCTCTTGGATACCACTGGTATTTGTTTGCATTGCATAGAACAGCTTGTTAGAGCGCACTCCAGTCACTGAGCAGATTCAGACTTGTTCCTATTCTTTGGAAATCTGTGCAAAGCAGAGGTTTCCTTTGTCTCTGATTATGCAGCTGAAAGGAGGGAGTTTATACAGCTAGGGATGAATTCAATGGTCACGAAAACAAGGACACTGTAACATTGGATGGCCAGACAGAAGTGTGGGAAGGTGTCATCCACGAACAGGGATCCTGACCTGCATGCTTCGTGTCACTGTGGGTTTGGAGAAATTGCAGGGTCAGCCGAAAGAAGTTTGTAGTTCTCCATGGAGAGAAGGGGAAGCAGTTTCAGGTGCAATTCATCTTTCCAGTCCCTTTGGAGAGCTTAGTAAGAGCAGAGTACGAAAGAGCATGGTGTAGAGCTGCAGAATAATGACCAAGCTGCAAAACTGGCTAGGAAGCAGATATAGATGGGCCCAGACTGAAGACTATTCAGATAATAGTATTCACACTGTTATTACACTGATCCAGACAGTGCTATTTAAGCAGCTGGCTTAAAGGGAGTAATAGAGATTTCAAGAAGCCACACAACTTGTTTAATTTTAACCATTTCTAATGATTGAAGAATGAACTAAAGCAAGCATAATAGTAATTCTGAATTTTCCTTTTGTCTGTCGTAGGTTGGCTCAGCAAATCCAAAGGACCTGCATGTGAGTAGACTTTCATTCTTTCTGTACTATGAGAAATGAGTGTGATGTTTTACTGGTTACTGTAAGTGTCTGTGAGCTAGGATTCCCATTATACTTCTGTTGTGTTGGATAGGCTGAGATCCATCTCTATGCCCTATTTCCATTCTTGTCCCTTATATTTCGGAAAGATGACTGCTCTCAGTTTGAGAGAGGGAGATCAGTTTCTTATGTTTCACTGTGCTTGAAGGGATCCCTGTGCCTTCTAGAGCATTTAACTTCAAATGACTCAAGAAAAACAAATAGAATAAATAATTCATTAAAACATAGAGAAAGATGCTGCTTGTGAGAGTGTCGAGAGGCTGCCAGAGACAATTGAGAGAACAGGGAGGTCAAAACCCCTTTTGTTTCTTTTAATCAAGGAAGGTGAACATCTCATCACAGAGCATGACTCTGAATATATTCCACTGGATACTCCTGCTTTTCATTTCCTGTGCTCAGAAGTCTAAAATCTTTGTGTGCATGTTACGGATGTATATAACTTTGGGAGGAACCAGGAAGCATATTTGTCTTCTGTATCTGTTCTAAATATATAAAATTTTGTGTAAATATTTGTTGAAACCTGAAATTTAATCTCTTTAGTCTGAACTTTCCCCTCTTCTCAAAAAACAACAGAAAGAAATACAGGAACAGAGTCTGAGGGGAATGGATTCACAATGAAGTATTTAAAGGTGTGGGAGGGGAATTTTACCACCTACCAAATTTTGGTCTTCACAAAGTGGGAGGTGGGAGAAGAGCTGATGGAATCCTCGCAAGACTGGTATCTCACACACCCAGTATTAAGGGGCTTTCAATTCTTAGAAGTGGTTACTGGCAGGAAAATAAGCTGCTTTAGGAAATAACTCAAGTTGTTTGGTCCGTCTCAGCTTCTTGGGCTAGAATGAGATTGGAAACTGGTAGGAGTTTCATTGTAGAGGAGAGCAGGAGGAGTGCTGAATGGCATGGTTTGTTCTTCAGGAGAGAGTATTTGTGAACCTCAGTCCAGGTTCTGACTCATCACCATCCTGGTGTCCCTTGATGATTGCTGCCCGCTAGGTTGAAGATACAGGCTTGTCTGTCATTTTATGCAGCTTCCTTCTATCGCCGAGTCTTTCCTCTTAATCTACTTGAGCCAATCATTTGGACAGAGTTTGGGTTTGTTCCTACTCTCATGGGAAAAGTCCTGACAGTGGGACAGAAGCAAGCTTGCTTGCTGTCACTTTGTGCCCTTTGTCAGTTGCTTTGCTGCTTCTGTCCCTTTTGGTTACTGCTGCAGCTGAGGCATTATGTTTTTAGGATATGTTTGAACATTTTTCATCTCTGCAACCCACATCTGCCACTGCTTCTCCACCCTATGTTTAACTGTAGCAGCACAAGCAGTTTATACGGCCAGCTATTACTGACTGCAGTGGGAATGACAGAACAAGAAGTAAATCTGCTCTGGAACTGTGGCAAACTTCAGCCTGGGCTGTTACTGCAAATACTGCTGAAATAACTGGTGTGTGGTATGTAAAGCTGTGCAGTAGATATGTCCTCGGCATGCTTACATGGGCAATGGGGAAACAAGTGGTAGGGCCGTTGGGTAGCTGTAGACTGTCAAGTCTTCAGCTTTTGTGGCTGAATCTGTCAAGGTCCTGTGTTAAATCTAGCTATCTGTCTAGATGAGGTTTGCTAAAACACTGCTGGTAACAAGCTGCTGATAGTCGAAGAGTGAAGTTAGGGTGCTGAAGGCACTTGAACTGCAAGCTCAAAAATGCTTGTACCTTCCTGAGAATAATTGGAACCCAGTGACAAGATTATGGCATTGTCTCAAAAGGTTGTACCTGCTTATCTGTGTGCACTGATTTGCATCTAAAAAACATATTTCTTTTAATGAACTGAAACCTCTGGGGAGTGTTCATCTTCCTCTGCAAGCAGGAATTCCCCGGAGGCTCTGCTGCTGCAGTGTTGTACTGGAGTTGGAGGACTGGCGAATTGCTTGCTTCCAGATGTTGAAGGGATTTGAAGTAACCCCTTAGGTATGGGGCTGCTTAGATAAGTTGTAGGATGTGCTAGGTGGATTGGGCTAGAGGGGGCTTGTTGCTAAACTGTTAAAAGAATAAAATGAGCTTTTTGGCCTAGCCTAGTACAGTGATCCTTTTATTATGGAAGGCAGAGCGGAACTTTTGGAGTTCCTGTGCTGAGAAGACTGTCTAATTGCAAGAGGTTGTGAGGATGCTGCCACACTGCTTCTGTACCCTGGCCTCGATGGTGCTGGACGGAGATGCCTCCGCTGTTCACTCTCTATAGAGCCAATGCCATGAATGCAAGGCTAAGTGCATTTATCAGCTTGGTGTGATAAAAAGCATTTCAGGTCAAGTAGAAGCCAAAGAATTGAACAGTAGGGTAACAAAAGAGCATCTTTAAATCCTGTGGTCTCAGCTTTTTTATGTCTAGCCAGTCGCCTTAATTCAGTGAGTAAAATCTCACTTGTTCAAGAGCAGAAAGAAACATTGCTGCTGCTTTTGAGATACATCTTTTACTTTGTCAGTAAAGGGAGAAGCATGTCTGATTTGGAAAATATTGCCTTGCTATAGAGTGAGATAAGCACCTCTGGTGGATGTTGTCTTTGAGTTTTCAACTCGCAGACAGGGAAGAGACATGGTAGGCCTGACACATGCAGTCATAACTAGAAAGCCAGAGGCGGCCGCTGCTTTTCTGTCTTGAAGGAACACTTTCTGTGTCCTGAGAAAAAGACCGATGTGGTGTGTAACAAGTTTTGTGTCAGTCATACCCCCAGGCACCCATAAAACTATCCATCCGAAAGAGAATAGAACTGTTTTGTGATCTTACCAATCTTGTTGTTTAGGCAACTTTGCATTTTTTTTCTGCTTCCTTTTCAGCAGAGATGTCAGCTGCTGAGACAACTGATTAAATTTTTCTGATTTAGATAAAACTAGAATATTTTGAAGGAAACAGAGCTTTCTGGAGACACTTAAGGCATATAGAGAAGGATGAGAAGCAAATGGAGATTTGTAGGAAGGTGGTAGAATAGATTGAAGGTGAGCAAGGATCAGGGGAGAGCAAGATTCAAGGAAGGAGAGGGGCGGGACAGAGGAGTGCAGCAAAACAGGAAGGTGAAGGTTTCCACAGGTGGAGTTGTGAAAAATATCCTGGTGGTTTAAAAAGCCAATTAGGGCTTGGTGGTTAAGTAGTGTAAATCCTGAAAGAAGGTAGTGTTTTAGTTATGCAAGCAGATTAGAATGGTTGAGAATAGTATGGCATCGGGAGGGAGGACTCTAGTACAAATATTTATGTATATGTGTGTTTATTTTTTTTCATGGTTAGGTAAGAGTGTTGTAATGCAGGAGGATGCAGGATACCTTTACAACATCAGGCTTTTGAGGCTTTAATAACTTGAGGGTTACAAAGTGTGTGCGCCCTCCAGGGACTGAAGCCTCAAGGCAGGAGCAGAGCAGGGTGAAGATGCCAGTTACTGGAGCACTGGGTGCGCCTGCTCTAACATCATGGCTAAGGATCGGGTGGGGGAGAGAGCCTGCGAAAGACTATAGCTCTATAGCAGCAGTCTGTAAAACAAGATACAGGGAGGGATTTCAAGTGGAAGTTGCTGCCATATTTAGATAAATATCCATGACTTTCTCAAAGTTCTGCTTTTATTAGTTTTTGTTCAGCTTTATAGTTAAAAGCTGCTTTGCTTTTCTCCCCCATTCTGCATTTGTTTGGCTGCTACACCCACTGTAGAGGAACCCTTCCTGTCAACAAGATAAACCTATTAAAACTGCTAGACCCTGGATCCTTGTCAGCACCAAGGTATCACTGCTGATGGTGATGCTTTCCCTGTGGGGTCTGTGTGTCACTGTGTGTGTGAAATGAAGCTATATCAGAGTGGGCTAGGGAATTCTGGTGCTGCCTCTGTTCTGGACCACCAGCATCCTGGAGAGTTATCTCCAGGAGACTTATCTGATGCTACAGAGGCTTTTAGGAATGTGCCTCTGGTGTGCCATACAAAACCTATAGCTATTGATTTATCCCTGGCTAGGAGGGAGAAGTGTGGGTTTTTACTGTTGTTCCCTCTGGCCCATTCCCCTCCTACCTTCAGAGCAGCTAACTTTGAAACTTAGAGTCCTGGGGGTGCAGCTGCCGTGTAACCAGTCTCCAGTAGTTTTAGGCCTGCAAATGTGCTTCTTGAAAAGGACCAGTACTGTCAGAGTTGCGCTCTGCCTACTGACAGCATTATGCTTCAGCACATCTTTCCTTCTCTTTAGCACAGGCAAAGGACCATAACTGTAATGCTCTGTATTATCCTAAAGCTAGTACTTCTTCCATTCTGTCACTGGTTTTGCTTTCCCTAACAAAAGTAATCTTTGAATGCTCATGGAGAACAACATTCAGGTTTCATTGTAAACATTTTTGTGGGTGTAATTGACTTAAATTATAAGATTCTAGGAAAAGATAAAGGCTTTATCGTTTCAGTGTTTAGGTTCAACTGTCACTTTTTTCTCAACTGAGGAAATTACTCATTTTTGATATGTAAACTGAAAAATCTGAACATAGTCACAAGCTGTGATGAGCTCTCCTTAGAGTGTAAGCCTTAGTAAAATCTGTGAAGATGACAAGTTTGTTTTTCCAATTGTATTCTTTCGGTCCTCCACTTCTTTGTCTTTCGTAACAAGCTAGTCTTGTTGCAAACGTTAGTGTCAGTAGCCTAAAGCAGAAATTAGTCTTGCTGTGACACAGAAATGTGACATCCTTGAGCTAGCATAATTTTAACCTTCAGGCCTTCCCGTTTTGAATCTTTTATTTACATTTACTTCTCAAATATTTAAATTTTATTTTTAAATTCACAGTTCATGCTTTGATGGTGGCTGTTTCCTCCATGGAATTTAGTAGGCTGTACTCTACTTCTGGAATAGTTGGGGAAGAGGTACAGTCCTGGGAGAGCTGAGCTCTCCATTGATACAGGATTCTTGTTCAATTTTGTGTCACTGAAGCAGTAGTGAAACAAATAGTCTGCAAGTTTAGTATGAGGAAGATCACAGACTGGCAGTGAGGCACTGTTAGCCCACTTTTCAGAGCACTTTTTTGTTTGGGGTGTTGATTTTGGTTTTTTTTTTCCCTTTTTATTTTTCCTATCAGTGTTTTCCTGGTCATGTTTGGTCTGACTTTAACTAGTCTTTCCAGTCACAAGCTGATCCCATGTTAGAGCGGAGTCCTTAGATGGGCAGTGGTATGACTGCATGGGGGAAAGGGGACATTGGAGCCTGTCATCCAGTACACAAGTAGGGCTGATTTTATCATCCTTGATTCTTGCTGTCAGTAAAACCAAGAGAGACTGGTGGAAGCTGCTAATTAGGGGTGTTGTGAGGAGATTAATTCTGACTTCAGGGTGAGCAAAGACATAACTATTTTACTGCATACCTCTGGCCACCTGTCACTTGTCTAAGGCAGGTCAGGAGTATTTCACACTTGGCTGTGTCGGGTGCTGTGGAGAGATTTGAGAGGTTGAAAATTAATGTCTGTTCTGCATCCTCTGCCACCAGGGAATTATCTATCACTAAGTCTGTTTCCATCCGCTGAACTCTTAACTTAATTAGTTGGTTTAAATGGAGGAAATTTTTGTCCTGACATTGGTTGATTAGTAGCACTAAGGGAGGATGCCTGCAGAACTGAAGCTTTTGTGTTTTTCACTTAAAAATTATTTGGGTTTGGTGGCAGCATTTCAAAGCTGCTTGCCACTGTGCACCCTGCACAAATGAAACCAAACACATCTCCCTTTCCAGATTGGTCTGTCACCTCTCTTCTTTCTGTGGCAATAGAGGCTGACCACCTCATTAAATGCAGATACTTCCCTATAGGTAGGAGGCCAGACACCTAAGCAGCAGTGAGATGAGTGAACTTTCAAGGTGAAATAGTTCTTGTTTCTTTTCAGGTAGAAGGATTTGGAGCTCTCGTATTACTTCTGTGGTGTTAGTGTAGCTTCACCTGCTATCACAGTGAAGTGGGAATCACTGTAAATGCAGTAGTGTCTGTGAATGGCAAATGTAGTTTCAGCCTGTAGCTTGCTCTTCCAGTTAACCTGTATTTCACCTGGTGTAAAACTTAGCTTGATTTACTTCTCAGCCACTGTGGTGGTGGTCTCCCTTTTTCCCTGTAGTGGGAGGCTCTTCAGGAGATGGTAGGAAATGGTAGGTTGTAGGAAACCCTTTTTTTGATGGCAAATCCTGTAGTATTTAAAATGGAATCATTACTTGAAGTTGGTTGTCCCTGGTGATTTCCTGACTGGTATCAGAGGCAATGAAAACTGAATACTAAATTAAAAACAAAACTAGGGAGCCCTCTGGTAACAATCTGTCAGTTGTTACGTATCACATGGTGGCAGGATGAAACTTGTGGTGCCCAGTCTGGTCTCCCATCTCCCCACAGCAAACTAGTTCCAGTTGCTTTTGCAAGGAAGTTGACTGTTCTCCGACCCTTTGGAGTAGCTTTCTCCATGGGAGCGATTCTTCCTCGAGGCTGAACTGGTTCCTAGGGTTGTGAGGATAGATGTATTTATGTTGATTAGTTTCTTTGAGCTGTGCTTTCCTATACCAGTATCTGTTGTGCCCAGCTTAATGACCAGCTGTGATGATTTTTGCTGTCATGCAATTGTTTAGCTGAAGGAAAGAGAACAGTTGGGGACCTTTTGCTTTGCCTTTTTTTCAAGTCTTCCCTGAGCCCATCTTTGTCCTCACGTGTGTTTGGAGGACACAAGGCCACGGCGTACGGCTGCTGCGCCCCGGGCCCCTGCGCCGCACGCATGAATTCATCAGCTTGATCTTTCCACCCCTGCTCCTCGGGAGGGTCGGATGGCAGCTGCAGCTCCTGTCAAGCATGATGCCGGGCAGGGAGCTTTGTGGAGGAGAGTTACAAAAGGCCCAGATTAAATCATCTGTGTAAGGGCACAGCAGAGGCTCTGTCACCCAGGCCTCACCGCTTGTCTTCTGGTGCTATGGTTGTAATGACATTAGCATTTCAAAAAGAGGATTACCACAGCCCCCATTTACTGAGCTGAGGATATTTTGGCTGTTGCTTGGAAAGCTGCTTTCTGGCTATCTGCTTTTTTTTTAACCTGCGTGTAGATCCTGAAGAGTTGGTGAAGGTGGCCACACCATGTTAAAAGTGAGTTGTTGTTGTTGTGAGGAAGCAGGTTGTTTATTGGCCTAAATGTGGGCTGATAGATGTGAAGTTGTCACTGATAGCATGCATTCTTGCTGATTTGGAGGAACTGAGAATTTCATAATAGAAAATTTAAATTAAAGGGTCTGTGTTAGGATCATACCTGTATGCTCAAGAAGTACCTTGATGTCATGCTTACAGGAAGAAGTTAAGGTAATTATGTTAGCTTGTCTTGTGTATTTCAACCAAAGGAAATGAGCAGCACACAAATCCTATTCATTGTCTGCCTTCCACACCTCTTGTGGTACCAGAAAACACTTCCTGTGCCCAGGAACAGGATTTCAGGGCAGTTCCTTGGGAAAATGATTGTATTTTTATAAGGTCTTGTTTAAAAACAAGAGTTCCTCTAGTGACACTTAACTCCTGACTCTTGCAACTCTGTTGTGCTACTTTCACCTTGGATCAATATTGAATTGATCTTTGTTTTTCATTGTTTGCTTTCCCTTTCTAGTGTTGCTTGCTCTGGGAGCTTGGGTTAAGGCCCTACCTGTGCTGGGCTCTAGTGGAAAATCTCTGTGGTTGCTGTCTCCTCTCCGGTTCCATTAGCTGTAGAAATGATGGGTCAGGCCAGGCCGGTTGGTCATCTGGCCCCTGGGGCAAGATGGGAATTGTCTTGTTTGTCTGCCAGAGAGAGGCAAGAGTACTTTGTGCAATCTCTTCAACCAAATTCATAGCTGACCCACAGTGTCCAAAATAGGAGCCTGTATTGTCCAAAATAGGAGCCCCCGTGTGAGCATGATTGGAAGGCATGTATCAGAAAATGCTGGTGGTTGGTTGCCTGGAGCCTTGTCCAGAGCAGTTTTGCTAGTGCTGTGTGTATTGAATTGTTGAATAAGAAGGCAAAGGTGTGTTTTGAAAAGATGTTATTATATGTGTAGGTTGAAGTGTTGGCAGGTATGTGCCCTTCTCTTACGTGTCATGTAGGCCATAGTTCACCAAGTGGTTTTGCAAAGCAATGCTGGCTGGAGTCACGGCTGTCCCTTGCTGTGGGCACTGTCAGGAGCCACCATGAGCCAGGCTGCCTGCGGTGTCACAGCTACTGCACAGGGACAAACAGACAGTGACCGGCTGGAAGAACTGTGTAGCTCTTCCTGAGAGAGATGGCAGGCCTGGGCCATAGATAAACTGTCCCTTACAGCATCAAGGAGGACCAGAGTAGTTTCCTCTGTAAACACAGTGCAGGGTACTTGGTGTACTGAGGAAGGGAGGCATTTAACTTATCTGTGTGAATAGAGAAGCTGTGGAAGGCCTTCCAGGAATGTGATGGCTGCTGACAAGGTGTATGCACTTATTCAGCATATTCCTAACTCTGCTAATCTCTAGGCCTGTTTAATCTCCTTATTTCTGTAGAGCACACATCTGTCTGTAAACTTCAACAAGGATGGAGTGAGTGTCTTGAACCTAAGATGTTCAATTGAACCTGCACTGAGTGAAGAGCGAGCTTTTGGGTACCCCATGCTTCAGATGAGCTGAAGAGAAAACACAGGGTGGCAGAGCCACAAGTCGCTATGGTCGCTCTGTCTTGTCATATTTTTCTGTTTCTGCAAAAGCACCAGCAGACACAGCTATGCAAATCTGCCAGCTGTCTCCTTGTGAAGTTAGTCACTGAGGCACTCAGTGTGCAACCACCTCTAGTAGCACAGGCTTTTGAATTTGCTGTTAAACTTAGCTACCGTGTATCTTTGCATGGCTGAGTTTGGGGTGTGTGAGTTTCTGCGTCCTCTTCTTGAAACACCTTTTTTGGTAGTGATGATAGAAATGAAATATTCAATATTAGGGTGGAAGCAGGCTGGAGAAAAAGTAAAACTGTAAATCTGAATGCTGTGAACTAAAAACTTAGGAACTTAAAGAATGCAGGAAACAGCAACAGCCTGGTTTCTGAGGGGCTGGTCAAATTTTGAGTTTACATGGTGGAGCTCTGTCATTCTTTACAATTTCAGGGCAATTACTGTTTTAAGGCTTGCAAGAGAAAGATAAGGACAGCAAAAATTAGAATGTGTAAGTGCTGGTCATAATATTTAGTGGGCTAAGAGCATTTATAATTATACTAAAGTAAGAGGAGGGGAAAAAGCATGAAGAAGAAAGTAGTTTTATTTCCCTTGCTCCGTTTGGATTAATGAATTTAATTACTTAGAAATAGCTGGTAGCAAACTTGTAGATTTTTTTTCAAATGTACTTTTAACAAGACTGCAAATTTTAAAGAAGGAGGAGGCAATTCAGTAAAAATAATTGAAGATGTAATAATTTAACTGCCATATTCCCTGTTGCAAGATCTTTGTGTCTGTAGACGTTAAGAGGACTGAATTAATATGCCTCTGATGTACTGGGAGGGGAGAAACCAGGGCAAGTAGATGCAATTCTGAGTGCAGGGAAGCAAGTGAGATACTGGCTTTCAAATAGATACTTAGAATTAAGTTGTTCATTCTTTTGTTCCTGTCAGCATAAAATAGAGCCAAATATTGAAAGGAAATGGCTGAACAGAATAATGGGATTTTGTGTAACAAGCAGCAAGAGTGCATGAGGTGGGAGAAGGGAGATGGGGCAGAATGCCAGAAAAGGATCTTTGTATAATAAAGCTTGTGTCAGAAATTTCTCCCTTCTTGATGTTATAGTTTAGTTTCCACTAAATTGTTTGCTCTTTTGTCGTCTTAAACTGGTCCTTATAAAGTGATTTGACAGCCAAGTAACTAAATAGCAAAGAAAAATAGCATTGCATCTTTAAATTAGGGAAGGTATCTGGTGGAATGGCTCTGATGTCAGATGCATTTACCATCAAATGAAATTTTCCGAAGTGCTTGTGTCTCACTGGTAATCAGTTGGGAGAGGATGTCTCAGGTCATGCAAGCACTGCTGAAAATTTTGCCCAGTGTGTTTAACAATATGAAAGATAAATTTAGTATCCTGCTGCTTAAATTTGCAGGCAATACAGTACTGAAGGAGAGCTGCAAAATTCCCATGATGATGGCATAACAGGAGATTACTCTTAGTAACAGAGCAACTTAGTAATGTTGGGAAATCCACGAAGAAAGGCTGAAGCTAGTTTTCTCCAAAGGGTACTTGACTAGTAAGGAGATTGAGGCAGTATTTGGAAGAAGGCACGAACCCATTGCCTTAAACAGTTTGCAGTGGTGGCAGCCCATTCTGAGTTGTTTCAGGAAGACAGGGTAGAGCCATATGCCTGTTCATTTCCTCTTGGTGGGCATGTATTTCCAGACAATACTAATCACCTCTACTAAAATTCTACCAACAGTACAAGAGAGCTTCGTATTTCCAGCTTATCCAATTCTGTGGTGAGAACAGACACATTGCCAGAGCTGGGTGGGCCCTGAATACCGATGGAGGGAAGTTTAATTCTCTAGCCGCAATTTTACCTGGACAGATGCTTCTGTTTGGCCAGTAGCAACAGGGTCTTCTATTATTTTCAGCATTAGCATGAGCCCCAGTGTGAGGGCTACCCCAGGGCATTACTTAGTAGAAAATAGTATGCTGAATAAAGCAGTTTTATACAGCAATGGTGAAGCAGTTTCTTGTGGTTTTCTTAGTGATCCTTTTTGTCAAGTCATCAAGGGACTGTTTGAAAGCAACATGCCATATTTTAATAAGTCTCATCAGGTGCTCAACCATGAAATAAGCATGTCCCCTGACTGGAGCCAATAGAGATGCTGGCTGTAGGACAAAAGTAGCTGTTCATTCTTGTCCTAGGAGCACCTCTTGCTAAACCATCCTTCCTGTTCCTGTGGGCTACTGCAGCCCTGGAGATCTCCTTGACTACAACATAGTTCTGTCTGTGCAGGTACTTTGCACTTTAGCCAGGAACTCAATTCAGTCTAGTAGTCTGTGGTTGCTTAAGTGGATTTCCACGTTGCATTCCCATTGCTGTGAACCTTGTCTTTGAATGTTTTTACCCACTTTTACTGAGGAGTGCCAAGTCCTACTTTTGTACCTGCAGTTACATGACCTGTCAGAGGGGAGCATTCTGGAAAAACGACTTTTCTGGGAGTTTTTTGCAGAGTCTAGACTGGAAAACTGTTGCCAGTAAATGTGCTAGACTGGGATTAGGATTTTCTACGCAGTGGTCTTCAGAACATGTAATAATAGTCCATGTAGTTCTGCCTGCCATGTGATGACAGCTTCTTACTTTCAAACTGCTTTGTTTATGTTAAAATGGAGCTTTAAATGTGTTTTTGCTATCCAGTGTGAGCAGTTTCTGTAACTGGCAGAGGTATGGGCCCCTGAATAAGAAGGTGTATGATCACAAACCACCTTTGTTGTGGAGGAATGCTCTTGTAGGAATGTGTTCTACACTGGGGTGATTTTCCATTGCTGATGAGGAGTTTAAGCGGAGCAGAAAGGGATAACTTCAAAAAGCACAGCAGGAAAAAAAGTACAGTGCTTCAGAAAGCACAGAGGAAAACACAGGTGCAGTTGGGTCGCTCGCCCTTCCCTGTGATGTTAACTGCAGAAGGGATACTAAGGCCTGGCAGTGTGGCTGTTGCAGGATAGTGTGGGATTAGTGTTCTTCCAGAGAAGTAGAGGAGATGTTGTGACTTGGTTTCTGTTTACCCTGCGAGCTAAAGAGTAAATGTCAGGTGTCTGTCTCCACCCTAAGAATAAGAGTGACAGTGGCAGCTTTGATGTACAATAACTAGGTTGCTGTGATTTGCATTCATGGCTTTAAGTTTTGATGCTTGTGGGGGCAGGGCTATGAAAGTAGATCATGGTGTTTAAGACAGACACCTCCGTGCACCTTATTAATGAAGCCATGCCGACTGGGAAGAAAAATGGAGAGAAAATGTGCTGTGTCATGGTCCAGGTGACTTTTTCCAGTGCCTGAGAGGCCTTTGCCTTCTTTGTCCTCAGGCGAGATACCAAGAAAAAGAGAATGGAGAAGACCAGTGGGTGTGTTTTTTGAGGAACATCCTAGTTTTCCAGACATTAAATTCTATTTCTACTTCTTGGGAAGTCACCTTTATTTCTGGTGGGAATTGACACAGTATGATGCTGTTTAGCCTTTTGCACAATTGTAGCATCAGTTTAAGAACTGAGAACCTATTTTATAGTTTGTCACTGGGTAACCCTTGGAGGAATTAAAATCTGTTTCTTGGCAGTGCTAGGTCTCGAACATGTGTCTTAGTAACTTTGAAATCCCTGGGTACTTGGTGAAAAGATTTAATCCAGAGGTTTGGGAAAAGGGCTTTTTGTACTTGTGATCCTAACATAACATCCTCTTGTGAGGTTTTAGAAGGCTCTTGCATGCATGCACAGAGGGAATGCGGTGTTAGCTGGAAGATGTGGTCAGACTCCAGTTGAGTGCTCTGACCAGTGAACAGTGATCTGGGAGGAGGGGACACAGAGGAACTCTCAGTTTAGATTGGGCTGTTCAGTATTTCATTAATATGATGATGAAATATACAAATTATTATGAAGTAGGCCAGTTGGGAAGTAAATACTTTCAATGCTTCTCCCTTCTTTATCAAACTTGTGCTACTTTCCACTGAGGCTGAGCTGTCCCCTAGGAGTACTGTCTTCTGCTCTTCATGTCAGCTGCCAGAATATAGCTGTTCTTATGAGTGGCACCCTAGATCCTAAGTGTGTCTAAAGTAGCCTTTTCTAAAAATTGAATAGAAAAGGCAGGGGTGGACAAGGGGCAGAATAAAGGATGGCACTGCAGGCTGTCTAACATGATCAGCACTGTGAAATTGAATAGAACAGCCTTTCGACAGTCTTTGACTGTAATTATGTTGGCAACAGGAAGAAAGTTCTGACAGTGTCAGTGCTTGATGGGATGTATCTTGTGAGAGGGAGTAACTCCTGCGTGCTAATCAAATTATATGGGGGTGGAGGATATTGGAAGAAAGGAAAAATATCAGAAGTTTGAAAGAAGGGGCTGTGGAATCATGCTGCCTGCTAAATGTTCTTTGCAGTGCCTGTTGCCTTACTACTGAGACAGTGGGTTTTCTGTTATTTCCTTCTGAAATCCCATTTTCCCCAATCACATGGGGATGGGGAAATAAATGAACAAGACCAGGAAAGCTCTGGGTAAAGGAGATGCTGTTTCTTTCTTTAATATCAGAATGACTTTGTAATACTTACTGTTTGATCTGTAGGCTTCCTAGATGGTGTATGTTTAGGACACCATGAGTTTCTAGCAAACTTGACCCAAGTTTTGAGTTTGGAGCTCTTCAATTTCTGTTTACATTGTTACTCCTGTAATGCTTATTTTTTCTGATTAAATGCATGTGCTATTCTCTGAAATTCTCTGTTGGTGTGAAAAAGAGATCCGTTACAGAACAGTAACTGATAGGTTTAGTAAATGAACTTCTGGTTTTATCTCTGGAACTCTGTTTTACGGTCTGGACGCTAATTTATCGGCATCAAAATAACCTCCCCCCTTGCTGTTTTTTCCCACTAGTTCTCAGGCATAAGACATCCGTATTTGTTGTTTAAGTGTTCTCAAGGAGTCTGCATACACAGTTGGGAGAGTTTCCAAGTGTGTCTCTCTGGGGGGCAGCATTTCTGCTATTTTTAGCATGATTTCTTTGGGTCTTCCATTTCCTTTGTGTGAGAAACTTCGCAACTGGCAAGAGGTTGAACATACAGTAAACGAATCTGAAAGTTACATGGGAGACTTTTACTCCAGTACCAAGAAACCTATAAGCACTGGGCTTATAAACTAAGTCTGGGCATTTTCACCAAACCCTCTGGTAGACTGAGGCCCCCTGAGCAGCTGAAGAGACATTATGGTGTAGCCTGGCATAGAATTGCTACATCTTGGAAATGGTTGATGTAGGGACACTGTCTGTGTGCTGTTTACTTTTGCTGTGTCTGGGGTCTTCATTTGTGTCAACTGGTAAACTCCATCTGACCGTAACACTTGGTGGTTTATTGCTTCTTTACTGAACTACCATCCAGAGAGTGTGATGGGAGAAATTTGAATGTCTGCTGTATGGAGAAAGGAAAAAAAGATGCATTAACTTGTGAATCACCTATTTAAATGAGGAGGAGAGACTCTGCGGTTCAGGGAATTCATGGAGCATAGAGAGACCCTGAATTCTATAGGGGACATGGAGTTAAGGCTGGGTGATGGTCTAGAAATGGCAGTAGGGATGTTGAATTAGTTAGTGTGGGAAGTGTTCGGATGTAGACAGGGTGATAGAGTGGGCTGGAGTCAGTGGCCTGCATATCTGGCCTGCCCTTCAGCTGCCTTCCTGGAAGGGCACAGGTCTCCTGAAGGCCCAGGGCCATATCTGCCAGCCTTGTGTGGATGTCTGGCGCCTCAGAACTGAGCCTGAATTGAACCCTCTGTTTGGGAAGCCCCACGCAAAAGGTGTTTTCTTCAGCTGCGTGAAAAAGTGACTTGGGAACGTGCATGAGGTCAGCTTTTAGGATATGGGGAGCCCTATGTGTTGAGGGATATCTAGATCTTAAGTTTTTCTTGAAAGTGTCAGGTGGTCTGCTTGCGAGCTGCCTCTTCACAGAAATGGCGCTTGCTGAGTCAGTGCCCAGGGCTTGTAGATGTCTGGCTGGAGCCAGGCCTGATGGGCAGAAGCCTAGTGAAGCTGTGTAAGGCCGGTTCAGCAGTTGGTTCTTTAGAGGGAGGGCAATCTAGCTGCAGAATATTAACCCTGGCAGTGGTAGCAACACTGAGGCCTCTGGTGAGAGAACACAGAGAAAAATAGCATAACCTCTTGCCCTCCCCTGGTTTAAGCTTTTGATAGTATAAGCACTCTTACCGGAAAAAAACATATGTGTTTTTTGTTTGGGTTGTTTTTTTGCGAGGTTGAGAGTGCTATTAGATGGGAGTGCTGATACTGGGGAAGAGCTGGGATTTAGATACTTGCTTCCTACCATGTGTCCATGTGATGAGGTGGGAGGCAGATCTGGGTCCAGCTGTGTGAGTTGTGAGAGCTCCCCAGGGTGTTCTCAGCATTCCTCCCAGCTCTGGCCCCAGCTCTGCAGAAGCTGGGAACACTCATGAATTTTCCCCCATCTGCGCTCAGCGGAGCACTTCCTGTGGCATTCAGGCATGCTGCAACAGCTTCCCCCACTGCATTCTTCCCTGGGGAGCATCTGAAATGCTCTTTTTCTGTGTAAGGAACTTCTTGAAACTGCTTTGTTCTTGCATGTTTTGGGAAAGATTATGTTGGTTTTAGCTGACGGGCTATAACTTCTCCTACTGTCTTGGTTGCTCTTGCTTAATGTTTCCCTTCCAAAGCCTGAGTCAGTCAGTAGAAGGTGATTGTGAAATCTGTCTTCTAGATCAGTGTCTATATGTATGTTTTCTGTCTTGACCAGAGTAGTGGAAGGAATTTTTATCTTCTGGGGAATTATGAACCTAAAAATAAATAAATGTTTTCTTTAAACAATTATTTGTCTTTCAGAATAATCTGGCCCTCCTACCTCATCCTGTTTCTCAGAATATCATAGAATTGAACTATTATAAAGACATTTTATAATGTAAAGTTAGTATTTCATTCTGATAAGTCTTCTGTCTCTCCCAGTGAAGATAAGATGGTTCTGTAGCTCCTGAGACCAAATTTGAAACGTTGTCCTGCTGCATTGACAATTTAGACAAAAAGGAGCAAGTACCACTGTAGTGGATATTGTTATCCCCTAACATTTTTACTTAAATATCACTGAAATGTACAAAAACTGGCCTTGCAGGTAAATGCTTAAAAAATAAAAGCAAACCCAGAACATGAAATGACAAAACCAAAAAACAAAACAGCACACCCCCCCCAAACTCCAGCTAACCACACTATCTCTTATGGAGCCAGATAGTTGAAACAAAAGTTGAAATTATTGTCTGATGTCAGGGAATGCTGAAGCTGAGCAGGAATTTTCTCATGCATGTTTGATGGAAGGTGGCTATGAAGAGGAACAGTAGGACTTCAGAAAGGAGGTGGCAAAACTGTAAGAAGCTGAAGAGGGACTTGAAATTTCTCCAACTTGATGCTGTAAATGCTGGCTGCAAAGTGCATAGGACAACAAGCAATGAAAATGGTTTCATGTTGTTTTGATTCACATGGCATTCAAGGAAACGAGTTTGTAACAGCATCTGCAAATCAACTGAGTTGTCTGGAAGAACCTGGCCTGTGACAGTCTCTTCTCTTCGATAAGGCAATGTCCTAGACACCAAGGTCTGGCTGGCAGGAAATGATAATAGTATCCTTCAGGTTTGACCTGTCAAAGTCAGGAGTGATCCAGGTAGATTTGTCATCGAGGTGTGATTCTGGGTATTTTATACAGCCAAAACTCAGTCAAACATTTTCATGCTGTTGTTTTCCTGTTAAATGTATGTTGTCCTGAGAAATACTCTTGCTTGTTTAGCAAGAACTGCTCAGACATGACTGATGATGCTGTATATATAAGAGGTAGCTGAAGGAAGCCACTTGAGAGAGCTGAGCAAATAAGGGCCTCAAAACAATAAATGAAACTTAATGAAATGTCACAAATAATGTAAAAAAAACAGCTGGCACAAAAGAAGCCTCATTGAGTTAAAATCAGACTGTAACACTGCAAGATGGTAATTGCAGCATTTGTGTCCCTAGCTGTGTGTTAGTCTTGTTTATGGCAATAAAGGTTGAAGTAAATTCCTGGAAGAACTCTGAAATCCTGCATCTGGGTTGGTTTTCTTCGTATAGAAACAGAAGACACAAATATTAAAGCAGTCAAATTAATCTGTAAATCTTTGCTGTTGAAATTAATTACAATGGTGACAAGAACCCTCAAATCATCACACTGGTCTCTCCAGACTACCTGCAGCCCTATACTCAAAGGCACGCAGGAAAGCTCGCTGAAGAGGGAAGCTGAAGCAGGGAGGCAAAACCTCAGGTTAGCTCTCAGTGGAACATGTCTCTAGGCCTAGGTCCCTTGTGCCTTGGCCTTGGTTCCAGCCACTAAGCTGCAGTGTCTCCCGCTTCGAAATTTCAGCCTCTGCTGTAAGGATCCATAACCTCTAAGTCAGTGATGAGATGTGTTTTGGCTGGCTCTGTGGCACTAGGTAGGAGCTGGAGTTGTGTGTCTCCAAGGCTCTTGAACATCTGTTAGGCCAGCTGTGCTCCAAGAAAACATGAAAAAGAGCTAAAGCAACACCATAATAAAGCATTATGAGACGGTTTGTTTTCTTTTTTTTAAGCTTTAACTTGGTATTTTAATGGTTACAGAACAAAGAACCTGTCTAGTTACCAGGGAATATAAATAAGAAGCAGGAATATGTACAGTCTTGTATTTCTTGTTGCTTGAAAGCAGTGAAGTGCAGAGAAGCAGGACTTGAAGTTTAGCAGTCTTTGAGGAGATCTGGGCTCTTTTATGAAGATTTTGTTTTCAAAGTAGTTACACTGTGGGGTTTTGGGTTGTATGTTTTATAATCTCATTTTATGTCAAATGGAAGGAATGGTATTTCGTATCTTTCTATGTTTTTGTCAGGCCTCTAGGGCTACAAATGGGTCCCATCTCAGCAGTTGCTGCCTCTAACCTTTTTTTATTATGTGCTTCTTCAGGTGGATATTTTGACTTGTCTGTGCTTTGATTCCAGTGGCTATAGTGAAAGTGTCAAAGGGCAAGTATTATTTCAAAGGTTGAGAACTCCTTCTACACATCTGTTCTGAACACTCTTCCTGACAGCTGTGGAAGGAGCTTGGTGTTTGAGCAGTTTGCCAATCCTGGCTTGTTTCAGTTTGGCTTTGTTTACCCTGTGGGTGTTTAGGATGAGGAGGTAGAAAGACAGAAAGGAAGATTTCATGTTTGCTGCTAGGTATGCTTTTGACAATTTGCTAATGCATCTTGTTAGGCAATTTGCTAATTCATATCCATTGAGTTGCTGTTGGTAGGCACTGGGATAATGGAGGTATAAAAACAAACACTTTGAAGCTGTTATGTCTGTATAATGAGACAGTCTTCTCAAAGGAGGTGGCTGCAAATCTGAATTCTTTTATGCGCTGCATTTGTAGGGATTATATGAAGTTGCCATTTACTTTCCATGCACCATTTGATCCCCAGCAGAATCTGAGTGGGTGTAATGTGTGGGATTCTGATGGCAGATGTTTTCTGTGACTGGTAAATCAAAGTAGCAGCAGCATCCCACCAGACCTTGATGCCTCTTGCTAGTCATGCTCCAGCCACAAAACAAGATTACTGATAGCTTCACTGGATTGCCTCCCTCCCTTCCAAAAAACACACTCTAGTTACTGACATCACCAGTAAATAGAGAAGACCCACATACTGAGGAGCTGTTAAATTTCGGTGCAGGTTCTACAGGGTCTGACACCATCTTTCCTACTGTTGCCTTGCTAGCTCTTAAATTGTCCAACACTATTAAAGTGTTAGGCAATTCAGAAAGATGTATCCTAACTAGTTCTTCTCAGTAGAAGAAACTTATTTGCTTTGAAACTTAGTTCTTCAACTTCACTCTGTGTCTCTTAAAGCTTCTGAATTCTTAGTCTGAATTGAGTCTATCAGCTAATCAGTTCAAGAAGCTGTAGCTGAGAATGGTTGAACTTGCAGCATAACTGAGAGTCTCTTGGACTTTTTGGTCTCTGGGAAAGCTAGGTTTGCCATATGGAGTACTTCTGTCGCTCTGTAGTCTGAGGTGCCTCCTACTTCAAACAGGATGACTTGAGGAGTGTTCAAGTGGGGCTGCTCTTGTTTTCCTCACAGACTCTGCAGAGAAGTTGCTTGTGATGCTGGGGTCCTGAAAAGCTGGTAAAAAAGATTACTTAATATTTACAGCTAATCTAACCACATCTAGAATAAAAATATAAATTGTGCTTAAGAGAGGTTTTCCAGTGAGACAGGACTAATGTTCTGCCCAGCCAGTGGTAAATGATTGGAGTGCTTGTTCTGACAAGTCCCATGACAGAGATGAGTCATTCTTAAAAGACAAACAAATCTACCCAGATATTGGATTCTGATATGTTCAATGGTCCTCAACAGAGCCAAAGGTCAGAAGAGAAATGGCATGGCAGGATGAAAAAGTATTGTCCAGTGTGTGTAATGTATCAGGTTGAAGTTTGAGGATCGCTGTCCTCACCCACCTCTCCCTAGCAAAGCTGTCTGTAGGCATGCTGCCGAGGGAAACATCAGTAACCCAGGGCTTCAAGCTTCACAGTTCGGTTTCCACATAGATGCTAGTGGAACAATGTTTAACATAAGGAGATCTTCTGTGTGCATGCCATTACTAGATCAGCTTTAGCCAAACTTCCAAATTAGTACTTTTTGGATGGGCTGAGTCAGAGGGAACAGCTGCTGCTGCTGAAAGGATGAAAAATGAATCAGCTGCAAAAGGCTCATTAGTGAATGAAGGAGGCCTACCAGGGCAGAGCTTTAAAGGGACTTGGCTAGTGTAGGCATCTTTCCATGCACACGTAAGAAGACAAGGCTCCTTTCTAAATGCTAGAATTCTTACTTCAGAGATTCCCATGTCCTCTCAGAGTTTAGGACTGCCTCTTGAGCAGATTAACAACTGTGCAATGGTCTGTGTCAAGTCTCAGTAAACCATAGCAGAACTGGGGTTAGAAGGTAGGCACGAGCTGGCCTCTTAGGTAAGGGGGAGCTGGTAGTTATGTATGTTGGTGGTGTCTGCCTGAGTTCTACCTCACAGTGGAAGGAGAGCCATGGACCCCTGCTGCTAGTGTTAGCAGCCAGGAGATGTGTCATCCAGAGCTTGAGTGGCCGTGCTGGAGCCCACAACAGGGATGTATTTTGGGAAACTACCATAGCAAGAACTCTTAAGGCCTTATTGGAAAAAGAAACCTGATTACTGTACTAGGCTGAAGTTTAGGGAGCTGTAGTCAAGTGGAAATCCACAAGCAAGTTAAGCCTCCTGAAACACTGCTGAAATGCAGGCCTCTTGTCCCTTGCTGGTAAGGATGAGTTTTCTTCTGCTGTACCCTGAAGGTATGTTTCCCCTGTGTTCTCACCTAGCATCAATAGGACTGTATTTCAGTCAGGATTTACAGACCAGTCAGCACAAGTCAGTCATCTCTGTCTGATCAAAACCTGGTGTCCAAAATCAGCATGAACATCTGATAGTTATTCTTTTTCCTGTCATGTCTCATTGTTTTTGCTGAAGAGCCAGATGGTTTTCCTGAGACCAGAGCCTATAGTATGTGTCAGGCTTCTATCCTAAAAAGTCAGCCTTAGGGTAGTACTGTATTGAAATTGAAAACCCACCTAGGAACAGCCAAGGAAACATCAGGATAAATGTGCAGGTTACCTCTGAATTGAGACCATTTTTTAGTTTTGTAGGTTTCTGGAAAGAGGCAATCAGGGACAAGATGAGAAATCAAAGATGTGTGAGAGTGAAGTTAAAGTTTAAAATTAGCACCAGTAATCGAGGACAGTGAATGTTACTTGAGTTCAAATGCCATGCTAATATAATTTGTACTAATCTGCCTCTACACAGTAGGGACTGTAAATTCCTGTGCAGCTGCCTGTTTCTTTCTCATGTGAATGTAAAATTGTTTTGACAATTGCTTGTTATCTTTTAAAATAATCTCCTCCTTGTTGCAGTGTAAAGTAAGATTTAGAATTGGATGAACTGCAAGTGAGAGGAAGAGAGGACACTGATGAGGGTTAGCTACCTCTGCCCAGTGCAGCAAACAACTTTTGGACTTCTTACATTTCTTAATAATCAGAATTCCAAACTAAAACCCATGTGCAACTTTCTTGGGGGGGACCCTCTTAAACTTCAAAATGGAGGGAAACCCACAAAACTAGCTGGGTGCTACTTGCAACAGTGGGTTTGGGACCCTGCCCATTACAGAAAGCGGTGTTACAGCACTTGCTTAATTTCCTTTCCCGAACACGTGGAAGTCATTATGGTGTGGTTGGAAGAAGGCACGGGGGACGCCGGAAGCTGCCTTGGAAAACAAAAGCAAATGAAACATGTGCCACTTAGAAAGCTGTGCTGTGCCCGTGGGGGAGAGCAGGTTTCTGTATTAAACTGGCTGTTCTGAAGCCACTGTACTGCTGGCTCCAACTGCAGCCCAGATGCAAATTGTTCATACTGTCCTGGCGGTACAGAATGCTTTAAAGTACCAGTCAGCTGGTCTTTGTTCATGCTGGACCTAAGCAAGCCTCGTGAGCTTCCACATACACCACCAACAGCAATTTTTTTTGTCTTTATTTACTCGTGTGTGAGTGTGTGTGCAACAATAAGATTGCTTTATCAGAAGATCTTAAAAGCACTTCTGCAGTTGTTCCCGGTTTGCTTCCCCCTCCTTGTTAATGTTTCCGGAATTAATTTATCAGTCCTGGCTTTGTTTAAATGCACCAGGCTTTTGTCTTACAATTTGGTGTTATCCTGATGTCCAGAATGCCCGGTGCGGATGAGAGCCTCGCTGCAGCCGGCCCTGTGCAAACATAACACAGAGCCAAGTCTGAAAAACTTGGCGGTGTTCCCCTCGGAGCCTGTCAGGCTGAATCATTTGGGAATGTATCTGAGGGGAGCGCATTACAGGTGGGCCTATTACAGGGAAAATAATACAGTTGTCATAGTGAGTAACACTCTTCTAAGAAGGCAAATCTGCTGCTGGAGTGCAGTTGTGTTTGGTTGCTGCTTTCTGTCACAGAAGTCTTCCTTTCACAGATGTGTTTTTTGTTAGACCTGGGATTTGTGTCTTGGTTTTCCCTGCCCAGCACAGAGCAGACTGTGCTCCTGTCTTGGAGAGGGAAAGGAAAACTTGAAAGACCTAAAACTTACTTTTCTGCTAAAATTTCAGTGAGAGGAGTTGTCTAACTGAAACAAAGCTTTCTAAGGGGCAGAGAAGTACACTTTATATCAAGACAGTCTGTAGTACTCTAGAAGCACCAGTGGCAGCTTCAGATAGCCTAAACATTTTGGCTCTTGTAGAATGTAAATAGAATTTACATTTTAGAGCAAGCTTTGATGCTAATGGGTTTTTTTAGGAGAGAGATAAGCCACTGGAAAAAAAAAAATCATATTTCTAATAGAAAGACAGACAAGACCCATAATTAATGTTGCACTAGCAGGCTTCCTCCATGGTTGGCTAATCACAGCTGAGTGTTAATAAGCATAGAGTTTTTTTTAAATACTGTTGTAACATGTTAATTAAGATAATTCAGCTCCATGTGTCTCTTGAGTTACCAGATGGCGACTGCATTGGTGGAAGGCTGCAATTAGAGTCTGTCTTTCTTGCTTTTTCTTCCCCTGCCCTGGGAAAAAAAAAAAAAAAAAAAAAAAAAAAAAAAAAGAAAAAGACAGCTTTGGTGTGTATGGGATGGCTGTGTGAGGGGTGCCTGTTACTGTACACAGTGTTAAGTGCTTGTGTCTAATTATATAAATGCACAGCTATATGATTATATATACAAATATCTTTACTTTGGTTTCTGCTCATTTACCCACATTATGACATAAAGAAAAAATAAGCCTCTTCAGAGTATGCCCTTGCTAGGGAAACTGTAATTTTCTGCTAAGGGCCTCAGTCCTGCTCAGTTTGCTCTTCTGCCATTGACTTCAGAGTAAGCAGCATCTGGAGCCAGTAAAGACAGAGAGCTTATTTTTCGGTGGACTTTGGCCTCTGCTTAATACACAGAGCCCAAAAGAGGGTTATGTTTTGCAATGTGTTTTTAGGAAGGCTTAAAATATTTTAGGGGCAGGGTCGACAAGAAGTGTGTATGCTCACAATGGAGGCCTTTTATTGACTTCTGCCTCCTATAAGTAAAATATAAAGAGGTCCTTTAGCCTCAGCTGTTGTGACTGGGCCCCAGTAGCAGCTGCTGTCTCGGGTTTGTCCCTCTGGGAAATGACCCATCTGCTCGTATGCTAGAGAAAGCCAGTGTGCTGAAAAGGAGAAGGTTCAAAATCTGTTCTCATGGTTCCAGTCCCCATCTCCACCCCAGAAATTACAGAGCAGTGGAAAACCTGGGCATCTGGTAATCTGCCTTTTATGGTGTGAATGCTGTCTCTGGCTAGAACTACACTAAGTTCTCAACTGTTTCCAGCTGGCAGAGGATAGCTTCAGTCTACCCAGACCCTTTTTAGACGTTGTATCTGCAACTACTGTATTTGTAGAGTTAAACCATGCAGGTTAGCACACTTGTGGGCAATACACAAAAAAAACCCACTAACACCTCAATCTACCTGAAAGGGGAGCAGAGCATGCTTCCCCTCCACTGGGAAGGACCTGCCTGTCCTCTAGGGAGAAGACTTTCTAATGACTGCAGGAGACATTTGTGTTGTAATTTAATTATGTGAACTAAAAAATGTCCCTCCAAATGTCCTCAAAATGATGGATAATGGGAGAGGATAGAATCTCAAGTATGATTCCCAGAGCAGGTTGTTGCTGTGCTTCTTGAAGCCAGCCTGCCAAGAGAAACCCCAGTCTAAAGCATGTGGCTCTTCATGTTCAGCACAGACCTGCTGTTACCAGCAGTGACATTTATCCGTGGAATACTTGCTGAGCCATTTCCTAGCCTAGTATTGGTGCGAATCCAAACGCTTGCACTGGGGAGGACAATGCAGGAGCAGAGGGTGCATAGTGGGAAGCTGCTGTGCTCTGAAAGCTTTTGAGTGCATCCAGGCAGACATCACTGGTTGGAAACCTGAAGGTATTTAGCACTCAGAAATGGAGCTGGCACTCTGACTAACTGGAGCATGTGGGTGGAGGTGACTGCTTTTCTATCTACCACTTGTGCATCTACCGTTTTAGTGCATCCCCTTGCCACTGCTTTCTCAACAGGAAGGAAGGTGTGGGTGGGGAAGAGGCAGTAGTTGATCAAAGCCTGTCTAGGTGCTTTTTCTCTGCAGACCAGCTGCCTGAGAAGTGGTTTTTGCTTTGGTAAAAGATGGTATTTAGTTGACGTAGCTAGTCTAAAAAAGGTATAAATGATAACAGACTTGCCTTTTACTAAGCCCAAACTGCTGCTGAGGGAGGGGCTTCCAAAAGTGGCTTCTGCTGTTTATAGGCTGGTTTATGTGCACAAGGGAGGAGAGGAAAAACAAGCATGTTACTTGTCTGAATTTCACAATGAAAACAAAGCTGGCTTTGGTCCCCCTGCCCCCCTCCCCCGCCATCATCCCCCAGTCTGCAGAAGATACCCGGAGCCAAACACCAGTCCTGCCTCAGGCAGAAGGAAATATTATGTGTGACTGAAGGCCCTGATTTAAGAGGAAAAAATCCTGACCCAAAGAGGAGCCTGTGGAATTTTTTTGTTCTGCAGTCATTGTGTCACTACAGCCATGCTGGTCTTCCCCTGCTCCTCCAGAGTGATGCAGCGGTTAGAGGGGCCTGATAAGTGGCTGTATGCTGTCTGAACCAATGAGTGTGTGTGTGTGTGTATTTTTTTCTCTCTCTTTTTTTTTTTTTCTTCTTCTTGAGGCAGCAAACTACATTTAGGCCTGACTCTTCAGGGCTTAGGAGGTGAAGTTCTTGTGAGTAAAGGAGCTAATTTGGACAGTGAATTTTCCTGTCTGCTCGTTGGGAAGGGTTTATAAAATAAGTGCTTGCTGTTGAAAGCAGTGTGTGTATTCCAGTTCTGCGTGTGCCTTTAATTTTGGTGCCTTTTATCTAGTGGTTTGGGGTTTTTTTCTTGGTAGGTATATTGTGGAGTTTGACTTCATCATATGCTAGTTGGGGATCTGTCCTACCCTAGCAAATGTGGGAGGGTTTGAGACAACCACTTCTGTAAGAGGAAGCTAAGTTTAAAAACCAGAAGAAATTTTATTTGCATGCAGACTTGGACTTTAACTGTAAGCTGACTCACTGTAGTCTCTCTGCAGTACTGGGAGGCTGATGTTGTCTTCGCTGTTGCTCAAGAAGCTGCTAAGTGAGCTTAGCAACTCCAGCTGGTTACCATGCTGCTGTGGCTAAGGACAATAGTGACACTCATGCTTCTTGGGAGTACCGGTGACAGAGGTTGGGAGTATATCCAATAAATAGAAGAGATCCAAGAACTGGGCTAAGGGAGGTGTAAATTGTTTCCTTATTGGCTTATTGAACAACCAGGAGATTAGTGGAGAGGTTGGGTAGTGCCTTGCTGGCAAGAACTGAAACTCTGCAAAGAGAGAAGACAATATCTCTTCTCCTATTAGCAAATATGGCCAGAGCTCTTGCTGGCAAATTCATTCAGTTGCTTCCTAAGTGAAACTAATGTTCAGTGTCACCCTTGAGTGGGATCCATGGGCAGCACTCTGATAGAATTGCCAGACCCTCTAGAAGCCAAAGTGAGCATTATTGCTGGTCTCTGACTTGTACTTCTAGCCCTTTGCCTGGCTGGCTGTATCAGGCTGTCACATTTTTCTTGTGAAAAAGCATTGTGTAAAGAAAAAGGAAAAAAGCAAACTGTATATGAATTTACAAACAAATAGCAACTGGAAAAAAAAACAAACAACCTATTGCTTCAAGCCTGTTCAGGGCACTAATTGGAGAGAAATGGTTGACCTGGCTCTCTTTTCAGTATGGTGTTAATTAAACCTGAACCTCAGGTCTGAGATGCTGAAAATGCATTGTCTCTGTAGAAGGCCTCGGATGCAGCTGGTGTTTCAGACCACCCATTTAGCTGTGACAGGACCCAGGTTGAAGAGGGGAGTAGAGAGGGAGGATTACTCTCAAGGGTGCCTTAGAGAGTTTGGGGCTTTTTGAAGGTCCTTGCCAGAAGTTAGTAATAGCTTTTGCAGTTCTCTCTGTTCTACTGAAGTGATGCACGCACACAAATTATCCACCTTGAAAATCATAGCAGGGATAAGTAACTGGAAGATGGCGATATCGTGTGTTTATTTTGGATGCTTTTCTAGATGTGCTGTTTCTATGGCCTGTGACAAGTCCTGGCTGAGAGAATAAAGGTGATGGTGTTCTGGGGAAACAGATCTGGACAGAGGAGTGCTCCTTGCCCCACCATGAAACATGCTGGAGCACAACTTGGAAGAGAGTAGATAGGCAAAGGCAGTGTCTGTGACCAGGAGGGAACCTTCCTGTGTGACAGGAGATAAGAATAGAGAGAAGATGATATGTTTTAAGGCAAGACAACCTTTATTAAGCTCCACAAAAATCCTACTATAGGGGAGCCAAGGTAGCACAGGAAAGTTAGGATGAGGCTTCAGAGGGAACAGCATGAAGGAAATAGTATGCCCTCTAGTACTGGGACAATTTACCTGTGTGCTTCTGTGTTCTGCTTCACAAAGGTATTTGCTCACCAAGCAGGACATGCTGGCATGAGACAATCATGACAGGTTTAACCAGACTAGCCAGGGGAATGTTCGTCTTGTTAGATCAGGAGGGTGGGTTTTGTTTGTAGGATGTTTTTCCTCTGTGAGTGTTGATAATACCAGTTAAATGGAGTAAATCTCTCAAATGAGGTAACGGAAGTGTATTGAGTTTAGGATCTTCCATTTCCAGTCTTCACATGGCACAAAAGTTGCAGTATGTCTGAAAGACCAGCAGGTGTTAACATACTGGAAAAGAGCATGTGTTGGGGGGATCCAGCTGAGGAGCCGTTATTGTCTACCCAAATTGCTTCCAAAATGCTTCAGCACTGACATGTAAAATTCCCCTGACACTGCTCTGAGGATGGTCAAACGTGCTAGAGCACTTGTGTAGTCAGTGAGGAATTTACCTGAGGCTCAGTTCAGCTTCCTCTTGCAGTTGTTGGGATTTGGACCTGACTCATACAAGCAGCAACTTTAATTTGTCAAAACTGTGTCCATCCTAGCTTTAGTGACCTTTATGCCTTGCTGTGGAGAAGCAGAAGAAATGTTAGCGGATATTCAGTGCAAAACATCCCTTTGTCAAGAAAGGTGAGCGATGCAATGGTTTGTTCTCCCTCAGTTAAAAATCCACAGTTACATACTCCAGCAGATGATGATTAGTAGTTGTCTTGTTCTGTTTTAGTTTTTTTTTCTTATAAAAATGCATTCAGTTAAGGAGGATTTGGTTTTTATCTCTGTGGTCTGACTGCCCAGCAGAAGAGATGACTGACAGTACAGTTCAGGTGCTTGGTGCAGAAAAAAATGTAAGACCCCTGCTAGGATCTGGGAGTCTGCACTAGTTGAAAAAAGAAACAGGCAGTGCCAAGCAAATGAGACTGTGGAGAGGTGCCTCTCAGTACCTCTTGTAAGGTGTGCCTGTGCAAAGAAGGTCAGTACTGGGGAGCTTTTATAATTCTGTGGCATTTATCCAGTCAGACAGAATTATGTTTTAATCATACGTTGTATGTGTAAGCAGAGTGTATTGAACTTGGTCCTTGCCACAACAGGGTCATCCTGCTTGGGCTTTGGAAATCTTCTGCTTATCCTTGAATTTCACTTAGAGATCAAGGCTCAACTGTGCTCCTGTGGTTCATGTTCTGAGTACGTAAACCCTTCACTTCTGTGTCAGCACACAAAATACTGCATAATTCTATCTGTGATATTATCTATGACCATGGCTTGGTTTTGTGTAGTTTTTACATTATGTTAGAAATGCTTTGTAGCTCTGCCTCAGGCCAGTGCTCAGGACCACAGTTCCAATGTTCCATGTTCCAACCCCTCACAGCTGTGAATTTGGTAGAAGAGAAAGCCAGTGGAGCTTGCTACTACTAGGGGGGCCGTGGGAAAGGGAGCAGGTACAATGTGATGATAACTCTGTTTGCAATAAAAAAGAGGTTCCTTAGTGTTGTGCTCCTTGTCCTCAAGTTGGTAACAGCTATTTAAAGAACATAAGAGCAATTAACCCTTGTTGAAGGAGGACAGCATTTTCTCATGTGACCTAGACACAGAGAAATATGCTGCTTACAGATGATTTGATGGGAAGCTGAGTGGAGGTGCATACTGGCTTAGTATTTCATAGTTTGTATATAAAAAATTGTCTATATATTAAACACCTAGTATTTTGGAATGCCATTTGCAGAAGCTCCAGTGCATAACTATTGCTGCCTGTCAATCTGGAAATGACAGTTTCTTTACCTCTGAACAGAGTTCAGTGATGTTCAAAACGTTTGCATTTCTGGTTAGTTATCTGCTTCCTGTTTTCCAGCAGTATGTGCTGGCAGAGAATCAGCTCTCTCAGGAGATGTCATAAACTTCAGTACCTCTTTGAAGCGGGACCTTTGGGAGTAGAACTCTGCTGCTTCGCACACAGTGCTGCTGCATTGTTCAAAACCACTGTTTCTGTGCATCCTCACAGCCTGATGAATCAAGATGCTGGGAATAGCTTTGCAAGCCAAGGATGTCAGTAACCCCTAGGAAGTTGATAACTTCTGTAACTTGGCTTTCTTTCTCTTCCCTGCTTGGCGTTAACATTTGTTTTAAGATGTTTCAAACTCTGGGATACTTCCAAGAACATGTGTTTCAGCGAGGGAGTTGATGAAAATTCTTGCATGTTTCTTTGTATTTCAAATATAACCCAGAGCCATTGTGAGTCTAGGCTAATGCTGTTGGGAAGGAGGTCAATTGTTACAATATGTGTACTTAGTGTCCCTCAAATTTAAAGGCATTTTTGTAACTTTTGGGGAAGCTTTAATGTATCCACACATATGTCATGCACCTTTGAAACTTGGAAGGAGCAAATCTGGGAGTCATGGTTTTGCTGTGTCCCTTGAAATCTGCCAGGCTTTAATTGGGGCTAAAGTACCGAAAACCCCTCCTCCGTGGTTCAGTTCACGTGTCTCAAAAAGCATCAGTGTGCCAAAGTAATATCCAAACAGTAACACACTAGCCTGGGGCTGGGCCACACAGCAGCATGCAGACACTGCTGAGGGTTAAATGCGAGCAGCCCACTGGGGAAGCATGAGCTGTTAGGAGAGCTGCGTCAGGCCGTTCCCTGTTCCCAAACCCTGTACCGAACCCTCACGACACAGCCACTCTCTAGCTGCCTGTGTGCACTGTTTGTTAGCGCTCCAGTCTTGCCTGTCTGCACTTTCTGGCTACAAAGCCTAACCAGGAGCAGGCTGCTCTGGACACGCATTCTGGCAGCAGTTTGCACCCAGCTCTCATTACCCTTCATGTGTCAGTGGTTTATTCTGTCAAAAGTGGTAAATGGGCTTCTCTGCCTTGGTTCTGTATGCCTGTGGGTGTACCAGTGCTGATAACTGGGGGTGTGTAAGCTTTGCTTCTCTTGTGAGAGAAAGGGTTGTGCAGAATCAGACTCTACCTTTTCTTCTGTTAGCCCCAGATTAGAGCCACACATATGGAGGCAATTGAAGAAATCCATTATGGAGTGTGTGAAAGCTGAGGGTGCTGGAAGCTTAGGGACGGGTAGCTTGTAGTGGAAGGCTGCGTTGTCTGTCCCAAGCTTTCTGGGTGCCGGTGTTACACTGGGCTGGGCCCTGGTTTGCAGGGATGCTGAGGTCTGTTAGAGACACAGGTGAAGGGAGCTGGTCCAGCAGGGAGCAGAGGTGTTTGACGTCCTCGTTTTTTCAGGCACCACCAGTCCATCATCTTACACACCCAACCCTTGCCTGGGCCACCTCCAGCAATCTAAAGCCATCAGCACTGTCTAGTAGCCCTCTCAAGTTGCAGGCTCTGAGGGGAACAGACAACTGCAAAGAACAGTTCAGGCAGTCTTCCAGGCAAGTCAGTTGCTCAGAGATGTTCAGGTTGAGGGTGCAGGGTGTTGATGTTTTGGCTGCCTGTTCCAGATCTTTTTTTATTTATTTTGCCAGCACATAAACGGTGGTGTTCTATCACAGTGAAGGTGACATTTTAAAATACTTGTGACACTTTTGGATGCTGTGATGACAAATGACCTAAGGAGGTGGGGAAAAAAAAAGGGGGAAGATGACTAATTCTGCAATCTCTTCCCTGTGTGAAAAGGACAAGTCAGGGACAACTGACCGAACACACTTATCAGCTGCTTCTCTCCTTTTGTGTGCTGGATGGCCTGTGGAGGTGAAGAGGAAAGCAATCTGTGGTTGGGTAGCTGCACATCTACTCCTCAAGCCCTTGCAAGAGGAGGCCAATCCAGGGTTCTGTAGGTGACCGATGCAGTGGTACTTCCAAGCCTTTGAGAGCACTACTGAGATGTCAGTGAGTGCTTGTTTCTTCCTGGCTGGCCAATTTTTATATGTAACTCAAACCTCATCAGTGTAGGTGACACTTTACGATAGAACAGTGAGCTGCTGCCTGGTCCAAAAAGGCTTCTGGCACAATGGCCACACATGGGTACAGCTCAGGATAAGGGAGAACACAGGGAATGAGCTGTTTTGCTGCCATCAGTTAGCAGAAAGATTCTGTGCATGGCTTCCGAGGTACCTCCTGTGGCATAAAAAGGCGTAGGGAAGTTGTCATCCCTGCTCATGAGTTTTGGCAGCTGCTGTGGCAACAGTAGCTTTTCCCCACAGCTCTGTACCAGTGCCTAGAAAGGTACATGTTAAACTGCTGAGAATATTTCTGGCGCTCAAATGGTCCTTGCAATTTAGCAAGAAACCCCTCTTCTGGGCTGCAGATGAAGCAGGGCATTTGTGTGCCTGAATGTGAAATGTGCCATGAATCTGTCACTTCAGCTGATCCCAGCTGACCCTAAGTGTTGGACAGGCTTAAAGTGAAAGCAGGTTTTAGCTTCATAAGGCAAAGGGTTAAAACACACATTACAAGATGGGAAGTTATTGCAAAAAGGAAAAAAAAAAAGAAACATAGAAGAGGCAACAGTTAATACTTATGAGGCATGGGACAGTGGCTTCTTTGGAGCTTATTTAAGAATAAATCTCCTCAAGAACAAGGTCTTCTTGCAAAGCAGCTGCTTAGACCCTTGTTAACCTTTTTCTCTCAAGAAGTAAATTGAATTGCAGTTATAAAACTGGCAGAATTCATACTGAAGGCTTTTGGCTTTGCTCAGCACTTCATGTCTGGGTTTACTGGCATTTACAAGGCACTACCTATGATGCATTCACACACATGATTAGGTTCAAGGGTCACTTGCACTGCAGCAATGTAGCAAATTTTTCCACAGTGGAATGAACCTCTATAAAGTTCTCTTTTGCTTCTTAAATCTTGCCTTAAGTCCAGTTACTTGAATTCTGCCCGGCTGTTTCTCGCTCTTTGTGGGACACTTGGAGGCACAACATGGGAATGCGTGCTGCAGGGTTTAAGGGCAGGCTTCTGTCACCATGCTGTGATGGAATAGGGTGGATGGGTTGGCTGGTTTTCCATGCCCCAAAATATCTCAAGAGGGATCTTTGATGTGTTTCCTTTTGTGAAGTTTGAGAAGCCTATGTGGATTAAAAGGGAAAAATCTGGATTTCTTCATCTTTCAGCCAGGCAGATACATGACGTCAGCAACAGGTTTTGAGGCTCTTCTGCCTGGTCACTGTGACCTGCTAGAGGAGAGGAAATTCTAAACAATATATATGTCCTGTTGTCAATACAGTTTTCTCCATCATGGTTTGTTTTTATTTGAATGGTTATTGAAAATTATACAAGAAAATTTGACATGTGCTATGTCTATACCCATTAGTCAGGACAGGGGAGATGAGATGCAAGGGGAAACGTAAAGTGCCTTCAGCACTCCAGGCTTCACGTAGGTAAAGAGGGTTTTTTAGAAATGCCTTTGAAGTATAACTAATTTTAGGCTAGAATATTTGGTCCTACTGCAGCAAAGCTCTGTTCCCCATAGTGTTGATGGTGTATCTGTGTAAAACAGCCAAAATCAGTGTGCTCTTACTGGCTCCCAGGGTGCCTTATGGGGCAGCTTTGTACCTTGACGTTGTACCCCTAGTACAGTGGGGTGTTTGCATTCTTCATTCGTTTCAGTAGGAGGTCTTGTGCTTTTTCCATATCAGGCTAATAGGAAAGTCTGGTTGTTAGGTTACCCCCAGTCTCTAGTGAAACAGCTGTGGGGAAAAGATAGCACCAAGGATTTTCTGGGCCTCTCTCTTGGGGAATCTCTGTTGTGTCACTGTTCAAAAATATCACCAGTTTGATGTCTGCCAGCTAGATTGTACTACTGGGATAACAAGCAGTATTTAGCAATCGCAGAAGACATATCAGAGGTGAAACTGAGCAGTGTTCTCTGCCATTGTGTAACAGTCTTTCTTCTTGGTTTTGGTAGTTTCTTAATTCAGTGGGTGTTCGTAGGTGGAAGTCTGCCTATGTGCCTTACCTATTGTGCAACAGATGTCTTCCTCTGACATATCCTTCATGATGTTTTCTCTTTTTTCCAGATTGTCCCCAGCCACCGCAGCCTGAGAATGGAGGCTATAAATGTCACCCTAGTCCCTGCAACAACCCTCTGACTTCAGGCAGTGTCATAGAGTATCTGTGCGTTGAAGGCTACATGCTGAAAGGAGATTATAAATACTTGACCTGCAAGAATGGAGAGTGGAACCCAGCCATGGAAGTCAGCTGCAGGCTCAGCCCGGGTGAGTGCTCCTAGACTACAGTGGGACAGTCAAAACAGCCCTTGCGTTGGCTTTTCAGATTACCCTTAAACACTGAGTCAGTGTGATGCTGAGGAGTCCATACAGCTGCCTCTCACTGCTCCAGCAATTTTGTAAATGCAGCTCACAATCACAGCTCTTTATTAAAAACGTCTCTCTGTAACAACTCATCAGATACAGGCTTGGGGTCTCTCACGCAAGGAGACAACCCATGGAAAGGAGTATAAAGGAGGCAACTTGTTACTTACGTGGAGCCTCTTATTTTGACAGCTGTCATCCCAGAGGTGGGGGAGGCCCTAACTGGAGCATTTTCCATGCTGTCTGGTTTTGTTCCTGATGGGTTTGACAGTACCTCTCCCTCAGTGGTGTACCCGCCTGTCCGCATGAGCACCTGTGTGTGTCAGTACGTAGAGCACATCTTCCTTGCCAACAGGTTAAGTAACTGTTGGCCTCCTGTGGCATAGAGCTTGATGGTGCTGCTTTTCACTGTACTGGCAGGAAAGGACATTGCTGACAAATGATTTCTGATTCTCTCCAAATGGAAGTGGACAGTTTTTGTTTTGTGGGTCTCTCCCAGCTGAACAGGAATTCCTCCATCAAAGCGGGAAAGTAAAAAAGGGTTGCTGGAAAATGTTTGTCATACAGCTCTTACTTTGCCTACAGCTCTTCTGGTTTTAAAGCATGTGTACTAGATAAAGGGAGAACTCCCTCCCCTCTTTGAGTTTGGCTTGTTGATAGTGTCTTACTGCTCAGTCATCCTGAGTCGGCAAGATGCACACTCTGAAATTAAGTCTCGTAATCCGTTAAGCAAAATGTTACGCTTAACAGAGCTCATCGCATGCCTGTGATCTCTGGAACATCCTGTCCTGTCCCAAAGACACTGTCTTCTCAGTGTCTGTCACAGCCACTCCAGCAGCTCTTTCCTGTGATGTATAAGGAAGGGATCTGGGTGTTTACCTGGCAGCAGCTAGGTCCAGAAGAGGCTTTTTAAATTCAGCATAAGCTTCCATTCCACAGTCGTCCCCCTTCTTCTTGCTGCACCCAGGCTGGAGAACAAAGCTGTGCTATTGCAGATAGTGCTCCCTGGGTGGCATTCTGGCATGGTGGCCCTGTCCTACATCAGAACTGAAGAGATCATGTTGTGATGAGCAGAAATTCCTTAGATTTCGCTAGCATCCTGAAGGATCAGTGGCCTTATCAAAAACATGGGGCCTTAAAAGCCACACTGGCTCCTGTACAGTCACATGGCACAGCTGAGGAAGGCGTAATGTGAACAGGGCACGTGTATCTAACACTGAAAACTCAGCATCCTGAAGGAACAACCCTTCTGTTCCCTGGCAGATGTTTGTGTGAGAGAGATACTGAATATTTGCTGTGTCTTAAATATACCCAGCCAGGTGACTTACACCCCTTTCTTTGGGAGGCTGTTCCATTAGCCAAGAAAACCCATTATTTGGAACTTTTCCTATTGTTCGGCCTAAAATATCCTGCTTATTTTGCTAGACAATAATTGTCCTTGCTAGTGACATCAGCACATTTTTTTAGTTTTTGCTCAGCCAGATCTATATATAGCATAACCCTTACCACCATCTATCAGTTCCCGTGGCTTGCTGGTGCTGCTTCTCTGTTTGCCTTGTGTTTTCCAAATGACCCTTGTATGTGCATGTTTTATTTTAGGTTCCCTTTACAGCTGGTGGAGAGGTGTCAGCTTGAGCTCTGAACTGTTCCCTGTAAGAGATAGCGGGTGTGCCTTGGCTGTATGGGAAAACTGGGGCTCCCCACGTGTGCACCCAAGCATAAGTCCTGAGGGCAGGCAATATGGATGTCTTTCCTTCCTTATGACAGTGATTTAAGGGAGTGGATCATTTTACCTTGTGTTCCTCTTGGTTTTGTAGAAAAGGACTCTCCTCCAACAATTGGAGTACCCACGCTGTCCATAGTAGCCTCCACAGCAAGCTCTGTCGCCCTGATTCTGCTCTTAGTTGTGCTGTTTGTTTTGCTGCAGCCAAAGCTGAAGTCGTTCCATCATAGCAGGTAAGCATAGCTGGGATTTGCAGGGGCTTAGGAGCATCTTAGTTTCTTTGTGGTACTTGGTTTAGGCCTTCATTTTGGAGCAACTTACCTCCTCTCTTCTCTGCTCCTGTTTTAACCACATCAGTGGCACCTCTGCCCCATGGCCCAGCAGGACTCTGAAATGGTGCTCTGCCATACCCAGCTGCAGTCTCCATTCTAATGTGCTACCTGATGAGTGGTTTCCTTGCTCTTTTGACTTGTCTTTGAATGTGAAAAGTTATGTTCCCTACTAGCCTGGCTACAGATCAGTCTCCTGCCTCTTCTAGCCTTGGATAGCTGCTGAAGTATGTGTCTGGGTATATAGATGCATCTCTCCCAGTCTGAGATCCTATGGACGTGAATTCAGGCAGTGCAGCTGATCAGATACACATGCATATCTGCTGTTGTTCCTTGCTGTGGCAGAAGAACCTCCCTGTCACATGTTTGTGGGTGAGAGGAGGGACCCAGCTGTAACACTGCTGCCAGCTGAGGTCAACAAAGAGACTGTGGACTCTCTTCCACACCAGCTACTGGTACTGCTTAAGTAAGAGCGGAGACATGGCTGTCCAGCAGTGGGGGGTTGAGATGTGGGGTCCTGGAATCTGCTCTTTTCAGAAGAAGTCCAAACCACTGGAAAAGGAAAATTCAATCTCATGACTCATGAACCTAGGTGATTCAAATCACGCTGTGCCAATTAGAGCTGTCTGCCCCACCCCAACAGAGGTTATCTTACCAGCAGCAAAGGTGGCAGAACAGGCAGTACTGGGTGTTGCAGAATATAGCAATGGAACAAGCTGAAATGAGGGGTGGTCAGAGCTCTTTTTTTACCTGCCAGCTGTGACAGCGGAGAGCTCCGAGTCATGATCTTTGTCAGATTTAGCTATGGAGGCAGGTGAGGTGGGAAGCACTGTAACCTTTTCAGCTCTTGCTGCTAAATCCATCGGGCAGTGTGAATTATAGCCCCTGCTCATGTTTATGGCAGTTCACAGTAGGGCTGCAAGGCTGTGGTTGCTTGACCTTGTTAAGCCACCATTCATGTTTCTGTCTGTTCTCTCCTGAATAAGTCAATGGTGAGCATTACAGTTCTGCTCTGGGAGGTTACTGGAGTTCTTGGTAACATATATATGAAAATATAAATGCTCAACTTGATTTTTTTTTTCTTTTTTTCCTCCCTTTTCCTTTCTTTTTTTGAGGCGAGACCAAGGTGTGTCTGGAGATCAGGTCTCTATCGTGGTGGATGGTGTCCAAGTGGCCTTGCCATCCTATGAAGAAGCGGTGTATGGCAGCACAGGGAACTGCATTCCACCCTCGGACTCCCGAGTGCAGATCGTGCTCTCGGAGGGAGCTGGGCAGAATGGAGCCAGAGAGATGCAGCAGCAGGATCAAGGGGCTTGCAATAGCTTTGACAGAGAAGATGAAGCTCCCGGACGTTCTGGACTGTGTGAAGCCAGTGGCTCTCAGCGCTCTGAAACTGTTCTTGTGCATCAGGCTGCTACCTCTTCCTGGGTAGCTGGCATGGCTAGCAGTAGGCCTGTACACAAAGAGGTCCAAGATTCAGAAAGCAGTGACATACAGAGCCTTTTATCACTCACTTCCTCCGAGGAATACACAGATGGTACGTGACCTGGGCAAGGAGTACTGAACAAAACCCCCGTAACAGTAGGTTCTGCAGTTGACTGCCTAGGATGAAGATGACAAGGAGTGCCCCTATGTATGTCAGGCACTGAGGGGCTTTTGAGAAGAGGTGTCCCAGTCTCCATGGCATGTTTCTCAACTTAGATGTGCAAGCAGAATTGAATACCTTCTTCTGTAGTATGCGGCGCACTCAGACTGGGAGTCTAAGCCAGTCTGGAAAGGGTGTTGGGTTCTGCTGCTCACTGTTGTTGTCCTAGCAAAGGCTTTGCGGTGAAATGCCAGCCTCCAGCATCATAGTGCAAATGCAGTAAAATAGCTGTGTTTGTGGGAAACAAGTTGGTGTGAGCGGGAGGATATGCTTGGAATGCAAACCCTTTGTGATATTTGGGCTTCTTCATTTTTAGACTGTTTCAGTAAGCAGCTTACTGCCACAGTGCCTACAGTGCTGCAGCCTTGGCGTGTGAGGAGACCCAAAAGGGGTGTGCTTCACCTCACTGTACAGGGCACGAAGGGCAGGTCTGTTAAACACTCAGTGCAGCTTGTGTTCTTCACTTCTGCCCTGAAGGAGTGGCTTTACAAAGCCAGAGTGGATGTGAAGCTGCAGCTTAAGGTTGCTTCTGCAGAGGCTGCTTTGTCTTAGGCAAGAAGCATAACTGCCTTGTAATAGCTGAGGGCAGAACTTCTCCTTTCCATGGTGTCAAGCTCTACAGCCGTAGTAATGCCACCCAGAACCCCTGCAGTAAAAAGTTAAGGGGCATTTCTGCTAAAGGGTGAAATGGCAACATGTCCTGAGATGGGCATTAAATCCCAAGTGTGTAAACAGCAGAAATCCAAAAGTGAACCTTAAAAAGATATCTGCAGTGTAGAAATTTGAGGTTGTTGCCTCTGCACTGTGTCATTTTTATCACTGCCTGGAAACACGTATTACCTTAGAGGTAATAGAGGCTTGTTGTACAGTAGCACATTGCCCCTGGCAGGAGACCATAAAGCTTGTGCTTATGGCTCAAAGGTGGGGAAACTGCAGCTGCGGGAGGAGGCTGCATTTCTTTAAGTTAGATAAGGACAAGTGGGATCCTTGTATTTGCAACCAGCACTGTCACAGTAAGAAACATGTCTTCGACATTTTGAGGAACTAAAAGATTGGTGAGGTCAAGGGAAAGGAGGAAACTGTCTTTCTTAAGGGGAGTTATTACCTTCCCCTAAACAGCATTGGTGAGGCTTTACTGGGAATGCTGTACCTTCTTGTGGGACCCCCCCAGTTCAAGAGAGAGGTGGAGAAACTGGATGGGCCCTGTTGGAGGCCTGCCAGGATAGCCAGGGGCTTGTGGGGAGCGACTGAGGGAGCTGGGCTGCTTTAATCTGGTGAAAGAGCAGCTGAGGGCCAAGCCAACAATTGACTACACTTACTTTACAGAGAGTTGAAAAGTCTTTGGCTCCAAACTCTTCTCAGCCAGTTGACATAACATGGGGTAATGGCCACAAGCTGCAACTTGGCAGATTCACATTGGGCATTAGGAAAATATTTTGTGCTAGGAGATTAGTGCAGGACCAGATGGGCAGGCAGAGAGGTTGATGGAGTCTCTGTCCTTGGAGATTTTCAAGGCTAGAGTTGGCAGTGGTTCCACTCGCAGGGGCAGGTGGGAGCAGAGTCCTCCAGAGGTCTCTTCTGCTGTGTTGTGATGACAGGAACACCACTGCGTTATCACGTTATGGAAGCAGGAGCTTGTCTTGCTTTCAACAGTAGCTTTTCGGGTGTGTGTTGAACTGCAAAATTTTCATTACTTTTTCTTTATTTTTTTTTTCCTCTTCCCACCATTCAGATATTCCTTTACTGAAGGAAGCATGAGGCCTGCTGTGTTTGTCTAGCCTTCTCCCTCTTGGATTTCTTCCTCCGCCCCTCCCCCTGCCTTCGGGACAGAAGCACTCTGTGCAGCCTTCCCCGTCCTTGCAAGCTGTGCCCTGGATACCTCCAAGCAGAGACGCCCTCAGCTGAAGATCCAAAGGATGTTGCCAGGTTGCCTCCTGGATGCACCAGTGGAGTTGGTGCAGCGCTGGCTTCCCCATTCCATCAGCATCAGGGGCTCAAGGAACAGAGTGGATTTGAGCTCTCCTCTCCTCTTCCCCAGCCAGATGTTTGACAGCAGTCTCTGAAGAGCTGCTCTTTTCTTGTGCCTTTCTCCTCCTCACACCGGCTTGTTGCAGCTTATCAGCCTCTCTAGCCCTGCTGCTGCCCAGAGAGCAGGGGCTGAAACCGCTTGCTCACTGGGTGCAGACACAGTTTATATATACGTATATATGTTATATAGGCTCTTCTTCCAGCATCCTCTTTGTGATAGGGCAGGACAAAACGCCTCGCTGGGACTGAAGCTGGTCTTGGGAGGGATCCCAGTTCAGGGGCAGCTGCTAGGGTGCTGAAAGCTAAGTCCAACGTGTAGGAATGCCCTCTGCCGCCTTCTCAAAAAACATCTCTGCAGGAGTCCGTTTCTGAAAATCACTTTTGTCTCCTCCAGCCTTCTCTACCCATGCAGCCCACTTGATTATGCTGTGTTTCCAGGAGCTGGGACTGGGACTGTACTGCCAATAAAACAACCCTTTCAGCTTTGGTTTGGCGCCAGAGCAGCTCCTGGTGTTAGGTTGTAGAAGATCCTTGGAGAATGGCTAGTGGTTAGCAGAGTTCAGAAAGCTTGGAGGATGTGATTTTTCAGTTAACCAACCCTGCATTAACTATGAGTTAGCCCCATTCACTGAGGCATCAGGACTGGAACCAAATTTGTGGCCCTGCTCTTCTGAAGGAGCTGTGTGTCTCAAAGATTTTTCAGTTGAGGTGCTTCTGTACTAAAGCTTGGGTTCCTTTGGTCAGATCTTCAGGCAGAGGTAATGCTTTTGAGATGTAATCTGGAAGTGGTCCAGTGTCTGGAAATATCAAGAGAAAAAAATGCGCATAGGTGGTGAATGCCTAGTGCCATTGGTGCAATCCAAAACTGCCCCTCCGGCCACAGTAGGTACCTTGGTACTTGAATCCTGGGTAGCTGCCATCTCAGAGGCTAGTGTGTCTTCCTAGCTTCATTCAGCAAGAGTGCTGTTTTATCCTCATGGGCTTCGGTGGGCCCACAGAGAAAGGCTGCTGCCTTGGGTGGGGGGGCCAGCAGCATTTCTAAAGTCTCTCTAAATACAGTGCAGTTGCCTGTTGCTGTGAGGGAAGGTTGACTACAGTGACAGCAGTGCCAGAGGATACCCTGGCTTATTCCTGAACCTATGTTTTGAAGATTGCTTCAAGTTCTGATAGCAGGGAGAAGAAAATCCAAAAATATGTATACCTCTGCCCCCACCCCGTTATCTACAGCAGGTCAGAATATCCTGGTTGCTGTTAACAGGTTGCTCTTTTTGCAGGAAGCCACATTTGTCTGGGGTAGGTGATCCAATCACAAAAGCATTGTGCTGGTTGTAAGGTTTTTCACCAGGGAGGTCTGGACACTGTTCCATGGGATTGGTTTCAGCAAGAAGAGTTGGCTGCTTAGATTGCATGTACCTTGTCATAACTGTCTTGAAGTAACCAGGGAAGTGTTTGCCCTGTGAGAAGCTGCTAAATTTTTGAGTTGAAGGAGCAAAATGTCATGGCCTTACACATTGTGTGGTAATGTACAGGTAAATAGGGATGCTGTCTTCAGTGCTTTGCTTTTGGTTTATGATCCTTGCCATCCTCATCCTTGTTGCTCCAGGAACGTACTGTCACAGCATGTGGTAGAAGAGACACAACACCTTTATGTATAACATCACTGTGGCTTAGCTCTGGTTCCTGGAAATGGGGCTTGGCCAGATTATCCAGCCATGTACCTGCTGCTTCTGTTCCTGATGAGCTCTTGAATCCCAGGACACCTGGGACAGCGTGTGCCTGTGGATGGAGGAATCCTATTTTCCCTATCCTTGTTTTAGAGGGATGTTATTAATTTAAAAATACAGTATTTTAAAATTCCTTCCTATTGCTCATGTGACCTTGCATTAACACCAGGATTTGATAAATCCTGTCCTGGTTTAGGTATTTTTTTGTTCAGTTTGGATGGTGAAAATCCCATGTTGTTTTACAGTGGGCTGTGGCATCTCAGCTTCAAGCACTGGAGAGGGCAAATGTTGTTTACACATCTGCTATTGGAATCTTAGAACATAAGTGTGGGAATGTTTGTATTTAGTTTTTAACTCTTACCTTGAAAATGGTCTAAGCTTGAGCAAATTGTCTCATTCACTGGTTTATCAGGGCAGATAGAGGGATCGAGCGAGTATAGTGGTAAGGGAGTGTGGAGGGAAGAATATGTGACTTCCTTCCTGCTGCCTAACCAGCTCTGAGAAGGAGGAGTTGCTCTTTATGCATTTCAGGTCCTGTCTACTCAAACTGACCCTCAGCAGTCACGGTGTAGCAGTCAGGTACATGCTGCCTTCCTGCAAGGGACAGTCCTTTGACTCAGTGTTAGCACCAGGTTGATGGGAGAATCCCATAGTGAAGCTGGAAGCTGATCCCAAGGCCTGACCTTGCCCTGGATGAGCGCCTGCTCTGCCAGCAGAAAGCACATACTGTGTGGCCCTGCCTCCTCTCTCTGCTATTGTAAAGCAAGCCAGTTTGGGAGAGAAAATTCAGTTTGGGTGTGGAAGAGAAGGAAGCAGGCTACACAGAAGAGGGAGTGTTCTAATTTTGTTTCATTTATAGAAATTGTGGGAAATAGCTTTGCAGAGGAGTAGGGGGAAATGTGGAGGTGGAGGGAAATATGCAAGTGTAGATCTTGTGATCAGGCATAAACAGGCAGCTTCTGTTGGCTTGCTGAGGGTAAACCAGCAGCTCACAGGCCAGTCTCTGCTGTGCTAGCTGGTAACCCCAGCTGGTGCGTGCAGCGCTTGTAGAAGAGCCTGTCCCCTGCAGCAGCACTTGTGGGAACGGGCCCCAAGGACCTATGCAAGCCAGAACATGGGAAACCGTTTGGGGGCATCACACTCCTCTTGCCCATGTCCTCAGCTCTAGAGTATGTTTTCATACAAAATGAAGTAGAATGGCTGTGGAGGAACCTGAAAGATGGTCTGCTTGACAAATTTTTTCAAGTGGGAGGGGGAGCGAGGTCTCACTCTACTGATTATCATATCAGGTGATTGTTAATCATTTGTGTTTGGTTTAATTCTACAGAGGCTGAAGGATTGGGAAGTATTTTGGGCAGGGATTCAGGAAAAACTAAATTGCACAGTCCTGTTTTTACTTACGGGAGCAAGGGCTGAAGCTTAAAGATCCCTCAGTTGTGAGCTCTGCTCTGTCTTGGGAGCATTCATTACCTCTGAGCAAAGTGTGTCCTCTTTGGCTGTTGCCATAGGTCGATGCAGCCTGGATCTCAGCGTGGTGGATGGGGGAGCACAGCAGTTCAGCCTTCCAAGATGTAACACAGTAAATTTTTTTCTTTTTTTTTTTTTTCCTGATTGGGGCCACAGCCTCCTTACCTTTGTTCCTGCCTATGTCAGGCAAAAGAATTCAAAGGGAAGCATTTTTTCTTATTTAACACTCCTGACATAATCATCTAATGCTCTGTCATACATGTTGGCTCCTGTGATATTCAAGAAAATTAAAATGATTTAATTACATTGGAAAAATAAAAATAGCATTTATCTTAAAGATTTCTGTATTTTTGGAGTCTGATAGGTTAAAAAAAGGGCATTTCAGTAACTCAGAATATTATGTGCAATAGAAAAGCCTCCTTGCTCCCTTTTGGTTGCATAATTTAAAAAAAAAAAAAGTGCAGCCTACTGCAGTGTTTACAGCCAAAGTGTTGCAGAACTTGACCAGCCTGAGAGAACCAGAAAGCGAAGCTGACAATATCTGAAGGGGAAGCAGGGCAGTCTCCTGTCAGAAGCTCAGCTCAAACGATGAGCCAGCTTGGATTGTGTCAGAGTCTCCTGCCACCTTGAAGGGGGTCGGCAGCATTGGCGAGAGAGATGGTTTTGTGTGTTCTGGTTTTAAATAGCTTGCATGTCCCCATCATGAACTGCAGAAGATGTAAATAAGTCAGGAGGAAAGACGTGCTGCAGCGTGTGAGCCTGTGGAGTTGTTGCTGAGTTAAAACTTCATGAGTTTGGGAGAGATAAGAGCTTAATGCATTTTTATCCTTTTTCTTAACCACCAGGGAACTTGCTGTGTAGAAGGATGCTTACTCAGGCAAGCATGCTGCTTGTTCTCCCCTTGGACATCTCCCCTTGAATTTCTCCTCCAAATCAGGTGTGATGAATCGTTAACACATCTGGAGGGTTTATTTTACCTTTCAGCACATGGAGAGGTCAGGTGTGTGAGGAAGAAACTTGTTCATGTGTGTTGGGAGGAAGCTTCCTAAGATGCTCCCAGAAGCGGATGTCTTGGGTCAATACTGAGGAGTGGGGCTAAGGGAGCAGCAGGCTCAGCTGTTGGAAATAATCTGGGATGGTTAATTCATTTGCAGCACAGAAAAGGGAACACCAGGAAAGGGGGTAAGGAAGAGCTGTGACTGAAAACGGGTATGCTGCAGGCTAATGAGCTAATGCATTTGTGACTGGTTTTAAGGAAGCTTGTGCTTTGTTTAGATGATTTAGCAGACACCAGCAGGCTTGCTGTGTAAAAAAAAAAAAAAAAAAAAAAAAAAAAATTTAACATAAAACTGGTTGGAGATTTCCTTGCTGACCTTTTTAAAACATACTTGCAAAACCTGGTTTTACTGTTCTGATAGCAGTTGTTTAAAAAAAACCCAAAACCTTGCCTTATTACTCTATCCAGATAACGAGAGCAAATCAATTTCACTTTCTGGTTTCTGTATATAAATGCAATAAATCCCATCTGTTTTGCACATCCTGCCCCACCCCATCCTCACCCTTCAGTCCTTACCCGGGAACTGCAGATTGAACTTGCTCTTTGCGAAAACCTTTTTTTTTTTTTTCAGAAGAACTTCATTAGAAAACATTATTCTCTATGATACGCTTTGAAAGTGCGGAGAGGTTTCCTAGAGCAGGCTTCATTTTAAGGCGTATTTTTATACGGGAAATAAGCCTTTTTCCAATCCTTCATCCTGCCTCCTGCCCTTCCACACCAGGACAGAGCACGTCACTTCCCACAGTTCTCTTCAGGGCCGTGTGTTCAGCACTGCTTCCAAACTCAACCTTCTGCAGATGATTTATGGATATATGTACCCACCAGAATGGTTCCAATGATGCTCTGCATACACTTTCTGTAAGCTCTGCTTTTGCTTCTGTCCTCAAGTGAGCAAGGACAGAGGCAACAGAGTTGTGCTGGAAAGTGGTTTAGATCCAATTCTCAAATCTGTGTCCTTCCAAAGGAAAAGAAGGTGAAGTTGTCTGTGAAGCAGAAGTCCTGTGATGCGGTGGGTAGACTGCTGGTAGTCGCTGATGCAAACGCAAGGGGAGCTTGATTGCCTTTGTGCATTAATCTTTTCTTCTTTCCTTTGTGTTTTCTTTTTATCTGAATTGCACCACTATGGAATTATTTGCAGAATGGTACTCCATATATATGTGGGATTTAAAAACACAACCATAATCAATGCTGTGCAGGATGTCACTCAACTGGTTTTATTTTGCTTTATTTTATATATATTTTCTGGTATCCTGTACATTGCAGTGGGTGTGAAGATAGTATTTTAATATTTGTACAAAGTTTAATTTAATTGTTCTATGTATATAACTGCATTTCTAAATTAAAAAAAATTTCTTTTGAAGTGAAGCTATAATCTCTTGTGTATTTTTTTTTCTTTAACTGCTTGGGCCTTGTAGACTGGAAATCGAGCAGATCGTTAGTGCAGTGCCTTCCATGTGAAGATCAGGACGAAGCTAGAGCTGGGGATGTTCAGGTGGCTTGGGGAGGGAGGTACAGGGTTGGTGCAGCCTTAGAAGGATCATCTGTTTCAAAAAATACCCTCCACTCTCAGAAGCAAAGGCCACCCTCGGTGTGCCTGCATATAACTGCGTGCGAAGTTGGGCCAGGTTGGTGCAAGGCTGCTCTGGGAGGGCTCTGAGCACTCAAGTGCCACCAGGATCTCTTGTCTTGTCTTGCCTGATGCTCGCAGCAGTTGTTTTGAGCAGATGCCCAGGAGTCTCCTGGTCTAATGCGCAGGCTTGATGCATGAGGCTGGGCAAGGGATTTTCAATAGCACTGTGTGTGCATGTGTAGCAATTTACTGGTTGTGGTGCAGAAAGACCCCCACAAGTGCTCTCACCCTTCTGCTCCCCCAGATAAAATGTAGTCTCTGCAAGTCTGAGTTACTTAGGAGCACGCAGCAACGATCTGCAGCGATGGAGAAAGGATGTGAGCCGGGAGGAGGACGTGGCAGTTCCTTGGCTCTCCCACAGCAGCACTAGCAAGCGTGTGCCTGCTGGGCCAGGGCCTGAGGAAAGGCAACAGCGATAAGGCAGGAGGGGCTGATGTGTCCGGAGATGTGGGCTTCGAGAAAGCTGGGGTGGGCCCTCAAAGAGGGAACAAAGTTGCATCGGGATTTGATGTAAGGAAAGAAGAGGCATTTTGAGGAGCGTTTGCAGCGCCATCTGCATGGTTTTCTTACAGTCCGCTGCTTGCTGGGCTTGGAGCCTGCACTGGCCACGACGGCACCAAAGCTGACAGCTGCCGCGGTGTCTCCATCGGCGGGGCCCTCAGGAGCTGTAAGTCAGGGGAGACTGGCCAAGTTGTTAACCCTGGGAGAGGGGAGGGGAGGAAGAGATGATGTCTGGCAGGAGAGGACTTCAGAAAGGAGGAAGAGGTGAAGGTAATGGATGGCTAATTGGTCTGAATGCAGAGGTGAGGCTGGGTGCAGGCTCTGCTCTTCCCTCTTCTGATGGTTGTGCTGCACTGGGAGGATGGTGGCAGCAGCAGAAACTGGAGGAATGGACACCGTTGTTCTGTTAGTGCTACATACAGTCCTTTTTTATTATTGCTGTTTGCTTTGCTTCAAAGACCTAAGGTAACGTTGCCCTTGAGGCAAGTGAACAAATGAACATTCCTTTCTTTTAAGGAAATCTATTGGTAGTGTAATAGGAACGGGAAGGAGAGAGAAGATCCTTTGGCAACTTGTTCAAAGCAAAGTCCTTGAAGTTATGAGATTTTTGTATGTTTACATAGATGATTTTATCCTCTGCAGAAGAACAGGCAGGTTAAAAAGAAGGGAAGGGGTGACATCTACTTTCTGCCCATTTCCATTTATTCCCTAAAATATTCCCACACAGTAAACTGATCTTGCTGTAGTTTTGTCACTGTGAAACTGGAGCTCTGTGGCCTGTGCCTGCCCTCCTGTAGCAGACAGTTGGCACGTGGGAGTCAGTGGCCTCCAGGATTTGCTTTTAAATTATTATTGTTTTTCACTGGGCTGTGGTCTCCTGCCACAGCAATTCTGGCAGCCAGGAACGTGCCCAGTGTGGTTTGTTCTGCACCTCTTATCTATTAGACACATTGGGAGTTATTTGTCACCTCTGGTTTGTGCCTGTAATGACTGTGGGAGCCAAGCCCGAGGGAAGCCAGCCTGAGGTGGGTGGTCTGGGAAATCCTCCTTAACCGTTGGCTTTTTGGCTGAAGGGCGGAAAGGCCAGGGCCTGCAGGAAGACCTCCGCTTCCAGAAAAGCGGCCCCGCCACAAAGCCGCTTTTGCTCAGGAAAGGGGATAGATGGGCTCCTGCCCTCACCAGGCGTCCTGCCAGCTGGCGCGCTATATGCCCAGCTCCCAGACAGGATGTTCTGTACGTGTGGGTTTTCCAGGAACACACCAGCCCCGTTACAACCACATGCTTTAACTCTTTAACAGGACCGAGTGCATCTGGAGCCTTTCCTCGCCACCTCTGGCTGCTGCATGTAGCCATGTCCCTGCTGGAAAGCTTTGTGGAGCGGGATTGTGTTATCAAATCATCCCTTGATGTACTGTAGCCTTGCCCCTTCTGGAGACATCCCCTGCATTAACAGCTCCCCCAGCCTCTCACCTGTTTTAAGGGTGTCACAAAATGCAGATTCCCCCTCCTGAAAGCAGAAGAATGCCAGCAGGTTACATGCCAACAAGTCCTATGCTTCACAAAACAAGAGTCTGCGCTCTCCTCACCTGCCAGGGCCGTGCCAAGGGCCCCTTACAAGTGCAGCCACTGGAGAAGAGAGCTGGGATACGCTGCCAGCCCCCATCCCTCATCGACTGCGGTGCTTGGCGAAACTGCAGTGGTCTCTCTCGCAGCACCAAGCTGGCATCTGAGAGTGCAGGGAAGGAATGGAAAAACATAATGGACTTCTGATTCTTTTTTCCCTTTTGCAGGAGGAGGATGTTTACCAGCAACCTTCAGTGAGAGCTGGGCTGGGATGCAGCAGAGCCAAGGAGCCCTGAGGGTACCTGGGCATTAGGTGCTTGTCCTTTGGCACCTCTCTCTCATCTGGCCTGCACTGAGCTCATGGTGGGTCTGTGGTGGACAGTTCAGGCTTTTCATGTTACATTCATGGGGAAAAAAAGGCAAACCAGATTTTGGGACAAAGAGGAGACAGAGTGGTGCCAACACACTGGTGTTGAGGGCACAAACACTCTTATTGGCTTTGAAACAAAGAGGTTCACTCAATGGTCAGGATCGAGTATAACTGTTCAGCAGGGATTCTTTATTTGCAGCACCGGGGATCCCTCCACCACAAGTACCACACTTACTAACAAAACTCTCTAATATACACAAAAAGCATACATATGCATTAGATTTCTTAGAAAAGGCAGTCTTATGCTAATGGGTTCTTCAAATTTATTTGCATAGTCTTGAGCATGTGTAGTTAAAATAGAGTGAGGGTCTTCTTCCCTCCTTAGGGGTCCACACAGCCTTTCTCACACTGTCTGTTAGTGAACATCAGGTTTCTAGTGTCTGTATATGGTCACAGAGTTACTTCATTCGTCCTTCAGCTCCTGTTCCAAGGTAGTTAGTTTAGTCCGGTTTTCAGTCACTTATCTTGACACTGGCGTCGTCTTAGGCACTTGTTTTCTTTAGATTCCTGCTATTAGGGATGTACTCAGGGAATTTTTTTCAGACTGTCCAAGGTCTGTCTTATCTTTACTAGGCAAGGAGTTAAAGGTTTTAAAACATCTTACAAGTGGGTAACTGGTTAATGACTACAGAGAGTAGTTATGAAGAAGTATAAATGAAATTATATACATTACAATAAAATACAGGAAAAAGAAAAGCTAGTAAAATACGAGTGATGTCTAATGTTAAAGCTAAATGTCTTATATTACAGGTCCCTGTACATAAGCAGTTTCAAGTATACTTGTAGCAACTTCCCTTTAGCTTCTCCAGGCATGCTGCTCAGGTGTCCTTGTAACTACCTTAGGGGGTGTTGTTTGATACCACGCTGTGTTTAGCAGCTCTGCCTATCAAGTGGGCTTTGTCCTCCAGGCCTGTGGATCCCAAGTGAGGCTGGGGGACCTGCTTCATAGGGCCAACATGTCATCCCTGTCCCCACATGTGCCAAACCACAGTGCCCAGCAGCCCTGAGGCTGTCGGGTGCTGCTGGGTGCAGGGCTGAAGCTCTCAGGGAAGGAGGAGGGACCCACAGTGGGCTGGAGCATGCTCTGGACACCTGTGAGCACCGAGGAGGCCTCAGTGGCAGGTGGGTGTCTCTCCCCAGCCATGTCTAGGGCTGCCACCTCCCCACAGCTCAGCAGCAGCTGGGGCTGGGAGAAGGATAAAGGACGGGTTGGAGAGCTGGCGGTGGTGGTGCATGTTCCTCCTTCCAGGTCAATGGCAGCTGGGGCTGGGCTGGGCAGAGCGGCTGGCTGCATCTGGCACACAGCTGGATTTACTTCTGCACTGGCTGTGCCCATCAGGCAGGCCGTCCCTTGGGAAGGGCTAACGCGCTACCCATATTTAGAAAGTGTATAATGTTCATCTTCAAACCCAAGTTTAAAGTCTTATGTTGAGGAGACCAGAAACCAGGTTTGGGAGTAGCAGAGTTTTCCTAGGGAGGAAAACTTAGGCAGTGAAGCCCTCTTGGACAAGCCCGATGGAAGCCAGAAGAGGAAGCCTAACCCTGGGTTGCCCACCTCACGTTCCTGTCCCTGGGTGCCGCAGGGCAGTGTGGGGCTCCCTGCGGGTGGGACGGAACAGCAGTCTTGCTCAAATGACTTTCCTCCATCTCCATGAGCTGCCTGTGCAGGATGGCAGAAATGTCCCTGTGACAGCTGTTTTCAAGAGATTCATGGTCCTGGGTTGAGCTGTGCAGATAAAGTTGTTACCATCCCACAGTCTGTGTCTCCCTTCATAAACATAACCTGGCTCCAAATAATTGCTTCCTCCGGGAAGCTTTACAATAGTTGATTTGTTACAGAAACTGTTCCGTATTTCTCTTGTTCTTCTGTGGTGCTTTTTCAACAGCCTTACAAATAACTGGGGATTTATCTTCATGGCATCTCAGTGGGTGGAAAGGCCCACGCTCTCCCTGTTGATGGGAGTGGGGGGAAATAAAGCACAGCAAACTGAAGTAACCTTCTCCAGGTCATACCAGAGGCTGTGCTGCAGGCAGGGAAACAAACAAACGCTCTTAATGACACCTTCAGCACGTCTTCTTCCAGCGCTTTGCTTTAACCACGAGCTCCTGTTACTTCTGCATGTGGTGATCCAGTCGTCGCCCCAGGGAGGGACCAGGGATGGCCCCTTTATTCTGGTGCAGGCTGTGCCCAGAGGGAATAGCTGAAATGGTAATTCAGAGATATTGATCCTCCTCATCGTGGAAGCGTAATGCCAAGGGCAACACCTGCTACATAATCGCCCTCTTCTTATTCTGCCTTGTGGCTAACGAGTTTGAGATAAACCAGTCAGGGCTGTGCCCTGGGGAATCAAATGGAGGCCCTGCTGTTCCCAGGGTAAGACAAGTCAGCGGGCCTCTGGGAGGGTGGTGCAGGGAGGTTAGCTTGCTTCCTCGCTGCACTTTGGCAACAAAATCGGTCATTTCAGAACAAGGTGGTAAAAATGCAACTGAATGGAGCACGGAAGGGGTCTGGATGCAGGGGAACGGCATGTGGTGCTGGGATACATCTGAAGCGCTGGAATTAGGTTTTCTGGCTTACTAATGCAATAGGGAGCAAAGTGTGGTGGTGTTTTGGTTGGTTTATCAGTTGTTGGGCTGGTCCCCGACCCTGTGAATTGAGAACAAAGGATTAATGCCTTGTAGTTTGCCCCTGTAATTGGCAGAAACAATTATGAGAGATCAAGGCAGATTATATGTTTCTTCCTTTGTTTCCTGTCCTGTTCAGTGTTTGTACAAAGCCATCTTCATCATTTTATACCGGGGATTTTTCTGTCGTTTTTTGAGGACGCAAATCTTGACCTTTCCCAACAGGAGCACAAACCATCTATCTTATTGCTAGCCCACAAGCCGAGGTGGCAAGGAAGGGGTGTAAATGGGCTGAGAGGAAAGCAGTCTTTCCAGACTGCCTCTAGCAATGTCGGGGGTGACACCGTGCGACCCAAACGTGACCTTTTGGGGCGCTGGGGGATGAGGGGGGAGTGCTTGTCCCACGCAGTTGACCTCAGTCTAACGTCATGAGGCTTTCTTTCGCCTGAGTTCCCAATGCTGGTTTGAAACCTGTCGGGGATGGTCCCCTCTCGGGGTCACCGTGCCGGGCAAACCCCGGACGGGGAGGCCGGGGGGCCCTCGGCGCTGCCCCGCGGAGCGGCGGCTGGGCCGGCCCCGGCGGTCCCACACCCCCACCTAGCGCCCGGCCAGAAACGAAAAATTATTCTGGGAGGGAATAGAGAAAAGGTTATTCGTATTTAAGATCAAAATAATGCATGTTTTGGGGGGAAAAAAAAAAATCACAACAAATCTACTTTAGCAACCAGAGCACTGTTACAGAGATAAACGGCTCTAAACCAGCCCTGATGGACATTAGGCCAGAAATTAGGATCACCACCATCAGTTAGATACTAGCGAAGCCTTGGGGCAGGCGTAGGGGAAGCTGACTGGTTTTAAGATGTAGTGTGATCGCTTTATGAAATGTCAAACGCTTGCCTGAGAATGGGGCCTTGCAAACCTTATTCCTAAGCTGGACTTTCTTCTTATTGTAACAAGCCTCCGTTAGCACTGCCAGATGTCTTCAGTGGTGCCAGCAAGAGTGGCCAGGTTGAAAAGGAGCAGGTAAATGCAACTGCCAGGCCACCTAAGCCAGAACAGACTCTCAAGATGACAAAATCTGAAATAGCGTGGCTTGGGTGCTCTGCTGCCGTTGTGGATGGCAGCAGGGTTGCTGCTCCTGGCCCACCCGGAGAGAGCATCTCGGGGTGCGCTGGGAGGCCGCTCCTCTCCATAGGCTCTAGCCTGGCATGCCCATCTGCAGAGGGCCGCAAGCCCATCCTAAACATACTCACCTGGCCTGGGCCAGAAACTCCTTGGCAAGAGACCTGATGGTGGAATGTGAGGGGTTTTTTTTGTTTTGTCAAGCAAAACCCTGCTTATTTCTTCAGTGCAAGGGTGTTGAATTTGTTTGTAGGATCTAATGGCCATTGGGAAAACAAATCTGTGGCTGCGCAGGGTGATCAGCTCCTCCCTGCAGTTAGCAGAGCTAGCTGCTTGCTTTGCCAGAGCAACGTGCAGTCATTTTTCTTACACGAGAGGAAACAAATTTTTCAGACGTGATGCCATTCTGGGCAGTTATTGCAGTTTCCTCTGAAATTTTTAAAAACACAAAATATGATTTCTTTGTTTTGATTTTCCAAAGCCCAAAATATTTTTCTTATTTTATTTGGTTCCATAACCGAAAAAAAAGGTTATTTAAAAATTTTATGTGTCTCCTTTTTAGTCTGGTGAGGGAGCAGGGGGATATTAATGCTTGAGGGGGATTCCCTCCCTCCCCTGTTTCTCAAAGAAAGCTTGCCTTGTTTTAAGTGTTTTCCTTCTGCCTGTCTCCATAGAAAATATTAGGGATATGGGGTCTGGTATTCATTATAAGCTCCCAACAGAGCAAAAGATCAATGAAACTTTAAATAAAGCAGCTGTGAGCCAGTATGTCATTTAGCTGTTGAAGTTAAAAGAATGTATAACAAAAATGGAGTGTAACCATTTGGTGAGGGGCTTTGTTCACTCTTTCAGAAGCTTGTGTGATGTTGTCATGTGGTGGCTGCTTCATGGTCACACAAGGCAGATCTTGTCTGAATTTTCATCTGTGTACCTACCTACCTACTAGAGCATATTACATAGCCATGACCACTTTTACCTTTGCATCTGGGTTGCCTGATGGTTTAGCTACAAAGCTACCCTTTTTTCCCTTGAATAAATAATTAGGTAAACCACAAAAGCTTAAAAAATGTCTTTTCTTTCAATAGGGAGTGAAATGAAAAAAGTCCTTTTTTTATTTTCTTTTTTTCCTTATTTTTGTTTTTTCTAGCTTTGGGGAAAAAAAAAAAAAACAACAACAAACCGAAGATAGGACCCAGTGCAGTTGTCAGGAATGCTCCAAGTTTTCCTGCACACACTGTGTAGTCACAGCATGTCACACACGGAAAGCAGAGCCCAGCAGTATTTTCCCTGGGTCACTATTCCTCTCTGCCTTGAAGCTGCCTGCCAGAGCCAGTGCCGTATGTCCCTGTGTCCATCCCAGTCGGACAGCTGAGCTAGGGTCACAGAGAGCTTTTTTCACCGGACATGGAGTCCATTTTCCTCCCTCTCCCAGCAGTGCAGTTCAGAGCAGCAGAGGTTGATCAGGCCAGCCTTGTAACACAAATTCAGCCCTGCCTGAAAAAAAGCCCAGAGGGCTGCCTGGAGGTTCACTCTCACCAACAGATGGGAAGGAGGGGTGGGAGGCACGCTGGGGAGCAGCCATCTATTCAAGCATTGTGCTATCTATCGTTTTAATCAGCTGTATTGCACTTTAAGTCTAAGACACAGGAAAACAGAGGTCACACAAGAGCAATGTAATGATCAGAGGCTGTAAGGACTTACAAGAAAAGCTGAAAAGGGATAAATATGCATATCTCAGCTGAGCAGGGATGGCTAAGGAAGCTTGATATTACCATCCAGAGGGAACAGTCCCCAGGGAGGAAAAAGGAGCTTTTGGCCTACTTCAAGGGCTTGTAATTCAATGTGACAGGAGGAATTTTGAAAGGCAAATATGGGTTAAAAAACCATTCCTTGTGATGTCGTCTGTTAAATTGATTTCCCACAGGGAGCAACGGAAGCCCAGGTTCTCACCTTGTCTGTACGCTGGGAAGGGGATGTCCTTTCGTGTGCTTTAAGAAAGGCAGGAGGTGGTAACAAGGAGACAGGGTAAGTACTGAGTGATGGACTGGCCTGCCAGGCTCTTTGTCTTCCAGCTTTCTGCCTGCCAGAAATAATGGCCTGTCCTGTTGCTTATCCTACATGCCATCCAACGCTTGAATTTGACAATAGTAACAAAAGAAAACTCTTCTGTGGGTGTATGTGCTTGGAATTAGCAACTGGGGATGTTGGAGGATTGTGTAGCAGAATCAGACCCCTGGAAAATCTGATACAGCTTTATATAATGCACTGTGCAGCTCAGGAGGGTGCATGAGAGATGCCTGGGCTATTTCAGAGCTGCAGAAATGGTGCCAAATAGAAGACATCTGCATAATCGTGTCTTTTGTTGCTGGCAGACACAGGGTCAGGACATTGTGGTGGCCAAACACTTAATTCTAGAGCGATAGGTGTAGTATGTGGTTCTGAATGGTCTGGGGGAAAGAACAAATAGAAAATGTGCCTATTCCCCGAAGTGTTTAATCTTACTAAAACAGTGTAAAGTGTGATTTAAACAGTAGGTGTTCTGGACATTGTGTTTGTGAGCAAAGCTCAAAAAGTATCTGAACAAAGAATTTTTATCAAAAGGGACATCCTCAGCTCAGTGCTGAAAAAGTAGCAGAGTCACTGATCTGAGCACAGAATTTGGGAAGGCAGCTGCACCATCAACACATCCTTCTGGGAGGCGACACCAATTCCTGTGCCAAGCAAGCAGGCATTTTGGAGCAAGAACTGCAGAAGGAGCAAAGCTAGTGCAAACAGATAACGACTCACTGGCAGGAACCAGACAACAGCACTCCTGGACTCGTCCTCTGTGGTGTCCCAATAAGCTCAGGGTGCCTTGACTGTGCATTTGTTTTCTGAGCTGGAGCAGGAAAGCTCTGCTCCTCTCTGGCTCTGCAAGGAGAAGCCACACTGCGCAGGCCCAGCACATGGTGCTGGCAAGCCCAGGGCAGTGCAGGTGCTGCTGTTGAAAGGTCTGGGAATCAAGCTGCTGCCTTTTCTGGAGTAAGTCAGGCAGTGGCTTTGCCATTGCCTCGTGATGGCCATGGTCCTTGTGCCTAAACTCTGCACGAGAAGAACCCCCATCTCTGAGGCTGAAAGTTTAAGTTCTGGCACCAGGTTAACAGGATGGCAGATAATTAACCAAAAGCACTGGATTCAGATAGATGTGGGTCTGGGAGCCAGGCTGGGATACCAACCTGCTCAATGGGAACCTAGTCCATGGATGTAAACTTACTGTCAAATCTAACTAGCCATGTTAGTAAACTGCTGAAGGAGGTGAAGGTTTGATAACGCTGACCAGCTCCGTGTGCTGCTTATGCTTCCCTGGCCCCAGGTGGGTGACAGCCAGCCCCTCAGAGCCCCACTGAGGTGACAGAAGGGGAGGCAGTGCTGGAGACATCCGTGACCTTGGGTTACTGTTGCTCTGCAGCCTGGCATGCACAGCAGCTCACTGCGCACTGATGTCAGGGCTCTGAGGTTAAACTTGGTATGAGCTGACCCTCACACCCTAATAATAGCCTTTAAGGTTTATACAGAGAGTAGCACCGTTCAGTCAAAGCAGTATGCCTAATGATTAAGAGATGCATGTGAAATGTTCCACAGAGCCTTCCAGCTCTTGCACCCTGGAGACCGTCCCACTTCCACCTCTGTGTTTGCTGGCGTAAATCACTTCTTAATGCCTGCAGATGAGAGTGCTTTGTAGCACCAAACTCCCCGTGTGCTGATGGAGTGCTTCTTGCAGAAAAAGTCTGTGTCTGAGGATAATATGAGCCAAAATCTGCTGAGTCTTATCTTTCATTTAAACAATCTTTCCAGCATTTGTGGTTGCAAGGGGAATATTCAGAAAATGATTTGTTGTCTTCTTGAGGGGTTGGGTTGCTAGTGTTACAGGATAGGGGAAGGGTGCGTTCCAGTGTCCTCCCTAATTATTCTAGTTCTGTGCTGTTATACCTGTCACATAGACCTCAGGATGGTTTAAAGCTCAGGCACATGGTGGCACAGTGCCCAGCAGAGAAAGAGCACTTCAGACATAAATTCTGTGGTGTGGATACGGTGAGGTCTAGGAACTACTTCTCTGACAGCAGAACCCCATCAAGGGGAGGAATGATAATTCTGGTTCAAAACCCAAAATAGTTGATATTACAGTAGCCCTGAAAGTTGAGTCAGTAAAACTGAAGGAGAGAGAACAGCAAGTGGGAGAATCTGGGAGCAGAAACCTCCTGAACCAAGTCTGGCACTGAACTGACTGTAGCATCAAATCATATCTATAGAAAGACCATGTATTCCTGTATCTTTAGACAATATGAAAACAAAGAGTTCTGTATTGGTATGAGTACTTTCAAAGGGTTCTAATGCTTAAATATATTTTTTCAAAGTAACTATAGTAGCATGAAAATTCCATATAAGCTAGGCATAATTCCTGGATGGCTAAACAGTCAGTGAAATTACAGCTTGTTTTCCAGGAACATCTATCGGAAGTTTGGAGGAACCAGGATGTCATATGGATGTGTCCTTTCTGGTTTGTATTTTTATCTGTGTAATATGACAACTAGTTTAAACAGCCTCTTGTGATTACAGCTTAATGAGAGTTTTTCTGGATTGTGCCAAAACCACTAGTGATGGGACACATACCATCCTCCCCAGACTTGAAAAGCATGTGAAAGGTAGGTGATATAAGCATGACAAGACACTTAGAGCATTGATAACACTCTGGCCTTTTACAAGGGTTTGACCTCTGCTTCTTGAAGATACCACAAAGCAATGTATTCTGCTCTTCAGGAACCGCCTGGCAGCCATATGCGTGTTGGAGTAGTATGGTGCCATAAGGAAACCGTTAAATCTGACTTACCTTAAGGTCATTAAGTATATCATCACTTGGCCCTTAAATATCATGCCTTATGTTGCCATATTCCAAAATAGGTTTTACCTATTATTGTTTCCAAAACAGGTTTTACCTATTATTGTTTCCAAAATAGGTTTTACCTATTATTGTTTCTGCAATGCCAGTGTGTTTGTTATTTTCAGGTTACAATCCACTTTAGCTCAAGCCTTTACAGATGTTGCTACTCCCTAAATGGGGTTTCTGATTTTGTACTAGTGGATTAGACTTCCTAAACAGAGTCTGCTCTTGTTCTTGCAGAATTTCATCTTGTTGAATCATTCCTTTGGTTTCTGAGACTAATATTGAATTTCTGTTCTTGTCTTCAGAGTGTTTGAAACTCTCCCCAGACTGATTCATCTGCATGTTTCAACACTGCACGCTCTAATCTGTTTAACAAATTATTAATGCAGGTATTGAATGGTCCTGTGCTAAGAAGAGATCCCTGATTCCCCAAAGGAATTGTCCCCAAGTTTGTCAGGGAGCTATTTTGAATATAAATTCTGAAAAAGTTTGGTTTCCAGCTTACAATGAATTTTAACGGTATTTTCCTGTTTGCTTAAGAAAGATAGACTAAAATCATTATTGTAGTCAGGTTCAACACATTTTTTCCATTGCCGGATAGCTTAGTTGTTATAATAAGGAGTATTGGATTCATTTGAAACAGCTTGTTCTTGATTGCCTGCTTTGTAGGCGTGAGCAGCTTACCAGTGTACTCAATGAAAGTGCTTCTAAATTGATGATTTAATCTTTTGTTTCACTGCCTTTCTGACCTTTGAAGTTAAGCCTGCCAATCAAATAATCACTGCTGTCCCAGGAAGCTAAGCATTCAGGATGGTGCTAGAGATTTCTTAGTGATGGTTCATTAGTTACTTCAGGGAATTTCTTAGGGATTAAAAGCACTGTCTGCTTGAGAATATGTGAACTTTCTTCATCCTGTTTTTCCCCTTCTATGACCTATGTTCTTCACATCCTTTTTAAGATGAATATTGGGTCTCAGTTAAGCAAAGGTAAAGATGACATGACATGCTCAGTGTTTGCAATCTGCCATCTGCTGAAAACAAAAACTGCTGCCAATGTTAGTCCCTGGGTCTGTGTAAACAAAGAAGATGGTTTGTCAAAACAAAGACATGGCATGGTTTGAGCTGCTTGGAAATGTAACGGCAGGCCATGACCATGAGTGCAGTGGTTGCATTTGGGGGTACATCTAACATTGAGTTAAATCACAAAGGGGCTCAGGTGGCTTTCAGGAGAGGTCTAAAAGGGCCAGCTGAGGAAGGACACATGATCCTACAGAGGCTCTCCTGTTACCCTCTGAAGGTTTATAAATAGCTTTGACCCAATAAATTGTTTCTGTAGCAGTCTACGGCTTGCTCTCACAGCGCTGTGAGATTTCCTCATGAGTTCAGATTCAGCATCTACAACTAAACATGCTGAGCTGCTGTAAACTTGTTCTGATGATTGAAATATTAACCTAAGGAGAAAAAAACTATTTTCCACTTTGTACCTGTATGCTTCATGTTGGACCAGGTACCACCTGTCCTTCTGCAGCTGGCACAAATTCAGCATAAAAACGTAAAGGTAACCTAAACTTTGTCGCATGCACTAGGTAATGTAAAAAAAATGTGATGGCATGTAATGCCTTGTTGGTACTAAATCTCCACTGGGATGTGATCTGATGTGATGATGCAGTATGCTGCTGTCAGTCTGCCTTAACTGCCTCACACAGTGGCAAACCACAGAGACATAGGCCGTGCCTGTTCCATATCCTAGAGAGGAGGAGATGGTCGGATCCTGCCTCTGCTGCTTTTTCCTGGGCCACAGCCATTAGCACAGCCCTGAATAACACTCACCTGAACTAAGAGCTAAGGTCTGCAACTTCAGTGATGAGCTACAGATCCCCCTGTTACCATGAGGTACTTCTGGGACTAGTTGAATATTGCTGCTGAGCTATAATTAATAGGATGTTACTTATGTTTGGCTAGGAAAGATGTGTGTGAGGAACTGTATCCAGGGGTTCTACCAGAGCCAGCTGAAACAAGGTCAGTTAGGCAGTGAGGGTCTGTTCAGACTGTGGAAAAGTAGCCCTTAGTCAGCCTCCTTAACTCTACCAACTGCTTAGTAACAGCCCTGCGACAGCATGTTTCTCTCTGTATTACAGTCTAGTGCAAAAAAAGGTGCTACAACTAAATATATTTCTGGTTGGCAGGCAGGGAATCTCAGTCTGGCAGTAACACATAAGAAATCTATATATTTGGATTTGAGCAATTTGAAAAGTTTATCTTTCCGGAGAAGTGGAAAAACAGAAAAACCCAGTGACAGTTATGTCTGAATGTCTGCTATTCTATTATTTCTAGGTCAATTTCCATTTTCTTTCTCCAAACATTTTGAAGAAAACCAATTGGTGCTCAGAGATTAAACTCTCTGTTTAGTTTTTGCTGTCTCCTTGAGACTTTTGCAAAGCAGCTCTTGAGCCCTCATTGCTGCTACCTTTAAGAGGGCTATACTGAGTCTAGCAGTAACAGATCGCAGAGCCTTGGTAAAAAGGGCAGAGAATGCATAGGTAAATAAATGTACAGAAAAGGAGAAAGTAAAGAAAGGTAGAGTATATTAACATGGAGAACCACAGTGAAAATAATAACAAATATATTCACCAGTAGCAGGAGCCAGCTACATTTCTGCTTCCATTCACAGAACTGCTGCAGAACTGGGCAGGTGTCGAGTCTTTGACTGTATGGCTCATACAAGCAGCCTCACTGTGGATCTGAGGGGCCATAGTTTTTGCAGAGAGTCTTTGGCAATGGCAGGTAGAGTCTCTAACGTGGAATCTGTCTTTTTACCTCTCCCTCACTCCTCCATTTTTTTCCTGTTCCCTCCTCCGTGGTTTAAAGCTGTCTGTAGGGTGAAGTCCTATAAACTTCCTGTATGCAGAGCATACTCCAGCAAGTTATGCCAGAGCTCCTCTACCAGTTGGTGAAGAATCACCTCCTTTTGCATGTTTTGAACTTGGGCTTCATTAGTTTCATCAGATGACATCTAATTTTTGTATTTGTGTGAGAGACTGAAATGTCCCATGACTATCTCAAAGCTTGGTTGTGTCTGTGCAAACCTCTAAGACCAGCTTCTGCAGCCTGTGGATTGGTCTGGGGAGTGTCGCCCAGGGAAGCAGGGGTGTATTGATGGATGCACCCCCCCCACACTTCTTTTCGGTTGCATTGTCCCGACTCCTTAGACAAGCCTCAAAAGGGCAGACATGCACTGAGATATCCCCATCATGTAGCCATTAGTGGTTGTGCTGTGTAGGCCAGACCCCATGCATGCATTGCTAATGAACTGCTAAGGGTCAAACGTTCCTGCCCAAAAGCCAGATCAACAAAACCTGTAGGACTAGAGAAAAAAAACCTAAAGGTGGGCAGATATGCCAATCAGCAGATGCCATGAACTTAAAAAGGCAACAGAAACTTTGCTCTGTGTGCATCCACCATCGAAGAACTGAAGATTGAGGACAAATGGAACACCGCTGGGTCCATGGTGGTAACTATTCTTGCAGATCTATCCCGCATCCTTGCTTTTTTTCTGTCTTTTCCTTCCATTCTGTCCTATTGTTACCCTCCCCTTCTTTTTTTTTAATAATAAAAACCTGTTTTGGGTATAAGGCATTTAACCTTGTTTGTGTCTTAATCTCGCTCTTGGGATTGTATCAAAACCTCCCCTGATACTGGATCGGGACAATTTGGAAGAGATGGTGAAGAGTTAATCCCTACTGACTGTTTTTCACAAGTAGTACCAGAATGTAATGGTGGCTGGCTGAGACTTTATTTCTGCTTTCATTTAGTCTTCTGCTGCCTCATCGCCTTCCTACTTCCAAGTAGTTGCTGTATTTACCTAGTTACCTTGATGAATTAACTAGAGGGATTTCAGCCTGCTTGTGTGCCTTTCAGCAGCCCAGGGAGTTGCAAGGAAGGTAGAAGTGTGGATATTATTGGGCTAGCCAGCAGCAAGAATATTAACAAGTCCTAGGTGGTTTTCAAACAACTTCAAGCCAAAGGGAGAAGTACTCCTTCCTGTTAACAAAAAACTCAGAGACACTGGGTAGGAAACAGATGTGCAGGCTTAGACCCTAAGTGAGAAGCCCATGTGAAGAAAAAAGCAATATGACCTTTACGTCGGTAACACAGTTGGGTAACACAGGAACCTTTTAAAGAGTGATTGTTGTTTCCTGGATCCCCTCCTGACTTTTATTTCTCTTCTTCCAGTGGTCTGAAAATGGGATGCAGAGAGGAGATTATTGCCTTGCAGTAACAAGGACAACGCTTTTCAGGCTGCAGTTTCACAGTGCTAAAATGAACAACTTTTCCTTAATGGGGTGCTTCTGCTCCTTCCTCTACTCTCTGTTCATCACTAACCCTTGTTTTCATCCCACTACAAGCTGGTTTTCAGGGAGTTAAACCAGCAGAAATCTGCTTGCTGCCTTCGATTCACGGAAAAAAGGCTACAACTCTATTCGAATAGAGTTATAAAGCAGGTATGTTTACTGCGGCCAGGGTGCAAGGGGATTTCTCCACAAAGCTTGCACAAACCACCACCCATTTTACCAAAACTTATAGAGTGTGGATATCCATATTCATTGGGTTACATAACACAAACATACATATGCATGAGTAGGGCTGGGTTAGTTAGAAAGCATGGTGTCAGCAGTTTATGTTATCTTTGCACCTGCGCATTGCCTCCTGGTGGTCGTCTCTGGGAGGAAGGCTCGTAGTCTTTCTCACCCTGTTTTTTCCACGGAGCATGCGCAGATTCTCTTGGCCAATTTCTTGAATAACAAAAGTGGTTTTCAGCTGGTTTATTTTTCTATCTTATCTAAGAGAACAAATAGAACTTCTACCATTCGTCTATGACTATCTCTATTCACTAGCAAAATTCCAACTAGTTAGAGCCACCTGTTCCTCAAGGACAGAGCATAATATTTTGCTGAACATTGTAGCCCTTGGTAGATTTTCACAGTAAACTGTTTTGTTTTGATGAGCACTGTAGTCCTTGGTAAAATTTCACAGAACAGTCTGAGCAAGCAGGATTCTTAATATTAAAAAAACCACTGTAAGTAAGTAAATAAGTTGCTAAACACTTTTCTATAAGTAAATAAGTAAATAAATCTTAAAACAAGTAATAATTTTTCTGTATCACCTTTTCCAGGGCTAGCTTTTGCTGGTTTAGCTTTGTGGACCAGCTCACTCTGCAGAAGAGTCCCAGTGTTGACAGGAACAGGACTGCCTGTTCCCCTGGCACCTGTTAGAGCACTATAACTCATTATGAAATTAGCAGTGTTAAATGTTAGATGGCACATTTGAACTGTCTTCCCCAGCAGGTAAAGGTTCCCTTTATCCACAGGGATAATCACAAGTGTTGTCTTTCATTGCTCAAAATCCTCCCTCTACTGCAGATTCTCCCATGTGTGTATCGTCTTTGATTTTCTCACAGACCCAGATGTTGCTCAGAATGGAAATATGCATCTCTGTAATTCGGGAGAAAAGCAGGTCATGCTATCAGTTGTCCTTGCTAAACCTTCAGCTACACTGTAGCCTTTTTCATCATTGCCTGCACATAGCAGAAATAACTTTCCCACTTTGGGGACTTTGTATACTGTTGCAGTTTGAGGAATGTGAGTGGGAGCAGTCATATAAAGCTATGATATCAGTGGCATCATGCATAGTATTGTTCCAGGGAACTTTATGTCAGTGACCAAGCATGAAAAAAGAGAAGCTTGTCCCTGTAGAACTGATTAATAACAGACACTGGGTGTAACCAAGATGGCATTTCACAGTCGACAAGGGGCGTGGGTAGGGGGTAAGACTCCAGGCAGTGTGGGACTCTAGGTGATGTCAGGGAAATGCTATCAAAAGGGTCATGCTGTCCTCAGGTCAACCTGATGTAGCTATAATTGCTGGCTAACTCTGGGTAAAGCCAGATGATCCAGCAGTGCACAAATCTGGCAGTGACGGTCACAGAGCCACAACCTCCATCTGTATTAGAAAACTAGCGGGTGTATCTTGGACTTCCAGATGTCTTCTGCATTTTGAATGCCCCTTGGGATAGTCCATTGCCTTTAATAATCTAGAAGCCAAGGTGTGATAAATTTTGCAGTTATATAAACCAGAAACGAAGTCCAGCTATCTATCTTGTCATTACACACTTGATTCCAAATGAGGATGCAAATAGTTCAGGTGCTCCTTACATATTTTTCTCTCATTCTTTTCTCATCATGGCCAAGAAACGCCTATTCCTGCAAGACCTTTCCCGCTACCGTGCCTGCCTGACACACAGACGCAGCAGTTTTTAGTCCGTTATGTACTGTACGAATAAAAGAGCCTGATGGTTCTGTTTGTCACTTCAGTTTTAGTGACAGTCCTATACTATGCAACACTGTGAAAACCCAGGTTTGTGCTTTTACTGCCTTCTCAAAATGGCTTCCAGATGAGGTAACACACAGTGCTTTCCACACTCCGGACCAGCATTAACGCCATTGTCCGTTTTCTCCCCACACAGGCAGCTTTAGCTTACCGCCACCAGCTACCCAGCCCAGGCCGGATGGGTTGACAAGCGAAGGTGAGCACGCCAGCGGCCATCCTCCCTCAGCGCAGCCAAGGTGGTCTCGGGAAAGCCCGTTATAGGGCGGCAGGTACCGAAGCGCGACCGCCCCCCACTCCTCGGCAGGCAGGGCCGGGCCCCCGGCCCTACGGGAGCGGCGCCCGCCCCGCCGCGGTGCCTCGGGACCGGGCCCCGGCACCCCCTCCCCGCCCCGGCCTGGATTCTCTGGGGAAGGGGCGGGGCCACCGCCTCCGCCAATCGCCGCGCCGAGCCAGCGTCACGTGAGGCGGCGGTGACGCGCGGGGCCGCCTCCATTTTGCAGCGCAGCGGCGGAGCGGCGCCGCAGTCCGGAGCCGGCCGTCGCGGAGGCAGCTGCCTGTCCGCCGGTCCGCCGAGCGCCGACCGCTCCGCGCGCTCGCCCGGCTCGGCCCGCAGCAAGACTCGCAGCCCAGGTTCGTGACAGGCCGGGGCCCCAGCGTGGCGGAGCGCGGGGCGCCTCCCTGTGGAGCGCAGCGCCGCGCCGCGGGCGGGCGGGCGGATGGCGTCGGGGGAGCAGGGTCGATGGGGCAGGGAGCTCCCGGCTGCTCTGACCGGCGGCCTTGTGCTCTCGTCCCGCTGTTCTACTCCGGTGTACCCCGCGGGGTGGGCGCCGTTGGTGGTGGGTGCGGCCCCGGGCGCCATTTTGTGGCGGAGCGGCGGCGTTCGCTTTTCTCCTCTTGCTCGAGGGCAGCGGCGCGCGTGCGCTGGCAGGGAGGGACGGGCCACGCCGCGCTCGCGTGCTGTGGGCGGGGCTGCGGGCCCAACCGCAGCTTCCTATTGGTTTAGGCTAAGGCGGGCCCCACCTGGCTCCTTCCTATTGGGCCGGAGCGGGGACGGGCCGCGGGTCCGCTGGGGGCTGCGCGAGGCGGGGGCTGCTGAGTCACCGGGCAGGGCCGGGGGCACTGACGGGCCGGGGGCCGTGTCTCCCGCAGCGAGCTCCGCGCCCACAGCCATGAGCGGCTGCCGCGTCTTCATCGGGAGGCTGAACCCGGCCGCCAGGGAGAAGGATGTGGAGAGGTTCTTCAAGGGATACGGCCGCATCCGGGACATCGATCTGAAGAGGGGGTTTGGGTTTGTGGTGAGTGCGCCTCTCCGCAGGGTTCCGCCGGTCCTCGGCGGTCACTCGGATCTCGTGCGCGTTTGATGTGGACGAAGCGACTTCTAAAAATAATGCCCTTAACGTGCTCAGCTAAGTAACCTACGTGGCAAATAAGTATTTGTTAATGCTTTAGAGATGTAGTATTTTTTTTTTTTACTTTTCTGTTTTTGCTGTGGTGGTTTTGCAGGAATTTGAGGATCCAAGGGATGCAGATGATGCTGTCTATGAATTGGATGGAAAAGAGCTTTGCAGTGAGAGGTGAGGTACCCTATTTCATGTATGTATAAATGTGAATATCTAAAATAAGAAGTGAGTCAGTTTTAACTTACGTTATGTTATCAGTACTCTTTAAACTATTTTGTGGGTTGTGGTTTTTTTTCCCTGTAACTATGAAGGAATATGGAAGAAGGAAAATGTAAAAACGTATGGGTTTTAATTTCTTTTTTTTCCCCCAGGGTTACAATTGAGCATGCAAGAGCACGCTCTAGGGGTAGAGGCAGAGGGAGGTACTCTGACCGTTTTAGTAGCCGCCGTCCACGTAGTGACAGGAGGTATGTATAGCTTTGAAGTGACATAGTTTAAAAGAAATACTGTGGACTCATCTGATCCCAGGAGCTTGAGCTAGAGTGAGATGTTAAATGGTATTTTTATTCAGTCATTGGATGTGGCAGTAGGATAGTGATGATTACAAAACTCGTCTTTATGCTTCCCCTTGGCCCTTAAAGTACTTAATCCTTGTCCTAGATTAGTCGGGGCATTCCATAGTTAAATTGTGTAGTAATGGTGGTATGCTGAGACTGGTTATTGGTACAGCCTTTATTAATATTTATATGTGGCTATATTTTAATTCCTAATGAAAGTCTCAATTGTTTATTTCCAAACAGAAATGCTCCACCTGTAAGAACAGAAAATCGCCTCATAGTAGAAAATTTGTCTTCCCGAGTCAGCTGGCAGGTTTGTTGAAACACGATTAACTATTTTGACTTCATTTAATGGGTATGTAATGTAATTATTTTGTAAAATAATTAATTAAAACGTAAATATAATTTCTTAAAAAATGTTTATGTAATTAATGTAATTTTAAATAATGTAATTTAAATATTTTGAACGAAACTAGTTAATTTAAATTTATAATAATAATAAATGTATATATTTGAGGATATATATTTATTTTTTCTTGTTTTTTAAATCCATTTTAACCACATATTAAACCCTTTATTTGCCAGCCTATCTGTGTCGTTGGCCTTATGACGAGGAGTGCCTGTGGGTTATCCTAATCGTTCTGTCTTGGTCACTCTTGGTTGGGCCTGGTTGACTTTCCAGTCAGCTCCTACAATGTCACTTGGCCACCTCTAGATCTGTGTTTGCCGGTCTAGACGTAATCGATGCACTCCTTAAAGTGCCACATTGCAGCGATCCCAGAGCGTTAACGAGATCTGATTCCTAAGTTGAGAGCTGTTCTTCCTGTAACGCTTCCGAATAAAGAGGTCCTGGTCGAAAAGAGTTGAAAGATACGAAATTAGGTGGTCGTTGGAATCCTGATCGCAGTAAAGTGGTCCTTGGTAACATCAAGCATAGAGAATGTCTGGATCCATCAATAGTCTCCTAATAGGGAGGGCAGTGCGATTAATGGCTTCCATCGACTGGGTAGTGTTCGTCAAGTGGGTGGCGAAGAGCCAGTCGGGCATATATCATGACGGTATCTCCGGTCGCTTAATGCAGTTTGCTGCTTGGCTAGCCTAGGGAAATGTTAATAAAGGTAAAGTAAACTATATTTTTAATGACATATGGGGCACAAAATAATTGGTGTTATGTAAATGTAATTCTGTATGTATATAAGATTCGTAATATAAATGGTGACTGAAATAGTACAAAAATATATGGGTAGTATTTCACACTCAGTCCAGAATATATACAAATGTACTTTTTTTTCTCTCTCTCTCTCTCTTTCTCTTTCTTATTTAATCTATATGATCTTTGTAGACTAATATTTTCCTTAATGTTAAGACACTTTATTAGCATTTTGCTTAAAGCAATATGCTTTTTTCATTTATTTCGTGCCCTGATAGAGATAATTCAATTTTGATAGAATACAAGGATGGCAATTGCCATGTTTGTAATTTATCTAACATCTTCTCTTTCAGTAGTCATAAGTTTCTTTTGTTTGTTTTTAACTATTTTTATATAGATAAGTATTAATTTCACTTCTTTGCGTAACATAACTGGTCTTGTGTTAGGATCTCAAAGACTTCATGAGGCAAGCTGGGGAAGTAACCTTTGCAGATGCACACAGGCCTAAGTTAAATGAAGGGTAAGCTTCTGAAATAATCTCTTAAAAGCTGTAGAGTAGTATTTGTATCTATAATATTTGGGGAGGATGCTCAGCAGCTGTTCATGGTTTAATTTGGCTACCCTTAGAAGGTGCATTCTCTGGTATTTGTGAAGGGGAGTTCTTCAATTCATGCTTGAGTTCAGGCAAGGGATGACCATGCTGAGCAGTGTGAGGTGTTTTTTTGTTTTTTTTTTTTTTCTGTCATCAAAAATACAACTTGTAATAGTGAACTCTGTGCGCTGTTTTTTGTTCTGGTTTTTTTTTCTGTAGGGTGGTTGAATTCGCCTCTTACAGTGATTTAAAGAATGCTATTGAAAAGCTTTCTGGTAAAGAAATTAATGGAAGGAAAATAAAACTAATTGAAGGCAGCAAAAGGCACAGGTATGGATTTCTAGTCTCTTAAATACACACTAAGAAAGCTTTAAAGCCAGTGACCAACTGGAGACCAGCCTGGTTATTGCCATGGTCTGTGACGTTTCATTGCTGACACTGCTGCTCTTTGTTTCCTCAGTAGGTCCAGAAGCAGGTCACGGTCCCGTAGCAGAAGCTCATCCAGGTCTCGTAGCCGTTCCCGTTCCCGCAGCCGCAAGTCTTACAGCAGGTCAAGGAGTAGGAGCCGTAGCAAGTCTCGATCAGTTAGTAGATCTCCAATGCCAGAGAAGAGCCAGAAACGTGGTTCTTCCAGTAGATCTAAATCCCCATCATCCGTGGATCGACAGAGGTCTAGATCGAGGTCCAGATCTGTTGACAGTGGCAACTGAACTATAAGTAACTTGCCCTGGGGGCCCTTTTTTAAACCATACTTGCTAAAACTTGTGGTAAGTATGTGACTTTCTGTGGGGAAGGGTTTGGATGGGGAGGGGGGAGGGAGGGGGAACTTTGTAGATGTGGACCATGGTGGGAAGGGTTATTGACTAATTGTATTAAATGTTTTTTGATAACCCTTTTCTTGCTCACATTTTTTTGTGAATGTCTGAAGTGTATAGTTTGTGTATATTGGCAGAGCTCTTTATAACTAAAGCAGACAACTTAAATTTTTTTGTACTCCAAAAAGTCATCTGAACACTTAATTCCCAGTAAATGCAACTGTGAATAGCAACTCAACATTAGTTTAATATCTCAAACTAATAGCTTTAGGCATCTAAGAGCTCTACATGTGCTGTACATAAAGCTTTATTTCAGAGGGTATTTTTTTGTGCTTTTGGATCATTGTTTCACTTATAGGTCAGCAGATAAAGTGCTGGTCAGTACTGGTAATAAAATTTTATTTTAAAAGCTTTTCATTTGATATGACTTGCACTACACTTAAGAAAATGCCCATTTCACTACCCTGTGGTAATAATATTCTATAAAGCACCCTAATTCTTGATACCTAAGAGTTAAACAGCTCAAATAAAGTACAAAGAAACGTGTCTCTGCTTCTAGTGTTAATAAAGTGTGACTGCGCCTCGTGTTGGACAGTGTTAAAATGTTTCTTAAAATGTGTCTGTAGCAAGGCTATCGTTGAGTGTTTCATGTGTGCCATTTTAAATACATCATGCTGGGTCCTTAGATATCTTGGTGTTCTGAAATAACCTTGGTAATAAGGAGAATCGTGCTGTCATAGTTCATAGCAAAAGGTGGAATGGACAAGTTGTTCAAGTTCTAATCAGTGTTTGGCTGATAGGCATGGAATATAAAAGATGGGTGTATTGGCATACTTCATCAGCGTGCTTGTGCACACGTGTGTGAGAACATTGAGGTGTGGACAGAGCACTTCATAGGCACTAGTGCTGTTCTGGAGGAAGAGGAGGGATTTTTAAGTTGGTGGGTGGTCATACTGCAGCCAGCATTTGGTGCTTGTTCCTTACAGGGGCAGCAGCCCTCTGCAATCCCTGTGTTTTCTCAAGCCCTCATGCCACAAGAGAGTGTGTTAGAATTTAGTTTTAAAAATAAGATGCGTTTTCTTTATACGGTGCTTTACAAAGCTACTTCAGTAATCCACTGAACCCTTTCCAAAAGATCTCGAGCTCAGGCTGGGTGTTGGATGAGGTCCTGGGAAAGGCGGGGGGGCTGTGTCCGGAGCAAGGTGGGTCACTCGGTGTCTGCAGGCCGCACTGTTGTGCCATTCTCGTAAATGCGTCCCAAGAACATCTGTCCATTAAGGTGGTGACCCTCGCATCTCTCCTGGGAGCAGGCAGGGAGGGGTGCTCAGATTGGTATGTGGGTAACTGGCTTATTGGTAGACAGCTCTGGGGAGGGGGAGGCTCCCTTCTTGGAGGGTGGTTAAGATGCTGGATCACCTTGAGGCATGGAAGAACAGGTCTTTAACCTCTAGGTGAAGGCAGCACTGCTGCTCGCCCTGGTGCAAGGTTAACTGGGTTACCTCATGCAAGGTTAGCTGGGTTACTTCAAGTCAGGATCCTTCCTGCTCGCTTGAATGATTACCAGCATCTGTGTTCAAGTGGGACTTGGCTCCAAGAGGAGCCCGGGTGGCTGGAGGCACCTGATGATTGGAAAGGGGGGTGGGACACTCTCTTCCTCCTGCTAAATAGGAAGCGTTGCCTGCCCTGTAAATTCAGTTCCCAATGCTGTATCTAAACCACAGCACTTGCCTTGCAAGCAGCACGAATGAATTTCTGCATTTTAGGTGGCGAGCTGGGTGTTGAGAGGATGAATACACAGTTTAAAACAAACTCCTAGGCTTTGCACTACAGAGGGTTACAGTGACTCTGGCCAGAAATGATTCTGCATTTTTGAAGTGTAGGTTCTTGGTATGAGCCTCTTTATTCTTAGTTAAGATTGATTACTTGAGGTTACAACGTGTCCTTTGCACACTGGAGGTGTTAATGCCAATCTTCCCTTGTACTCATAAGCCAGACTGCGGCCAGAGCAGGGGGTGTGTTTAGCTCACTGACTCTGCAAAGCAGGGCGGCTCCAGGCTCATCTGTGTTGGGACGTGCAGCTTGCTGGGCCCACACTTGATGTGTTGAGGAGTTGGCGTAGCTGCAGTCAGTTTTTGTGGCCTCTGCTATGTGGAGAGCAGTGGTGTCCCACGCAGGGCTTGGGTTTCGGAAAAGGGCAGTGACCATGGGCTGCTCGGCGGCATGCTGGGACTCTGGCTCCTGCGCTCAGAAACTTTCACACCTCATTTTGAGACTTTGGTAGAGAAATTTCATTATTCTTCAGTGTCTTTGGGAGCTGCCGGCAGGACAACTACAGGTAAGTGATGTTTAAAAAAAGGGAACTGATGTGGGCAGTGATTTTCATATGGGCAAAACGGGACAGTCACTTGGGAGTGTAGCCCTAAGCTGTCCCAAAGGGTTGTCACTATGACTTGGAAATCACTAGAAGCGTCCCCTGTGGGTGGGCAGGAGAGGCTTCATCCGAAGCAAGGTCTTTGGGAAATAATGGTGAGGGTGCAGATAGCTCTGTGGCCATCCCTGTCTCTGGTGTAAAATGAGCATGGAGATAAAAAGTCTGACACAGAATTTCTGGAGACCTGTAAGCCGGCTGCAGGAGGTAGAGCTCAGAGGGGTTGCAGCAGTGGCTGCTGCAGTATCTGTATCATTTGCCTGGTTTCCCACTGTTTCTGCAGGATCTTGACACTGGTTTCATTTCTCAAGCACTAACTGTCCACACCTGCATAGATAATTTTTGCTGCATCTGAAGGAAAAGGAAAATGTGGTGAGAATAGGCAGCTCTGAAACCAGGCTGTGGGAAGATTCTGACACAGCTACAGTTAGTGTTGCTGGGTGATGTAAAGCAAAAGGAAGGAATGTGGAAGTCCTGTCAAAATTAAGCCATTTTTGTTTCCAGTCACTTACAGATCAGCCTGAAAAGTCATCCTTTTTATAGCAGTCTTACCAAGCACCTGTATGGCTTCTCCACTATCAACTGCGTTGTGCTGAAGGCACACCTGAGGATCCAAATTGGGCGGGTTTTCTTTCCCCAATAAGTCATCCTTCAGCTAGAGCTGTAAGATATGGTAAAGTGCTCTCGTAGCAGCCCTGTGGCAGCTGCTCAGCTGCTTCTCTGTCCCAAGGAACTGGAGAAAGCTGGTCTGGAAGAATCAGCGGGATAACTGGTGCAGGATGCCATTCAGCAGTGCATTCTCCAGCCATCTTCACAGACACTCAGCTGGGCTTTGGCATTATGGACCTGTTGAAGTTGGAGAGGTCTAGCTTGCATCTATACCCACACTGTATATGTTTTAATTAAGCTTGAATCTACTTACATATCTTTCTAGCAAAAGATCTACGTTTCCTTCCTTCAGCTGCAGTACTTGACAGTTTTGTTGTTTTCCTTCTCCCCACTCCAAAAGTGACACCCTTCAGTGAATCTCAACAGTTTACAACAAAGCTGGAATTCGTTGCATTAAAGCATATCTAATGTCCTCGTGTAGTTTTAGGGGGGTGTGTGACTCTTCTGTGCATGTGCTCAGTGCCAGTCATAGCTCTGCAGGATGCCTGTCCTAGTTAAAGCATAGGACTCTGAAAAATCACTTGAGAGCTGATATTACAGATAGTATATTGCTATATGAAACATTCTGCTGATGAAAAAAGTCATCATTTCTAATGTCTTCAGTTACCTGTGGATTTTTGACTGATTTGTATTTAACACATTGAATACTGTAACTGAGTTAAAGGACAACCTGATTCTGCCCTTTAGAAAGCAGCAATTCATTGCTAATTACGTGTAAGCGTATGTGGTTTGGCTTGGAAAGTGTAAGAAATTCAGGAGCGAAGCTGTACTTGCCATTTGTTTCTTTATTCTGGCATGGATTCTGAAGACCAGGATCAGCAGAAGTCCCTCTCCAAGCTGGAACAGCAAGTAGAGCAGTGGGAAGAAGTGCAGGGGGCTGATGATTTCTGGGGCGAAGGTGAGTTTGAGGATAGTTGAGCAAAGCTGTGTGTTCTGGCAGCCGGTTTCCATGCACATTGTCTGCCTGCATCTGAAGGAGGAAAAGTTAAACAGATTGCATATTTAATCCACTTTTAAGCAATTTAAAAAGAAGCCTGCCTACCTTGCAGTTGCAATGCTTTGTGCAGTTGCCTGTGCTAAAAGCTGCGTTACTGGGAGCAATACTGGCATCCCTAGGTTTTGCCTCGTGCTCCCGTTGCAGTGTGCAGACAGATCACGTGATAAATGTGGACTTCGTGCTTGGAGGTGTTTGGAGGCCTTGTGCCCCACTCTGGGTGCTGCAGCAACCTGCAGGGAAGGAATCTGCTTCCAAGGTAAAAAGAGGAGTCCAAGGTGCAAAGGTAAAAAAATAGTGAGGAATAGTGGATGTTCTACCTGGATTAGATAGGATGAGAAAGGGAAAGAGTGGGTTTTATATGCAAGGTTTCCATCCTAAATTCCTGGGGTTTCAGCTGAATGCACTGACTGGTTTGGGATAATTATCAGCTGAGGAGCAGTTGTGTCTCTTGGGGTTTGGTCTCTGTTGGTCTTCCCTAGTTCTTTGGTGCTATTCATTCTCCCCCAACTTTGTTACTGAGAGCAGAGGCTGGTAACGTGTGCTTAGCAGGTCACTCATGACCTCAAGGCAAACCCATCCATCTGCTTGTTCAGTGAACCTGCATAACGGACTTTCACCCCTTCTGTGGTGATCAGACACCTGTGTCAAAAACTGCTCCAGGTGCCCCTCCCCTCTTGATTTTGCTGAGCAGAGGTTGGAGTCACTTCTCTCCCAACTTGAGGTGTGGGAGTATTGATGTGGGACCAGCTTGCAGTGTGTCTGCTTGTACTCCTAGGGCTTGCTTTGGAGATGGCAATCAGTGTTTATTCTAAAAGTACATCCATGTTGAAACCCATGTTTTCACCATTGCTCCATAGACCAGAGCTGTCATACCTCTCTATTCTTCTGGTGATTGAGAGTGAGGGGATGGGGGAGTGAAGGAACACCATGGGAGGGAACATAGCCCAGCAGGCATCCAATAAAAGGCATCAAGGCAAAAGATTCCAGGAGGGATGGTGAGAAGACGACCATGATACTACTTGCCACATAGGCCACAGACAGAACAGTTATTGCAGCAGATGACACTAGAATCACAACCATTCCTGCCTAAAATAAAAGCGGTCAAGACATGGACAACAGAGAAATCCCCAGCAAAATCTGCCTCAGCTGTTGGGAGCAGCTGTGTCCAGTTCCCTGTCCATCACATATGTAAGTATATAATGAGGGTGCACAAGTGCCTTTTGTGGACATAAATGTTACAATTAATCAACAAGAGACCATCCTGAGGTAATTACCTTGGGCCTTAAGTAGCCAAGTATCTTTCTGGTGCTTGCTCCACCAGCCACTTGTTTCTCATCCATTGCTATGTCCCAGGTCCCTTTGTGGCTCTAGTCCACCCAAAGCAGGTGGGGAGGAAACCACTTTACTCACAGGTAGAGCCTGCCTACACCTACAGCAGGTGTAGGTGCTGGTGGCTGTTTCAGATCGTCTCATTGGTGTCTGGGGATTTGGCAGATGAAGGAGCTGGGGAATTTTGGGAGAAAGAATACAGCCTCCTGCCTGTCTCTCCACTTTGGAGTCAATTTGGATGGAGTTCCCCAGATGTTTTTTAAAAGCAAGTTTCTGCCCCCTTCCTCTTTTGTAGAGAAGATAAATGGGAAGGTGGTGTTATCAGAAAGGAATATCAAGGGTCAGCTGAGCCAGTGTAGGTCATCTTACCATGCTAGGCTTTGAAAGCTTCTTTTGAAACAGTCCAGTCATCACTGCCCTGTGCTGGGTAAAGGAACCTCCGAAGAGCTCTGGTCCTCCTGCGTCTGCTCTAGCATGGGTTCCCGTACTTCTTAAAGGTTAGTGATTCCTATTGTCATTTTACTGGGTCTGTTACTGAGTCTTGGCACCCATTTCTTGCTGTGTTTGGTTCAGATTTCTCTGAGATGAAGCCTTAGTGAAATAAACTATGAAAAACAGGTTTACAAAGTTGTTAGCAGCTCTCTGGGTACTGCTAGTGGAGCTCTTGAGTTAGACAATGGTGTGTAGCTGGTTGGCTGGATTTTCCTTTTGCTCTTTAAATGCCTGATGTACAAAGGAGGCAGGGAGATGATTCCAGGCATAATCGAGTGCTTAGTGATCTAGTGGTTTCTGCTGGATAGATCTCTCCCTGACATAAGCAGCAACTTTGTGATGTGACTTTTGCCCTGTGCTAGACCTCTGAGAGCAGTGGAGTGAGTTAGTTGTTTGTTTGTTTGTTTTTTTTTAAATCTGGGGTCTGCTTTGGTTACAGCAGTAGTCAGGGCAGTGCCCTTGAGGTTCATTAGTGCTGCCTGTAGCAAAAGAAAACAAAACCGAAGCCAACAAAGGAGAGCAAGGTAGGAAATTGCCTACAAAATGTTGTTTGTCTGGAGAAGGTGGAGGACTTCTCTTTGGGCAAATTTTGTAATGATTAAAGTGGATGTCTTGAGTTCTACTCTCAACCCTTTCATTGATTTGTGGCATGCCTTAAAGAAGTTAGAATTTCTGTGCCTCTATTTTTGGAAACTTGCTTGAGGCCCTTGGGCAACCAGCACAGGATACTTCTTACTTGATGATACTTGATGATAAAGCCAGTGTAATGTGGTTTCTTCTCATTCAAGATGATACTGACAACACAGGGGATTAGCATTAGTACCAGGGAGGTGACTGTTCCTTTGTAAGGTACCTTACCCTCCAAATCTCCCTCCTGTAATTCTCCTGAGTGAAGGTACAGAAGCAGAGGCGTTAGCCCAGACTGTTGAGCATGTGGTCATTACAATGCTGAGATGAAGAAAGAACCCCTCAGTGGTAAGACACCTTTTCTTACTAACCTGGACGCATGTAAAGCATGTACATGTTTTAATGTAAGACTTACATCACTCTTTCGCAACCTATCACTGACATTTCCCCAACATCACTGTCAGGTTGTAGAAGGATGTGATGTGTCTAGAGAAGGGAGAAGATGACTCAAGTTCTATATAAACTCAGAAAGGACCCTTGTAATGGGTACAGCTCACATTTCAGAAATTCGCAAGCCACAGACAAAGTAATACTTCATATTTTCACTCTGGATCTTGTTTAATCACTAGGGTTTGTTGGAGAGTGGTGTTCTGCTAATAGTTCAATGTTTCTCACTGATGCAGCCTCTTCAGAGCAGTATGCCATATGCTTCAGAGAAAAGTACAAACTCCCATTTTATTGTAAAACAGGGACAAATTTGCTCATTGAGCAATAAGGGTGCTTTAAAAATATTCTAGAATTAGTATTCCAGTCTCGGTCCAGCTTGTTGGGGATTGCTAATGTTTATTAAACTAGTTTCTGAACCAGTCATATGACTAGATTGGCCTGTGCAATGAACCCAGCTTTCCTTACCTGAGGTTCATGTCCCCTCTCAGTGCCAAACTAAAGACGTTGGAGAGGTTTCCTCTTGGGCAGCAGCTGCGGGTGAGGGCGGCCAGGGATTCTGTAGCACCCAACTGGAAGAGCTTGCCCAGTATGAATGCTGTTAAGGGCATGATGCCGTACTGAGCTGTTACGGCAATTGCCATGCCTTTGTGTTTCCTGAGGTGAGTTGTGATCTTGGCTATCTGCATTGTACACCCCAGAAATACCATGATCAATAAGACCACAATAAGGATCACATTCAGGGCTTTGTCCATGGCCTGCTGGCTGAATGCAAACAGTGGTGCCACACAGGTCAAGGAGGTGCTCTGCATGCCACCTGGGCTCTCAAAAGCTCCCTTGATCTTGTTCACCATGCTGAAGGGTTTAGAGGTCCCTTCTTTTGTAAGTTGTTGGGAAGGTGAAGAAGGGATTGATTCAGAAGTCCAAATAACATCCAGTTAAAGCAAGCAAAACATGAGCTCTCTTTCAGGCCACCACTCTTGTTCAGCAGCTGTTGAACAGAAATCCATGTTTGGAGCAATCAATCGGCTGTAAACCCCACTTACTTCAGTAATACCTTGTACAGTTTGTGTAGCTTCTGCTCTGGTCCCCCACCTCTTCCAGCATTTGCTCTCACTGTGAGAATGGGGGCATAGCTGGTGAGAGCGAGAGGGAGACTCGTTCCAGACTAGTAAAGGCTGGCACTTCATACAAAGGAAAATGAACCACAACTCTTCTCCAAAAGATACTGCCAAGGCCAATGCTTAAAAGCAAGATGCATCCAGGGTACTTTATTTTTAATGAAGGTTATAAAATACTTCTGCTTCTGGCCATAAATCAATCTCTCAATAGGAGGGCTAGGAATAAACTTTGTCAGTGGACAAGTAATTTCTCTAGTGAACTCTTAGTGGCCTTCACATCTCTTTTCCTGATGTGTTAAGTCTGATACTGTCTAGAAATATTTTGATTGCATACAGGAATGAATTCTCCAAGCCTTTCCAACATCCAAAATATTATTCCCTCCTTAGCACTGAGGGGAGGTTCTGCATGGCAGGAGCCTCAACCGGCCTCTGTAGTGCAAAGCTGTGCTTGCTGCGGCACAGCAGTGTTGCTTTCAGGACCTGAGGAGCTCTGCACCATGATCCAGCTAGGGTTGCAGGCATCGCCCAAGCTCTGCAAGCGAAGCCAAATATGCAGCTTTTACCCACCCCAGCCTGCTACCTGCCTTGTGCTTTCAGTACAAGGATGCACGGCACGATGTACGCTTGGTGCTCTGGTGTGCAGGGAAACAGGAGCAGGGCAGCTGGTGCTTGAGCAGGAACAGGGGCCAGAGAGGTGGCTGATGAAGATTGTTCCTCCAGCTGCTGCAGAGGTGACCTCCCTGCCCCTGGCTGTACAGGGGACATGCTTCCCTGGGTCTGCCATGCTGGGGAATTGCATGTTGCCTGCCTCGTCCCCTGGTGCCACGCTCCCTGGTCCCTCTGCAGGTTTTGCCTTCAATTAAAGCATTTATTGCCTTCAAGTTGACCTGAGCCAACCCCTAGGTCTGGTGTGGGTCTCTGGAAACATACAGAGCTGAACACATTAAACTAGAGCAAAATGAATGCCATTACCCTACATGCCTGTGGATATGGCTGTAGGAGGCTTTGGTGAGATTACCTGCTGCTCCACCCCTTCCCGAGTGATAGCGCTCTTCAGTCCTTCTGCTTCAAGAAAATCTTTTGCCCTTGGCAATATCTTGTCCTTTGCTCGCAGAATATAAAGCCTGGGTCTAAGAGAGCCTTGTAGATAGGGAAGCTCTTATATGATAGTTGTGTTACAAGACTGGGGAAGGGATTTTAACAGTGAGGTTTGCTGCAATATGGCTGAGCTCTAATCCCTTTGCTGAAGGGCATTACAACACTGCAGTAATGTGTCCATCACTCCTATTCATCTGGGAGCTCAGCAGGCTCAGCCTCTCCAGCTCCATTGCTCTGGAAACACTGCTGGCGCCAGGCAGGAATGTCAGAGCTGTTCTCCCTGTTCCTCCCCACTTAATCTCGCTTTGATGAGGAACTTTGTTCTCCAAGCTGGCAGCCAGGCTGGAAAAGCACCAACAACGGCTCTGGAGCCCAGCATGGACATCCCTTATCAAGTGGGGAGGAGCGGTGCCTGTAGAACCCTGGACAGCCGTGCCAGCAGCTCCTGGTGGCTCTGCATGTCCATGTCTCTGGCTTCTCCTCCACCCTTGTGAGCACCACACCACCGTGCCTGGAGACAAGGGCCCTTCCTGTAAATCACAGATGGTGTTTTGAGGCCTCTGTGTCACTGTGGTGGCAGAGAGTACTGCCTTGCCTCATTGCTGGCTAAGCAAGTGGGAGGAGGTGGCCTGCAGTACTGCACACATTTTATTTTTCCTTGGGTATCTGCAAGATTTCCAGGCACAAGTAAGAGCTGCCCAAGTAGCACATGGGCAAGATTCATGGGAATTAGAAGAAAAGGTAGGAGCAAAGCCCACAGAAATTCCTTCTTTCTATCCCTCCCTTCAGGTTTTTTCCTGCAGATCCCCAGCCTTCCTAAAGAAATGCTTGTTTTCACTGTGTTTGCCTTCTAGCTGTGTGCTGAACTTTGTCAGAAGATGTGAGAAAGGTCAAATCAAACAATTAAATGGTTATAAACATCACTGCCTCAGCAGTGCCTAGACCCCACCCCAAGCTTAGTGCAGCTCAGGGTTTTAAAATGATGATGTTGTAATGCACTTACCCTTTGTCTTTGCAGGGCTGTAGAAGAATGTTTCAACTACCCCAGTAATTAAAAAAATGCCTGCTAGTTGTTTGCTCTTCAAGCGTTCCTGCTGGTTCCCAGTAGTTCATGCAGGAAACACCACAGGAGCCAAGGGCGAGACTAGTCGAGAGAAACAGAATAAATTAGGATCATTATTTTGACCCTGATTCATGCTGGGACATCCAGTTGTTTTACACGGGTACTGGAGCTGGGAGCTTGCATTCAGACGTATCCAAAGAGCCGCCTCGCAGCTCTAAAGCTGCTTCTCCCCGCCGTGGGACCTGGGAGGTGGGACTGCCGAGGAGCATGGCCGGAGTAAGGAGCAGGGTCCCGTGACGGGAGGCACTGTGGCCCAGGTGGTGCATGGGCATGCTGCTGGTAGCCCACGATGCTGACCTCATGGCTGCATCACCTACCTTGGTTCAGAGGAGGCTTTGGCCTTGCCTGTCTGGCAAGAGAGCCTCTAGCTTCATCCCTAGGCAAGGTGTGCCTTTTCCTTCCTTTGACCACTTCCTGGGCTCAGTTCTTAAAATTTCTAGATGTTCTTTTAATAGTTTCTTTTTTATTTTTTTCCTCACAGCTCAAATATGCTCAAGCAGCTTGCTCCCTGCACAAAGGACTTTGCCTCTGTCTGTGCCCTTGTGCTGCGCAAAACTAAGGAGCTTCGTGGAAGGTCCCACACAGCTCATGCCACTTGAGGGCAGTGGTTGCATGCCCAGAACCTCGTTGCTTTCTGAGGATAAAAGACCTCATAAAACAACAAAGTCTCACCGTAGGTGCCATCGCTTAGATCTTTTTTATTAAGTCAGATACTCCCAAATTCAGAGATACAGTCTAATACAACAGGCATCACAGGATGCTTAACAATCCTGAGGCGTTAAAGGAGATGTTTAAAAAAAAAAAAAAATGTAAACAAGATTGCAGACTTCCTGTTGGAGCTCAAAATGAGCTGTGTTGTAGACTCTTTTTTTTAAATACACCAAAGGAGTCAGTGCTTAATGCTTTCATAATGCATCTTCATAAATTCACCTGACAAATATGAAATGGTTCACATGCCCCTTTCAATGGTGGGGAGCTGAGGTCCAGTTTTCTGGTTTGCAGCTGGGACTGCCATTTCTTCTGTGTTTTTACACAATTTAGCGTAACTTGAGTTTAGCCCAGTGGTTGCCCAAAGGCCGTACCTCAGCAACGTGCCCGACAGGAGTGGTGGTGACTTGATTTGTGCCAGATTTCACACTGTTTCACTGTTGGCCCCCAATCCAAAACATGACCTTGGCATCTGGTGTTTGTATTTTGTTCAGGTAAGGTTTTCTCACTGGCTCATAAATTTGCTAACTTCTGTGTGATTTTGAGGCAATTTGCCCACCACAGCCCTGCCCAGATGGTGGGTGCTGTGCTGGAATATCTATCAGAGGTTCGAAGAGGGAAGGCTTCTGCTGGGACAATCATGACTTGTCACAATATGTTCCAGCTGTGGCTCTCCATGCCACAGTTTTGGTCCTATCTATGTTTTTTCACTTCTGTCATCACCAGAGGATTCAGCCCACTTAAATGGGATGCCCTCCAATTAAAATCTAGGTTTGGTCTGCCCTGTCATGGGAACAGTTGTGTGTTTGGGGTGGTGGTTAGCTCTGCTTGTGTCTGAGCCCCCTGAGACATAGTCAGAAACGAGAACAAATTGAATGGGCTTGTCTTGAGATGCAGACCCCTCACCACCTGGTGTGGAGCAGTCTGGCACAAGCTGCCATGTCCCATTGGCCAGGGCAGCTGTAGCCTGATGCCGTGGTGATGGCCACACTCCCCTCTCCTGACCTCCATGCTGGGTGCCATCGTGTTTCCATGCCAGCCCCATGTTGGGGATGGCTACCCAGCGTGTCACAGGGAAGGGGCACATCTAGAGTGGGACAGGGTGAGGCGGGGCTGGAGAGGCTCCCCCAGGTCTGAACAGTCCTGCTGTCTCCCTGCAGCAAGGCTGAAAGCCCTGCCATACCAGCCGCATGCCCTGGAGGCCCCCTGCAGCCGCCGGGGATGTGCCAGAGATGGACGGTGGTGTGATCCATGGTTCACTGTCCAGCTGTGTCTGCTGTGGCATCCTAGTGTGGATGGGGGCCCCATCCTGGCAGCCCATGGCAGGGTGTCTAAGGCCGTGCACCCCTGCCTTCCTGGTGGCAGTCATGCCCTGTCCCCCACCGCCAGGCATTCAATGGCTCCCTGCCCCCACAGTGCTACTCTCTTAGAGGTCCTGAGTGCAGACAGGAGACAAAGTTGTTTATATTTATTCAAATCCCATTTAGCATCCATCAGGCTTAAAAATCCCATGACTACACTCTTATATAATTTTGTTTGATAGGAAAATAATTAATTTTGCAATTAAGCTGTGCCCGGAACAAATGATGTAAGAGCACTCCCGTATGGGCTAAATTAGTGCCTGCTGAGACACAGCGCCAGCATCTGTCTGGTTTAGTGACACTTATTTTCAACAGCCAGAGGAAGGGATAGTGTACCCTCCTCTGACTTCACTGATGACTTCGTCTCAGACAGAGAGGACTTGGCAGTGTCATCTGGAGCACAGTTTGGTCAGTCAGCAGTGAAAATCAAGCTTGCTCTGATGCCTCTTCTCTATGTTAGGGAGGTGGTTTTAAATTTGAGCTTGCTGGCCAGGTGAGCATTGCTTATGCCTCAAGTGGTGTGGGGAGCTCTGGAGAAAGGAAAGCTGTTCCCGAGTGAGGCACTTCGGCCATTGAGACCACCATTTCAGTAGGCAGCCTCTTCCTCCTCACTTCTACAACAAGGTTTTCCACCAGCACTGTGAAGTGCCAAAGGGGGTCGTCCCCTGTCCTTTTGGTGGTGTTACTACCCTAAGTGATTTTGTTACTCCAGAGAGAGAGCTCCACTTCTGGAAAGGGGTGATCTTACAATTAGCAAACATGGGCTGCCATGAATTTCTGACTACTGCTTGGTTTTCTCTAAGAAGCCCATAGCAGCCAGCGCAACGTGGTGGTACATGGGAGAGACTCTATTTTCCCTCGGTGGGGAGCAGTCTGCAGGTCTGGGGTAGAAACCCCTCTGCTGATGGGAGAGAGGTACTTGCATGTGTTGAGGGGAGCACTGGGGGCACTCCACATTCCCTGATGCAGAGGGTGGTTCTGGCTTTGCCATCTGTGCCCACAGAAGGGTGTCAGCAAGGTACTGGAGCAGGTTCACCTCAAGGGTGGATGTTTTTGGTGGGCAGCTCCACAGAAGGAAGTCTGTTCATGTCCATGATGCTTATTTCTCCCTGTGGGAAAAGAGATTTATTGTCTATTGTAGTCACTTGTTAACTACGTAATTAGTGGGTCTAGTTAATCTTAACTGTTTCATTTCCTCAGGGACCAGATGTCAAAGACAGCTTCATAAAAAAATGGACAGCTGAAGTTTCCTTGAAACTTGGGTAAAATGCTGTTGTCAGGCCAGTAGGACCTTCCTTAAGCCTGTATCCAATCTGTATAGCCTTGACTATTGCTCCTAGCTTTATGGGAGAAATGAGCCTTGTCTGCAGTTCCTCTGATCTTTGCAGAAGAGTGATAACTTTGGAAAATGCTGTTTTCTCTGAGTCAGGTGAGAATCTTCTTTGGCAAGAGCTTGGGAGGGCTGATCTGGGTGGCAGAAGGTTCCCTAGTCTCTTGTCCAGCTTCCATCTGTAGATGCCATACACCTGTGAAGGGCAATTACACCTTGAGCTGAGGTGAGTGTGCTTAATTTGTATCAAAGCTTATATTTGAAATAATTTCATTGGGTAGATTGTGCTCAAGTTCTACCTCCATAGCTTTAAACAGCTCCATCAGTGACATGAAGTAGCTCTTCTTCCTACATGATGAATATGAAAATTTAATAAAGTGGGAATTAAGAAATAAGGTGATCAGTAATGGTCAAGGATTTCTGAAAGAGGCTAAGACCCTTATGCAAACCCCAGGGGTGAACCAGGAGGTCTGTGAAAAGGCAGACTCACCTAGTCTTTCCCCTCCTGTTTGCTCCCCAAGTTCCCATCTGAAGGGCAGCCAAATTGCCTTTTATAAGGAGGGGAAATTGTCAGGTCAAGGAGAAGGTATGGAAACTATCACTGGGGTTTAGAAATGAGTCCCCATGTGGCTGTGTGGGAGACTTCTAAAAAGCATGTAAGTGCCAGGCTACGTAATGGGGATTAACTCCAAGCAAGGTGCTCCAGTGGGTGCAGAGCAGCAGTGCTGCAGAGCCACTCAGCTTGGTGCCTGCATGTGAGGGCTCAGTGGGACAGCCAGGGGTTTCCTTGCATCACCAGAGAAGAGCATCCCACTCTCCCACAATGCCTTGGCAGATGTTGGTGAGATGTCAGCAAAGCCTAGACTCTGGAGACCACCCCTCAGCTGCTGAAACAATGCTTCAGCCAGCAACCAAGCAGCTTGAGCTACCTGGAAACTTTAATCCTCACCTGCAAATTCATTTGGGTAAATTATCTTTTGATATGCTGGCCCCCATATCCTCTTGTCTCTCAACTCTGTTGTGTTCTCCTCAGCCACTGTTCTTCCCAGCATGAGAAGGAAAAAATCTCTCTTTTGGAAAACAAAAAGAAAATATAATTTAAGGAACACAGTCCAAAACAGAGCTATATTTAAGTACATATCTGATTTTGTAGAACTACACTGACACTTCAGAATTACAGGGCTATTTAGGAGGGAAATGGTGCTGTCACTCTGGAGACCATGGCTTTGCCTGGTTCTTGTCTGCTCCTTCAGCATCCTTGCATCACTGACTGCTGTGCCTGGAAATGGCCTTGTCTCTCTTCTCTCTTCCTCTTGTGGTTACTCACAGACTTTGCAGAAAATCTGTAGATGGTGCGTATTAGGAGATCAGACTTCTCTCTCTCCCATAGGTGTCTTAGGAGCTTTGAGAAGAGGACATGTTAGCCTACTTAACAGTGAAGATCTGTCTCCCTGAAGGCAGAAATGGCTGCAGCAACCACATTGCACTTGTTCATGAGGCTCAGGACCAAGCAAGGCATTGAGTGGATGCCTGGGGTTGGTCTGGGCCTTGCTCCCTGCTTTATCACAATCTCTTGTGTGGGGAGAGCAGTGGGGAAAGCTCCTGAAGATATCCAAGCTTAGTGAGAGATGAGCGTCGCACATTTTAGCTACAGAAGGGTTTTCTTTTAAGCCTGATTCAATTCTCAGCAGTCACAGAAAGGCCAGTGTGAAGGCCTGGCTCTCACAGCACCCCAGGGCACTCCGAGTGTGCCGTCCCAAGGAAGCACCCTGAGCAGGCATGAGGAGCAGCAGTGCTTCACAGGCAGCACTGCAGCTGAGCTGGGGCACCTGAAACCACGTTCCAAGGGATGCCTGAAGCCTGTCAGTCCTGGATGATTGGCCCAGCTCTTGCACGATCTGTAATCAATCAGTGAGGTAATCCTAAATAAATATCTGGGTGTAGAGCAGTGCTTGGATATGGTCACCTCTTTGGTTACAGCACAAGCTCTGTGAGTGCTCAGTGACGTGGTTATGCCACTGCTTTTTAGTTTGGATCTGGGGGGAGTTTTGCTCTTTCCCCCACACCCTTGTTTTGTTTCCTTTTTCTCCAACTTCAGTGTTAGGTTAATGGTTGGACTGGCTGATCTTCAAGGTCTTTTCCAACCTAGACGATTCTGTAAATTCTGTGAAACTTGCACCTTTTGTGGTGGGACCCTGCTTCAGCCTGAAGAGGCAGGACATGCAGAGGGTTATGGTGCTTATTTGCAGGAGAAGAGAGCTGGATTTATTTCCTTGCTTACCCCTGCTGTAGGACATAGGTAAGCAAATTTTTGCCTCTCTCCCACCTCTGCATTTCACTTCCTGGTGGTGTGGTGAGGATGAAGACCCTGGAGGATGGGTGACATGGTACTGGGCTCCACCTTACCTTGATGCAACGCTGGGAAGGCTGGGAGCTTGGATGGGCTCTAGGTGCGTCCTTTGGTCCGAGGAGGGCTCAGGGTCCCCGGCACCCTGGGAGATGGTGTGCACCATCCCACAGAAGTCCTTTTGCCTCCTGCCTGAACTGAGCCATTGGCCTTTCTGTGTGTTGCAGATGGGTCACAAAAAGGTCAAGAGGGCTGTTGAAAAACCTTTGCTTATTTATGTACTTCACCATCTGCCTTCACCTTTTGCAGTCCCTTAGGCCCACGTGTGCTGAGCTCTGCCTAGTGCAGCACCTCCAGGTGCTGGATCCCAGCCTGGGCACCGAATATATTTTTCATCCTCCTGGATGTTTTGCCGGGTTCCTGGGCTGGTGGAAACCTCGTGACTTTGAGTTCCACCAGTGCATTAGGCACCGTTGTCTTTTGGTTACTGGCATTCCTGTGGTTAGCCCCCATGCTCAGCCTTGTCTAAGCACCTGGGCAACAGCAAGCCAAACCCAGAAGCGCAATGCTTTTGTCTTGCTTTAAGTAGAGTAGGACACAATTATTAGTGACGTGTTTTTATTTCCATTTGTTTATTCTGACAGCAACCAAAGGAAGCCATTATCATCACAAGAAGATTTTTCAGCAAGTGTTATGGTAAATAAAGCTAATAAGATCAGTGCAAAAGAGGGTATCATGTTCTCTTAAGGGCAACAATTGATAATCAGGCTGTTACAATCCAAATCCTTTCAAGAGGCACAATAGTGATTCTGCACTCTGATCAGCCTTTAATCTTGGAGGATCACTGAGCTCTTTACAGACTGATACATTTACCGCAATCTGCCCTGTAACAGAGCTATCCCTGTAAAGACATTACAGTTCTTTCAGCGCCTTTGGAGGTGAAGAAATGAAGTTGGATGGCACCCACCTACCCTTTTTGGGCAATATGTTTCTGTATGGATCAGTCTAAAGATGGAAGGTCAGGTCTGAGTTTGACCCTAGATAATGTTTCCCAACCTCCCCTGCTCCATGAACAGCAGCAACCCGGAGCACACAACATGGTCTTGGAAACAGTGCGCTCCTCTGGTCTCCTTAGCCTGGGGCAGCAGCCGCAGTTTTAACGTTTCTGCAGCCCTTGGCTGAAAGCAAGATTGTTCTTGGAGGCAAAATGTCAGTTGAAGACCTGCTCTTCATGCTGGCAAACAAAGTACTTAAGCAACACAGTGTTTGTTAAAACAGCAAAATATCTTCTAAAAGTGTTTTTGCGCAACACTGGAGAAAATGGTAAGAGACACGTACACTGCGGGGTGTTCATTCTTGAGATCTCCAGTATTTCCTATTCTCCTCATTTTAGCGTAAATCTTTTGATCTTTGCTGTTTGCCCCAAAGCTGTGGGCATTAGGTGAGCTTCTCAACTTTATTTTATAATAAAAATGTAGAAGTTTGTAGCCCTCAGGGATTTGGAGAAAAGTTTGAAAATGCAATCATAAAGTTCAAGAAACCAGGGTGCAATTAGGAAAAGCTCAAACATTTATAATTTTCTTTAAAAACCAGAACAAAAACCCTTGTGATTTTTAAGCCGTGATTCTCTGGAGCCTGATGCATAATTTTTGAGTATGTGGGGTTGGCAGTGCTGGAAAGGATGCTTTTCTCTGCCCAGATCATGTTTTTCTAGTGGGAATTTTATTTACCAGCTACTTTAACTGTTTCTGCCTCTCTTTCTTGGTTGGACTCTCCTGAGGCTGAGGAGCCCTCTCCATCTCTGGGGGCTTGGAAGGGCAGCCGGAGGCAATGGTGGCAGCTGGGATCGCCCCAGCAGCAGATGCCAGGCTGCCTTGTTGTGGGTGTGTCTGGCTGTGGGCTTCAGCCCTGCCAGGCAGCAAGATCTCTCAGAGGTCTTGAAGCCCACTGTTCTGGTGAGGAAGGATCTGGGGACCTCCCTAGGGCAGCAGCACCTCTTGTCCCCCACTGAGTGGTGCACGGCTGCTCCTCTGCGAACCGACAACTTTGCTTGGAGGATTATCTCTAGTCTGGAAAACTTGCCGGAGGGATGTGAACTCCCCTGAAGGCTCAGGATGGGAAGGGGCTCTTTCTTTCAGCTGCTTGTTTGCATGACGTGGTGGTTTCTGTGAGCAGGCCCCCCATCATGACCCTGCTCTTGGTGGGGCACGGAAAGGCATGGTCCCTTCCCAAAAATCCCACAGTGACAAGGCTGGTCTCTTCCCTCTGCTTCTCCCGCCCCGGGCAGTCCTCCCTCAGGCACTGCTCTTTTATATTTTTAGAAAGCATAGTTTATGTTTTTCAGTGGTAGCTTTGCACGTCAGCAGCAACTGCACAATGAGCTCTCAGGGGCCTGTTTATTTTGCAAGCAAGGGTCGTACCCTGCAACAGTGTTTTCTGCCATATTGTCCTGAGCACCCTGGGCTCTAGCTGCTTCAAAATGGCAGCCCATTGTTCAGTGTCTTAAGCCCTGCTTGAAACCAGGTCCCCTGGCACCCATTTTAATAGCTTCTCTCTGTGATCTGTTTATCTCCCCAGTGCTTTCAGGGTGAGTGGGGAAGGGCTCATTCCTTTTTTAGGGACCTATGCAGCAACATGCTGCAAGCAGCCCCTTTCTCTGCCTCCCTCCTAACTTTTTGGGGTAGTCCTAGTTTAATCCAGCGTGAGCCCCATGAAGAACTGGAGGGTTTGGGGGCTGGCCATGCTTGCTATGTCAGGCTTTTTGTTGCAGGGGCATGGCACAGCACTGCCTTTGCAGACTGATGACTGCAATAAGGAAATTATGTTTCCACCTGCTCAGTCAAAGACAGTTTTGAATTATAAAAAAATATATATATCAGCCCTCTGGATAGAGAAGGGTAGTGATGAGCAGGGCTTTGTTCTGCAGCTTTAGGATGACTGTGGAGACCAGGGGAGCCATTTACCACCTTTTGTCAGAAAAGATGGCAGGATCAATAGAAATGTTCAGAGGCTAATGCCTAGATGGACAAACCCAGGATCTCCTCCCTTGCTGGCCAGGGTCTTCTCCCTCACTGGCTTTGCTCATGGACTCTGACAACTCTCCTTAGAAATGACCATGTTCCACCTACCCCTGACTCCACTCCACACACCCATATCAACATTGTGTACTCATATTTTCCCACAAAAATAGTTTATTATAAGAAGCTTGTTTCTCCACCCTCCTCTTGTAAGCACCTGTGAGTTGTGTGGCCACTGTGGAACACCCTTGGCTAACCCGTACCATCTCCAACTAAGCTTTCAGGGCTCTGAATGTTTTCACATTGTCGTGGTTTAACCTAGCTGGGCTGAGCGCCCTTCCAAATCATCAGGCTGACACCACTCATGATGATTTATGTTCCCTGAGAAATGCAATTGTAACTATTTCCATTAAGAAAGACCTCAAAACCATAAATGGCTCCAAAGTTGTGAAGAATGCCCCAGTCTGGGACTGCAGTGCCTCTGGCTCCCTAAAAATTGCCATTATATTTTCCTGAATTTGGCTGTATCCGATGCTTCAGCTAAAATAGTGTTTTTACTTCTAGCACGTACACATGTGCAAGGCACACCATTTTCTTACCCTAACGTGGTGCCCACACCTTCAGACTCTACCAGGACTCCTTTCTCCCACTAAGGCTTCTCCCCAGGTAAAGTTTGTCCTGTTCCTTCCTGTATTTGCTCATGCACTTTCAAAATAAGCTCTCCAGAGCCCAGGATATTATTGGTGTTTATTCTGGGCTTGTTCATGGTTTTGCTAGCAAAGAGGGCACAATTCTTGGATGGTTCATGGGACAATGAACTTTATTTCAGATGCAGGCAAACCCTAGCTTGCACTTAGCATGTGCAAGCTGCTGTGCAGCGCTGCATTCACCTATGGCGGTATATAAAGGGTAATGATAATGTTGCCCAGAAGGCTAACACATCAAAGGCCAAGGAGCAGTTAAAATGTATTACGAGCTGTTGGCAGTGATTGTGGGGGGTATTCGTGTGTTGCTGGTTTGGACGGCCCGAGTAAATGAAAACCCTCTGGATTAATTGGTACACCAAAGAGATTTGGAGGAAAATGGAGGCTGACGGAAAATGACAAACAAGGAAAAATATAGATATCTGGGTGTGCTGACCTGTGGTGGGGCATTGCTGATTAACTTGTGGCTCCCTACTGTGCCCTCAGAAGCTGAGGAGAGCTAGGGGTGCCCTGCCAGCAGCTTGCCTGGGGCTCTGGTGGGATTGGGCTGAGCCCCACGGGCAGCATCTGCAGCGCTGCTACCAGCACAGCCGAGCGGGTAGTTAGAGGTGAGACTTACCAGGTGTCTTGTGACACCTGGACACCATGGGACAAGAGTTTAATTATTTTTAATGATGTGGGGATTGGGGGAGGGAGAGGAGGCCCTGTGGTGCCTGGTGTCACAGAACAACTGGAGCTGGGAACTTCAAGATCAATTTGCAGAGACCACTGGCTGAATCGGATGATGACCAACATGGGGAATATTGGATGATATGGTCCTATCTTTTACTATGATACCCACATTCCAGCTACTATTACATGTTTTATTACTAATGCTTCAGTTGTGCACAAATAGCATCTCACCTAAGTATTACAGTGACAGCCATACCAACACCAATCATACCAGCTTATTCACATGCTAACTGACTGGCTGGAGCAGGACCGCCAGTGCTCAGCACAGCATGGCTGCACCGGGTAAGTTGTGCCCTTGCAGACCACCTGACTGGTGATTGAGGCAGGGTACACATGCTGATGACAGCTGGCAACTGGTACTGACCTGGGGGTCTTTCACCCATCCACACTGGGGCTGCAAGGGCAGAGGCTCCTTGTCTTTCTGATCAGCAACTGGGTTCACCAGTGGGTTTCAAATAGAATTTCCCCAAAGACACCCTGCCACAACTTGTGCTTGAATGAGTGATCTCTCATCTGGATATCACATGGGTCATCTGCCAGGTAGTTCCTCAGTCCTCTTGCCATGATCTTACCTAGTCATTGCTGACTCTGATAGGTCACACTTTTCTACTGTTAGTCTTAACTAGACACCTCACAGTTTGGATGGTTTCCCATTCTGTTACACCAATTCCCCTGCAGCTCAACAGTTTGCTTCATTCCTGTACCCAATATATGGACTCTATGTTTCACATATTTGTCTCTTGCAGACTTGAGGAATCCTTGTCATAGGAAGAAAAGCACAGAAGGTGCTCCTGGTCACATGATGATTTAGAAGCTTTTTCTCCTTGCATTATCCATTCAGTGAATGGAAGAGGGGAATGAAGAGGCTGCTCGAACTGGCAGGTTCTCCCAACCACATGTCCTTCTTCTGGCAGCTGTGTGAGTGTGATGGGGATGGAAAGTAAAAACATGGGGTGGGGAAAAATTCCAGAGGGGCCTTTCTCTGTCCTTTGCCTGGATATACTTAGGAGAAAATTATATGAGTACACTGGTTGGCAGAAAGACAGAGAAGGAAAGTGTGATATTGTATGCATCGGTACTTGCACAGGTAGGATCGCTCATCTCCCTGAAAGCTTGACTCCTGCTGACCCAAGTCTGATAGGCTCCCATCTTGTCTCCCAGATCATTGTCGCAGATGATTCAAAGCATGGCTCAGCTCTGCATCCTCCATCACTACCCATCCCACTGTCCTGCTGGCAATATCTCCTTTATTCCATGGGTGTCACAGGAAAACCTTGTTTTCTGCTTGTACCAGGGAGCACTGTAGCAGAGTGGGAGCAGCAGCAATCTTCTACACTTTTTTCATACAGTGGGGGCATAAGAATGAGCATCACCAATTTGTTCATGTTCATGAAAAATTTCTTGCTTTTCCCATAAATCTGAGACATATATAAAGAATCGGTTTTCAGTCTTAAAGCTAAAGACAAGCATCAATTTAAAAATCTATTTATAAAGTGAATTGCATTGTAATTTATAATATTAAACTGAAGTTTTTAAAGTGCTCTCACCCTTGGAAAAAAGAGACCATTTCAGTTTTGGTAACTAATGATGAACTGTTTTCTATAAAGGTGACTGAGCATAGCACAAAGAGTCCTAAATTTATTTATTAGCTTATTAAACATAATTAATTGAATCTGGTTGCTAATATTAGCTATGCCTCTGTAAGTGAAAAGCACTTTTGGTTAGCTAGACAGTTTCTTATCAAAGAACAAAACCACAACATTGAAACATATGCAGCTTACTGAATAATCATGTTATTTGTTAGACAAGCAGAAGAATCATCACTGAAGTGCTCTCAAAGTGCCAAATTGGGTAATATACATAATTAGGCCCCATTTGATTAGATATGTGCCCATGGTAACAGCCACACTCATGATCTACGTATTAGTACAGCCTTGAAATAATCTTCAAGGGGGATGATGGCAACAGAACAATCGTCTGAAGCTTCACCGAGGAGACTTTTGGAACATAGCCTACATGCTGATTTCCTCTGTTCCTGTGGTTATTATTTATTTTATCTTACTATCTTTTATTTTTGAAACAATGCATGCCTTGGTTCTCAAAGGTGATATACTGCTTCCATGAAATGTCACTACACTTTTATCCCTAAAAGGAAGATCTCCTAATCATCTGCATCGCATTTTAAAGCCTAAAACCTTCCTATATTTAGGGACGCATCCCAGCAATTGGCAAGGCTGCTGCAAGCTGTTCCTAGGAGGTGGGAACAATCATCATCTGGAAGCTAGCCCATCTCAGATCCAGTCTCCTCTCGCAGCCTAGGACAGCCCGGTGATGGATAAGGCCTTCTGGATGTTCTCTTAGGCTTTTGCAGGAGCCTTGTGAAGAGACTGCAAAGTCTCAGCAAGAAGACTGATCTTGCATCAGATCCAAGCTCCTGAGAGAGCCTACAAGCACTGAGCTACTGCCAACCCACAGGGAATGAATCTGAAGTGTACTGTTTGGGTAACAGTGGAACCCAAGAGAGTTTGTTTAGCTGTAGATGCAATATGAATTGTTCCTGCAGTTTATTTTTACATGCTTAGAGGGTGAATGAGTTTGGAAGAGTTGGAGAGAATCGGAGAATTAGCAGAATGAATTATTATTAGGGGTTATTTATACAAAATGAGGGAAATACATCTCCTGGTGCAACACTGTATGTCCAGGGCTGATGAGAGTTGCTCCTTTTGCAGTAATGCCTACTGGGAAATATTTAAAAGAAGCTTTTTCCCCCAATAAGGAAGAGAGCAAGATATGGAAATGTTCCCCCAGATGAAGGCACCAGGGAAAGACTGGTCTGCAGCAGTAAAACCTAGGCAATGGATGCTGAGGGTCTGGTAGGAGGGGAGTGTGGGGCCCCACTCCTGGTCAGTCCAGGCCACAGGGCTAAGGTGTACATGGCTAGTCTGGTCTTGTCAACTGTCCCACCAGTACGAGAGAGCCATAGCATACCCACAGATGAACACCTCACCCTGTAGAAACAAGATAGGACCTGTTGTCAGGGGATCCTGTTTAGAGAGATATGATGGAGAGGAAATCAACACTGAAAGACTGTGGAAAATAAATGAACAATGATGATTTTGGATGTTTTTTAGCTTTGGGGAAGAAGAGGGCTATCCCAAGCATATGGGAAACACAGAGCACCTAAAAAGCGTTGATGATGGGGAGCACAAGGGAAGACTTTATTCCCTGCTTTGGCTGTTACCTGGCACAGAGGAGGGGAATGCTTTCTCCGAGGGGCCAGTGACACAGATAGCCACATTGGCAGCCTTCAGCTGGAGGGCAAGAACACCGTTGTGTCCCCATAAAGTCGTTGAACTGTTACTAGATGCAGTGTTAGGATTACACCTATTGAGGCAAAAATAGACCTGTGGATCCACCTTGGGCATGTAGTGCATGATTAGGAGCGTATCACCTTTTTCCATATTAGCGTGCTCTTAGCAATGCTCAGGACACAGGATCCATAAATCTCAGCAGTATAAATTAAGATCACCGGTCAAATTACACTAAAGTTGTGAGATTTCCACAGCCTTCCCTCTTCTCTTTCAATAAGTGCTGGTTTTAGCACTACTCTCCGAAGTGGGGGATTATTCAAATCAGTTCCTCACTGTTCACATTGGCACAAAACTATGAAGTCTGAAATGGGTCAGACCAAACCCTGTGTCTGCCCTGGCTGAGAGCATGAGGGCTCTAAAGGAAATTGGGTTGTATTTGAACCCTGCGGTGATGGTAGTGATGGCTGTGCCAGCCCTAAACACCCTGTTTTTAGGGTACCTTGAGGACAGTAACTGCTTGTGTTTGACAGTGCACTTGTACTGGGTATGCCAAGGCACTTGGGACCTCCTGCAGACTGAAAGGAGTCCCGCAGTGATGGGGACGAGGCCTGGCAGCTCTATGGGTGGTGAAACCAGTCTGGAGAGAGGCCTGGGGGTGCCACTGAAAGGCACAGTGGCTGTAGTCTGTGTGCAAGTGAGACTGCTCACGCACACTTGTGTGTACAGCAATATTGGTCCCTCCTGTGATAAATGGCTCTAAGTAGAGCTATGTGAAATTTGGATTTCTCCTTCTGTTTTCCAGAACAGAACAAACTGGGGCAAAAAATAGGAAAAAATTGTTTCCTGGAATTAAAACAGTCATGTTCAGAAATGTCTCCGTGTTCTGTTTTGACAGTTTTTGGATCAAAGTGAAGCATTTTGACGTTTCTGAGGTAGGAATGTTTTGTTTCAATTTGTTGAACTGACATGAAACATTTAGTTTCAAGTCTGCTTAACATTAAAGTAGGCAGCGCCTTTCCTTGGGTTTGGGTCCCATTCTCTCCTCTGGGCTGTGCTCCCTGGGAGCTCTGCCCAGCTCCCATAAAGCTTGGGCAAGGTCCACGTTGTTCTCAATAAAGGCAGCTCAGCCACAAGCCCCACACACAGGAAAGAAGAGAGGCCTTTTCGGGAAAGTTCGTTTTGATGCAGGACTTGACTAAAATGAAAAATGTTGAGGGCAGTTGAAGCAAAATGCTCTGTTCCGGTTCACCTCCAACAAAACATCATTTCTTGTCAGCAGCATCCCTGTCTTCCCACAGGCACTTTTTGTGTTGCAGAAGCTGTTTTCTGGTCAAAAAAGAAGGAGATCTCCCAGTGAGTGCCTGCATAGATGCTGACATGATCTACACCAATAAGGTCCCCGAGGTCTGCAGACTGGTCCCCTGGACTTAGCGGTGAACCTTTAGTGTCAGCCAAGCAGATTCTCCAACAGTCTAAAGACTAAGCTCACCTGCTTGGGGGCTGGCTGAAGCTGGGGCAGCCTCTGGCTTGGCTGTCCCCAAGGGGGACGAGGGGACTGCAATAGAAACAGGAGCTTCTCTTAGGACATCAGCAGAGCCTGCTCTTTTTATAGAAGTGACTCTACGGTCTTCTTGGGATTTCTGAAGAATTTTACCTAAAAGTCGTTCCAGAAGTTGCTTTGGTTCATTTTCAACAGCTCTCAATAGCACCAGGCAGATCCTACTACTTACTGTGGGGGATAATTGAACCCTTGTCCCTCCCCCTTCCCTGGGCAACAGCTTCAAAAGATCTCTGATTTTGCTCGCCAATCAAACAATCTCATTTGCAAAACAACTGCAAGGGCCCTTCGAAAGCAGAGGGCTGGGTCCTTTGTTAAATAGTCGCTTTTGGTGCCACAAAGGAACCATAAAGGTGATGGAGCTGCAGCCTGGACAGCCGCATTTCCTGGACTGTGCAGGCTGGCCTCCCTCCCCACCCCCCGTGTTGTAATTTCAGACCCCGAGACTAAGGATTATGCAGGGCTTGAGCCCACGGAGAACAAGGTGCATTGCAACTATTCTTAGCTCCAAAAATTATTCCTGGCTTTGCTTTGAAATCTGAACCAGGGTTAATTTCTCTCCCCCTTCCCCCAGTCTGTTTCCTCTCCTCTTTCATGTACCTATTTGCATAGACTGTCATCGTAAGAATCTCCATTAAAATTGAAAGCCTCCTTCCTGCATGTCACCTCTCGCAGCCCCCTTCCGCTTGCCCTGTGTGACTTTTGGAGGGCTGGAGAGCAAAGGTCCCGCGCTAGCATCACCTCCCCGAGCCCCGCATTCCCCCTGCCGTCAGTCCTGCTCCTCCGTTGCTATAGGAACATGGATCAACTTGGGAGTGCCAGAGAGAAAGAACAGAGAATTATCTTAATTATTTAATGATTGATTAATATATGTTTATAGAGCACTTCAAAACCATGCATCTTTCTGTAAATTGTTTATTAACTGGGCAAGTGGTGTAATTTGCTGAACATCCTCCACTCTCATTGGTTTCAGTGGGAGGAAACGCTGGTAGGTGGCTTGCAGGTTTTGTGATAATTGTATTACTAAGAATACTAGTAGTTCTGCTTCAGGAAAATAATTTAAACATGAGCCTTCACTTCAAGTTTTTGTAGGCAGGGCTGCTCCCAACACCTGCCACTGAGGTTGCTCAAATGCCTCCATTATAAAGACCTGTGTTCAGCTGTTCTTTGGCAGATTATACACACCTGGAAAGAAGGGTCAGGTTTTCTTCTCCTTGAGGCTGGACAAAGAAAGGACTGGGAGACTGTTTGCAGTTGGTGGTGCAGTATGGCTGGTTGGTATGAGGAGGCTTCTGGCTAAGCTGCTCCTCTCCTGTTGAGTGATAGTGTTTTTGGCAGGAGGCTGTCAAGGCTGTTGCTAAAATTTGTGTGCTGTGTGCCTGTAGTACTAGGTTAGAAGGACTGTACATGCAGGCTGCATCGGTCGGGTGAGGAAGTATGGAAAAAGGAGCATGGTGCTGGTGCTGTGCCTGCTGTCTTGCTCCCATGTCCAGTTGAGTAGACCCATGTCTACTGCTCATACTGGTTGTGAATCCTGATCTCTGCCTAGCCTGACCCAGGTGAGCTGCTGAAGCTGGCCTGCCTCTGCTCCCTCCAGCTCCCAGGACCTTCTTCAGGCACTGTAAACTGTGAGTGCACGAAATCAGCCAGCACTAGTTGTGCAGCACCTTTTCTGTTATGCCTGGCCTCTCTCCAGCTTCCTCCCTCTCCTGCTAACGAGCAGAGACAATCCCAAAGTGGGATGTAAGGTAAATGCAGACCGGTCACCTGAAGAGCTCTGCTTCACTAAACAGGAGAGTCTGCGACAGGCAACACACTGCCCTGCATGCTGGAGAAATGAGACTTGCAGTCTGAACAGCTCTGGTGTGAGCTGTCACACACCTTGGAGTCCTGTAGGGCTGGTATGACCTCAGGCTTCATGCCTGATGGTCCTTGTAGGTGCAGGTGGTGAGATGGGCTGATGCAATAGGATACAGGCGGCTGCTGAAAGCTGATGCTCCCTGTCTGACGCAGGCAGGCTCTTTCCCTGAGTAAGGCTTGCAGGACCACAGCTGCTGTGATGGAGGATGATTGGGAGGGTAATAACTATAGCTGCTGCTCTTGGAGGGGTTGCTCTGTACAAAGCATGAAAGAGCTGTGATGCCATGGGATGGGCATTGATCAGGTGTATGATGTGCACAACTCCCTAGTTTTTAAGTGGAAGCACAGAATGAATAAGGAGACTTGCAAAACAAAACAGATTTGCCCTGGATTCACATTGATATTTAGGATGTCCTTACTCATCTGAAGGACTCTCATGCTTGTTGGCTCCTGTGAATCCATTTGCTGTAGAGCAGTCATCCTGTAAAGATGCCTTCACATGTGGCAGCCACCTTCCTGGTTTGTTTATGGGGCTTAATCATGCGTTGCTGCAGAAAAGTCTATGCTCCAGCTGAAGAAAGCAGTAGCAGGATTAAGTTGTTCCTCTGTAGTGGTTCAGCACTAGAGGGGGATGTAGCATGTGCTTTCCAGCACGTTTCATATGTGCATGCATCAATATTTTACAGCAGTATTTATGAGGAGGCTGTTTTTTTAATTGCCAACACGAAGATTTTTCTGTTGCAGGACAATAGGGCAATTTTCTTACATAGGATGAAAATCAGAGAGCTGCTATTTTCCAAGCCTTAAAAGACTGCTTGTGGCCAATGAATTCTGTTATGTTTAATGTGTGTCTTAGATACTGGGGCCTCAGAATTTAAGGTGATTCTCGGGTCTTTTTTTTTTTCTGTCTGACGTGAGCAAACAGCACATAGAGGTTGCTCTTGAGCTTGGCTGTAGCTCTACTCCAGGCTGCCGGCTGGAAGGGTCTGAGCTCTGCCCTTCTTGCCGTGGGGACACTTTGTGTGCTGTGCTGGAGGGCTGCAGCCCAACTGTGGTAGTGAGTCCTGTGAGCAGCTGAATGAAGGCGTAAAGCCAAATCCACCAGACTCCACTTGCTCGGAGAGCTGCACATTTCTGTTCTCAGCAAAAATGGTTCTTTGACTTTGCAGACATCCCAGTAATAAAAACCAGTTGTCTGCTTCATACACAAGCAAAACACTTTGCAAAAAATGCTGCTGCCTCGTGAAGGTTTTGCAAAAGCTGATCAAATTCCTGTCCTCTTCTCTTGTTTTCCTTCTCATCTCCAGTGAGCAGTTCTCATTCCATGTTTTACTCCACAGCGCAGGAGTGTTAGTGCGGAGAAGGGACTTGCTAGCCCGTTTGCCCAGGGAATTTCTCCCTGTGCGATGGGTATGGTATGCTGGGAGAAGAGCAGCCTGGCTGGTGTATGCCATATACAAGCACAAACGCAGCTGTAGAATGTGGGAATGCCACTTGCTGAAGAAAACCCGTATTCAGGCCAGTGGATAGAGACTCCTGCAGATCTGGGTTTTGCCATTTTGCTCTATGGGAAACCTTCTTGTGCAGCCTCGTGCCCTCCTCTCCGCCTCATACCCTGGACATCACACGGGGCTGCGGTTCCCACCTCGCACTGAGGGCAATGTCGGCTAGCCAGAAAAGATGTCCTCATTCACATTTCCACATAGAAACTTTTCTTCCCCTACTTTTAGTGCCTGTAATTACCTCTTTACTCCAGTGCCAGCAACCTTCCATCAGGCATCGTTATTAACAGAGAGAAAAGAGAAGGGGAGGGAGGGAGGGAGAGAGAGCGCCACAAAACTTAATTTAATCGCAGCACCCCATGCTCAATTTAACAGACACAACAGCTCAGAATGGGGTCCCTGTGCAACGGGAGGGCAGGCAGTGGAGCGTCCCTGGAAAGAATTAATTGTGGATGACAATGTGTAAACAGTGCAGATGAATAGGGCATGCAGGTGTGAGGCACCGGGGCCATCCCGGGGACTTTTTCACACGAATTTCAGCTCCTTCACTGCTGACCTGCTCCCAAAAACGTGATTAGTGTCGGCGTTGGGAAACCATTCAGGGTGTCAGGATTTGGCACATATTAACTAGCCCCGGGGGAGAGGGGAGGGAGTGCATGGGGGCTATGAAAGGAGGAAGTCTGGCGGACAAGGGGATTGTTAAAGGGCCAGAAAATCCTCATTGCTCCGAGGTGCCCTTGCTGCTTGGAGGAAAATGGAAGGGAGCTGAAGCAGAATAGAACTTTGATGCATCCTAGCCCTAACCGAGCTATGTGTAAAGCAAGGTATTGCTTCGTGGAATATTTTTCTCTGGGTGTCCATCATAAATATTGATGATGTTTATATTACTGACGTTTCCTTGGCTGTGGCTTTCATGGTTCTAGACACTTCAGTTTGAGAGATAAACAGTCAAAACAAGCAGGAAAATAAATGACACAGCAGCACCAAGAACAGGAAATATCTCCTGGGTAACATATGGATGTTATTCAGCATGCAAAAATTCCCCTTCATCAATATGTACTCTATGTGTAAGGTGATACACACAGACTGGGGGTTGTATAATGGGCCCAATTTACCAAGCACGAGGCTAGACGCTCTTGAATTATGTTCCCTAGGCCAGCCTGGCTCTCTGCATCCAAATGGAGGATTTCAGTGCAGAGAGCAGATGAGGTTACTGATCTTTTTTCTCCACTTGGGAGAATGATGTGAGGAGAAGGACAGAATTTGGTGAGGACTACTGTGAATACCAGTGTCTCTGCTGGACTCTGTTACACTCTTTCTCGCTTGCTGGGAACCCTTTCCCTGACTGTCCCATGGCTTGGGCAGCATGGCAGGGCTGCTGTGCAGATGTCTGCTGAGATTCTCAGCTTTGCTCTCCCTAGACTGCTGCAGCCCAAAGGCTCAGGCCTCATGTAATATAACAATAATAAAAGTTATTCTAACTGTAAACACACCTGTGGATGTGAACGTGAGGCTGGATTCTTGCTGGCCCAGTGAAGAAAAAGGGCATTGGGACTGATCTGGTTTGGTAGAGTAGACAGCTGTTCAGGAGGAAGGGTGGACCAGTCCCTTGCCAGGCTGTTTCAGCTTGGAGAGATAGGTGGTGAGGAGAAAGCATGAAATATCAGCACAGAAACCACAAAGGACAGTGAACCTAGTAGAAATCTCACCTCACATTCAGAGTTGAACTTAATTAATCACTGTTGGAGAATCAGCTGCTTACTTTGCTCAGTAACCTACACATATGCGACTGTTCAGCACCACTTTTCAGAAAAGTCTGGTGGTGGCTATCGCTGCCTTCAAGGGGTATTGTGGGGCTGAGGTCACGCAGGGAATTACTGCACTCAGGCTGTGGAAGTTTTGCCTTTGGTTCTGATTGTGGCAGCTGTAGATGATTTCTCTGGTAAATCACAGCAATGGATATGTGGGAAAGGTATTCCATAAGTACTAATATGACCTGGCAATGCTTTTATGCTCAACTAAATTGTTAGCAGAAGAGCAAAACTTGTTTGCTGTTAAGCCCTGTGATATCTATCTAAATTCATAAGCAGTAAGAAATAATGACACAGGCTTTATCCAGTGTACATCTGGGGGAGTCCAACCCTGCAGCTCTTGAGATGGGACCCTCCCCACCCAACAAGCTTCCCAAAAGCTGGGCACCCAGCTGAAGCCATTCATCTTGATTCTCTCTGGGACTCCAAAGTGTGCAGCACCTCACTTATTTTACATGGCCTCAGCAGGGACAAATGACAGTTGTACTGCAACCTGCTTGGCTGGCTGCTGCCACAAATCATAATCACTGCTACTAGTGTTTCTTTCCCTGGTTTGTCCCCCCATCAATTGTTCCTGCCTCCCCCACCTGAGGAGAGGCTGCTCAGAGTACAGCTACCCCTGTGAAAGCTGATGCTAAAAGGACTTTCTCCCTATGAACTGTGAATGGTAGTTATTTTAAAAAAACATCGGAAATAAGTTGATTCTGTAATGGGTGTTCTCGCCAAGGTGAAGGTGACATTTTTCAGAAGGGTGAGTTAGCCTTGTTGCCCCAGACAAATTCCAAGATACTGGCTTTCTGCAGTTCTCAGGAAAGGGTGTTGCATTTGCTGCAATATGGCTGTTTCACAGTGTCCAGAGTTCCATGCAGTGATGCCTGTGTTTGGCCCCCTGATGCTCATGTTTTTAAAGCGCCTTTTTTTGTTTGTTTGTTTTTGTTTTCCATATCATTTGCATTGAACCACTGTTTTGAGAGGCATTTATTCATCTTTTCATTTTTGCTTTTCACTGAGGAAGAATAATATGCTAGAAATCTCACCAGCTGGACAGCTGGTAACTTACTGGAAGGAAGAGGGCTGCAGGAGCCAAGGAGAGGATCAGCTCCCAGACACCTGACCTAGGGACTGCTACAGGCAATGCAGGACTGTCTCCAGGTAGGCTCTGTGTATCCTACAGTATGAGCTAACTGGATCTTAATTGATACACCAACAAAGACTGGTTTCTCAGAAAGGCTGTAATACTTCATCAGCTAGAGGACCCAACAGATGTTCTTTATTTGTACTCACAGTTGGATCACTGGATCTTCACTTGCACTGTATTTAAGGTTGTACCCTCTATCCATGCCCCTGCCATAACTCTTTGTGGGAAGCTTTTCTTGAGGCTACCCCACAATGACAGTGCTCAAGCCCTAAGGCATTCCAGTTCAGAGATGTCTGGATAGCAGGACTGTGTTGGTTTGTTCCTGGACCTTGGTCCTAGCTGAAGGACCTGGTGCCATGCCTCCAAGATCAGCTCTGCTGATGTTAGCCAGCTGAGGACTGAGGTAAAGTGCTGACTTTTCATGACTTCCTACATTTTTTTGTGCAAGATCTTGCTTTACAGTCACTAGCTGCCATAGAACCAAGGAAGGCTATGCTGAAGTTGCTCTAGTTCAAGAGCGGAGGAGATGGGGCTCATGGAAGGTCAATAATTTGCAGGCAGTGAAAACAGGACAGCTGAAGAAAGTGAGGATGTGGCTCCCCAATCAGCTGTGTTAAACTGAAGACCATAGCTCTAGCTCAAATTTTTACAGAATCCTCACACCACTCTAAACTGATACTGCATAAGAAATACGCTCTTGTGGTGACAAACTGCCCTTTTTTGTAGATTCTCCAGTAAGTGCAGACATTCTCAGGCTTGCTGAGAAATCAGTGCAAGGAGGGAATCTGGGAAGTTTAGAAGTCATATGTGGATGTACCTCTTCTCCAGCCAGCTCCACTGCTGTCTCTGGTACCTAGCATGGGATCAGAGCCTGGCCAGGGTGGTGGTGAAGGGGCTGGGCCGCTCAGCACTGTGACCTTTGCAAAGGTGCTGATCAAGTTGTGGTGCAGGTGGGGGGATCTGCTGCCCTCCCAGGCTGCAGAAATCCTTGCATACAAACATGTTGTGTCTGTGGATTGAATGATGGATTTACCTACAAAAATCTGAACATTTCACATCAGAATTCCTGATGGTATTCCTAAATTATTGTGCAGTTCATGCAGCGCTTCTTCTCACTGCTTTTTCCTGACATCAGCTGCCCTTTATCAAGCCTATCAGCTTGTTGACTGAGCCTAGATCCACATGTCTCCTGAGCCGTGTCTTTCTTCAGATCTGTCCCACTGGTTAACCAGGGAAAGAGCTCTGCTCTGGAAGCAGATGTGCCTGAAAATGAACTTGTCTGCCTGACAGTTCTCTTTTATGTGAGAAGGGAGCTTGATAGGATAAAAGGAGAAACCTACCCTTCCCCCAAACCAAGGCAACAATATTGAGAAATCTCCGTAACAGTGAGAAACCCCCCCCCTGGTGTGGCCAATAGGGATGTTGCTCACAATTAAATAAAAAGGCAACTGAATAAGTAGTTCAAATGGTGTAGAATTCTTCATGGTTGTTCCTTTTGCCAGCTGTACTAAAGGTTTTCTCTTGCTTTCTCACAAACACTTCTGCAGTGGATATTGGTTATCATATCTGATGAATGTAATGATATACTGAGTCCAGATTTGCAAATGTTTCTGTTGTGCAAGAGAGCATTCAGCAAAATATTTGGCTTTTTTCAGGCCCCTGCCAGTGTCTGGCAACACTGGAGTCTTCCAAAGTGCTCTTAGATACAGAATCTGAGTACTTATTTTCCTTGTATCGAGGCTAGCACAAAAGCTGCCTTCAGAAGAGGTTACAACAGAGGGCAAAGAAACAGGAGCTCTGGAGTGAGAGACAGTAGTCTGCCCTAGGAAAGAAGAGCTGAAGCTCTGGGTACTGAGGGCTACTGGATTCCCTACATAAGGTCCAAGCTAGGATGAAGTCTGGACCTGCCAGGGGTAGGAGACCTGGGAGCATGGAGGAAAGGCTGTGAGGGGAAATTCACTGCTCAATATTCAGACCAAGGAGAGACGTCTCACAGCTTAGTCTCCAAGGGGTCATTCATCACCGTAGCTTAGCCAGGCTGCTCGCAAGCTGTGCTGGTCTGGCTGTAGCACAGAAATGTAGTGGTATGGCAAAAACCAGTATGGTGAAATTATGAAAAGCAAAGTCTCTGCTGGTTTATAGGTGATCTGAGGGGTGGTGAATGAAATGTTGTAGAGCTTAAAGTCAAAATGTATTTCTTTAAAGCTGGAGATGGGTTGACTAATTCTGGTAAAATAAGACTGTGTCAAAGCTTCAGCCAAAACTCAGATTAAGTAAATTCTGAGTAACTTGCTTTTCCTGACATGTTTTTGAAGTCTGCATTTATAGATTCTGCTGGGCGTACTTGCAGAACTGCTAAGAGATAGGCTTACTGCATATTTTGTATTTCCTAATCAGTGCCTACACTAAGGCAGAAGAGAGGCAATACTGATTTCTCAGTGCAAATTGTTTTCCTGGAAGACACTGTGAGTCTGAAGGTAGACAGGGCACTTCCTTTAGTCCCAAGAGTTTATCTGTATTAACTGAACCGAAAACCAAAAAGTCAGAATCCCCCTAAATCCTATCTGTTACACAGGGGTGGGCAGTTGCTAATGCAGTTTGATCTGGAACAGGCACCAATGTGGTGATGCTGGGATGTTCAGTCTGTCTGTCCAGGTGATTAGTTGCCAGCAAGTGAAAGAACTCCCTTGCACTGCCAGTCCCTAACCTTTGCATGGGGTGGAAGCAGGTCTGATTCTGCTGGCATGGCCAGAAATGCAGGGTTTGTTTTTTCTGGCTCCAGCTGCAGTGATCAAACATAGGGCTGCTTGACAAATGCCCCCAGACACCCTCAGTCACATGAATTGCATATCTTGTTATCTGTTTCTGTGGGTTTTGTCCCCTGTTTTGTCGCGCCCGAATCTCCCTTTCTTTTCCTCATTCGAGAGAGAACCTGCACCTACTACTTTTTCCTCCTTAGTTCTAGTTTTGCCATATCCATACCTGAATTTGTTATTTCTGATACTGCTAGCCAGGTCATCTCAGCCTTATGTGCTCTTATGGGTGTGTTAGCAGGCAGATTGGTCTGGCAAGGTCCCATTTCCCAGAATGTCCCCAGTGCTCCACTCCAGCTATCTGTGGTTCAGCTGTTGCTCACACACCTCCCCCTTAACCACCTGAGGGATCCTGCCAGCCGTCACAGCATCATCTGTAGCTTTTGCCAGCTTCTCACAATATTCCCTCTCACATCCAGCTTGCCACATATCATATCCGCCCTCACGTCCATTAGCTTCCACACCTTTTCCAGGTAGCTCAACCTCAGGCCAAGGTCCAGCTGACAGCCTGGTGCTATCCCCATCCCCATCTCCAGGCTGCAGCATTATTATTTGCTTGTAAATCATCTATATGAAGACTATTAATATATTTATTTGACATCATAAATTTAAGCCATTGCTGAAAAGTCTTGGATTTTTGAAGGTATATGATAAGAAAGTCAAGGCAGAGGTCGCCTCTGAGCAGTTGTATGTTCAGCTTTCCAGCTAATGCTAAAACCCATGGCTGTTTAATAACAAAGCAGACTCAAAGAAGGTGGTCGTGAAATGTTTGTGGATGTCCTTGCATGTTCCTTGGCAAGTCTACGGTATCACCTCTAGTACCCTGAGGGTGGTGAAATGATTCAGCTTGGTTGTTTCTTTCACACCTTCAAGAATGTGTGAGGTGTCATTTTGGATCTGCTAAGCGATGCTGGATGTCTGCCCAAACCAAAATGCTGGCTGTGGGAACAGTTGAAGTCCTTATGAGAGAGACTTGGGGGAGAGGAGGTGAAAGCAGCCAATGGCAGAAGGGAAGAGCACTCGTGAGATGATCCCTGTGTCTCTGCCCTTCCCCTGGCACTCCAGTTTTGCATCTCTGCTGAGCCCCAGCGGAGCTGGTCCCTCCTGGCTAGCCGAGGATGGGGAATGTCTTCTCCACTCAGGGGTGCTGGGCAAGATGAAGCCACCTTGCAGCCATGCTGCTTGCTCCCAAGAGGGCTGTGCTGCTGCTGGGGGACAGAGACCTGCCGGGGGTAAAGCCCTGCCTGAGGCAGCTGCTGTGGTTCAGCTGCAGCTGTAGTTCTGCTCTCACCCTCCTGCCATCCCCTGGCTCAACTCCAGGTTCCGCCAGCAATAGCAGACCTCTGCCTGAGACTGCTGGGCTCTTTGGGTCCCAGAGGCTGGCACACCTGGGGAAAAAGATCCTTTATGAGACCAGCTCTCATGGATCTTGGGCATTAGCACCACAAAAAATTGTAATATGGTAAAGAACTTGTTGTGAAGCCACAGGTGTGAGGAGTGAGTAGGTAACACACATCTGAGAGGAAGGGGTCTAGTTCAGGCTACTGTTTTTGACCTCAAGAACTAAGTGAAACTATCCTAGCTGTGAGTGCCCACTGGATTTGTATCAATCCATAGGCTACCAATGGATTGCAACAGCATCACTGGTTAATGTTCATGTTTCAGACTAAACTTCTGCTGGTTTAGGCTTACAGAATATGAGCACTTTGGGCAGAAATCATCTGCTTGTCCACTGTTTGCATGGCAAGATCCTGACCTGTGATTATTTCCCCAGTAAGAATAATATAATTTACATCACCTACTTAAAAAAAAGCCAGAGAAATGGGACTTTTTTAGAGAAGCAGATTATGGTTAGAGAGAAAGACACTGAAATGTCTGAAAACACCTACTAACAGAAATACACAGAAACCTCTGTTTAACCTCACCAGAGTCCTATTTTCTCCATCGGGGCAACTTTATCTTCTTTTGCGCTTATGAGAAGTGAACCATTTGGCTAGTTCCCACCTGAGATTGCACACCCAGGATTTCACCCAGCTTCTCCACTTCAGTTGTGCAAACAGATTTACCTGCTTTGCCAACAAAGGCACTGATGGGGTGTGCAGCCTTGGCTGGTGTTAATTCCTGGCCTCAAAAATTTGAGTGGTTAGCTGTCAGTGACCACACTCTGGGATGGCTGCAGAAAGTTTGGCTGAAAATGTTTTCTGGAAAATGTATGAGGATCAGTCCTCTGAGAGTATATACATATGTATGATTCTCCTTTGCTCTACCAACTAGTTGTTTAGGTAGTTTACTGGAGAATCAACTTTTTGTTTGATGTATGGAGCCTGACAATGTATCTTCATCTTGGGTCATGTTCAGGAGACATTAATACTGCAGACAATGAGAGATGACATTTTACAGCAGGCCTGCTGGCTTACACAGGTATTCAGGGGCCAGACCAAGAGACTAGTGCCAGCATCTGTCTCAGCTGGTATTGCCAGACCTGAGACAGGCCCACAGGTATCCCACAGTGATGCCCTATCTGCATTTTGGAGGCCAGAAGGGACTTCCAGGTTGATTCAGCCATCAGAGGGTTACCCCACATTAGTAAAAAGGGATGTGTTGCACATGTAAGGGGAATAGCTGTCTCTTGCCGCTCACAGTGGAGGACAGTGAGGAACCACTATGCCAGGGAGCTAGAATGTGAACAAACCTTTCTGTAGCTCGAAGGTGCAGAGAGGCCTGTGATTCTAATATAATGCCTGACCAAAAGCTCATCTGAGCAAATGGAGAGCACTCAGAAAGCTTTGTTCCAGGCCTAGAGCAAAACCACTCATGCTTTGGGGAGGACCTGCATGGCCCAGATGCAATGGAGGCTCTTCACAGGCGTGGGGCAGGTCCTGTGCTGCCAGTCAGTTCCTGCACGCACGTGGCTGCTGTCAACATCACCTACTTGCCTTTTCTTCAACATGCGGCTAAGTGGAGGAGAGGCTTCTTTGACTCTGCTGGAGTGGCATGGGAGTGTATTCCTCCTGCAATCCAGGAGCATTTCTGCACGTTTTCACAGACCATGTGGGTCAGGAAGAGGCTGTGCAATGGGCATGTTTCAGGAGACCTGCAAGTTCAGAGGAGACCATAGATATACCCCCAGGAGGTCTTCTTTTAGTCAAGTTGCATGTGCTGTGAGGACTCTTGTTTTCTCAGCAGGGTGGGAGCAGCCTTTGGCAGAGCTGTCATATGCATGGGGCTCTGGCATTCACCTGCAGTGCATTTAAGGCAGGTCTGCGTATTTGGGAGGCATTTCCACACATGCACACAGGAGGGGTGCTTGTACACAAATATATGTATATGTATATATAGCTCATGTGGCTGTGTTTCTTTGAACTGATCCAGTATCCCACTGAAGTGAATGGGAGGTGGGTAAAGCCTACAAGCCCACTCATGGAAGTAGCAATTTGTATGAGCACGTCCTTGCTTTTGAAGTAGACTACTGTTCTCAGCAGACTGCAGCCCTTTTCACATCGCCTTTTGTATTTTTCAGTATGAAAATACTACATATGCTTTGCCTCTCTGAAGCCTCCTCTTGCGATGCGGAAACACATCTCTGTCAGTGCACTACGCATCCTCAGCACCTGAGGAAGCAAGTGGCAAGCAGTGGGGACTGATGGTGCTCAGCACTCTGCTGGGAAGTCTTCTGGATCAGCTCCATAAGCCATAGTCTCTCTTCTTGCTCTCCGCTTCATCCCCAGTGTGTATTACACTTGCCCCAGCTTTGAAGAGATAATTTGCACTCTCCTAGTTCATTAGCTGCTACCCCCTCCTGTCTGTGGGCAAAAAAAAAAGCCCTTACTGTTCAAAAGAACACATGCAGCAATCATTAATGCTGACCCTAATTGTGCCAATTCAAACCACTCAATAGCTCTAATTAAAACCTCTCTTGTGCAGGGCACTGAACAGTAACAAAACTGTCACCCCAAACAATCAAATCATGGAGCTAAGATTTTTTTTTCCCCTGTTGTGTTCAAATGTTGTTGCTGCTGTCGGAAGGGTCATCTGAAGGGATTAAGTATGGGGCTTTGTAGGTTGTAAAGTAGGGGCGGGGGGGAATATCTAAACCCAATCAATATCTTTTGGTCACAGTTTGAAATCAGAAGACCCCAACTCTTTTCCAGGTCTCCTTTCATCCACATTACCCACCCCCATGCAGCAAGCAACACCTGCAAAGTAGACAGGCTCTTGGTTATGAGACACATGGACACCACAAGTCAACTTAAACATCTGCAAAGGAGGGGGTGAGGGGGAAACCCAGGCGTGCCTATCCCTACAACCTTGTTTCTCAGGGTCCCTGACTACACTTTCCTGTGCGCCATAAATAACTCTGCAATTACATTAATTGGTTGCATATTTGTTGACACAGGGGTGGACAAGGGTAGGTTATGGTGGGAGGATTTTTGCTTTCAGTGCAATTTTATACTGCTTTCTTCAGATGTCCCTTAATCCCCACTCTCCCCTCCCCCATTATTTAGGATTCGCATGTCTTCCAGAATAACTTTATAAGCCTGTGGGTGGGAAAGGGGGGGAGAAAGAGCGTTAAAATTCGTTTGATGGCACCCATGCACACACATCTGTTCTGCCGTGTTTCCCTAGCAAAGTCTATCAATCAAAAGAAAAAGGTTGATATGTATCACAGTGGGATATTTCAAAAAGCTGGTTGTAGGCAATTGTGTGCTAGAAGGTTTATTTCTGCACTGAGTTTCTGACGGGTCAGAAGAAGGAAGCAATATACACGTACACCTATATTTTTTTGTACATTTACCACTTCTTTTAAGAAGGTAACAAAATTAATAGAGCAATAGCATTAACTACTGAAATTCCAGCACCGGTATCTTTCGCTCTGTTTATTGTTGAATGTGTTCTGAGGCCCAAATCTGGGATCAAATGTAAGAGCCTGAAAATGCTGCAAGCACTTTTGTATCTGTGGTTCTATTTTAGATCATTACAGGCACACATGCTAGCTACCATATGTGGCTCTGGGTTCAAACCACCATCTCAGAGTATTTGGTATGGGGTACTTGACTGAGTCTTTCCTTCCAGTGCCTTCTTGGCTTGCCTTCTTTTGCTAGCAATCAGAATTGAAGTAAGAAAGTTCACGGCATGTTGTGTTTCACCTTTCCTCCTTTCATCTCTCCTGAGCTGCTGTCCCAGCTGAGGACTAGGGAGTAGGATGATACCCATAGAGCCCTGGCAGTCTGCCTCTTCAAACACCCTGAGCGCTTTCTGTTAGAAACCACCTTCGTTGTTTCTTGTTCCGACTGCTGAGTTGTGCCATGTGCCGTTACAACATTGCCTTGTCTCAGCAGTGAAGCCGTTTCATTTAGCGATCCGTAAAATAGCCCACATTTAGAGTACAGCTTGACTCAGCCTTTAAGTATTTAGCCTTGGTTAGCGACTAAGCACAAAACCTTGATGTATAAACATATAAACACACATTCTTCATGTATAGAAGCAACTGGATAAAACTTAAGAATGTTTTTAAAATGGTTTGAGGTGAACAGTCTCCTTTTGTGCAAACTCATAGCAAACTTGGGCATCTGAGCAGATATGTTCAGGATAAGGTCGATTTTCACCAGTTTGCCTCAGACCGTGTGAATCCTAACCCAGAGGTCAGCAGAAGGGCCCTGCTCTTTTCTAAACGTGGGGGTGCTGCACTGTGATATGTGACAGCGCTGATCTGCTCCTGTCTTTCTGTCACCACTGAGCGGTACCGCAACACTCTATATTTTTTAAGGGTAATGGGCTTTTACAATGTGATGAAGAGAAACAGGCCAACAGTACTATATGGCATTCAAACCAGTGCTTTTCAGAGCAAGGTCCTTTCAGCAGCAGCACTGAAGAAAACAGAGCTCGCTCTTTGACAGTTCTGCTGTCTGTCAGAAGCTGGGGGAGATAGCACAACATTCATGTGAGGCTCTTCTTGACATTTGCTCAAGAGGGGGAAATAAGGCACAGAGAAGTTTTTTGACTGTCTCCAGGTCCTTTTAGCAATCCAACAGCCAAGCTGAGAACAAACCCTGGGACCCCAGTATCATGTCTAGCCTCTGGAAAGCACCACTTCCTTTTCTGAGCTGCTTCTCGCCTGTCTTCATACGGGAAGCACCTCTGTTGATCTGCGAGCTGAGGGTAGGGGATTTCTGTAAAATACACTCTGGTGTAGATTCCCATCGCTTTCTGTATGGATCTCCCACGGTCTTTTGTCTGCACTTCCATCCTCATTTCTTGTCCCCATTTCTTAGGCAGCAATGCTGGAGCCTATCCTCTTGACTAAGCTGTTACACTTTAATTTTCAACAGGCCCCTATTGCTCTTGCACCTTGTGTGTGGTCTTTGAACGTTATGTGGCTCGGCAGCTGGGAATAGTGAGTGGGTGGGCAATTTAAAACAGAAAAGACTCTGTATCAGCACAGGGCTGAGGTTTGAACTCTGCTCAGCTTTGGATACGTGTAGCTGGTTCTCAGGGCTGTGATTTAAGTGCAGTTTTGCTGGTGTCAGTGTGAAGCCTAAATCAGTGCTAAGAAACTGGTAGGGAAGAAAAAACAAACTTTGTCTGTCCGATAACGAGTGTTACTCTTGGCCCTGATGAAAAATTGCAGGATCAAGGCATCTTAGAATTTGTATCTCGCTGTTTTGTCACCTTTTGCCTCTGCCACTTGGAAGACAAAGAGTGTCTAATATGATGCCAGGACTTCTTTGCTGGAGCATGTTTCTGAGCTGCTTTCATGCCATTTAGGACACAATTCTGATTCTGAGTTTCCTGAGGATCAGGAAGGAGGCCGATGAGGGGGGTGCTGACCCATGACACAAAATACTTTTTTCCATTCATCTGAGCATCTCTCTAAGGAAAGGTAAATGTGCTCAGGTGACAAAAATAATCCCAATGTCATGACTTGTTGAGTTCACAGGGCCTGACTGTTAGCAGCTTCCTCCTCCTCCTTTTTGCTATTGTCTGTGCTGGTGGAGGATCACATCGAAGGGACGTCAGGCAAAAGACCTTGCCTTCCATGTGCCCTGGCATGATTCCCCCCTCCTCTCCCCAATTCTTTTGCACTTTCGATGGTGACCCCACTCTGTGTGGGCAGATAGCTCTCATGTACGGGAGATTCACCACCTTCTCCCCCTCACATTTGCAGCCCAGAGTACCCAGTCCTCAAAATTTCAGCGCGGAGGTATTTCTTTCCCCACCCACTTTCCATCTATCCCACCCAGGTAGACAGGATGAGCAGAAAGAATCCTTGCCTTGATAAGATTGATAAATGAGGTTGGAACAGAGCTCCTCTCTTCTGGAGTCCATATGGAGTCCAACCCAGCTTCAATCTCATAGCTGATTAAAAAAAAAAATAAAATAAAAAAAAAAAAAAATTGGCAAGTGCCTAAGTACTTCTAAAGATTCTAAAAGTTAAAGATATGGTCGATTGGCATTCTTTTTAGAGCCTGGAGTGATATTTAATTTACTTCACAAAAATTTTAAAAAGTGCACAATGAACATTAGAAATTTGTTGCATAGATTATTGGAAGAGTCATTTAATTTTCCGGTGCCACATAAATACTCAGCATTCACCATCAGTGCACTGGGCCTCAATTAATTCTCAACATTATACCCTAGAATTTGCAAAACACAGGTAAGAGTAAAAAGGCAAAAAAGGAGAATACCCTTGTTTTCAAGGAGCTGGCAGATTACAGACTAACATCATCCAGGTCATTGTGAAAGTTCCATCCTTAAAAATAGGTATGTGCTTCAGCACCATGAAAAAGCATACTGAAGTCCAAATGGTCTTTACTACCTCCTTACTACATCTTGCACTTCATTGCATTCCTTTTTGGATTTTGTTTTGTTTTCATAATAATACTGGTGTATGGCCAACAGCCTCTTCCTGTGGTGGAACAACATAAGGGCATGAAGGTATGGCTGGGTAGTAGGATCAAACGGATGGGCTCTAGTGAGAGGTGAAGGTTTGGCAGTGATGGGGAACTAACCAGAACTACAAGCAACTCTTTGGGAAACCGGAGAAGTACAGCCAGGACCCACACAATTTAAGATACTTTCTAGAGAAAAAGTCTGCACAGAATTTCTATATGAAGTGTAATGAATGAAGTGACAGACTCTAGATGGATTTCATGGAAAAAGACTTGCAATCCTGTCATATTCTTAACAAAAGGTTTTGTTCAAATATAAATGAACATTCTGCAAAGAGCTTCCAGGATGAAAAGCCCAATAGGTCACTTACTATTACTAACAGGGTTTTTGTTTCATCCAGGCATATATGTAATTAGCTTTCTTAAGAAGCTGAGACTCCTTTTTGTTGACATAATCCAGTAACTACACCCCAAGACATGCTAACAGCAGTGTGTCTACATCTTAACAAGTGTGAATACTTTGCCCACAGCAGCAACTGTGCTGACAGTGGGATGACACTGTAAAATTGCCTTATGCTGTGATGTGAATCCTTTCAAACCCAATTACTTTTGGTTTCCAGACTCATAATCACTATGAGTCAAACTTACTCCTCCCCACTACCCCCATATTTAATCTGTTTCTGAGAAGCTCAGAAATTGTATTCTACCTCATTTTATGGTGACTGCACAGACTCTCTCATCCTATGGCTACTATTCCAACCTGCAGAGGGTCATGAGTGTGCTCAACTGTGGCTTTTCAGTCTTTATTCTGGGCTGCCATGAACACGCCTTTGGATGGAGATTTGGGGGTGTCAGCATAGTAGAAAAGACTCTTCCACTGCTGCAGATTCTCAGCAATTAAGGCCTGGCAGCAATGGATAATTCTCTGATTATAATTACTCAAATGATGTTAAAAAAAAAATAGCTCTTAATTCTGCATCATTACAACCTACAACGATCAGTCTCACAGCAAATCCCCCCTGTTCTTCTCTACTCCTTTTGTGACAAAAAGTGAACTAAATCTAGACCTGCTGCAGGAACAGTTGTAGCATCCACTGACTTAAAAAAGAACCACTAACATTAATTTAGTCCTTAAAAGCAATTAGCTCATATTTGGAGGCAGCAGATCACTCTTTATTGGAAGTGTGAGTAATCATTTCTGCTAAACATGTACAAGAGGGTATACAGATCTCATGACAGTTCTGTTGTGAGTGCCAATACTATTCAAAAGAGGACAGTGATCTTCTTAAACTTGTCTGAGGACAAGACAAGTAGATGCAGAAGCAAATAATCAAAGCAATTAAACGGTTCTCCCTGAACAATTGTCAGGACCACCAATACACACGTTCTGTGCCACGGGTATGCGGTGGTGTGCATGATATGCATGCACCATAGCAACAAGATATTAATCATCAACACATACAGGCACATGATGGGGTAAGTCTTCAGAGGTGCAAGTTGTAGGGTGTATCTGGTATAAACAACAAGCCCCAACGGTACCAGTTTCAGTGCTACCTCTTGCAGCATTGCATAGTTGAATTCATTATGGCTGGGCTTAAATCTTCCTCAGAAGGACCTGAATTTTGAGCCTGGTGTACAAATGCCTGGACATGAAGAACAACTTCTCTTCTAGTTCCATGCCCCTCTCTCTTTGTAGTTTTCAGTTAAACACCCTGGGCAAGTTCTTTGCTGGTGAGACACCACTGACTGAAGTGGCACTGTGCCAGTGCAATGTTTGGCACTGCATCCTCAGAAGGATGGCAGGGATTGATTTTCGGAGGAGCTCAGGTGAGAACGTTAGGCACCCAATTCCTCTTATGTTTGGACACTAGCCTCCTCTCAGCTCATCAGCATCTCTGCAATGCCACCAATGCCCAAGGCAGGCACCTCCTGCTTGCCAGAAACCTGGAGAGAATGAACAGACAATTTAGTGGCACAAAACTTTCTGTTTCAGCCATTTGTTTCATTTACCTAGATTTTTCTTTGAAGATGGCATATCAGTAAAGTGCACCCATACTGACTGGAGTATCAGGCCCAGTATGCCAAAGAGTCAGGCATGCAATTTCAATGGTGACGGTGATTCACCACTGGAACAAAGACATGTATTCTCTCTCTTGACTGTGGGGCTGAATGTCCTCCATCCACCTTTGCTAAGGTTTCTGGGCTCAGAACAGCTCAGTGAAATGTAATGGTTGTGATACATAGGCCAGGTTATGGAGTCTCTTCTGGCCTGATTATTGCACTAAGGCAGTTACTATCTGGAAAGGAAATGCACATCCCTACAGAGAAACACCTGGCCTTGGGAATATTGATCAAGTCTAGAAGTATATGCTGCAAGGTTATGAACAGCTTTGACCACAAAGGGGTCAAGGGTCCAGTTACTGGGAATTTTTGAGCCTCTCTGGAACTTCTACTTGGTGTTATGACACTGCTGGTTTCAGGGCCTCATAGGCATTGAAGGGTAGGCTTCCAGTGTAGCCAGTATTCTCTGTTAGAGAACGGAAAAACAATAATTTTTTCATGGTGTTAATGAGCATTTATGCAACAGAGAGATCCCAGTATCCATGGGTTTGTCTGTGGAAAATACACCAAGGGAAGACATAATTGTTTAAAGTGCAAGTGATAAAGAACACATGAAAACACCACACAAAATAGGTCAGATGCAAAAAACCTCCTGATGAAATTGGAGAGAGGAATGTAGGCAAGTGGGATATTGTTATCTGGACTGGAATTTAATCAAGACTTAACTATGAGATGATGTGGTACTTCGGTGGTGGGATCACCGCCTCGACAAAACTGTACTAGATTCTGCCTGTCTTTTCACAGATGTCAGGTGTGCACTGGTATAACTTGTCCAACCTCAACAGAGCTGATCCTGATGTACATAAGGACACTCATATTCAGATTTCCCAGCTCTCCCCCTCCTCTTCCCCTCAAGGTCTCTCTGCTCATGTCATGTGGAATGGCAGAAGTTCAGGTGTGGATCAGAGAGACTTTGAAATGGAAAATCAGAGGATACCGCAGGCCATATTGAAGAATTGTTGGCAAAGCTTAGGACTAGGATAGCAGAGTGGTGAGGGTTAGGACTAAGGTACATCAGTAGGCTTGTATGGGTTGCTGGGTTTGGAGCTCCGGAGAACTATGCAAGCCAAGAATAATGAATACTGGCAGAGCTCCGCGTGAGTAACAAACGGCTTATCCTGCCTAGGCTAATGACAAATGTTACGTACTGGCATTTTTTAAATAAGTACTTTTTTTTTTTTTTTTTTAAGAAAAGAAAGATTAAAGCAACCGCTATAGCTAAACAGTCTGCTTTGCTCTGATAAGATGCCAGAATTATATGACTTCTACTGTGTAACAAGGTTCTTCATGTGGGTGTAGCAGCCCCTCCCCATACCTAGCGGATACACTCTAGGGAATTTTACAAGTGTGAGTATTGCCTCTTGTAAGGTCACTAAGAAAGTTAAATACGTTGTATGAAGAAATTGCGTGTCTTGTGTGTTCCATAAAAGCACCACAAAGCAGTCCCTTGAAAAGGTTATTATTGCTATTATGTGCACAGCAATGACCTTCCATGCATATTATTTTGCAAATGTTGGGCCACTGCCCTGCCATGCCCTCCATCAAACTCATGCTAGTAATTTAAAAATTACAGGAGGACTCAATGTAAATGCAAGCCAGGCCAGTTCACATGGTACCTCCATCACTTCAGCAGGTAGAGAGAGGCTTGGCTTTGCTCTCCAGCTCCACTACTTGGGTTCTACATCTTACTGCCATGGTACTGCTCTCTCTGTAGCTCCTGATCAGACAGACATGCCTGCAGAGACTGAGCCCTGCCGGTAGATGCATCTCCATTTTTCCCCTTCTCCTGCTCTGGCCCCACAGCTGCACCCGCTTGCCTGTTGTGTGACACAACGCTCCCTTTCTACCCAAGCTTCCCATTACTGAGTGCCTGGTTGTGCCTGGACGTGCCGGGACCCACATGCAGCCTAGAAGGGCTTGTTGTCTCAAGAGATGTTGAACCTGATCTTGATGGTTGGGCTTGCTGTCTCAAGCGATCTCAAACCGCATCTGGTGCAAAGACCCCAAGCACGTCACCTCCACGAGGTCTCTGGGCTTCGCTGGGCAATGCAGAGCAACGGGCTGTGGGGCCGCTTTTGCAGTTGCGAAAGCTGGGGAAGATCTTCAGGGATGGGCAGTTTGTGTGCCTGTGGGTCAGCCACGTTCTGAGATGTGTTCCGAGCCACGGAGGTGACAAGGGGACCTACACACCCCGAGACGTGAACTTGCTGCTACAGCAGCCTTGGCCCGAGAGTGCGAACCCAAGGAAAGTGGTGTGAGGACCGTGAGGTAATTTCCTACGGCAAATTTACTTGCTCGTTGGCCCGACCCGACCGCACGGCTCAGCTGCCACCGCCACGGTCAGCCGCCGCCGCGGGGCTGGGGCCGGGGCTGCCCAGAAAGGCTTCGGGCGGGCGGAGGGGACGAGCGGCGCAGCCCCCCGGTGAGTGCCGGCCGCGCTGCCTCTGCTCGCCTCCCGCAGCGCCGCCGGCGCTGCCCGGCTCCCGCGCACCCCGCCAGCAGCCGAGGGCGCGACGGCCGCTCCAGTGCCGCCGGCACGGGGAAGCCGCTCGCCCCTGGCCGGGCCGCCGGCAGCACCGCACCGCTCCGCCCGGGGCCAACCTGCGCCGCCCGCCTCACGCCCGGGAGCGGCGGCGGGGCGGGGCGGGTGGCCCTGCCTCCTCGCCATTGGCCGCGGCTCGCGGCGGCTGCGCTGCGATAGGTGCGCGCCGCAGTCAGTGGCGCCCGGCCCCGCCCCGCCGCGGCTTTATAACGGGCATCCCCATGGCCGAGGCGGGTAACCTGCCGCGGCGGGAGGGGGCAGAGCCGGCCCGGGGCACCGCGCTCCGCCCGTCAACGGACCCGCCGCCGCCGGGCTGAGGGGCGGCCGCCCGGGAGAGCCGCCTCCGGTGGCCGCAGAGCCCCGCCGTCCCGCCGTTACCCCGCCGCCCTCCCCGAGGGACGATGGTGCCAAGGGCCTGGCGCAGCGCGGGGGCTCGCCCGTTCCTGCTGGCGCTGCTGCTGCTGGTGTATCTGCCTCAGGGTCGCGGCCACCGAGCCACGGGGCCCCGGGTAAGTGAGTCGCCACCCTGGCGGCGGGGCGGCCCTTCTCCCGCCCGCCCTGCCGCGGCAGGTTGCCCTGCCCCCGGCCCGCCGCCCCCGCGCCCTGTCAGCGCCGCAGGTGAAGCCCCGGTGCCCGCCGGCGGGGAGCCCCGGCCGGCCCCGGCCCGCGGCGGGCGCGCAGCCCCCCCGGCCCCGCGGGCCCAGACCCTGGCGGGGCCTCCCCGCCCGTTAAAAGCCGGGTACCGCCGAATGCGCGAAGTGTGTGTGCATCGGCGTTAACTTGTTGGTAGTTGGCGCAGGGGAAGAAAAGGGAGGGAGGGGGGAGGTTGGCAGGCTGGGCTTTTGTATTTGCTCTTCTCGCATTTAATGTTGCCCCTGTGTCCAGCCCATGCCTTTAGGACTTTTTTTTTTTTTTTACGCTCCAAGTAGGGATTAAAGGAATCCCTGCAGTAAAGCTAGATGCCTTCAGCCCAGACTTCTCCCTGTAGGAGTCGAGCTCTGTTTTTTTCAATCTGACAATGTTTGCCTCTTACTGGGGCTCTTAATTTCACTTACGAAACTATTACATTGCTCTGGGGGACAACCCAACATCTTTTCTAAATATGGTCCTCCCAGTGAGCTAATATTACCGCTGCAGCACCACTACGGAGTAGCATGAGAGCTTTCAATTATAAAGCTGCAAAACAGTAGCTGTTCTTCAGCCAATGCTGCAATAAAAGCAGAGCTCTGGGTAAGTGGAAAAACTTGATCTCTCTGCAGGCGTGTTGGATGCATTGACCATGCGCATTCTTGACCCATCAGTCTGAAATGCTATGAAATGTAGTACCTAATTAACTTACGCCGTGGTTAGGCAAGACCAGGAGTCTTTGGAATCTCTACTCGGCCGAAGTATAACAATAAGGGACTTGAGCACAATGTTCTACTTTTTTAATAGAAGTGCTGTTTGACCATGGTGGCAGTTAAATGCTTTTCAGAGTTAGGGAAAGTGTACTGGCTGCACTGGTGTCCTTGTGTTCAGCTGTGCTGTGTAGCCTCTTTTACAGCCAGATGTGTAACAGCAACTGTAGAACGTGGCAGATCAGAACTAGTGTGTGTGCCATAAATTCTTGGAGACCTGCTCTAAAGGATGGGGAAACATAGGGGTCTTATGCATATATCTGTATTACCCGATACCAAGCATAAACCTCAAAAGTGGAGTGGTGCCAAGTAGAGAGGAGCTTTGAGGTGATAAGTAAGAGTCTGGCTAGATGTCTAGGGCCTTTCATCAGCACCCGTATCTAAATGCTTTAATGAAGATCAATTCAAACAAAGAATAAAACAAAAAATTCCAATGGCAGTGCATAATTGCAAAATGAGCCTGTCTATCAAACACTTTTCGTATATGCCATTTTCATATACTGCACTTTACAAGGTTGTTTAATTGCTCCCAGTGCTGTGTCGTCTTTGGAATGGGAGCTACTTCAGGAGAGTGGAAAACCAAATACAAAGGACTACTGATTTAGCTTTTGCTTTAAGTGAACGGACTTTGCCGTTTCTCTGACTTTGCCATTTCTCCCTTCATGACTGGGGGAGAATATCAGCTGTGAGCACCAATGTCTACAGTTCTGTAGAAAGATGTGCCTTAAAGTTTTAACTGCTTAAACTTATGATCTCTTAAGTGGAAGGCTGTGAACTTGCAGGCATCTTAATTGATGAAGCCTGTCTTCTCACCCTTCTAAATGTCATGCTTAAGTGCACGTGAAGGTGGGGAGTTTGGTTTGCTCATTTGCAAACATGTTGATTGATATGATAAGCCCCTGAGCTTTATCTCTTCTAGTGATTAGACATTGACAGTAAAGTTGTCATTAGTATAAAGGTGCCATACTTTAGATTCTAATGTACGCAAGAAAATTCTTTATTATTCATTTTTTAATGATGATTACTAAGTTACATCAGTCTCTCTCATGCTGACTTGTGATCAAGATCATATTTCTGTCAGGAACGTTCCCTGGATGGGGAGGGGGGTGTCAGTGTTGCAGTTCTGGGGTCTGATCATGTAGTTGTTCAATTGCCAAGTGTGATATTTACCCTTTCACATATTCTTTTCTGTATGGTAAGCACTAGAACTACAATATTTGCAAGCTGAAATACTCTTAAAGGTGAACAGCAGCTTTTAATCCTACTCAATGAGCTTAAATGAGCAGCAATAATGCTTGAAGCAAGTTCTTGATCTTCCTCGCATTTCCCTTTTATTACTGTAGTGTTGCTGCTAGACTGGGCAGCCAGTACTGTCACTGAATACATAGGCAGAGAAATATGCCTTGCTACTGTTTGAGAAAATGATGAAAAACTAGAGAGTATTGAAATGAAATAAGTACATCTACATATCTTGTGCCAATAAGGGATCAAACTTTAGGATGAAGTGGGTTAGTTCAAGATGATTACTTGAATACCAAGGTCAATTACAAGTGCAGTTAGTATCTAATGGCCTGCTGAGGTACTTCTGGCTCTCAAAAGCTGTGCAAATCTTGCTGTTTCCTGTTATAGTAAAACTATGAGCAGTGACATGAATCCCTTAGACTTGGGAATTGTCAATGACCTGTAGGAAACATCTGGCTTTCATACATATGTTGTGGCCCACCAACAGTTAATAATAACTGTCTCAAGTGAAGCCCCATAGTAAATCCAATACCATGGGTGTCCTAGAAATAGCTTGTTTCCTCACTTAACAGACTCTAGAAAAACTTCTGTTGTGTTACACAATTGCTTGGTCACTTCTCTTGTAGGTCTAAAGAGCACAGTGAAAGTAGTCAACTGACTATACTTGGAAAATGTCTGTCTGAAGGATGTTATCTTCTGGAAAAAGATAATCAGCCTTTGCTTTCTATTCATATTCTCTTCCTGTGTGCTTCCCTCTCTGCTGGCATGACATCTGTGCTTGTGTGACAAGCCAGGTCTTTCTGTTTCCCTTCCTTGACCCCAGAGTGATAGATGGGGAGCTTGACTGGGCTGGCTCTTGCATCTCCTACTCTGTGGTACATTTGAGCAGTACTTTCACAGCAGGTTAAATAGATTGTGCCACTAAGCTATTTTCCCTCATCTGGACAATAAATTGTGACCCTTGTCTGTCTTCTAGTTCAAAAAGATTGATCTGTGTAGGCCCCTTGCTTTTTGAGTATAATGCCTGACTATTATGAACTTGCTTCATTTATGGCAGAGAACTGTTGGTGGCAGTAATGACAATACTAGCACAGGAAAATGGTGAGTGCTAGCAAAAGGAGCAGAACATGACTGTAGCAGTCAAGCTGTCCTAGGAACAGGCTTGGATTTCTGGAATATTGGAGATCTGTACCCCCCCAGTGACAGCAGAGGACTAAGGAATGGAGGAGGAGGGCAGGGCAATCACTGTAACTTTCTTCCTAGTTTCATGTGTGGAAACATGCCCTATCTGTCCTTGAAAGACATGCTGGTTGGAGATAGGGAGGGACCTTCCAGTTCAGTGCTGTTGTAAAGGGGAGTAGATAGTAAAACTGTGAAGATACCCACATATTCCAGTGCATAAACTGGAGTGCCACAGAGCAATGGGAGCTCTGTGCTGCAGCTGGCTACTGGTTAAAACCCCAAATAAAACCTCGATAAAAAGTGCTGAAAAGGCTTCTGCAGTTTTGCCATTCCCTCTGGAGGAGCAAGCAGTGTTGTAGCTTGTGCCAAGAAGCTGCATGTATGTTCTTATTGGAGCCCTGCTGGGAAGGCTCCACAAAGCAGGTATCTTTACAGATGCTCTATTAGGGACACTGCTCTTCATAGTGGGAGGAAATCAGAAAAGGATGTATGATAAAAATATAAAGCAAGGGGCTCTATATGAAGGAGAACTAGAAGAGTGAAACTTAGGATAGGTTTTCAATAGCTGTATTTTGTTTCTTGCTTTGAGCTTAATCATCGCTCTGCATTGCAAAGGTCTATGCTGATAAGTAATAACTGAAGCATTTTAATGTTTTAGATTTCCTTACTGTTGGAGAGTAATTTTAATGAAGGAGTAAGTACCCAAAGGCAAGTCTTTAGACAAGCGTCCCCTGACAGGACAGATTTGTTACTCTATGGCAAATAGCTTTTGGTTATAGACACTCTGTTTTGGTTTGAGAGATGTTCTTGCCTAAGTGGAAGCTCTAATTATATAGAGAGTATACTAGTTATTTCTCCCCCTCCTTGTTCCTATTTAGAAGTTTAGTCAACTGAGTTCCTTGATGTGTACCAAAGAAACTGATCTGATTTGCTTTTTATATGTTATGCTACTGTTGAAGAACAGGATTAATTCTTGTGTGGAGAAATACTAAAATGTTATGTTCCAATACATTAGTATTAGAATGGCAGGTCCTGTTCTAAACAGGAAAAAAGTGTGGGATCTGACTTGCTCCATGTAGTCGTCGAGTTGGTGTTTTAACTGCCTCAGCTTCTGAGTTTGCTATGAGACTATTTCACTCAAGTTAATGACCTATGATGCTAATGAAAGATTTCTGGCCACCAGAAGATTTGATACAGAAAAAGAAACTGCTCATGTATTTCTGCTGGGGGTGGCAGCAAGCTCTGTAGCCAGTAGAACACCTACAATGATAACCTCTTGGACTAGTTCTCAAGTTTCTAGCACTAGTCATGTGCTAAGGTAATCTTCACTGCCATCAGCGCAGAGCAGATGCTGTCTTGGCTTCTTTCATTTCCAGATGGCCTGAAGCAATTGGTAAGATGACTGTAAACCTCATTTCAGTGGTATAGTAGTTCTGAAATATTAATACTGCTGTTTAAATATCTTAGATGTTCTTATCCTGCCATCTCAAACTAATTGCGACATTACTATGTCAAAAAACCCCAAACAAACAAAAACCCATTTGTCTCCTACTTGGCTGCTGAATCCCCAGTTCTTTCTGGGGCTGGCACATCTGACAGTGCAGTTAAGTGTTACACAATAAACTTTATGCTCACATTAAAAGCTAAGCATGGAGCAATACAGGTGAAACTGAACCTAACCCTTGAAGGCTGCTGTGCTGACTGTCATACAGCCTCCTGTGTGACAGCATGGCTTTCTGTCAGAGCCCCCCCCCACCCCCCTGGCAGCTGCCACAAGGTCTGGTGTTGACCCAACATCCAGGGACTTTCTCACACAGCAGACCTTGAGCTGAGCTTGGTGTGCAGTGGTGGGAGTTAACTGCATTGTCATCAAGTAAAGTTCTAGCAGAGAAGTGGATGTTAAAACTTGTGACTTGAACTATGAAGCCTACTTTGTTGTGTTAAAAGTTTAACTACTGTCATTGTATTGGTAGGACTTTAAGCTTCCTATGCATGTTTGTGAGAAGCTCTTCCATTTGTGAAGTCCTTACCCCAACACTGAAGGCTGCTGTTGCTGTGGGTGAATCACTTCTGTGCTGGAGCTTTCTGGGTAAGATGTGAAGGTCAGTGTGAGCTGTTTGCTTACACAGAGAAACTACCAGGATGTGACAAATGTGGTATGTAACTGTCTCCCTCTTCTGACTGGCTCACAAGGCTTGTGTTCAGCAGCTTACATGTGAGCCCTGTGAAGCTTTCTCTGTGTGGTGGCTTTACTGCCTGCAGGTACAAGGAGGGAGTATTCTAGCACCAAAACCCTTCTGGTGATGACCGAGAATGTAACTCCGCCCCCTTTTTGGGGGGGCGGGGGGGGGCGCATTGTAACTATAGGAGAGTAACAGCAGGAAAGCATAACTAGTTACACCAGAGTGTAAAGCTTGCACTCAGGGCAGTGAAAACAACCACCCACCATACAAAGGAGCTCTTTGTATGTGACCTCATGTAGGCTATCAGCAGCTCTTCAGCCTGAGAGCAGTCGGCTCCCTCTGGATGAGGCCTTACCTTGAAATCATGCTCGTGGCTCCTGTCCTGGATGGTTTTTCTCTTTATCACAGTAGCCTCTTGATGTGACTTAGACTCCTGTGGGATGCTGCAGTAACACTGTAGATAGTGTTAGTGATATTCATGAGTATTAGAGAGGAATCATCTGCTTGTTTGGTGAGGAAAACACTGTCTTGTATAGTGGGCCTGCCCACTCACAAATGTGATTTCTTATGAAATTGAGGAGACAAACATGGTTGCAATGCTCCCCTGCAGGAATTGCTGGGGGAAGCCTGTACTATCTGAGTAAAAGGCCTACATGCTGGAAGTGCAGTCCCTACAGTGAGGGGAGGGGTGATGGAGCAAACAGAGGCTTTGCCTTATGAAGGGGTTCATTCTCGTCTGTGTGACCCTTCCAAGGTAGTCTTAAGGGTGTCCTGGGAGTAACTGGCTGATGCTAAGGTGCCAGCATTAGCCTTGGTGGAAGGCTGTCCTGTCAGATGTTTCTAGTGCTGGTGTCTCTGGGGTGGTTGTGCTTCTGTCCTCAGAGCAGTGGCCTAGGAGCCCCCATAAGTCTCAACTGCCTGTGCTGTCAAACTCTTCCCTGGTGGTCTCCCAGCTGTAGCCTGCTTGGGAGGACATGCCTGTGTGTTGAGTTTGTGCATTTTTGCCTCCCCCTGGCTTGTGGCTGAGCCAGCTGCTTTTGAGGGCCCACTGACAGGTGTGTTCTCATTTGGAGTGGCATGTAGCTATGCAGTGGGGAAGTGAGTGGTAGGTGTGAAATGAGAGCAACCTTAGACCTTGAGGGGAAGCACCTGTGCCTAGAGGTGGGAAAATAACACTAGTTACTATAGGAACAGAGGCTGCATCAATAAAGTTTGGCTCAGGGTTTTGTTAAGTAAGAGTCTGGCAGCAAAGCCTAGGCAAGCTACCCCACCAGTGCTGCTGGCAGACTCTTCCATGCAGGTGGAGGAAGCCATGCAGAAACTGATGTGTGTAGGCAGATAACTTGCTCTGCCATGGGCACCCAGACTCCTCTCCTGGGATGGAGCTGGAGTTCCTAAGGAGTAATTACTACTTCTGGATGAAGAACATGAATGAATGTGGGCAGGACAGTAGTATACAGGTAAGTGCTACAGAGTACCACACTGTTCAGTACCTGAGTGTAGACCCAGACCATATGCCATAGTTCTGTAAACTGGGTTGCCTTGTCCCAAATGCTCAGACTTGGAGTGACTAAGGGGAAAGAAGAAAACTGTCTGCATTCAACATTCTCTCTGTGCGATGCATAGACTCAGTCTAATGAGACTAGTTCAGTAGGCTACATGGCACCCTTGTCAGTCTAAAGTTAAATTTGACCCATTGCTGGAAGAGCATTGGCCTAAAAATTTTTCTGTGTTCCGAGTCCTGTGGCAAAGTGGAAGAATGTAATTTCACCCTTTTGAGAGTAGAAGAAGCCTGCTGTTCTGTGCCACTGAGATAGCTGGTAAAAGCTGAGGTTACAGGGTAGTAAAGGTGAGGACTTTTTCATGGATGGGCTTCTGATAGAAAGAATCGTAGGAAGGGAAGGTGTGTAGGAATAAGGAAGATGGGGAAGTAGAACAGATAAAACTCAAAAAAGCAAGTTGTTTCTTCTTGGCCACTGGTCCAGTTAATGATAGTTGGAATTGTATCCAGAAGGAAGTGCTGATCCTCAAATAGGGAGGAGAGGTTCCAGATGCTTAGTGGGTAGATTCTGTTTCAGAGTTTCTTTTGGCTACCAGTCATCTCTAACCATTAGCTGGGTCATGGACTAGGAGGAATGTGGAAAATGTTGCCCATCCCTGTTCTCTTCCCTGTTCTATGACTGAGATCAATCACTTAAATTGCTTGGAGAAACCATACTCTGCCTTCTGATGAGAGAAGTCCGCTAGCTCAGCTGCTATACTTAGGCTTGTTGTGATGCATGGAATAGTCCTTGTTGTATACTCTTGTGGAGTTCCAGAATACTGGGTTAAGAACTTTTGTTTTGGCTATACAGAAAGCCTGAAATATGAGATCCTCTGATCTTTCAGTTGTAATTCTAATACTTTAGGGTTTGACATGCCTGCAAATTAAAACAATCCAATACAGTCTTAATGTAAAGGTGACTATTCTATATTCTACAGCCACTGTGAAACTGAGTGGGCTCATGGCTGTTCCTTGGGCTGCAGAGGCAGCAGTATGGCTACATATAGAGGGGGAGTTAACCAGGGATCAACTAGATAAGGAAGCATCCTCAGGTGAAAACACCTGGTAAAGGTAGTGGTATCCTTTAATATACAACAGGGACACATGCCTATTGGAAAGATGTCCAGATGTACACTATCTCTGGATCTTGCTTCTGTGTGTACCAGATACACACCACTCAGAAGCAGATAGGACGATAATCTTTTGTTGCAGCATAGCATCCCTTGCGTAACATGAAGATTAAAGAGCCTATTCTAGCTGGTACATCAAACTATTTCCCTTCCCATTTCTTTGAAGCAGATTTACATGCAGTCTACACTTAGGTTTAAACAGATACTTGGTGGAATGAGGTACAAGTTAAGAACTAAAAAGCCAGAAGCTCTTGGGTGTAATTTCCAAGTGGAGGATATTAAATGAGTTGGAGTTTGTGGATACTGGCCAGATAAAGGGGTTTCTGTCTGTGCCAAGTATCTACTTCTGATTTGGGTCTAGTTACCATACACAATGGTGGTAACTCTTGTTGGCTTCTACCTGGAGCTTTTTGGCTTACTCCTCTGCTCTTAAAAGTGAGCCAGCAAGTGCTGCAAAAGTAGATAGGCTGTGTGCAAAAGTAGCTTTAAAAAATGTGCATGTGTCTGGAACACTAGAGGATAATCTGCTCCAAACTTGTAAGGGAAAGCTGAGTTTTAATATATACAGTTCTCAGTTTTAGTGGAAGCAAAATAAATCTAAGGTAGAAGTCCATAAAAGACTGACATGTATAAAATGAGCAGGGCTGTTCATAAAGTGAACACTGTTTTTTTGCTACAGAATTCTAGAGATTAACTTCACTTGCTTCACTTTCTGTGTCTTATTCTAAAAATATGTAAATCTAGAAGAACTTGCTCCACCCTTTTAATTTAAAACCAATACCAATATCTACCTCCAGGGCTTTGGTGTTCTGTCTGGTAAGGAATCTAGTGTAAGGCAGTAATGCAGCACTGCTGCCATATCTTCCTGCTGTTTTAACAAACTGTAGCCAGTTGGATTCCCAGTGCTGCTGCTGGTGGTGTTATTTGTTCTCAGTTGGATGCAATGCATCTGAAATATTCCTGAGAATTATGCTTGATGCAGAAATCTATCCTGTTAGAGCTTTAACTTAGCTTCTGAACACAGTTGCCATGGGATAGGATATCCTAAGTGTACTGCATGTATACAAGGCCATGTGTTTACTTCTTGACTGTAAGAGAATGGTGCTTCTGGCTGCTGTACCTGAACACCTCAGGTTAATCTAGAGATGCTGTCCTGTAGCTTTGTAGGTAAAATATGAAATGATGGCAGAGCAGCTGCTGCTTATGAATAGGTAATACCCAATGGTGGAAGAAGGTATTTTAGTGATAGCTAGTGGCTGTGCTACCCAATGAGTGGCTAATGCTTTCCATAAGGGGATAAACAATTTTTATCAAGGTTGCTACTAGCATTCCTCTGACTTTGTCAGTGTCTATAGGCTATCTTTCCTTCTTTACTATTACACAGGTACAGACAGTATTTTTAGGAGCAGAAATCATACCCTTAGGTGCAGGATTGAAGGTCAAAGCTGTCTTCTACAGGCTTTAGTTTGTTAGGTGCTCTGTAGAGCCAGTGAGGTTCTGCTGCATCGAGACAAGATGTTCTCTTGGTGGCAGTAACTGGTCTTGTGCTTGCTTTACTCTTCCTAGTTTAATCTTGAACTGTAGAAGGAGTAGTGGTGCAATTTCTACAGGCATTTACAAAATGGACATAATACTTTGCTGGTGATAGTATTAATGATGGTTAGACCCATTGTCTGGAAGTATGTCAGTCCAAATTTATTTTTTTGGATGCCGATCTTCAGGAACTTCAGGGAGCTGAGCATTCTCTTCACAGTGAGCTCTGAAAGGGCTTTATGCTCCAACTTCATGGTGGTTTTCTTTTTTAAATTAAGGACTCTTACATTGAGGCAAGTCAGTTGGCTCTGAAGTAGTCTGGATGTTACTGGCTATAGCTGTTGAAGTCTTGGAAACCTGAAGTTTTCTAAGGCTGCCAGGTTTTGTCCTCTTCTCAGTTCTCCTGAAGTAACATGTGCTGACAGAAAAAAAATTGTATTCTGCTGGTCTTGAGCTGTCACCTAAGATACTACCCTTCTTAAAACTTGTAGAGTTATTAAAATCTAACTGCAGGAACTCTCCTGAACTTCACAGCTCACCAGTTATGCACACCCTGAAAATCAGAATTATATTTAAGGTGGCTGATGGAGCTTTAAATAACTAGTCAAGTTAAACTTTTGCCATGTTGTCGCTAGTATAGGTGACTCTTGAGGGTGAATAGGATGCGGAGAAGGAAGCAATCAGTGTGAAACGAGGGTTGATGATGCTGTTGTCCTTGTCCTCAGTTGTCAATGAGACTAATTTTCAGGATTTTTACTGGTAATGATAGATACTTAAAGGAGTTCCAAACTAGTTGGTTTGGGAACAGAAAAGTTGAGCTTTTCTTTACCACAAAAGAAAGTGCTTCTTTACCTGAAGCACTTTGACAGCAGTATCCGAACTGAAGCTAGCTGTTGCTCATCCACATACTTCAGTGAATGGTTTGCAGATTTCTACTTTGGATGTAAAAGCATCCATAGGACAAAGTACCTTAACTCATCTGCTCTGTGTTGTAACATCTGTCAGTGTATAAACAGCTATAATGTGTAGCTATATTAACCCTTATCCTAGGAGGATGAAGCTATCCTGGTTTGTGTGTGTGGTTCTTGTATGAAAGTAATTAAAAAAAATCAGTCCCAACTCCCAAATTGAGTTTTGCCTGTAGAGTTAACTTCAGAAAAACTCAGTATGTTTTCTACAACACTATAGAGTTTTTTGATGTTGAATTTGGAACTGAGTGGGGGGAAGAAATCTGCCACACTTGGGTAAACTTAAGCATTCTTAAAACCTGCCCTTCAACATCTCTAATTGACCCAGTTGTATGACAAGTACATTTTCAGCCGAATATGTGAGACACTGATCCAGGTTGAATAACTGGTGAGTGTCAGAAGTAAACAAAGTTTTTGTTTTCTGTCGGAACTCTTAAAGAATATATGTAAAAGTCTCCAAGATTGGCTTCCAGTTCTGCTGGCATGAAGACAAACTGAAACCAAAAAAAGCTTCTGCAGTTGCTTCACGTAACCTAGGGACTTTCCTTCTCAGGAGGCCCAGAATAGATGGGGAGAGTTCGGTAGGAAAATCCCATGCGATTTGTGAAAAGAAGGATTTGATTTTAGTTGAAACTTTAAAAGCTGCAAGCAACACTTGTGCTGTTGGGTGAATGACAGTCCCAAACAGAAAGTCTTGGCTGTCAGCAGGTTTTTCACTGTAGCAAAGACTGAGTTCCAAAGGCATATCTCCCTTTCCCTATGTTAAAAATGGTATGCATCATCACAGTAACTGTTCTTCCTGTTAAACTTGGTACTTTCTCAGGTGTCTCATGCAACTCTTAGCTCATTATTGATTTTCTTACAAGTGTCCACATCTGACCTTACATGAGCCTCCACTAAAACTACTTCTAAGTTAACCTGCCCACTGATAGTATCACCCTGATAGTTATACACGAAAAGCTTCTGACTAGCTTTTTCCTTATGTCCAGACTCTTGTCAAAAGCTGCTCCACACCCTCCAAGATATGTATACCCTGTGTGTGCCTCTGTTCATGCAGGGCAAGGAGAGTGGGAGAACAGTTCTGAACTTGGTAGTTCTTGCTGAACCCTGCCTGAAGCCTTCCTCCTGCCAAAGGTGAGTCCAACCTCAGGAATTCATGCTTTTCTTTGCAAATCACTGGTGCAAGTAAATGAAGTTAAACTGCACATAGATTTTTCCACCTGACATGCTTTTCTTTGGTTTGTTCAGCTTTGATAAACTCTTCTCAGGTGTAGAGATGTAATCAACCTTTCACTGCAGTGATTAACTGCAATGTGTCAGAGCAAAAGCTAAAGATGACTTTCACTTCTCTTTCCTTGTCTTCACCTTGCATAAGACCATGGAGAATACAAGCGTTTATATTCAGGAAGTGCCGGAAGGCTAATGGTAGACATGATGAGGTCACCTTAGATTAAGAGGACAAAATAGGGTGTTATCTTTGGCTTGACTCTGGTTAGTATTTATTAGAAAGCAAACCTAGGGGTTACCACAAACAACCTAATCCAAGCATGTCAACTCTTCCCTGTATGGCAGACTAATGTTCATGCATATCCATACATTTCCTAAGGCAATCAATTAGGATCAAGTGAGAAGAGATAATCTTGTTAAATCTCATTCCAGTGTTCAGATGGGTAGAACCATACTTATCTAAAATTGCTTTAGTGGGACTTGCTAGTGGCTTTTGTTTCACTAGCAGATGCTGATGTAAAAATACAAGACTCTTGGCATCAGTTTTGTTGTGAGGTGATTGATGCCAGTGCTAGGCATTGTTTACACAAAGTGTCAGAATGAAGTCACTACTGGATTCAACAAGATACTTACTGAAGACAGCACTTACAAATGCTGGCACTGATGAAGTTTCCTTAGTTAATGCCTGTATTAAATTGCAACCAGGATTTGATGTCTCTGAATAGAGGAAACATCTTAGAATAGGCAGGGGACAGTGTTCAAGGAAGAATTTCTTTTCCCAAAGAGTAAGGAGTACTTTCTTTTTCCTCATTCCCCAGCTCTGTCCTTATTTTTGCTTATAAAACAGGGCTGGATTTCAGTATCAACTATTTAACTGAAACTTGTCAAGCTGCTGCCTGGCTTCTTGTTCATCTTGAGCACTTGGCTTGGAACTCCAGATTCCTGAAGTGAAGGGAAAGCACCAGGAAGTTTTCCCCTTACTTTAGAGAGAGACATGCCTCTGCCTTAGGTATTTTCTGGGGAGGAAGCTGATGGTACCCAGTGCAAAGGCTGCTCAGCTTGAATGGTTTTAGCTGGAACTACTACTACAGTGAATTTGACTTTGTAGGAAGCTTCCCTTTAAATGTGATTTTTGACTTCAGGAGAAGTCTTTGTGGAAATTGAGGAAGATATGAAGTCATCCCACTTTGAATCACTGCCAGTTGAGATTTAACAGACACTACAAGCTGCTAAAGAGGCAGTTGTGGAAGACTGAATGAGTAACTTGCAAGTGTGTGTCTTGGTTGAAGCTTGGAATCTGCTCTGGTAATTGCAATATAAGCTCTTAGGCTAGAAAAAACCCAAAATGCAGGTGTTTCTTTATCAGTCTGGAAGGTCAACAGTTCTCCTGGATAGATGGGAGAGCTCAGAACTTCTGAGTTGGTGTCAGTCAACATGAGAAGATTAAACAGAACTAATTAATCATTTGCATTCATTTAATTCTCCATTCCTTTCCTTGGTTGATTTATTTGTTGTTTTATTAATTTATGCAAGAGAAAGCTTCCTTTTTAGATTTCAAACTATCCCTGTATTTCTTAGGTCTGTCACCTCCAATGACAAGCAAGATGGCAGTAAGTTGTCTACAGGACTAAATGGCATGGGCGGCTCTTAGCTGAAGTGTGAGGATGGTGACTGAACTCTGCAAACAAGAAAGGCTTCTGCTGTATTATAGGCTGTTTATGGGATGCAACTTCCTTCAGGAAATGACCAGCTGCTCTGGCATGGCATCATCTCCATGGGCTGCAGGGCAATACCTGCTCCACCGTGGTCTCTTGTATGGGCTGCAGAGGAATCTCTGCTTTGGCATTTAGAATACCTCCTTCTCACACTTCCTCCCCCTGCCATGTGACAGTCTGCCTTTTAAGTATGCTTTTGGAGGCACTGCCAACTTGGCTGATGGGCTCACCTTTGGTCGTCAGGGATGTGTTGGGGAACCAGCTGTGTCCAGCAGAGAGCAGCCCCTGACTTCTCACAGAGGCCACCTCTGCACCATGCTGCTGTCAAAACCTTGCCAAGTAAGCCCCACACAGCTGATCAGACCAGGTTCTACACTGTTAGTCTACAGGTTGAAGAAGCAATTCTGCCTTGGCCTGTCAGTGGATGTGCCTGTGCTTCTGGAAGTACCACCAATGTGGAATTCACATGTCAGTCAAACTGGTTGTGTCCTGAAGTCAACTGCTTTGACTCTTCTCAAGGCAGTGTAGGTGTTTTACAGAAGTTGCATATGGTTTTGCTGTGAAAGGTGCCAATGTACCTAAATAAACTCAGAAGATACAGACTAACATGTATTCTACTGTGTTTTTCATTTTTAAGATGTTGCCTCAAATTCACTGAGTACTTTCAGGTTCTGTTCACATATGAATGTAGATTTCAGTATTGATTGTACTACTGTTTTTTCCATATGAGTGCCTCAGCTTCCAGAGTATTGCTGTTCTGTACTGATTGTGAACAGCTGCTTTGCAGGCATGTGTGTGACTTAGGGGGAGTGAGTGACTTCCACAGTAAGGGAGGGGAAAGTGTGATCATCTTACTTTAAGTTCTTTGGCATTCTAGCTTCTACACACTACTGGTATTTCAGATCATGGGGTACTGATGTAGGTTCTCTGGTAGTGAGTTGGGTGGGTGATGGGTGCTAAATCCCAGAAGAATTTAGGCACCTAGATCTTAATTTCTGTAAGTTCTGGCTCCTTAAGGAGCCTCTAAATCTAAAAAGCATGGTGCTGCAAGGCTGTCACAGACCGACTAGGATTGGCTCTTCACCTTCCCTTTTTGGAAAGGGAAGAGAGCACACAGTTAACAATGGGAAGATGTGATATTGCTGGTCCTGGTATTGAATAATTCTGAAAGAGGAGTGCCAGATACTGTAAATCCTGGGAAACTTATTCTCTATAACATCTGGATCTGGTGTTCTGCATCCTTGGGTGTGGACAGGCCCCTATGCTTTGATTCCCTGATGAAAGTATGTTTGGCCCTTATCAGCAAAAAGCCTATCTAGAGTCATGTGAGTGTTATCCAGTGAGATATAGGATCATGTGGAAAAGAATAAAACTTCACACTAGTTTAATTTATGAGCAGTTCTCATCTCTTAGAGTTCAAGTTGCAGGTGCTGAAACTTGATGTCTAATAGTGCTAGTGCTCTGTGCCTGCTAATGGAGAGGAATATGAAATACTTGAACAGAAGTGGCTTCAGAGAAAAGCTACTGCCCAAATACTTGTCTACTTAACTGTAAATCAAAGATTAAAACTTCACTTCTCATCTCTTAACAAGCCTGGGGTTTTTTTTACTGTTGCTTGAGGCTAAAACCTTTCTCTGATAGTTGTCTTTAAACTGTGTCTTTTGCTGGACAGAAGTTAGTAATTTTGGTCACAGTCTCCAAACAGGATAGAAATAAACCTTTTAAAGTTTCTAGAATCTGCCAGCTTCTCTAACATTTTAATCTGAGGGTTTAGGCCTTTACAAAATTGTTTCTCAAAGCCTCATGAAGGCTATGCCACTGCAGTAATTCACAAGCACTTACTGACCTTACACTTTAAAGCGATAATAAAACTGTATGTACTTTCTTGCATTGCTTGCTGCCTTTTAACAGGATTTTGTACAAGCTTTAAGTAAAACAAAGAAAAAAAAAAAGGGCTTGTCCTAGCTGTGGATGTATCGATGGTTAAGATTGTTGGCAAAGAAACAACAAAAAACAAACTTAGTTGTGTACTCCTGAGCTGTAGCAGCCTCCTGTTTCTGGTCTCTTTTCAACCCATAAACAATCATTTGTTAAATGCATACTGTTGGTTTGTCTCCAGGCTCATGGCTGAGTGTGTTTTCTGATCCCCTGCTATGTATTGAACTTGTCTGTCTGTAGCTCCCAGCAGGACAAAGCAACAACTCACTCCTGTGGCAGGACTGACACTTAAATTTTGCCTGCCAGTTTTATGGCTGGAGCTGGATTTAGTCACTTGCCTTGGTGGTCAAGTCTGAATGAAGGACAAGTAGTGAAGGGACCCTAGACAGCTCTAGCCTCCTGGTTGAAGCACTGACATAACTTGGAATTTGAGCAGCATTTAGATAAATACAGGAGCTCTCATTATGATATTGCAGTTCCTAGTAGTCTGCCTGTGCTGGCTGTAGGGATGGACCACACTGAAAATGAGCTCTTTCTGTTCATACTGACTTTGCACTTCTAGTTATTAGGCAATTAAGACACTTAAAAGTGCTTCAACTGTTTAATTCATGCATCACGCGAGTGAATTGAGTAAGGTTAACCTTTGAAATGGCATCTAAAAGCACAGTAATTGAAAAATCCATGGCTGCTTGCAACTGTTACCTTTTGGAGACTGGATGCCCAGCTTACATTGAGAGCAGATGCATCTCTCCTGTTTCAGAAGCCCAGCTTCTTACCTGCTCTCAAAGACTAGTTCCCTAACTCTTCCCATCATGCTACTTGGACTGCTTGTACATCCCTGGATTGGAGATGTTGGTTCAGTAGTAGTACCTGGTATTTACTCTTAAGCAAGGGGCAATAACATGACTAATGACTACTGGGTAGGTACACAATGTGCAGTAAATCCTAGAGTTGTACTTCAGAGCTCCAGGCAAAGTCTGGAAGTGCTAGTTACGAACTTTAATGCTGTACCATTATATAACCCCTGTGAAAAAAAAAAAAAAAAAGGAGTTACAGCTCTCAGTCTCTGCTACAAGCTAAACTCTGAAGTGAAAACACTGCTTTCCTGTAGCATATACTTGGGAGCTACACTAACTTACAGGTATGCTTCCTACCATCTGCTCAGAGTGAAGTAGTCTTTTTTTTGTGCTGTTCATAATGCAAAGTTCTTCCTGCTGTCTTCTTAGCAAAAACAGGGTTTGTGTGTACTCTCACCATGAGTTGTGATAGCTGAGAATAGGAACAAATGTTAACATCTACTAAGAAAATACAGTAGATCCCTTCCGCCCAGGTTTGTGTTAAGAGTTGCAGTGTCCTGGTATGACGTTCCAGCGAACTGTAAGAGCAGTCTGACATACATGAGGTGTAACTTTATTGCCAAGGATGTGCAAGACAAACAGATTATTTCTTCAGATTTTTAAAGATAGGCTAGGTTAAGACTCTGCATAAAGCTTGCTGAATAGGGAGGATTTATTCCTCCTACCTTGAATAGGGTATATGTCTCAAAGCAGTAGTAGCTTATTTCTTTGCTAATGTGAAATGAGGGAGACTGTTTCAATGTGTGAATAGTTAAGGGTGTCTGGGCTAACTTCAGCTGAAGGTAAATCCCTCTGCTTTTAACATAGGAACACTTTTCTGGTGTCTTGTGCTGGCAGAGCTTTCTACCCCTAGTGTAGGTATAACTGAACACCAGAATTGTCCGGGCTTGCTTTAAACATCCACATTGGCTATCTACAAGAACTTAAAAGGAAACTATACATCTCTCTGGCAGAGATCTGGGGTAATTTGTATGTCCCAACCTTGGCTTTATAATTAGTTTTATCCTGCCACTTGACTGGAAGCTTTCCCTGCATACCTGGTGTAGTGGTGGTGGGTAGATCCGATTTGTTGGCCTGTGCTTTTGCACTCTGCAGGGATGCCCATCTTTGCCAGCAACTGTAGAAGACATGCCTATGATCTGACAAGAGCATTGCCTGGACTTCATGGAGCTGGGTGCACAACCTGGAGATGCTCTAAACAGGCATACTTTGTCATGTTTTCTCCCACTTACTGAACTGCGCAAGGGCAAGATGCAATTCCTGGAATAGTGTGGTTGTATCACACTGGTTATGATACTGCTGTGTAATGCCCTGGGCAAACTTGTTTCAAACTGGATGTGAAGCAACACTTGAGGGGTTTATGTGTCTCCTCAGAACCTGAAGACTTATCTGCAGTGCACTAGAAACTGAATTTTCCAGAGGTTTTTGGTGGATGGGTTTGACCCTATGTTCCCTGAAAGGTCTTTGTCTGAATAAGGGAATGAAACTCTGAGCCCTCAGGTGTGGGTGTGATAAATGAGATTTAGCCTAGCTAGGGCACACTATTAATTTAGGCTTTTAACATCTACATTCTCTTTGCTATTAAGTCCCATGGCCAACCTGTGCAAGGTTCTTGACAGCTGCTTTTTATTCTCTATTGTCAAATATTTAAGTACTTGCTTGAAAGAGAACAGTGAGATGATTCAGTTGAGTGCAGGGCTTCTCTACTCATCTGTTGCTTGTTAAATCTGAATGCAGGATTGTCAGTCATCTTCAGTTCTCCTTGTTTAGGTTTGCAGTATGAGAGTGAAAATCTGTCATGGGTGTATGTAAATACAGTATATTAAAGCAATCACTCTGCAGCTGTGAACAAGGCACTTGATGGGAATAAGGAAAGCAGGTCTAGAACATGTAGCGACGTTGAACTTAGCCTAGAAGGGAAGAAGACAGTATTGCTATCTGTAGATGGGGCAGAGAATGCTCAAAAATCCTTATTGCCTTCCAAATTGTCAAAAAATTGAAATGAGATGTCAAAAACTTGACCAATATACAGAGTGGTGTGCTGGGGTGGGAAGATAGGAGTTGATGTGATTTGTGGCTTGATGAGGTGAATTTGCTGATGTAAGCTAAAGGCTCAAATCTCACATTAAGGCAGTTATCCTAACTGTGAGATGTCTTTCATGTGCTTCTAGGCATGAGCATCCAAGTGATGTTGTGATCACTGCGGACAGTGAACTTTGAGAGAGAGAGAAAGCCAGTATCAAAAGTCTCTGACTTCCCTAAAAGCATAGGGCAAGACCTGTCTCTCACACTGAATCCTATTTTCAGAGTAAATGTCAATGCCCTCTAGTGGCTTTAGCTGTACAAGGAGTGGCTGGCTTGTTATCTAGAACGCTTACCTCGGGTGTTTTGCTCAGCAGGAAGAGGTAGCTGGAAGTGTGTTCTGGGGACAAAGCTATGCTGTCACTATATGAGGAGGAACAATGGAAAACACCCAGAAAATACTTCCCAGCTTGAATTATTTAAATATTATGGAATGTCAGGCATTCCAGAAGTGAGATCTGGGGGTACTTTTGCCTTTTTAGGCTGGGAATAAACCTTCTCTGAGGAGCCCACTGCAGAAGAGTTTCAGCATTCCATTCTGTAAGAGCCTGGGTTTTAAGAAAAAAATCAGATACTCAGATACTAAAATGGGAATCTAGCCAAGACAGACTTTCAGAATAGCACAGTGCAGAACTGCATCAGGAGCGTGAGGTAAAACAGGTTTTACCTCATACCATGTAGATAAAATGCACACCACTTTACAGTGCAAGAGCCATGGAAGACTGTACAGGCTTGGGGACTCCGAGTAGTTGGAGGTCTGTATGGGCAAATCAGCTACAGGTTTGAGCTCCTAACAGTTAGGTTAATCTGCTAAAGTAACTGCTTAGCTTTGAATGCTGTTGCCTGTGTGCTCTCTAATACAGCTTCTTGTTCTTTTGAGGAGTAAAACCTGGGATGTTCAGTGTTTGTGTGGCTATAGAAGGTAAAAAGGTGTTTGGTGGCATAATTGGCTGTCTGCACTTGCTTACTACCAAGAAGGAAAAATGGAATATGCCTTAAGGAGTTTTCAAGATCAAAACTGCTTGCGAGACTCTTGCCTTTAAATCTGATCTTTAAATTTACTGTGGCTTCTAATAATGTAGTAGTTCAACTTTCATTCAGAATGTTGTTGGTGAAAGTTAATTAGATGCTTTAATTCCACTTGAATAGTCTTCCTGACCAATGATATAATTAATTGGCCATTTGTGCCATTTGGAGGTGTATGCATTGGTGTGCAGCATACTGATAAAGTGTTTCAGAGATGGCTTTCTTGCATGCTTAGTATAAAGTGCTTTGAACTGGAAATTGAGCAATTACCTCTGGAAGCAGCTAATAAAAGCAGTGGAAGTTGTAGTTAGTAGATTGTACTGAATGAACAAAGATTGGGTTATGCATCTGGCTTTTGAAGGCTTAGTCTGAGTGTGCTTGTGGATTGGAGAATCTCTGTCCTGGTAATTTGCTCAAGTTGTGTTTTAAGTTAGAGTACTCTAAATAGTTTCAACATGGTAAAAAAAAAAAAAAAAAAAAAAGCTAAAATGCAATAAGACTTGTCTTTTCTCTTTAGATTGTGTTCTGTGAAGTGGTGCTCCCCCAGTGTGTTAAGGCTTTGTTCTAAGAATTGAAGGATTTCGTTTCACTAGGCTTAGTTAGGATCTTGAGTCACTGTTCAGTGAAGTAAATCACAGGCTTGGTAAGAACTTCAAGAATACCTTGTCCTGTACTGTTACAGTGGATGTATACCTGCCAGAACACTTGTCTGATCCTTCTTTTTTTGGTTCAGTGATTTGTTTACTTCAGTAGGAAGAGAATAAAGCTTCCGAACAAACTCAGTGTAGTCCCTTTCCCCCATCATGCCTACTGCAGCTTCCTATTTCCTAGTTCTAAAGTATCTAAAGTTACCTTGCCCTGTAGTACTCCTGCACAGATGTGACTAGATGTCTGAGGGATTAACCAGATGCCAGCTGCTGCTTCAGTCTGTAAAATGTGGACTTGTCCAAATAAGAAATCAGATAAAAACTCATCAGGCTTATGCTCAAGTCTAGAAACTGAATCATTATTCAGCAGATGGGGAAATCCTTTAAGGTTCTCAACCACTGTTTCAGCAGATTTGTATTCCAATGATTAAGCATTTAGCTGGACTCTTCAGCTTCTAGATTTTTCATGGATACTACACTTGATTACACTTGTGTTGCTGCGTTTATCCAGTCAATCCTGTTTGATACAGAATTTGTGGACATTCCTGTGCTGTATAGGGAGGAGCAATACTGAGATGGCAAAACAATTGCTAAAGCTGGCATGAAACTTCTGTAGCCTCTTTGAGCAGTTGGCTTGGGTGCATCTGCCAAAGCCTATAGCTATTGGTTTCCCACAAAGGTACATCCCTTAGATCTGATATTTTTAACTCTGAGTTTGTCAGCAGCTGAGTGGGTTTCTCTGTGAAAGGGAATGATGTTAACAGCAGTCCTACTTGATCTTCTACTCATATCCTAAGTGTACTAACCTGGATTGTCAGCAGGGTGTATATTCTGCCACAGATTTGCAGGGTGGGAACACTCCAAAGGAATTGCCATGGAAGTATTCAGGAAGAATATATGCAAGCTGTGAGTTGTCTTGAGAATTAAATGCTGCATCAGGCTGACTACTTTTTCTGGCTCCTTTCTTGTCTGCCCCTTGTAAATTAAGAATTTGAAGGGGGTTTCTGCCTTTTTGCATGTGCTGTCCCATTGCGTGTTTTGGGGTGCCTTACCCTTTTCCTGTTCCTAGTTAGATGGATGATTTTTTTTTTTTTTTTTTTCTTACAAAGGACCTTCCATGTGTTTCTAGACTTGCAGCTGAGAGAAAGTGCCAGCACTAGAATAGAAAACAAACTCATCCTTCTCTGCCTCTCCGAATGCTTTCTATCCTGCAAGCCAGTTAGATGATGGCAAGGGACAGTGCCTGGACCTCCTGTGTTGTGCTAACCTCTGAGGGCACAGGGTACTCCTTTGAGATTCTACTTCAGCTCTGCTGTAGTTGGGTTGGTGCCATGTTTATACTTATCTTGCCCCAAAGGTGGGGAAAGGGAAGGGAGGAATGCCAAGTATCTTCAACTTTTCACAGGATGTGATTAGGTAACTTAAGAGGATTTTCAAGTCTTTCAAACAACCAGTAAACATGTCAAATGTGATGGAAAGCTCCAGAGTTTTATATGGAGAACCTAAGTCTCTCTGTCAAACTTGGAGCATCAGGTTAGTGTTGAATTTCTACTGTTTTGACCCCTCTCCTTTGAGGGGGAAGGTACCAGCTGTCATGGGAGGGGGAAGATGGTCTTTGAGGGCCAATAAAGGAATAACTTGTCCCTTCACTGCTGTATCTTATGGTTTTGGGTAAGCTACTAATGAAATCATAACTTAGTTTTATAAGAAAAACGGTGGCATGTTACTCTTACAACTGCATGGGTCTGAGTCTCAAATTCCACTTAACTCTTAGACTTAAATTAGTATGTACATAACTTCTTTAAAAGCCCAAAGAACTCCACAATAAGCATGCTGTGTATTCACTCAACTGGACTGACTCTAGCTTTTGTACCACCTTTTGCATATTTCTACCTAACGTTTCATTGACAGGTGAAAAATCTCAGACAATGCATAGTGGTGTTCTGCCTTGTCCCCAGTGTGGTACTCATGCAGGAGTTAAAAGCACAGCAATAGGTTCTTGTTTAACTCTACCCTATTGAAGACTGTTTGCTGTACTGGTTAGGTTAAAGCAGTAGCACTGCTTCATTCACTTCTGTCCAATGTTGTTCATCCATTTCCTATGTTAGATAGCCAGGCTGCATCAGCAAGCACTTTAATTCAAACACTGCATGTAAGTGAAGCCTGTGTTTCCTTCACAGCTGTAATTGCTCAGAGGTAAGAGGCAAAAGCTCTGAGGTGTAAGGAGTTAACTACATACTGCATCTGACCACAGTGATGCATTATTGTACTCTTTTCTTGGATGTGCATTTGGTGAGTAACTATGAACGTGTCTGGAGGCTGGGGGAGAATAGCTTTCCAGGCATAAAATGCCTGGAGAATGGTGGTAGCTTGTGCTCTCTTTTATCTTTTCTACTGGCTTGTTTTGTGAACTCGAGTGAGTTACCATCTCTAAAGCTCTTTAACCTAGAGTGGGATAATGCCTGCCTTACAGGTATGTGGCGGAGCCTTTTTCCTAGTAAATATGCTGTAGTCCACAGATAAAAGAAGTCTTAGAAGTGCAAAACCTCTGAAGCTGCACAGCATGCTTATAATATATCCCCATTAAACAGCTGTTTGGCAATGTCTAATGCAATTTCCAGTTAATGAGGGATGTTTTCAGGCCCTGCCAAGAGAACAGGTGATGTTTTGAACTGATATTTTTAATAAGCCTTCTTTATTTCATAAGACGCAGCCACGTATATATCCTGTTGCATTTGATGAGATCCTGGCCATTCTTGTTCTTAAACAGGACCCCAAATTATTCTTGTTCATGTGTTGCACGGCACTTAAGAGAATGTCTGCCTTAAAGCTCAAACAAGAACAAAGAATGTCTGGAGTGCTTTTGTGTTGGTATCGGTTTAGGAACTGCAGAGAAGAAACTCTTCCAATATCTTTCCTGCAATCTAGTAAAACTTGGAATAAGATACACTGGAGGGTTTGGTATGTCCTCACTTAATTTTAAGTGCAGGAACGTGCTCTATAGGAAAAACTGTTCCTCCAAATGGTTTTCCTTGTCACTTATGTGACAAGTGCTTATCTTACGCTTTCAAATAAATCTGAAAAAGGGGTGGGGGGAAGTAGAGGGGTGCCAGGCCCATTTCATTTAGGATAAATGGTGAGCTTGCAGTTTAAGGAACTTGATAAATATGCTGATGTAAGTAAGTATGGTCCTTTGCCTGTAATTCAGGGAGCAAATAAGGCTTTTGGACTGGACTGCCTGGAAACATGGGCAGGGGGATGAAAGCCACTGTCTGGGAGAGAACTGAGGAAGTAGCATCTAGTGAAGCCACTGGCCATTAGGAAATGGAGAAGGGCTTGAGGGCGGGAGAATGAGGAGGGAAGCGTATCTGGTGCATAAGGCTTCAGTTGCCTGCAGGCAGCCCCGTCCTGGTTCCTCGAGGCAGGTTTGTAGCCTCTGAAATAGCAGTGTCGTGGGGTGAAGGCGTGGATGCATCCCTCCCCTTTGCCTCAGGGGTACTAGGGCTGTTACTGTGATCACCGTTTCCATTGCATCAGTACACAGCAATGCTCTTTCACTCAGAGGTGCTGATTTACTCAAGGGATGGGCTAATATGGTAGAATTTGCCCTGCCTCTCACCACAATGCTCCTGCACCCCAGAGCCCCAGTGCAAAGAGTATAGGCTTGCTGAGTGGCAAGAGAGTATTTGGCTGTCTTGGGGGCTGGATGCAGCCTGTAGGCTACCAGTCGAAGAGTCCTGACAAGTTATCTAAGAATGCCTGAGATGGCAGTAGTCTCTCACTGTTTTCTGTAATCCTCAGTTATTTTGGGCTGTTTATTTATAGGGTTTAAGTATCTGAAGCAGGATTCATGCTAATTGTTGTATTGATTTGCTGCAGAAGCACATGCTTGCCATGTAAGAGTTCTTATGGAGGGGGAGGGAGGTAAGAGGTGGAGGAGTGATACTATCTGTGAGCTGCCTTGGCACTAAATGTCCTGTCCTCTCACTGCTTCTAAAACATCTGGGAAGGAAAAAAGGCTTATTCTTGGCATTGTCTTCTCTTGATTGTAAAGTGCAAGGAGCTAAATCTTACAGACGATTGTGGACAAGACACTTAGACTGAAAGACTCAAGCAGATAGAGATCACTCCTGATAAACCATATTTGGGTTGGGTAGAGATGAGAGTAATTAAAACAACCTTTGTGATGGACGCTGTTTTGAAAACAACATACAGTCCTAGGAAAGATCTTTACAGTTAAATACTCTGTGACTTTTGTACTGGGCTTTCATTTGACCCTTTCTATCTTCGGTCCTTCAAAGCTCTCTCAGTATCTTTCCTGCTGCTCAGTTTGTTTTTGCAGGTATTGTGCTTTTTACTTAAATGCTGAATTGAAGCTCCTTGCTGATGCTTAGCCTCTGAGGCTAGAATACCAAGCTGGCGCCACACATTATCACAATGTAAAGCAGTTCTTAAGACAATCAAAAGCTACAGTGTTTCTCTGGTGTTCCTGATTAATTATCAATATCGCTTCATTAAGGCTAAATAAGTTACCTTTCTCAGGCAACATTGCTCTGCTCTTCTTGAAAAAGAACTTAAGCTTGGTAAACTGAAGAGATCAGTTGACTTGAGAATCCCAATTCCCTGTGGTTAAGACACAGACATTCTTCCAGCACTTGAACCCAGTGCAGAACCCAGTTTAGTGTGTGGGGAGAGGAAGTCCGGAGGTCAGTGAACCGTTCTGCTAACAATGACCGTAAGAGTAAGTCCTCCTACAAGTAAGCTGTTGAAAAAACCTCAAACTGATTCCCTTGTTAAGTTTTCTTGTTGGTGTATGACTTCTTATGGGAATTGCTTTCCATGCAACTACATACTGTTTACTGACTACTGGTTTAATTCTTTCATTTTTTGTAGAGTCAGATATTAAAGTATCTTCTGTATTTGGATAAACATCCTTTGCATGCATGGACATTGCTTAAGGGTAATACAAATATGTGACTCAGTAGCCAGAACATCTGTGAAGAAAGTTATTGTAGGAGCTCATGATCAAGTGCTTATTAGGCGTCTTGAAACAGACCTTTTGTGATACTTCTGCAGTGTAAGAGTGCTATTTATTTGTGTTGGGGCAGATTGCTTGTGGCTCTTGCATCCTGTATTCCAGGTAGTGAAACTAGACGGTGTGCTTGGGAAAAGCACTGTCTTCTGGACTATGGTACTGCTGCTTTTCATGAGCTGATCCTGATCAAAGGGCTGGGGGAATCTCTTATTCTTGGTGCTTATGGGAGAAGGATAACTAATGTAAGCCAAAAAGTGGCAGATTTTATCAGAAAAAATGGTTATGCTGGGGAAATCATTATAAGTAGGAAATGGAGTGAGATGCCCTGGCACAAGGTGACAAATAAAAGTCAGCAAGTTGTCAGGTCCCTACCTATGCGTTGCCTGCATTAATCCATCCTGGTACCATTGTCTTTGGGTATCTGTTGCTATGATGTTGACTCCCTTTTTTGAGGATTCCTGGCTAACCAGTACTGAAATGAAGATAAGCAGTTCCAGTATCATCTAGTTGTGAATCTGTCGTGTGGCACCACCAGCAGGACCAGTAAAGTCTCATTCTGCCTGAACTGCTTAGTAGTATGTGGGAAGAATTTTAGCTGAAAGTAATGTCTGTCATGGGCTGCTTCTGCTGCTAAAGATGACTTCTGCTTAAGTAGACAATAGATGAGGAAAAATAGGATTAACTAGTAAGAGTGACTTGGTGTATTTTTCCTGTGTACTTACTGTGTACCTAAGGAATTTGACCAATGAATTTGGGTTAATTGCTACCCGTTGAACAATATGGTCTAGCCTGTAAAATCCTGCAAAGGCTAGCTACTGATTTATGCATCCTCCTATAAAAGCAATCTCCTGGTTTTGAGCTAAAAAGGAGTCTCTTAGATGCTTTTCCTTGCAGGCTGCAGTTCTGGGGAAGGTAGACTATTTCTGCTTCTTTGAGTTGACATAAGTATTAGACAAGAGCTCTTCTCTGCATAAAAATATTAAAATCAGCCATCATTTCACAGAATCTTCATGTCCTTGAATTCTCCTGGGAAGGCAACAGTAAGACAACCATCTTCTAACAAAAATCTCATCTCTAAATTCACACTATACTGATTTTCTGTGAGGATTCTGTGTTTCCATTCCTTGGCTTGATCTCTTCCCAGTTCAAGCTGAGCCTTTTTCATAAGTACTTAGCCATCTGAAGCATTACACACCTTCAGAGCTTGCCAGTTCAGAGAACTGACTTGAATAAAAGTCTTTGGGGAAAGTGTCGTTAGCATATGGTGACCTGTTATTTAGGTGGACTAGGCACTCCGACTTTGTTTCCTGCTCTTTAACAATTTATTCAGTAATAGACTTTTAAGGATCCATACTTAGATTTTGGCACTTCTGAAGAAACTTCCATTCCATACTCAAGGATACATGCAGGTCCTGCTTCAAGGCTGTCTCACGTAAATTATCACATAGTAGTCCATTTGTTGATTGCAAACCTGGGCTTCATCCGATTTAGAGAATTTTAAGTGACTCCATTTTAAGAGTAGTGCTCAGTTGAAGATCTCTGCTCTGAAGCAGTCCTCATACTCTGTAATAGAATCCACTTCTGGGTATGAACATGGAGAATGATGAAATCAGCAAGGGATATAAATCTGTGTACTGGAGCCAGATACTGCCGTCAACTTCTTTGCGTGCAAACTTCAGACCTTCCCTCCCTTAAACCTTGCTCACAGGTGTTCAAAATCTGGCTCTGGTTTTACCTACTGAAACTTTCCCTCCCTTTTACCTAGGAATTAACGATGACTAAATTACCCTGCAAACTTTTCTAAAAAGTTTGTGTTGGGCTCCGCTTACAAATGAGGAAATTCCAGTGGTGGGGGGAGAGGGAAGAAGGAAGCTCCTTGGCAGAGACTTCACAGCCAGACTTGGGAATTGCAATGAGCCCTAGTCCTGTGTGAGCCCTAACATACCTGTGCTCTTAGCAGGCTCTGTGTACCCAGGGGGAAGGTAGCTGAATTCAGAGATGGGTTCTGTACAGGACAACTTAGTATTGTTTTCAGATGGTTTGTGTTTTCTTAAGGATAATTTGTGTTTGCATTTTTTTCTTGCTCTTTTTTACTCTGCTTTTATTTTAGGTAACGGTAATGCCTTCTTGGCACTGTGTTGATATCCAAGTGTAACTGCAGTGTGGTGCTTCTAAAAGATCTTTGCAAGAAATTGAGCTACTGTTTCACTGCCCTCTGGCCAACAACTATGTGATATCCAGAGGCTTGTTAGCAATAGGAAACTAGGCTATGCTTATCTTGCTCTGTCACTGAAAATAAGAATAAATAAATAGGAATAAAATCTGCTTTCAGAATTTAAAATTTTTATCTGGCTTAATGGATCAAAACCAGGACAACATTAAACTGACATTTCTCTGTAGTTTGGAGTCAGAAGTCATGTGAAAACAAAAGAATATGCTGGTACTTGAGCTGTAACCAGTAACAGAGGATTGGGCGTTGAAGTAGTATCCATAGAACTGGATTACTGAGTATAATTAGGGTGTTTGAGGGTCTGGTTAATGGCTTCCTCTTTCTACTTGAATTTTAAATAAGAAATTGGCTAATGAAGTTGTATGGGTTTGTAATTGGTACTGGGAAGAGAGAAAAAGTCTAGGAAGCTGGACAAGTTGAGAATGGGAGGGGAGGAGCTGGAATAGTGATGAGGGATGGTAATGAACCAGCAGCCTGGCATGTGAATAAACCTGGGAAGAAGATGCCTGGTGCATGAGCTGGTAACAACATTTGTGTATGTAAGATGTTAGTATAATTGCTAAAGGAAAAAGTCTTTCAAAGTCAATTATAGGAGTGGTCTTTCTGTGTGCAGGAACTGGCAAACTTCAGCTGGGAGGAGCAGACATGACTCCTCAGCTTTAATGTTTTCTTAAAGGTTTCAGTGTTTTCCAAGTAGGTATTGGAAGAGAGCTGATTAAATGTGTAGGACCTCTCTGAATCTTAAGAGACTGGAATTAAAAAAGAGCAAAGACAAAGAGTGAGCAAGTAAGAGTGAGAAACTGGGAGTGTCTGGTTACAAGGAGACTTGACTGGAGAAATGTGTAGAGCAGTCATGGCAAAATCAGGATTGACAAGGATAAGCAAGCTGATTCAGACAGAATTAGGCTAGAATCTTTACTGGCGTCCACATCTTTATTTTTCAGAAGTCTGTGAAATCTTACAGCTAGGCCAGGTATGCAGCTGTTTCTCATGCACCTACAAAACCAGTTTTAATGTGACTGTCAGACGAATTTCTTAAATTAAAAGTTATTTCCTCTTGAGTCACAGTTGACCTAAAATGACTTAGTGTCTGCCTGTAGTCCTATCAAACAAGATAAAATAATTTTTTTTCTAACTTTTCCCTTCCTACTTAGAAGGCTGAATTTCCCTGGATTTCTTAAACTTGATTTTTCCTCCAATTACCTCTTGCTTCCTGGTGTGGACCAAAAAGCTCATAAGAAGTGGGGTGATATGTGATTCAGTGTGTCAAGATTATTACTTTTTTAGGTGAAACTAGGACTTCTCAATGTTTAAGACAGCTAGTGCCTGGGATAACTTTAAGCTTGAAGAGGTTGCTGAGCTCAGGGGAGGGGAGAAGAGAAGGGTCTTTTGCTTCAGAAGAGGCTGCTCCTCAACCGGAAGCCCACTGAAAGTTGCCCTGGCTGCTGCTGCCACTAGTCTTGCTAATATTTAGATAGCACTGAGCTGCTTTTTGTGGGATGGATGCCAACCACCACAGTCTAATCCTCCATTGTTGCTATCTGTCTACCTATTTGTAAACAAACCTCAAGTGGGGTCTGCAGCACTTTATAGCTGTAGTGACTACAGCTCTCATGAGGCTTATATTTGAGTAGAGTGAGGGAGTGTGATTATTTAATGTCGTCTTGTTTGGATGAGAAATGCATGCTGTAATTCCTACATGGGTGGCTGCAGGTGGATGGGGAGAAGTGATTACTGATCCTTCATCTCCTTTGTTCTCTACCAATGCATTAGCTTGCCTGCTATCCCCTCAAGCAGTATTCTATCACATGAGCAGTAAGCAGCCTACCCTTCAGTTGTGTTATTCAATGATAAAGCAAGTCCTGCTTCTTCTGATCCTTCCTACTGGTCCCACTTCTTCCTGGGCTCATCTTTTAGGCCATAGTCCAGGCTGTTGGAAAGGTGGGCAATATCCTCCAACGCACAGAGGAACTTTGGTGTTAGAAAAGCAAATCTTTTCAGTGCGATCAGGCCCAGAAGCCTGGTAGGCTATAGAAGGTATGAAGACCCTGTGCAGAATCTCACTGTACTCTTCCAGATGTGGTGATGGTACAAGTACTACTTACTCTTTGTAGTCTGAAGCAGTCACAAAAAAACTGTATGTGGAAGCTGGTATCACAGCCTGCTTTAAGTCTGTCAACTAAAAATGTCAGTTTGATCTTTGTCCACTGTGAGAAGTCCGACCAGTGAGCCTGGGTATGTGTTTGTACTGAGGCCAGGTCTTAGACCAGACAGAAAGAGATCCAGAAAATCTGAGGAATCCAGATAAAGCCACAGCTGTTTTGCCACAGCTTTCTCAATAACATGCCCTGAAAAGGAAGATGAGAGTCTGCAATAATCTTGCCAATTATCTGTGTCAAAGATTTGTTGTGCAAAGGTCTCATATTTGGTTATATTAAGACTGATACCGTGCTCCCTTCAGGGAGGCAGACAGCAAAAATAGACCAATATGTATGTTGGATATTTTTTTTTTTTTAGCTTCCACTAGAGAGATACATACAAATTGCAGCACAAAGTTAGCCGAGCACTTCCAGACCCCAGTGAGTGCAACTGCAGGGAAGTTAACATGAGGAGTGCTGTGTAAATTTGGACTAGAGGTAGCTACTTGTATGAAAGGCTGTCAGTCCTGGACCAAACAGCTCATGAAGATACCCCACTAACTTGGATGGCTTTTAACTGTGAGGGTCTTGGTGACAATGAAAGTTAACTTCACTTGTGTTTAAGGTGAAATACTGTAGAACTAGAAATGCTCTAAAATTTTTTCCACAAAAAATAAGGAAAGCATGTCTGCCTCTAGCAACAAGGAATCAGCATGAATATTCTGCAGCTCCTCACTGAAAGTGTGAAAAATAGTTCAGTGTAGCTGGAAGCACCCTTTCTGCAAGCTGAAAGTAAACAGACTAAAATAAACAGTTCTATAGTACAAAATGTTGTGAAAAAGCTGTCAACCTGAGAGAGTGAACAGCCTGTATGAAGATCAGTCACTAGTATCTTTCTGCTGGGATGTGGGGATTAAGTGTATGTAACATGGGGGGAAGGGAAGTGCTTTGGGAAAGGAATTTTATATCTTGCTGGTGAAACTCATACCAACAATCTGGGGTAGCATCAAGATACCTGTAAATGTTTCTTCTTTTGAAAACGCCCCTGTTCTTGTTTCCACTTCTACGTACTGAAAACTGCAGACCTCATATCAGCAACCCTGACAGCTTAGTGATGTTCCCCCTCACTACAGGAAAAACACTGAGGTGCTGGAGCATGTCCAAAGAAGAGAAACGAAACTGGTGAAGGGTCTAGAGCACAAGTCTTATGAGGAGCGGCTGAGGGAACTGGAGTTGTTTAGCCTGGAGAAAAGGAGGCTGAGGGGAGACCTTACCGCTCTCTACAACTACCTGAAAGGAGGTTTTAGCGAGATGGATATTGGTCTCTTCTCCCAAGTAACAAGCAATAAGACAAGAGGAGATGGCCTCAGGGGAGGTTTAGATTGGATATTAGGAAAAATTTTTCACCAAAAGGGTTGTCAGCATTGGAACAGGCTGCTCGGGAAAGTGGTTGAGTCATGATCCCTGGAGATATTTAAAAGGCATGTAGATGTGGCACTTAGGGACATAGTTTAGTGGTGGACTTGGGCAGTGTTCATTAACGGTTGGACTCAAGGGTCTTTTCCAACCATGATTCTATGATTCCTTGTAGATCTTGGTGGGAGAGGTTCAGCTGGGAACATCATACAACCCATGGCTGTCATTTCAGTGCGAAAAATACTCCTGACCTCTGTAAACAGATTTTCATGCTAGTGTAATAGTAATATTGCTGGGTAGTTCAGCAGTAGTGATAAAATACAACATCTTACTCCCAAGCTATTGGAAGGCATGTGAACTCCACTTGAATAGGCTAGAAAACCTTGCACACTAACAACTTGCTAGTTTGAAGTGGTGTTGCATAGTTCAACTCTGCAGTAAGTGGCAATGCTGTAGTGATGCTTGACCTGATTTTTTTTCCTTTCAAATTCAGTGATCAGCAGCTCAGTTACTTTGAAGAAAAATGCAAGTAACTACTGTAAAGGAATCCTGTCTGCAGAAATGGGAAAATGTATTTATTCTTCAGTGTATACAGTAATGCTTTTCTGAAAGTTGTCTGTCACTGACAGCAGATGATGGCATTAAAGCTAACCATGGTGCAGCTTACAAGAAACTTTCATTCTTGCCTCACACGAGCACTTTATCTTAGAACTGTCTGCAGCTCTTCCAACTCCTGAAGCAACCGGTACACACATCTTGTCTGTTGTGGAAAGGTTTTTTTTCATATAGTTAGATAGTCATATTAAGTTACTTTTTTTGAGGTGGGAGCAGGAAGCAAAGAGTTAGCTTCATACCAGCAGAACTGAAATTCATATTTTGAGCCTTCTGTGTACAGCAGGTTCTTCCATTTGTGATTCAGAAGGACTTCAGTAGTGGGGAAAGCTTCTCTGCTACTGCCTGTGCTGTCCCAGAAAGCTTTGACTGTCTGACAGTCCAAGGAAGCATTGTCCGGCACTTAATTCATACATAGGGCAAAACTCTGCGGGTGGTTACCCTTACAAAACTGAGGGAAGCATTTGGTTTAAATCTAAGTAGAAAGATGAGAATTACTGTAAACACTGTAAAATACAATGCAAACAGAACTGCAGAACAAAGTAATGAAACAATGACTCTTTCCCTTAGGGAGTTAGAGGGAAAAGTTTATTTTTTTTTTCTGACTTGTGACAGGAGTTTCAGTTCTGTTTTGTACATCCTTTTCTGATTCTTTCCCTCTTGCTCTAAATTCCTGGCTGGCATATTTCTCTTCTTGGTTAGCAGGACTGTTTTTTTGTTGTTCTGAATTTAAACCTTGCCTTAGACTTAATATTTCTGTTTGGGTCCCTGTAGGATCCACCAAGGTGGTTTTGGCACTTGAGGCAGTGAGTGTTAAGAAGCCAAGCCTGGAATCCTTATGATGACAAAAGTACCCCACTGGAGAGCTATTCTGAAAAGTCTCTGCTGGCCTGCTAAAACAAGAGTTAAGATTTCTAAATGGTGTCTTTAAATGTAATAAATTTGACTTGTAAAAAGTTGAGTCTTTGAAACTACATGTCTGCAGATCAAACATGTGCAATCTTATTGTCAAATACCTGAATGTATTGGTAGGTGGACATCAACACTGGAGTGTTCTGTAGTGGGGGTAAAGAGTACCTACCTCATAGGTATTAACTACACAGGTAATACTTCTGCTAATGAGTATGTGTCTTTATTTATTGTTGCCTCTTATCCCTAGATTTACAGCCTATGGATTAGCACAACCTCTATGATAATAGGAAAACCCCCTTTCTTTTTAAGAGTACTGGAATAATGTTAGCCATAAATGTTGAGAAAGCTGCTGTTTTCACAGTATCGGCAACATGAGCCACTCTGTACTTAATATGGGAACACGATATTATGTATGAACAAGGTGAATTTCCTGTCTTTTTTTTTTTCTTTCTTAATTTTCATGATCTTTGACACTTCAGAGGAGTAAGAGTGTAAATAGGAGCAACCTCCTTTATTATTCTGTATAGCTGATGGGGCCAGAACCAACTCTGAACATGTCTCTGGAGATGGCAAGGTAGGATTATAGAAGGAGACATGTCAAGATAGTTATGTCCCCAGACAGTAACAATATTGCTTCAGAAGCTTTGACACTGAAATGTTGATAGTACATGTAAAGTCAAATGAAATGGGGAGCAGCCCCTGATGCAACCGTCTTCCCCTGAGAGTTATCTTTGGTTAATTATTTTCTTTGGATCATGTAGGGGTAAGAATATAGTTAAGAAAAGCAAGCCCTTTAATGTTCACAGTACCTCCTTTTTTAATATCCCTCCTGTGCAATGGAATTTCAGTCCTGGCATTCAGTTAGTATACCTATACTGATGGGCAGCCAGCCCTTGCTGGGTTTTGGACTAATGAGCTCAGCTATGTCTAATATCTACTTCTTGGTTCTGCTGTTGGCAGCAGTAACAACCACCATAATGAAGGCTGGATGCCAGCTTCAATCTGAATGCCTCTTTCAGCATTTTAGAAGAATTGATTTAAGAAGGGCTGAAACTTGTGGAGCTATGGAGTTTAATGGGTGGCATTGTCCATCCTGGAAGATCTACAAGAACAAAACATTTGTGGTCTAAGGAGTGCCTTTGTACAGTTTTATTTCTATTGGAGCTCAACTCTGAAGATATGGCTGCCAAACTGTGTTTGTAAACTATGTTTAATCATCATGTCTCCTCATGTGATGACCTCCTATCAGAGTAGAGCAGTTCCAGAGATGGTAGATCTTCACACACCTGCCTTGTTTACAGTAACAGTGTCTAATACATAAGTCTATGAGTGAAGTGAGACACTTCCTGTGGTATAGACTAGATAGTGGGGAAAAAATATCTGGCTTGATGTAAGTTCAATTGTATTTGTTTTGCTGTGTGTGCTTACCTAATGTGCCTTGTGTGCATGCTAAAGGGAACTGATGGTACCCAGGAGACAGTGTTCAGAGGGTTTCAAAGCCATCTTTGGTAAGAATTGATATCCACTTTTTGTAGTGGACAGTGGGCAGTCTCTGTCATGTACAGAAGGTTTTTGTCTTACTGGGGAGAATGAGTGATGACGGGAGGAGAAAAGGTGTTTTATATCTTATTGTCAGTTTGGGATGTTTAGAAAGCTTATCAGCTGACTTGGAGACTCCACTTAACGTAGGTGCCCTGGTCTTCAGCAATAATACTGTGGAAGGAAAGGGCAAAGTACTTTGAGTGCTTGAGAGAAAGATAGCATGAGAAGGTGCTTAAGAGAAAGGGATGTGGATGAGATGGTATCTGGTAATGAAGCCAACTTTTAATGGAATTGGATTTAAAGGGAATACCTTTATAGCTATTGGGCTACTGATGGAAATGCAATAGAGAATTTGTACTTATCAAATAGGTTATTCATTTAAGAATGCTTCAGCAAACCTTGATTGTAATCGGACATACTTGCAGTTAATGTGTATCCTTGCATTACATAGCAAAGACTTGAGAAACTTACTTGATATCAAGACTCTTCTGCCCTTTGAAACGAGGAAGAAGTGTTATGCTGTTCATTACAGCATAGTGAAAGGTATTACTGTCATGTTGGCAAATGCGCATTCGTAGAAACTTAGAGACAGGGAAGGGTCTTGCACTAATGTTCTTGAGAAGCAATAGGCCCCAGCAAAGTTCTGGTGGAATTATTAGGAAGGAACTAAATGTAGGTGGAGGGGAAGATTATTGTGGATTACACAACTGGATCTAATTGCATCTTCTAACACCTCAAGAGCTCAGAACTGATGACCCCAATTTCCATCTGTCTGCAGTACTCCAAGCTCTTGTAAATGGGGAAGAAACTTTCTTAGGCTGACTGCGTAGCCAGTACTACTAAAGGTAGTACAAGGGGAGAATAGGGTCAAGAAAGTATTCTTTCATAGCCACTTTTTGTATGTGGCTGAACTTCCATGTGAGTGCACAGAACTCTACAAATCCTGGAACTGACTCTTAGTGGTTTATACAGTGGAGGGTAAGAAAGCATGTACTTCTATCTTCTCTATGATTCAAGAGAATCAGGGCCAAGAGGATTTGCCCCAGATCATGAAGAACACATGCAGTGGTTTAAAGCATTCAGCATGATAGCATTTGTATAAGGATAGGGATCGCTTTTTTTAGAAATCTTGCTTGAGATACTGTCCTTTGTTAAAGTATGCACCTGACATTACTTCAACCCTTTTGCTTTCCTGAGAGCTTCTTCTGAGGAAAACATCTCATTACAATGGAATAGCTGACTTCTCACCTTCTAGTGACAGCACAAAGTTGTGACCCTGCTACATTTGCTAGAGGAGAACAGCAGCCTCAACTATCATTATGACAAACTAAACCGGGGGATATGGTTACTCAAAGGAGACTAACTTGGCATAAATTATATGGAAGGGTGTTTTGAGTTTGTTTTCAAGTTATGCTGAATAAGCAGAGGATTCACTAAACCAGAAAGACTGGATCGGGTTATTAGACAATACAGTTTACTAAAGACAAGATCCCACCTTTTATGTCAATGGAAGTTTTGCCGTCATTTTCTTTGGGACAAGAAGTTCATTGCCTGACTATGCAAACATCTGGATTTTCTATCTGGTTCAACATGTATAGTAGCAAAGCTAAAGAGAAAAAATAGTCCAAGTTAAACATGCCTTCTCTTGTCAATGTGTTTGACAAATTAAATTTAATCTCAAGTTTGTTCTAGGCTTACATGTCATCTTGGCTGCAAGAATAATCTGAGTATAGGAGAGTGAGCTTTGACAGAAACTGAAGTAATGTTATTTCAAAGGAATTAAATCAGTCTCTACCTTAACATTGCCAAACTTACTAGAAAGGTTTAGAAGTGTGTTAGCAATGTGAGACTTGAGCTGAAATTTCTATTTTGTGTTTTAGGGTTTTGGTTTCCTCCTCTTAGTTGATCAGTATACTGATCTGTGGTACAATTTAGGAGATGTTTAAACTTGATGTTTATAAAATCAAAGTCACTTTTTATAAAGGTGATATAGACATGTGGATAAAAATTCTGTAGAAGAAGGGATTATATGAAAATCTGAAATAAACTTCTTGCCCTTGATGTCTCTAGCATTTACCTTCCCACAAGTCAACTGTAGTTAAACACTTGGATAAACTTGCACCTCAAAAGTAAAAAGAGATAATTTTAAAAGTTCACTCCCTGACTGCAATGGCTTTTTCTGTTAAACACAACAACAAAAAAGCCAGTAGAGCTTCTCTGTGATGTCAGATTCTAAGGGTTTGTCCTGAACCATTTGTCCTAGGTGGGCTTTTCAAATATGCTGTTAGGCAACTTGTTTGGATCTAGTACCTCATCTTCTAAAAGCAGAGCACAGCTGCTGCATCATATTTGGGAATCAGTTTGTGTTGAAAACCAAAGTGTTTCCTAGCTAGAAGTCATCTAGCAAATGAAGCATCATACTTGAGCGCTCTCCTTCATTGTAGTGACTTACACAAAACAAAGATTGAGGGAGGATAGTGGGGGGAAGGGAGAATCACTGTAGAAAAATGAGGTTTCTAGCCTGTAGGGGCAGAAAATTGTCTTGAATTCAGCTCATAGAAATACATCTAGAATTTGCCTGCTTTGTGGTGTGATCCTATATGTTTGCCCAGCCTTCACCATCCTCAAGCACAAGCTGTGTTCTTTGAACCCATTCTTGTTTGCACAGCTGGGGGCCTGGGATTGAAACATAAGTGATGCTTTAACTTAGGCTGGATTCTTCTTCACTTTGCAGGTGGGATGACTCAAAGAATAAAAGTATTACAGTATCCTTCTTGTAAGTCCCTCCTGTCTGGGGAAGGTGCTGTGCTCTTCTGAAATTTGTTGGGAAAGCCTTAAGTCTTGGTATAAAACTGTAGGGTGCTAGAAAACACCCACACAAGGACTGGAACTTAAGATGCAGTACTTCATGAAACTTGGGTTTAAAAACATATTGTTAAACCGAAGTCATCCAGATGCAAGTGAAATACAACTTGTGAGCATTTCCAGAAAGGGACTATTAAAATAAATCTTCCTCCCCATGTGCCAAAACACATGACAGACTTCCCAGGGAGCTCACTTAGAAAGCCTTTTTTCAGTAGATAGGTTCTGAGGCTGCACGGGCACTTTCAGGACAGAGGCTGGACACCCTGGTCAGCTGTTGAGAGTTGTGGTGGCTCTGGCTGGTTGATATCTTTCTGTACATGGAAGACTTCAAGTCCTGATGGTCCCATCTCTGCCAGAGTTTCTAAGGCTTTCAAACTTTCTCGTATTTTTAGAAGCTAAGCTTTTGGGACTCTGGCTTAGAGCAGGATCTTTGACACCTTTGAGGCCTGCTAGGCTTTTGGTTCCATGGCAGGAAACTTGGCTGAAGTCCCAAACCCATGGTTGAAGTCCTTGTGCCCTGTAGGCAATCTGCCATGGGGCTGAGAGTGTAGTCATGATTAAAACTGGGACTTGGCTCCAGCCCTGTCTCTAGTATGGCTGGCTGCACCAGTTTGGAGGCTGAAACCAAAGCATAAATCTGTGAGGTTAAAACTAGGAAATGTGAAATGATGCTTTCCAACAGCAACAAAATTGTCCAGAAGTTTATAGTCTCCTCTGCTGTGTAAAATGGTATGGTTTTCCTGGGGAATTCTCCCCAGGAAGGACTTGCTCATTTGTACCTAAGACTGGACAGTCTGAGTGCTTAGACAAATGGGTGGGTGATCTGTGCCATATGAACATACCTAGATTGATCACTTTTTCCAAAGATGTATTCTAAGAGTCTTCAAACTTGAAGTCTGCCAAAACAGGAGTAAGGCATTGCACATGCTCTTTTCTTGATCTCTCTGCTTCTCAGTTTTGTTAGGCAGCAGCCTGCAGTCCTGATCGGAAGTGAAGACACTGTTTAGTGGAGGCGTCTCTGCTTTGGTCTGTAGTGGAATATTGTCTTCCAGATTTGTTTCTTAATAGAATTCCACTTTCTCATGTTCATTTCACTCGTGTCCCTTGCTCTCCCTTTCCCCTGAAGTCTTGCTAAGGCATGTTAATCTGGACTGCAATGCTTTGGCCATTTTTCGTTACCTCCATCACAAAGGGCTGTGCTGTTCTGTTTGTGCTTATAATGTACCCAGATGGTGAATAGAATGAGTGACCACCAAGCTCATTTTCACTTGTGGGGTCAGACCTTTCTCTGCTAAATAACACAAGTGTTCCCAGCTGCTGTGCAGCTGCAGGGAGTCTGCTTTCCTTCACAGGCATTAAAAACCCTTTAATCAGTGTTTGTTGTTTGTCAGCAGTGGTGTTGAGGTGTGGAGAAAAAGAACAGATATGCTTTGTTGGCAAAGTTAACTTTGTTCTGACCTCTTATCTTCCCTTTTTCTTTTCAAGTCTGAAGAAGCAGAAAGTAGTTTGGGAAGTGGTTTCTGCAAGCACCTGTGTAAATGTATTTGCTAAAGGAGGTTTATGTCCTTATACAGATACAACATTTGACATAAAAAGATGCTCTGAGAGCTGCATTGAACTGGAAGCTCTTTAGGGCAAGGACTCAAGTTGGTTGGTGTAGGAGCTGTGCAAGCCTCTTTAATGTAAGCAAATACTATGAAAATACAAATACTGTTGTCTAATACTAGTGTTACTTACATTTTAGTATTGAGTCTACATTCAAGGGGTCCCATTTGCAATCTTGTCAATTTTAGTATTTATCTGGAAAATAGATTGTTCCTGCTAGTTTTTGTGGGTTATTTTGTGGGGGGTTGTGTGTGGTTTTGGGTTGTGTGTTTGTGTGGTGCTGTTGTGGTTTTTTAGTTCTGCTTTTAATAGTTCTTCTACTATTAAAAAAACCCAAACCCAAAAAACCCGATAAGCCAGTGACACCATTTCCAGTCTCATTTGTTTTGGATGTAGTCTGTTCTGAAACAAATGGGAACACAGATATCAAGAAGTGGCTTTGAGAAATCTCGGGGCTAAAATAATTGTTTCCCTCTTCTTTCCAGATGACGCTTGGAAACCTGCTGGTGCTGCACATGTTTACAGGGTTACTTTTTCCCTCAGTCCAGATCTGTTCATGTTGCGTGTCTGTGTGTACAGCACCAAGCACTACTCTGTTGATTCTGTTTTTTGCAAGGACTGTTTGTGGGGGTGTCCTGAAGCTGTTAGGACATCAGGCTTTGATCTGAGCTTCAAGGGTCATAATAGGACATCTGCTGTTCAAGTCAGGATACTTTATCTTGCTACTCTTCCCCTGAAGGGACCAGTGAATCACGTTACTGCCTCACCTGTGTTTGGGGAAGGTCAGTACCAGGTGTCTGGGCACCCTGTGCATGTTGCTCACAGCCCTCTGCCTGGCTCAGCAGACCAAGATGCCTTCAGTGACCAAAGTGTTCTTTTGGAGCAGGTCTGTGCTCCTTGGAAAAGCAGTGCCTGCTTGCATGAAGTGGGAATAAAGAACTGGGAATGAGTAATTTATGAATCGTAGTCCTAGCTGTTAAGAGATTCAAGTGCTCTCCCCATGGGCAGACACATTTCAGTGTGTTTCTTCTTCGGGTAGCTGAGGCTGTTTATAAAGGAGGGCAGTTGTCATGCTTTCAGACAGGCAAAATGCTAGAAAGAAAACTCTGCTGGACAGCAGGGGATGGACACTCAAAACAGCTAGTATGTTAAATGACTCTGGATGCTCTGTGTTGATCAGTTCTGTAGCATGAATGCTTACTAGTAAGAAATGGGACAAAGAATCACTATTTTAATCTCTGAAAGCTGGCAGGGCTGCCAATCAAAGACAAGGGCTCTGAGCTACAGTGGAGCGGGTGTCCTACTGTAAGGGGGATTTTTTTGAAGCCCTTCGGTAATATCTCCAGGAGATCCAGCCTTTCTGGCAGTACTTTCTGATCACGTGAGAAGAACCCTGATCAGACAGGCATGATCCTGGATCCTTCTGGAAATTAATGCAGACTTTTACAATTATAATCTAGCTGAACAAAACAAGCACCATCTTGTGCAACTACGTAAACCATAAACTTTTTTGGCAAGGCAGGTGTGGCATCTTCAGTGTCTGGAAAGCACCTAACATGCTGTGTGGGCTCCCTACTGTAATCCAAATTACAAACACTAAAAAGGCTTTGATTTTTTTTTTTTTTAATATATATATATATATATAACATGGTTCTCGGCTTAATTTGGGTAGGCAAGAACTTCATAGACTGCATTGGGGTGCTCTGCATGTTTTCTCAGGCCCTCATAATTAATCAATGCCAAGCTGTTCCTCCTCATCCCTCTGCGCGAAGGCACTGGAGGAAAGCTGTTCAATAGCCTTAGGTTTAGCTCATTTGTCAGCCCTGAGAAGGATTTTCTATTCTTCAGAGATGCCCTTTCTGGAAGGAGGGGCATTCCTGGCCTGCAAGTCCCCTCTATACTAAGTATTTTGGTACAGGCTGCAGAAGGCTTAGGGGAGTTTTCATGATACAAGCTGACTTTTCAGTAAGTTCATAATTTGGTTTCATGCTGGGAACCAATAGCTTTTTTGGTGTACCTCTGGGTAATTCTGATCTGTGGAACTCAGCTTCTGACAGAAGGAATTGGCAAAAAGTCTCATGCCAGTAGCTCAAGCCCTCAAAGTTGTGATAAATGGCAGATGCATGCATTCCTTCTAAACCAGAATGGCTTCTGTGTTTAACTGAATACTTAATCGCTATATGTGCACTATACTGTGCTATCAGGCAGCTCTGCTTTTAAAGTCTGTTTATACAGACAGCTGAAAAGCCTTGCGAGCCTTTCAGGGTCTCTGACATCACACTCTGGGAGGAAGCTTCAGCATCTTCAGTTTGCTGCTTTTTGCTGTGTGTTTACAGTCGCTGGTGATCTTTGCACCTTGGGGGCTACAGAAAGACATTACTGTAGCCAGACCTGTTCCAAGCTAACTTGTGATACTCCAACCCCTGACAAGAACTGGACAAAAATCTGGTCCAGCTTTACAGTGTTTTTATAGTCTACTCCAGGTCTCTATAAACCATTTAAAATTGCCTTCAGGTTTAAATTTTCCAATTTCCCATTTGGAACAGGTGTTGCCAGGTTATAGAAAGTGTTGCAGAAAAGGAACAAAAACATTTTAAAAACTTGGTGCTGTTACAAATTTTGGCAAGTCTCTGACAGATGAGATTTAAAAAAAAAGTTTGCCCCACTGAAATTAAAAGTGCAGATCTTGCTTACTTTTCCCAGCTGTCATGTTTACATAGAGGTTTTAGTAATGCATGAGTCTTCAAAAGATCCAGCAGTACAGAGCTAATATGTTTTTATATGAAACTATGCAACTTCTCAATTGTTTTTCATCTCATTTAATTGGGGAGATAAAGAAGGTGAAGAATTTTTTTTTAAAATGTCAAAAAACAAATTTCAGAGATGCATGTTCTTGGAGTGGTTAAAAACCAACCCAAACTAGGCTTCAGGCAATGTTTTTTCAACAGCTTTAACCTCAAAGCATAGAGCAGACAGCTTTGTAGGCAACTGTAACACGAAGGTGATTATGGCAGTGACTCACACTTCCCTGTAAGGCATCCAGCTATCAACACACTTGGAGAGCCGTGGCTTTGTGCATGCAGGCAGGATGTCAGTCAATGTCCACTTGCCAGCCAGCCCCGAACTGCTGAGCTCATACCTGCTCTGACAGCAAGCTGGGATATTGGTGTATTAGAGAGCAGCTCTGGTCCCCCCAGGCTTGTAAGAGGCTTAAGAGATGGGAGCTTGGGAAGGGGAAGTGCAAGGCAGGTTTAACTTCCCTTTTCTTTGCTTAATCCTCATGGGACTTGTTTCAAGAGTCCCCTGAAATCTTCCTGTGAGCAGGTGGTTGGGTTTGGATAATAGTTAAACATCTGACTGACTAACCACTAAGCCGGGTAGCATGGAAAGTGGAAGGAGCTGCTACTGTCATGTCCTGCTGAAACTCTATGCCAATGGTTATGGAGAGGACTAGGAGTCAGGGTCCTCAGGAAGACAGTATGACTCTCAGAAAGAGACCTGGGTTGCCCTATAGCCAGCTCAGAGTACAGCTGAGGCTACAACAGTAAACTACTGCCAGATGTTGAGATTTGCAGGGAACAAGTGGACAGAAAATGGGGACTCATACGTGTCCATTGTGGGTTTCCTCATCTCCAAAAGACAGGGCAGAATCCAAGCTGTCTTCAGAGAAGGGAAACAGCAGTGATGGTGCACAGAGGAAGTCTTCTGGGCAAGGAATTGGGAGACTGGGGTAGTTCACATTGAGAGACTTAACAAGAAAAGAGTTTACACAAAACAGGCTGCATCTGGACTGAATGCTTGGGAAGAAGAGGTATTCAGAAAGATGACAAATTCAGACTTCTGAAAGGAAAAAGCTTTTCACATCATGTGCAGTTAGATTGTGGGATGCATGGAATGCAGTTGCCAGCTGGGCAGGATGTCACTGGGAAAGAACAAAATGTGGCTTTAGGAGTGTGCAGGTATGCTGTTGCAGGTGGTATCCACAGATGACATAAGTAATGCTTTAACAAATAACTTGTGATATAAAGCTGGCCACATCCATGGTTCAACCACCAAGTTCCTCTGTCCTCGGTGATAAGTTTCTTGCACCTCTGACTAAAATTGTCTAGTACCAGATGCTGTTTGTGGCAGGGTGCTGGGCAATCTGGGCTGTTGTGACTCAGTATTGCCCTTCCCGTGTGGGTTGTGTTTGGCTTTGCACATCTTATGTTTTCAGAGGTGAGGCAGAGTGAGTAATGTTTCCGTTCTATTAAAGAAAATGGAATGGCAAAGACCCTTTTTTTTTTTTTTTGTTTTGTTTTGTTTTGTTTAAGATGTACGTCTTTCATTTTAAGTCCCCTTCAGGCAAAGTCAGCTTTGGTAGGTAGCTTAAACTGCATTATAGACCATATTGCTATTGTCATAAAAACAAAATACACTTGTTTTGTTTTGGGAAAACAAACAAAACCAATATTTTTTTTTCACTTCCTCCAGTTTTTAATAAGTGACCGTGACAGAGACCCTCAGTGTAACCTGCATTGCTCCAGGTCCCAGTCCAAACCCCTCTGTGCCTCTGATGGCAGAACATACGAGTCAATGTGCGACTACCAGAGAGCCAAATGCCGGGAGTCAAGTCTGAGTGTGACTCATCGTGGCCGGTGCAAAGGTAGGTGAATTTCAAATACCTTTGAGGGGAAGAATGGGAGTCCTACCTCATAAAAAACTGGATTCTTAGACCCTTGAGTTTAGTACCATGCTCTGTGAGTAATCTGATTGGAATTGTACATTCGTGTGAGCATGGGTATCTGGGTTTAGGTGGCAGGAGTAAGAACAGACTGAATTATCAGTGAAAGAAGGCAAAGAAGCCAGACACATCACTGAAAAAGGCCAGAATATGTGGCTGCAGAGCTGAAGGAGCTGGCCCCATGGAAATGCAAAATCAAATCCTGAAAGAGCAGCTCTTTCTTGCTACCTATGCTGGTGAGGAACTGTGATACCTTCGAGTGATAGGAATGTGGAGTGGGGAAGAAGTACAGTGCATGTTAGACGTCTAGTCCCTTTTCAGATGTACACAGCCTTTCTGTGCTGAGCTAATTAAGAAGACGGAATGCATGCAAGGCTTTACATGGCCTCTTTTCTGATTGTTTGCTGTTACACATCTACTTTTAAGTGAGAATATTGTTTGTCTCTCAATTCAGCTCTTCTTCAGCATAGTCCAAAGATGAAGTTGAAACTTTTTTAAGGAATATTGGTGTCTTGTCACACAAATGTTTTGCTTCTACAGTGAAGTGAAAAATCAAGTTGAGTGCATTTTCTGAGAACACAATTGTATCAGAGGGCAGATGGCACAGATGTTTTTAGCAATTGGTTAAAGTGACAGGAGAGACTCATTAAAATCCCAGTGGAAGGATAAATAGGTGTATATTTAAGCCTAGCTTTTGTTTATAAAAGCTTTTTTACTATTATAAAAATACCTCTTTGTCAGAATTATGTGTCCTAAAATGGAAATCGCTTCTCAATGTATTGACAAGCTTTATAGTTCAGGTGAATTATGAGCATGACCCCAAATATTGCTCTTTTTATAGACAGTTTCTTATTGGAAAAAAAATTACTTGTATGATTTTAATTTTTTTTTTCTCATTGCTGGGTTGCTTTATGGCAGCTTCTCTTCTTTTGAATCATGCTGCTTTCTGAGTACTGAAAACCCAGAAGCTTTCTTCTCAGGGCCTGAGAAGCAGTTGAACTGTTCTTGCAAGTGATACATTTTTGAGTGTCACAATAAGAAGTGGTAGGGTGGGAGTCCTGCTTTTGCTTTCAACACTTGAGCAGAGTGGCTTAGATAAGCAACTCCATGGCTGATGGCATGTAAACTGGCACTGTTCAGTTACTTAAAACATGGGATCTGAAATGTATTACCTCCATGTACAAAAGTGTCTGTTTCTGGAAGTAAGAAAATGTTGACTGCCAAACTACACAGCCTACTGTATATCGTGATTGCAAAGAGTCCCAAAGAAGTAACTGAAGACTTTGTCTTAAGCAAGGTAAGACATACTTTCCTTTCTGCTCTCTGACACAGCCATAATGTTTAGCTGAAACTACTCACATTCTCCTTTCCTTTTTCCTCTTATTCTGTGGTACTATACAGTACCTAATAACCAGGGAGTGTTTGACAACTGCCAAGTCTTGGTTTTAACCCATTAACAGTCCCATGAATCACTGGGAAGTAGGAATATTCTTTTAACTATCACATTCAAATTTAACCTTTCTGGTTATTTCCCTCTGTGCTGCTATTGAAAGGTATTTTGTTTTTCTAGTTGCATTAGGAATATGACCTCTAGTTGCTCATAAAGATCATGGTTCTTGGCAAGTACAGACAGTTGTGAGACAGGTGAGCCTAACTACTACAGGAGGTTGGCCAGGTCTGTATCTTGTACTCACACAAAGGAAAGTATCAACAGCAGTGTTCGAGCACCTTCTGCTGTAGTAGGGCACCAGGTTTACCCTGAATGGCTTTCATTCCTTCTGCATGATTGAGATGCTCTACAGGTGAACTACTATAGAACTGGAAGGGATCAATCCATGGGCCATCGAGCCCAGTCACATGCAGTTGTGATAGATACTGTATCCAACACTTTATCCTTATGAAATGAGCAGTTCTAACTTGTGCTTCCTTCTCTGAGGTGGGAAGAAAGCCAGGTGACTAAAATAAGGTAAAGAGGAAGTATATTGTGGACAGCAAAGCATAGTTTTGCACCCCAGATTACAATAGGTTTCCAATTTCATATGCCGATAACTTGAACTGTACTTGTGTCAAGGCAAGCAGAATGGTTTCTATAGTGTGAACAGAACCTTTTTGATTCAGCTAAGGACCTTTAAAGATTAAATCTTGCCAGCCCTTTGGGAACTATAACTCTTATTCAGCTCTTGCTCCTTGCTAGCTTCCTCATGTGCTTTTCAATGAAATTCCTTCAGTGCTAAATTATCTTAACTCCCTCTGAACCCTCACTCACACATCACAAAGGGTTAAAAGTCAGGAGTAGCTTAAAATGATCAGACTGTGGCATCCATGACAAATGGAGCCTCATTGATGAGAATCCAGAGAATAGTTCCAGATGGTGTAACTGCGTGAAATACGCAGCCAAGCACTTCTACCTGGATCTTTTGTTAGCAGACATCTTAAGATCTAATGTCACATAAGAGTTCTGCCTCAAAACTTTGCAGGGATGAAGGACAAATACTTGTTAAATGAGTCTTGGCAAGCTGTCAAGATCGTGCAGTGATTGTTAGGGTACATTGGGTATCTGTGACTTAAAACACATTTCTTTGTTAACTGGTTGGTTTCTAGGAACTTGTTTGGCCTATTGAATTAAAAAAAAGGGATGGGAGTGTTCTAAAAACTTCCCTTTAGACTTGTAATGATTGGTTTTTGAAGTCTTCTGATAGGTTTATTCTACATAGTGACTTGTGATCTAAGAACAAGCTATCTGTAAACTACTGGTCAGAATTGTAACAGGGATCTTCAGTCTTTCTCCAGGGACACATGGGTGAACACAACTTTGGCTAATGTCCTGGGAAGGGAAGGGAAGTCTCCTTCTGCCTAATGATGGGGTTGTTTGAAGGTAGTCTTTTTCCTCCACCTACGGTTCTTGTTGGACAGGAGATAGTATTTTGAAATAATTTTTAGTCCACTTTCTAGATCCATGTGTTTTGTCTTTGAACTTTCTTATTCCTAGTCAAGGGAGTGGGTCCCTCCTTGGCAGCAGTTAGTCAATAAAATCTTAAATGATGCTTTCAATCACTTTGCAAGTTTAGTCATGTTTTTAGGTATGCTCCAAATAACTTAGGGAACTCTGGAGTAGAAATGGTATGTGGGTATCAAAGGAGGAGCAAAGCATGTTGTTGGAGATTCCAGGTGTAGGACTTGTCAGAAATGAAGTGGAAAACAGTGGGGAGAGTGAAGAATGATTGACTCCCTGTGGGACAGATGGGCATGTGTTTGTAGTTTGCTCAGGTTCCATTTTTTTGCCTGTTTTATGCAAAGACAAAGATCATTGGCTGGAGTAAATGGGTATGAATCTGCTGACTTCAGTGTAGCTGGACTGCTTCGTGTCTGGTGGGGACCTGGCCTGTATGTGAGACAGTTACCTAATGAAGCTAGAAATAGTTCACAAGCTGCTTGGATCAATTTTTGCCCTTTGAGCTTTTGATAAAAACAAAGTAGAATTTAAATTAAATAGCTAAATTTTGGGGGTTGCATCATATAGATTTACTGCTAGTGTTGTGTGGATGTCTTGAGATGTTTTACTTTATATTAGTAGAATAGCTTGGGTCTTTATACCATGATGCCTAGTGTCAAAACTGCCTCTGTCTGTTGAAGAGAGGATGCTGGAATTCTCGGGGCCCATTCAGGAGTGCACTGTGTATATTATGAAGGACACAGTGGTCTCATTTGAATAAACTGTTCATGAATAAGATCAACCATGGTAACTAGCCAACTTCATTGCAAAATCCAAAATGATGTGCACCTGCATTTGGCTGCACCTCGATGACTGTGTCAGTTTTGGGCCCCTCACTACAGAAGGGACATTGAATTACTCGAGCGTGTCCAGAGAAGGGCAACAAAGCTGGTGAAGGGTCTGGAGCACAGGTCTGATGGGGAGCGGCTGAGGGAACTGGGGGTGTTTAGTCTGGAGAAGAGGAGGCTGAGGGGAGACCTCATCGCCCTCTAGAACTACCTGAAAGGAAGCTGCAGAGAGCTGGGGATGAGTCTCTTTAGCCAAATAGTAAGCGACAGGACAAGAGGGAATGGCCTCAAGTTGCACCAGGGAAAGTTTAGACTAAATGTCAGGAAACATTTCTTTACAGAAGGGGTTGTTGGGCATTGGAATGGGCTGCCAGGGAGGTGGTGGAATCCCCATCCCTGGAGGTGTTTAAGAGTCGGGTCGATTTAGAGCTTAAGGATATGCTGTAGGTGGGAACTGTCAGTGCTAGGTTGAACGGTTGGGCTAGATGATCTCCAAGGTCCTTTCCAACCTAGATGATTCTGTGATTCTGCATTCTGCAGATTAGGCCACAGATGTCAAAAACATCACTTGTAGTTCACAGTCTAGTTGCCAGCTACCAACTCAAGAAAGAATTTTCTTTAAAAGGCAACTTTCTGAGCTGCAGTAAATCTGTCCTAAGATATTTAAAATCAAAATATTAAATGGCTCTGTTTTTAAAGAAGTCACCCTGTTTAGGTTTTTCGCCTTATGTGAGGGGAGAAATTCCTATTTTGTCTGGACCATGAAACTGAAATGTATTAGTGGTATTCTGTTTTATAAGCTTAGTGTTTGATACTCCAGAGAACATTTTTAAGAAGAAGGAAGGAAGAGTTCTGAAACACTCAGATTCACATATCTATTCTGAATTTCAATTGTTAATCTACATCATAACATCATGCTTCAGTAAAATTTGTAATGCATCTGATTTGGGGTGAGCTATTTGGCAGCTACTTCTTGGCACTTATGTAATATTTTACATTTTCTAATTAACAAAGCAGAAATAGCAAGGTGAAGTCATCCCACTGAAATCACATGTTGATGCAAACATTATAAAAATACCAGCCTGTAGAGTGAGGAAGAAAAGGATTGACAGTCCTTTTAAAAACAAAACTGGTAAATGTTCATATTAAAGGCACTGTTTTTACTAGTACTGAACTGTGAAATGACAGACAAAAGAGACAGCAGTATGCACACACCTGTCCAACCAGGGTGGTATATATGTGGTTATTCCAAGTTAAGGCTGTGAAAGGACGGGCATGACCTTTGGAAATTAATAAAGGAGGATGGGAGAAGTAACCAGAGCTGAGCGTTCATGAACAGGAGAAAAATTGTCTTGTCTTCTCTACCCTTCAGCAACAATCTGTGAAGAGACATCGCTTGAGCCAAGGGTTGAATTGCAACACAGGATGCAGTGGTGTAGTGGTGGTGTGCTACGCAGCGTGATAGTAGAGTTCAATCTATGAAGGCCAGTTAAAATTGCCAGGAGAGACATAGTCGCCTTAGCAGTAACATGTTTATATTGTCTTCTCCTTATAATAAGGGCTTGATTGTATGCGTGTTTGTCTGCTCATTAGACAAATTGGACAAAGATCTGAGTTAGTCTTCTTCTGCCTGGGCTCCTAATGTATTTATACTACAGGGGATAGCACAACATGTTTGTTCCTACCAGCTATGTGGTGAAGCATCCAGTTTCAGTCATGTAGGTGTGAGGGTGCCAGCACTGAAGTAGGTGCTATGTGGAAATGCTTTATGCTTCTGTTTTATGTTCAGGAGAGGAACCACATATGCCTGTCTGCAGTCCTGTATCCTCAGATGGAGAGACTAGAAAACACACTCTCATTTGTGAATCTGTGGTTTGATTTTCATGTGAGAAATTTACAACTCTTTTTTTTCCCCTTTCCTTATTACATGCAGATCTTCATAATCTCTGCTATTTTTTTGCTACTTATTTGTCTCCTGTGGAGCAGAACTTGAAGGTGTTTCTTGTCAGACAGCTAGCTGTAAAACAGAAGGTGCAGCCACACCATCTGGTTTTGCAATAATGTCCTATGTCATGCCAAGCAAATTAGACTCTTAAGCTTGAACAGGAGATCTGCAGGTGATGGTTAGGTGTTCCATTTAACAGCACTGCCAGTGCTTCATTTTGAGCTGAAAGAACAAGCATGTGTTGGAAGGGTCAGTACTGCTGACAGGACCATCCTCCAGTGGAGGTGTGCAAACAAGGTCTGATCATCTGGTCACTTTGGCAACCAGGAGAAAAGGAAATTCCACTTTAGAGGTCATATCATGGTTAATTAGAAAACCAAATACTGCTTCTCTAAATTCAGTGTAAATTTTATTCAAGAAAGTCTTCGCATTCTGTGAATAACAATCTTGCTCTTTATACAAGCTCATAGTAGGTCCACCTGAGATCAAAGCTCCATGTGCTACGTGTATTGTGCAAACACCCCACAAATTAGAGTCTAAAGATGAGTGACATAGGATCAGAAGGGACACAAGGTCATAGGGAGGTGAGGTGACCAACTTGTGGGTCAGTGGCAGAGTTGATACAGGCACTCTTGCTTTGTTGACCCAGTGCCTAAGCTACGGACATCTATGCTGAATACTACTGCTATGAATAATTACTTTTTCCAAAGAGTAGGGTTTGATTTCCATAATTTCAGAAGACTTATGAAATCCTTCTTGGGGAGTAATGTAATGTGTTTAAAAATGAAACTATGTTGGCAAACTGGAAACTTAGTCTTCTGTGTCACCAGTTGTGTAAATAAAGGACTGGGCTTGAAAGTTCTGCTCTATGTCTTTATCAAAACTATTTATAGCCATGTCACTGGTTTCTGCATCTAGATATGCTTAGATGGAAATTGCTTCTTTTGATATGCAGTGTGAATTCAGTTGATCTGAGAAGCCAGACTGGCTTTCTAATTCAGTACTAGTATTGGTGATTTTGTTGTTGAAGTTCATGCCATCTGTGAAGCAGAATATGGGATCTTCAGGGATCCAGTGGAATTTTTTTGTTAAATATTGTGATTTCTGTGCCTGGTAGAATGAGAATTCAACCTTAATCACTCTGTGGTGCTGCTGAAGGATTCCAATGATCAGATTTTGAAGTTCCTGCACTGAAAATATTTCAGTCAGTGGATTCATCAGAGAAGGAAGAAGGTGCTAGTCCCTGTGTCAGCCCCATGGAAACAGATGTTTGCTTTTTTCTTCTTTTTCTAGACTGAACAGCTGTACTGTTAGACATCATGTTTTTAAATGTAAACATTGAGTCAATCTGTATCTCTGCAGGGCAGAACTCTCCTCTTTGACTCATCAGTCATCAGTGTTAGGCTTATCTGGGTCTATGCTCTGTAACAGTGAGCTGGACCTGGAAGGGGTTAAGGTCATGCTACATCCTGCCATCATCTGAAATAACTGCAGAGCTGAGTTTTTAACCCCTGCAAGTTCTGCTTGCAGAGCAATGTTTTTTCTTGGAAGCAAAGTAGGAGAAAATATAATGCATACCTGGCTGTAAGCACTGGGACTAGAGGTAGAAGCTGGCTTTCAGAAAAGCACAAGCAGTGGCATATCTACCTCATCTGAACTGCACAAAGGTGGAAGTTCAGATGGGTGGCTAGTTATTTTAGCATTTACTTTGAGTTGCTCAGAGAAGGAGGTTTGCTGGGGCAATCCCTTCTTCACATTGCTCGCTTCCGGGCCTGAATTACTTGGCCTGTGCTCAGCATCCAGTTTCAGGCTGTTAATACTAACACAAGCATAACTCCCTCTGGGAAGACCTTTCACTGCATGGACACTGTGCTCCAGCACTTGTTGGAAGAAGCTTCCAGAGCTCTTGGATGACCATAAAAACCTAGTAAATCAGGCAGCTCTTCATTTCCTGTCTCATAGTTTGATTGTCTAGGTTCATATTTGTCTTTGGGATCGTGAGTGTGAACTCCATAGCTGAGTTGTTAAAGTACAGGCAATGCTCCTTGATGCCTTATATTTGTTTGCTTGGGGTCCGTCCCCGTCCCGTTCCCCCCCATCCCCGCCGTGTGGTGCATCTGGTACCTTTTGAAGAGGCCAAATGGTGTTTGCAATCTAAGTGGGTTTTGCTTTCATCTTTGTAGATGCTGGCCAAAGCAAGTGTCGATTAGAGAGAGCTCAAGCACTGGAACAGGCAAAGAAGCCCCAGGAAGCCGTCTTCATCCCTGAATGCAGTGAGGATGGATCATTCACGCAGGTAAAATTTCTATTGGCTTCCTTCAGCCAGGTTCCCAGTGACTGCAGGAGATTCTCTGTTAAGGCATAAGCTGATGATAGCAGCATGGGTGCTCGCTCTGACTTGGTTAGGTGAAAATGTTGAAAGCTGGGGACTTGTTTAACCAACCGGAAACTTTGATTTGGTCACCATACCCTAAGACACATACATATGTAATGGCATCCACCTCCAATGTAGCACAGAAACAAATGGCATCAACCTCCAGCATAGCACAGAAACAAAAACAAGTTGCAGGGGAGGTCAATTATTTCCCTGAAGATGAGCTGCAAAGCAAGCTGTGGCTCTCACAGAACAGTGTGGACCAAACTTCTTCTGCTGTACTATGGACCTGTGCTTCATCTATCCCAGCAAAAAAAGAGTGGTCTGTTGAGCCTCTTCACTCTGCAGGGTACTTGTTAATGACAGACTCCTCTTTCCTGTTCTGTGCCCTGTTGTGGTTTGGGGGTCTGGCAGAGAGGTGATGAGACTGCTTTGTTTGAGTTTTTGATTCTTCACTGTTCACTTGCTGAAACTAAACGATGTACTGGGATTGCAGATGTGTTTCATAATGCTGCTTCTCTTGATAAGCAGTTACCTCAGGCAGGGGTAGCAGAGGAGGCTTATGATTTGTTGGCTTTTAATACCTGTGAAAAATGAAGAGTTAGTCCTGGTCAATGAGCATCCTTCAGAAACAGTGGGACTGGGAGAGGTCATACAGAATTCCAGAGAAGTTGAAGTATGGCAAAAAGAAAAAGCTCTTATGAAGGAGATTTTGAGAGTAGTAGTTTGCTGAGGCAGGGTGGAAATGAAGAGTGATACTTGGTTCTGTTACCGCTAGCTTACTGAGTAGTGTCCCAATGCTAACCGAACTGGGTGTTAAAAATGGCTCATGTGCAGTTCCCTAACAGGTAGGAGGGGTATGCTATCTGCTCAGTTTGGCATGCATCTCAAATGCCAAAATCCTGCAACCCTGATGACCTCTACTTTGTGAACTCAGGTAAATCACACAACTTTTTTTGCCTTAGCTTCCCTATATCTAACACTACTCTAGAGATCTTGTGCCTAAGAGAAATTTTAACATTCATTAGTTATTTTTTGCAAAGTCTTTTGAAGGTAAAAAAAGAAATTCCAAAATATAATCAATATTGGCTTCAAAAAGATGAGAAAGACAAAAAGCTTTGGGGTTGGTTCAAACACTTTGTGATGCCTGGGGGAAGAGGAGAGGAAAGATTTTTCTTGTGATAACCCACCAAAAATTTTTATTCCCCCCCTCAGCATTACACTCCCATTATCTAGTGTGTGGGAGTGTTTTTGTTTTGTTTTTGATTTTAATGGTGAAGTGAGAAGTTTTATCCATCCTGCCAACTCCGCATACTTCTTTGGAGCAGCATCATATTTGTGTACAGTGTGGACCATCTTGGGAAGGTGGGGGTAAGAGAGAAGGTGTCTGCAGTTTCTTGCAGTCCAACTATACTCTTAGATGTTGAAATTTTATTTTGTGTAGAGCTGCTCAGGTTATGTTGGCACTGGAGGGGAATACCTATAAAACCTAGTGCAGTGGGCCAACTAAGTGTTCCATGTTAAACTTTATAGTTCAAGAAAACATGGGGAAGGAAAGCTGACTTTCCAGTGTCTCTGTCATCTGCCCATCAACCTCTCAGAGAGTAAAGTAGGGGTGAAATTTTTATCCTAATAATCTGGACTGAGAGTGCAGTTGATAAAGCTTTGTTTCAGACAGGTTTGTTTGCAAGGTTGGTACTGGTGTCTGGATTGCAGAGCAGTTGCTGGACCTCTTTCCTGCACATTCCCTGGCCAGTGTGGATTGCAAGTGGAGGGGCAGCATGAAACTGCTTACAAAAACAGTGTGTTTTCAGCTGTCAGCCAAGTGATATTTCACATTCTTCTTCCATTCAGTCCTATCTGTGAACACTGAAATGCTTTTGTTTTACCTGGCATGATGAAGGAAGCCTCTGATCTCTTTGTAGCTGGAATTAACTGGAATTCATATCATTCCTTGGATCATAAAAATACCCCACGTTCCACATACCTCAGGAACCAGCTTCATTTATATTGCAGCATTTAAGGTCACTGTCCCCGCATAAAGTGTGAATGAAAAACAATGTCTGAGGAAGCTAACTGGTTCAATCTGCATTTGAGACAAATATTTCCTTTAGTTCCTGGTCCAAATTAATTAAACTTTGATTTTAAAAGGATGTATAAATTAGAATTTTGGTGAACAGTCTAAACAGTTTTTGCTTCCAGCAACTCATCAATTTCATCTGGTGGAGGTGGTTTGAATACTGCATCTCTTGTGCAGACAATTGGCACCCCTGGGTTCTGCTGTGCAGGGGAGCTGTGTAGGCCAGTTCTTGAAGTCCCTGAGACCTTGCTGAAGTCAACTCTGAACTGTTATTATCTTATTCTGGTTCGGTACCCAGAGAGTTGCTCCATCCAGACTCCAACATCTCAGTCGGGAAGTCCAGAACACAGCAGCATCTCTCAATGAAGATTCTATGAAAAACACCCACCATGCTCTTCAACCTTGAATCCGCATCCCAACAGGAATCTAAGCAGATGCATACTCTTCAGGGTATACTTTGCATGTAGAGTTGGTTAGGGAAATTTTTTCAACAACTTTCCCCCTTCTATGTTACTGTTATTGGAGGAATATTTTGGGTAGAAGAAAAATTCTTCTCAGAGGGGAAACAAAGATGCATGAATATATTTAGAATATTAAATGTCTTAATTATTATAGCACTCACTCAAGATGCAGATAATTTTCTTTCAGGTCTTGAGCTGACCCTCTTTTTTGTAGATGCATACACAGTAGGTGTTCAGGCCTACATCATTGTCCTTGCCATCAGACTTCAAAAGATCTGGGTTTTTGTTTAATTACTTGTTGGAAATTCTTGAAAGTTTTGCAGGAGTGAAAAATACAAACAGCACAGGATTGGGAGCTGCATTTGGTAGTGGTAACTGCATGTTCACAGAACCTGCTTGGTCTTAACCAGATTGAACTGTTGCTTTTGTGGTTTATCATTTATCCTCTTGATTAGAAGCTAAATTGAAAGCAGCAATGACTGAAAGCAGCATTAAGTGAGGCTCTTTCTGCTGAAAGTAGATCAAGTCTGCCCTTTCCAGCTGTGGAACTGCATGCAGTACCAAACTGAATTTGGAGCTGGTTCCAGTGTAAATTGGATGAGGCTATAGGGTGGTGAAGAGAACACGGCTACTCTGATGTTCTGTGACAAGCAGCGTGTGCTGCATGGGGCAGTGGCTGCAGAGAGGAGACCATGCTCAGCCTATCTCCTCCTGCTTCACTGCAGTTGAATGTAGCAACAAGGGTGAGAGGAAGGAGGGTCTGAAGACAAAAACCTTGGTTTGTCTTGCATTTAAACCCAGTATTAGAGACATCCTCTGTGTCTTAAACACTTGTATAATCCGTGGGTTTTTTCATTGTCTGTAAAATCTAGACTGAAAAGAAGTGCTGCCACCAATTCTGTTGCTTGGATGGCCAGTTTTTGTAGGCATGGCTAGTTATAACAGATTTTGTGTACTGCATGAAGGGGAGCAGGCACCTGTCAATTCATTGGTTTTCTTAACTTTTTCTATGCACCATGTGTGCTGCTCCCCTTATTCTGGGAGCTTGTGTATTGCAAAGATCTTAACAAATCCCTTTTTAGCACCATTTACACATGTAAAAATGTGGCATGGATTTGCAGCATGGGAGAGCTGGTGGCATTGCAGGCATGATAGGATTACTGTAAAAGGTAGCATTGCTCTGGAATTGCTGTTTCTTCATATTTGAGTCTGTGGGGTTTATTGCTTCCTATAGGAAAAGCTCTCTGCACTTAGCCCATAGTAATATAAGCACGCAGATAAAATTTGTGTTATTTGCAACATATGATGTTTGTTTGGTAGGAGTAATTTGATTAATTGCATGAAACTGTGATCATGTACTGTGGTGCAAAATTGGACATGACTAAAACCAATTTCTGTTCCCAAGACTTGCACTTTCCTTTTTGCTGTTATGCTGCATTTTGCATAAATGCCATTCCCTTTCCATGCTGAACTTAACCTGCTGTGATCTGTTCTTCATAAACAACAGGCTCTATTGGGTAATCTGCACACTTTCTTTTGCTGCTTAGTGCCATTGGGCTTGTTGCCATGGGCTGAGAGAGACTTGCATTCTTCATAGTTTTCCCCCAAGCAGTTTTTTAAAAAAGGTTGCTGAGGTTTTAAACGGGATCAGTTTCAGACAGATTAATATGAACATGAAAAATGTTAACCCTGCGTTGGGTGTGTAGTCTTGTGGGGCTTTTTGTGGTGTGTCTTGCTATTTGCCACCACCTTCCACTGCCTAGCTGTGGTTTCTCTTCCTTGCAAGTCTGCAAGTGGCTGAGAGCAAGTCTTCTTGGAGAGTTTCTTTGAGTTTAGGGCTCTCAAAACTGCAGCTGCTGGCAGTTATGATTGCAGCCCTGAGATTTCTCTTACAGCAAGTGCATCAGTCAAACCTGTTGTCTTATGATGGGATCAGTGAGTGGGCTAGCTTTGTTAGAACAGTTTTCCATAATCAAATAGCTTCCAGAGCACTCCCATGTCTGGTAATACAAGTCTGTTTGGAAAGAGTGATCTATATTATGGTCCATAGCAATAGTTTCATTCTGTGCTATGCTAATGCGTGTACAAAGTACTGCTTTCTCCTAAGACCCACAAACAGACCCCTTTCCTAAGATGTGGGGAACCCTCTCAGCCTTCAGCGTGACTTCATGATCCAAGTCTGTTCCTCTGCATTGGCTAGTGTGGCCTGATGCTGGGCAGGATTACAAACCCATTTCTTAATGCAGCACAGTGTGTAGACATGTCCCGCATTCCCTGGATGCTGTCTATTATTCCACTATTCAGTGCTCATACTCTAGCACTACTAAGCTCCCAAGGATTTAACCTTTCCATTCAGAAGGAAAGAACACAGTCTGTCTTGCTAGATTAAAGAAACTCTTTCTTCCTGAAGAATTTGGACTTTTAAGCCAGAACCATCTACTAATTAAAGACACCCCTTCTGTAAAAGACTGTAGCTGGAGCTCTCTGAATACTGCTCTGCAGATTTGTCTGCTACTTACACACTTGCTTTCTTCCTGCAGCTCTCACTGTATTTCTTGTTTGTATATTGAGCTAAAGATAACCTGTAGATGGGTAAGGAGGTAGCAACTTCAGTTATATACAGCATTTCTTCAAAGAAGTACCAGTCAAGAGAGCAAAAGAACAGATTCTTAAAGCAGGAGTGGACATCCCTAAGGAAAGTGACAATGTAAGATCCTTCTTAACTTTAAAGGGTCACATTCTGTGTCAGAAGCAGAGCTTCTCTTGGGGATCCCTCTCCTGAGCTAAAAATGGTATCTGTGCCACAGTGTGCGTTGGGAATGCCCTTGACTGTGGCTAAGATTCTTTTGCCACAAATCTCCTCTTCCCCTGGTTATATGAATAGTGAAGTTCCCGTGGAGCAAGCATTTCTTCAGTGGTGCATAGACTTGAGGGAGGTGGCTGCTGCATAAAGCCCTGGTGGGAATATTTGTCTGTACAACATCATCTGGAAAGAATTAGATGTGAACAAAAAAGTGACAAAAATTATTAAAGGGGTTACCGTCCCAAAGAAACTCAAACTTAAGGTGCAGACTAATTCACAGCTCCCTGAAACTGTCTGTAAGGGCAAGGCAGGCTTCTGACAGCAATCAGTTGATTCTTAATCTAGCAGGAAGTGTGACAAGATCCAGAGTCTATGCAGTACAGCAAGGCACTGAAACCAGTACAGAGGCATCACCACTTAGAGTTAAGATAAATAGCCATCAGGCCAGTGTGCTGATTGTGTGCTGTAACTTGGGTTCAAGAGGACTTTCTAGATGAACCTCAGTGGCTCAAACAAAGGAAAGGCTTGATTAAAGAATTGCTGTGTGACACTGCAGCTTCTGCTCTCTGGGTCAGGCCAGATGACCTACTGGCTTGGAACAGTTTAATTAGCTGTTTTCACAGTGTTTACCAGAAGCAGTTGGGTGCACCCAGGGTTTGGAGCCTTGCCTCATGCTGTGAGTGTGGGTAATAGCTTTGCTGCCTGCCCTCACCCTCAGCAGTGCCATTCAAAAACTCAGATGTGTTTTTATTTCTTTCACAGAAGTAATGCTTTGAATGCAGAAGAACTGTCCTTCCCTTCTCTTCTCTGCCCTCCACTATGGAAGGAGCCAGGAAATGTTTGTCTGATCTGTGATGGGATAGGAACTGGTTATCAAACTCTTCATCTGAACAGCAGTGAAAGGCTAGTCTGAGCATTGCTGTTCCTGTGCTCAGCCCAGTGTTTGCCCATTTCCAGTTTACCTTTTGAAAACAACCTCTTGATCCTCATTTGTCAATTGGCTGTGAAGGGATGCTGCTGCTTTCTTGTTGAGAAGCTTTGGACTGCTTGGGAATCTGGTTCTGGCACTGACACTGATAGATTGAAGAAACCCAAACTGCAGCATTTTTTCCCTCAGGAAATTAAGAGGCAGAGTTGTCTGTCAGTGACTACACTTTCAATGGTTTTTTATTATAATGAACTTGATGAGAACAGGTGTTTATCCATGCGGCCAGTGGCTAGTACATTAACTGCTGTTTCATTTCACACGTAATGGCAGGGGGGAATAGAGGAGCTGCTGCTACCCTCTTAATTTGGGCAATGGTGGAGGAGCAATTTTTGTTGGGCTTATCCCTCGTGCTTTTCACCCTTCAGTTGAGGCACAGTTGAGATGACTTATCTCTTACTCCTGAAAAAGAGGAACAAAGTCGTCCTGCACTATCAGGGATTTGGGTGCTTGCAGAGCTTTAAACTACAGTTTGGTTTTTTTGAAAGTGTAGCTGTTAATGGAGAATCTGTTGGCTAGCCAGAAATAAAACCTGCAAATCAAAAAATGATTTGCAGGTTTTATTTCTTTGATTCCCTATTATGTAACTTAAAATGTTCAGCTGTTGGACAGGTGTTTCTTAATTTGAGATGTCAAACTCTATCTGTCATGTGCTTTTCCAGCAGTAATGAGTATTATGTAGCTGAAGTTTGGTTAGCAATCAAGTTTATTTTGTATATAAAATTGATAATGTATTTTCTCTGACACAATGCTTAACTTTAGAAGACTGAGAGCCAAAAATGTCAAACACACTTTTTCTAACATGTATGTTGATACAGCTCAAATTAACTCAGTAACTGAAGATTAGATCTCTGCAGTAAACAGACGTCATTTTTACACGGTTACTCTTCTGATTATAATAGTATTTAAAAATCTTGCTACTATGAGAGTATGATTAGCATGAGGTTGAATTTCAGGTAGGAGATTTAAATGGAATTTAGAAACAAACTCAAACCTAAGATCTTTGGAAACTCATGGGAAAAATTTAAAGTTAAAAACCTGAATTTTCAAGATTTCTTGCTATATGTGCTCTGGAATAGTTGACACTTTGCAGAGTTTGTGTTTACACACACTGTTTCGAAATGGTGCTGGATCATCTATGGCCTTTACATTTTGTTAAATGCCATAGCAGTGTGATGTAACTGATGAAAAATTTACCAGGTTTTCTTTCCCAGCTGCAAACTCTAGGCTGTAGGCCACTATTGTTATGACACCTAAATATGCTGAGACCTGGTTCAGGTATCATGGTGAGAGGTAGCATCTCTCAGTATCTCATGTGATTATGAAGACATTTAGGAGAGCCAATTGCAGTGATTTTTGAGGCTTCCAAGGTGTCTGTTCTTCATGGGTGGTTGTTTGGCCTTTAGGATAAGGACTGAGATTTAGTTGCTGCTATTATCCATAGTAGGGAGGTCCTTTGGTGCTGCAGTAGAACCAGAAGTAGTTGGTTGCAAAAGTGCTGTCAATCTGAGATTTCTTAGCTTAGTTATTTATAAAATTACTTTGCTTTTATAGATGTAATGTGCTTGGCTTGCATAAATGAGTGTAGGTAATGAGTACCTCTTCACTGAGATGAATTGCATAACATGCTCTTAGTTAATGCATCTATCCTAAATTTATGTCAGTACATTTTTTGGACTCCTCTGCAATGTAATTTTTTTTTCTGAGGACTTGGCTGAAGGACTGTCAGGTCACTAACACTTAAATTTTTTTAAATGCTGGGTACGCTGGATTTTTTCTGTAATGTAACATGGAATGACCTTGCCCTGTGAATTCAAGACCCTATCCTGGAATTTGTCTTCATCTCTGGGTAAGATTTTTACAATTAATGCTCAGATCTAAAGATAGCTCCTTGTGCTGTTGGGAATGCAGTAATGTGTGTGTGAATCAGCAAAGATAAACACAAACCCAACCAGCTCCATAACACTAGTTTTGAATGTGCAATTGATTAGGTTGAACTATAAGAAATATTTTTCAACGTGATTATTGCCAATTATGTTCATAGGACTTTTGAATAATTTGCAATCAATTTTGTGATAGAGAGAATAAAAATGAAAGTGTGCAGATAGCAGTGACAATGACTTTAGTAACATGGGTACATGAGATTGTTGTTGATTTTGGCTTCTAAAAGTGAACTTGCTTGAGGCAAAATGATTGATTTGCACTTTATTAAAACCCAAGATAAACACGTGGTACCGTGTTATAATTGCTCTTAGATCATGTTTTATGGGATACTCAAAGCCTTTTAAAAAGACTGTCATTAACTCTCTGAACAAACTCTGCTACCTTAGGGAATCGAAGCCAGCTGTCAGCAAGGGGGAATGACTGGCTTAGTTCTGAAGGTTCCCTAATGAAGGGAATGGCGCAAACACCCCATCATTCTTCTCTTCTGTGTGGTGAGGACTGGAATGGGATATTGGCTTCAATGAACTTGTTTGGAAAAAGGGAGAATGGGCAGAATTCAGTTTACAAGTAAAATAATAAGGCAGTGTCTGAAGTGATCTAATTTCATGGCTTTTTTTTCAGAAATATATTGAAGGAACCATCTCTAGCTTGTAGTAACAAAGGCATTTCTATACCATTTCAAGATGCTGGAAGTGCTGATGTGCACACCTAACCACAGCTGAAAGTGTGTTTTATTAAAAAAGATTTTGGAACCTGTTAGTATTTACACAGATGCCTGTATGATGATTATTTACTTTTGTCTCAAGGGAAGTGAAAAGCATCCCGAATTTCATCCAAATGCTGACCACTCTCTGAAAGCTGAGGCAAAGGCTGTAATTAGATTTGTTAAGTTGGCTGAAACTATAGTACCATTGAAGCAATATCTGCTTAGATGTTACTAAGACCAGTCTGCTAGATTGAGATTTATCTGTTTTCACTTTAGAGGTCCACATCTGAACTAGTTATTCTGGTGTCCTTCCATGGTGAAGGAAGGAACTGGGCAACTCTAGATGTTTAGTTCAGAAGTAGAGCTTTAAAGTTAAGCAAGGTGAGTCTTATATTGTGTACCTTTTGGCTCATTAGAGCCTTCATCAAATGTTCTTAAGTCCTTGTCAATACATAAAGAGCAAGCATGTTGGATCTTGCTCTTACTGCCTAGGTTGACATAGTAATGGGAGAGACCTTAAATCTGTCTGGAGAAGGTTTGTTAACATAAGTTAGTGTTGTGTTTTTGCAGTCATGTTTACTGAACAAAATGCTCTCGAAATGCCCACAGATGTTGTTCTTAAGCAGCAGATGGGGAACTGGGCCAAGGTGGCCTTTCCACATCCCTGCTGGGTTGCAGTGGGACAACTATTTAATGGTAAATAGTAAATGGGATTTAGCAGAGGGTGGAATGAGCTGAGGCACAAATGCTGCATCCCCAAACTGAAGTGTTCTCAGCTGACTACTTATAACATTTTTGCCTCCTGAACTGCAGCTAAAGGAGTTGGAGGAATAACCTTTCTTTGGGGAGGGAGGTGAGGGGAGAAAGAAAAGATAATGATATTGAAGATACTCTTCTGTGTGACCTTTTTACTCGGAAGCATGTGTTTGTGGTGCATCTGGGTTGGGATTTACACTAAGATACTGGATTATAATAAAAGCAGTGGGTGATAGAGTGAGAAATGAAATGCCTGCTCTTTGTTTTATTAAACAGGTGCAGTGCCATACCTACACTGGATACTGCTGGTGTGTGACACCTGATGGCAAGCCTATTAGCGGCTCTTCTGTACAGAACAAAACTCCTGTATGTTCAGGTACTGTGGGAGTGGCTTCAACAAATACTAATTTGATAACTGAAGGGGGTTGGGGAGAATGCATCCTGTGAGAATGCTTAATCTTTTCAGGTGACTTAGCCAGTTTACCCGATTTAACACTGCAGCTGTGCTTATATTTTCCTGGGTGTTTGCTGGCATTTGGAAGCTGCAAGAGAGCTTTGACTGTGGCATGTCCACCCCGCAGTTAGGGTAAAGACACGCCTGCAAGGCTCACTGAGAAAAATCACTGAGGTAACAGCCTGTGGTAGCCAAGGCAAGAGTCAGAGTGTTGCTGTGAACACCGAAACCAGAGATTTCTGTAACAGATGGGGTAACCTTTTTCCACAAGCTGTATTTTAACAAAGTGGTTCTCAGACTGTGTTAAGTGGGCTATGGAGTCATTTTGCTTTCAGTGACTTCAGTTAAAAGTTTGATAAGGTAGTTCTGTGAGAAACTGGTTGTTGTCGACTGCTAGCCCCCAAATCCGGGGTCCTGCTGGTATAATGGATTTGGGTCTTCTGGCTGTGTTGCTCAGTTCCAGGATCCCCATGTTTGTGTCATGGGGCTGGACAGCACTGGGCTTGCACCACAGCTCACAAGAGGGAGGTCCAGAGCTAGGCCTGTTACTCATGGGTTTATTAAGCGATGTGCTTCTGGGCACTCAGCCTGACACTGCTTTGTCACTCTGTGGTTTACTGGACAGAGTGATCCTGTTTTCTTTTTTTCCACACCATTCAATATGTCAGTGCAAGGCTCAGATGGGATGAGGTTGGGCTCTAGATTTTCATATGGCCCTGATCACTAGTGTACAATCTAGCTTTGTGAGCTGTGGTGAACACAGCTGCTGTGGCAGCAGCACACTAGGCACAGGGAGGGGTGGGAGACTATTCCATGCTGTTGGGAGAATTCAGGGGCAACGCTAGAATTGTGCTGCTCCCCTCACTCCCCCAGCCCCACCTCAAAATAAGAACAAAAGTCAGCAAGCATACGATTGTGTTTCCAACATGTTCAGTGATGCAGTGTAAGCACTGCTGCTGCCTCTGGCTTCATGCTCTGCAATCTGCTCCCCATGGGTGTTTAATGTATTCCTCCTCTTACACCTTTCAGTGTTTGCCCTTTAGATGGATGCATGACAGCAGTCAAACCTTTGGTTTTGTTTTTTTGTTTTTTTGTTTTTTAATCCTTCTCACCTTATTCAGGGTCCTCTTGGCTGTAGGGTGTTCTGTGGTAATAAGCAAACATAGTGACTTGCATGAGGGTTTGAGCTGAGTGAGAGAACTGTCTGGGAACCAGTGAGTCAATGTAGCATAGCTTGAGGGGATGCTTGGTATTTCACAGGTACATGGAAAGCAAATACAATTAATATCCTGTTTTAGTGTAAGGTGAAATATTACAGTAATTTGGCTTAAACCTTAGAATATGACTTTCTTCCACCATTCCCAGTATATGGTTTTGCTAGGACATGTTTTAGAGTTTTGCTGATCTGTTCATTGAGTTTTGAGCTCTTTATAAAATTGTGTTACTAGGAAAATAAAGTCATGGTGTATTGTAGGACATGCACACGTTAGGCCTGTGACAACTAATATTGGGTATGTACTTCTTACTTGTAATTCACCAGTAGATCTGTGATGAACTGATCTGCAAGTGAAAGTGCCTGGACAATAGAGTTTGTCTATGGTTTGTCTTGACCAGACTCTTGGGACTGTCAGAGCTGCCTCCTTTTGGAGCTGACTTTTGATTCATGTTTCCTGAAGGATCAGTAATTGCTGGAACTGTTTAGTAATGGTGCACAGAAGAATCAGTTTCCTGAGAATAAAGGTATTTCAAAAAAGAAACAAAGAAAAAAAAAAGGTTGTCATAGATTTTTATACACTTTGGTAATTGATTTGTTCAAAAAGATTTTATTATCAGTTCAAGTTTTAGTGGAAAACTGTGTGATGAAGCACCGAAGCAAACTGCAGAAACAAGTTTAGAATCATGTATATAGTGTGAAGATCTAAGTTATATTAAAAAACCTGAGACGTGTTCTATTCAGCTACATGCCGGATCTTATTCAGTGTCCCTTTTCAAACAGCTGGGGATGTTCAGGCGTTGGTTGAAATCCATTTTCTGCAAATTGTCCCTCCCACTTAATCCCTTTCCTTTAGAATACTGCCCTTGCATTCCCTGCACACTCTCCCCACCTGTTTTTGATTTGTTCTTCCTGACATTTGCAAACGAAAGAAGTGACTCCTATTGATCTTTCCTTCTTGCCCTTGGATTTATTCCAGCTTTCTTACTAGCACACTGCTCTGAGCTCTTTCAAATCACTGGAACCAGCTACTAAAGATTTCTTGTTTACCCTCATCCTGATTTAACATCTTAACACATAAAACTTCCTTATTCTATCCCAGGTGGTTGAAGCACAGGCTCTGAATCCTCAACTGAGCTGTTGGCAAGTAAAACAGACACTTTGTGGGCTGAAATATTGACTGTATTAATGTGACATTAGATGTTCCGTGTGATTGTGCAGCATCTAAATAGATGCCTTTTCTCTTTCTTTTTCCTCCCCTTTAGGTTCTGTAACTGATAAACCATCAAGCCAGGGTAATTCCGGAAGGAAAGGTGAGTGGAGTCCTGTGCTTCAGCAACTTGTTTTCTGTTAGCAGCTGCCCAGCCAAGTCCCTTGAGATAACTCAGAATCTGGGTTCCTCACTAGCTCAGTGTGTGAGGGGGTTTATGTGCCGTTAGACCTTCCCCCTCAGTAAGAGGAATAAGATGGCAGTCTGTTTGTGCATTGCCCTGTGTGGTAGAAAATGGTGTGGTCTGCTCTGTGCTCATCAGCTGAGATGTAGTATGTGATGTAGTACAGCTTCCCATAGGGGTGGCGGGCATGGAATAACCTCTGCTTGTTCACCTTGAAGTTAACTACTGAGCATTTGTCAGTGTAATCCCTCAAGATTAGGAAGGCTATTGATGACTAGTACACTAGGAGTCAGGATTGCGACTTTATATGCATTGAAAGGTGGATTTTTTAACAGAGCATAAAACCCTCTGGGCAGCTGGAGCAGTGCTGGATTCAACTCTATCTGGGCTTAGAAACCTCACTGTTGTGCATTAGGCATTGGTCCTCCTTCTTTACACTCCTTTCTTCAGTCCTTGCCTTTCCTGAGCAAGGCACTAGATGTGCTGTTGTTCTCCTTCTGTGTGTATTTATAGCCCTTCTTTCTCTGTGTCCCCTGATTTACATTCATCGAAATAGTCTTGAGAGGGGTGACCACTGAAGTATACATTGAGGAGCAGTCAAGTTTGTCTTTAGGCCTTCTACACACCCTGATTTTCAACCCTTCTTCTCTCTAACCCCCATTCAGAGTCAACGTTTGTGTTTGTCTCCTTATTACAGGAAAACAGCACTGAATGCATCCTCACTCCTGCTGGTGAGGGTGAAGGCTGTTTCCTGGGAGAAGTTCCTGGGTTTGATATCTGAAGTGGGATTTTTACTGTTGACTCTCTAAGCCAATTATTCCTGACACTTCAACGCAGGGAAATGCCTACTTTGATGCCAACACTTTAATTTGAAGGACATCTTCCATGCTGGGAGTGTCAATCCAGTCCTGAAAACACTTAACGGGAATTAGATTGCTATGTGCAGAGCCGTGATGCCTTTTGAGCACATCCACTTTCCAGTCTATGGTCGTGTATCGTAGCTTAGGAAAAGGTAGGCAGAAAATAGATGCAGGGAAAACTACTTAGTTAAGACAATGCTGAAGTGTGCTTCTTATTTTAGATAAGGATATGTCTCTGTAAACCTGTAATTACATGTTAATGTATAATTGGCACCTGAATGCATTGTTACCGTTCTGTTAATGCAGTCATTGCCAGTCTAGCCTGAAATACAAGCAAATCAAGTAGCTCTTGAAATCTGCATTATTTTTGAGTGGGGGTTGTTTGTAGGCTTCCTACCTGAGTAGTCCTGGTCTGTTCTTCTAGAATTAGAAGCAGCTGACAATGGATTTCATAAGAAACAGGAGCAAAACGGGAAAAATCTGAACTTCTTTTTCCTACTTCACTCTCTTTAACTCAGAGATTGGAACATGCAAAAAAAGAACTGTAAATGGAATTAATTATCTAAAATTTGTAATATAAATTGATTCTCCTTGGTGCTGCTTGTGGCCTCCTGTTCCAAGGATGTATGCTGCGTCACGTGGCTGGGGAAACATCCTATGGAGTAGCTGTCAAGAAAGGGAGAATGTTTCCCTTTGGGCCAGCATGCTTTGAGCAATCATGTAAACTTTCTGTCCCTTCAAATTCTGAATCTGTTCATACCTGTTGGAACCCCCTGCACAAGCCACTTTGGCCTTTCTCCATCATGTTAGAAAAATACTTGTGAGCAATTGTTAAATAGGTCTTTTTAAATCAAGAGGGCTCTTAGAAACTGAAATTATTTGGTTTAAAATTTGATGGATTTAGCATTACTTTTTCAATTAGAGCTAAATGCCTAATCTAAAAATGAATTTGGCATTCTTATCAGTGTTTTTTCTTAAGTTACCTTGATTCAGAATTCCAGTATTGAGTCCTTTTTTAATGAAGTTGGAAGCAAGAATAGCCTAGCTTCCTTGAAGCAGTGTGGTTGCTGGAGGTCTGTCTTCTTTGAAGACTGATGACTAGCCAGCATGCATATAAACATCCATTCTAGCTGAGTGTTCACGCTCTTTCTGCAAAGACTGCCCTTTGCAAGATGACAAAAAGTCAGGATGAGAAGGGGTCCAGCAGGAACCGGGTCAGTGATGACCCTTCTGTTGTAGAGGTACATCGTGGAACTTCTGACATCACTTTGGGCAACTGCCATGTGACTCGGGAGCTTTTGGACTTTTCCCATGGCACAGCAGACTCCTCTCTCCATCCCTGGATGAGGGTCTCTGAGTGAAAGAGCATTATCTGGCACAGAATAGGTACTTACAGGAGGAAAAGGAATAGCTAAGGCTCTCAAAAGTCATTTCTTTTATTCCACTCATACAGGAATGTAAAATATGGAGCTAATAAACTTTGCATGATGCTGGTGCCTTTCAAGTCTTCAGGGCAAAATATTTTTTTGGATGAAGGCTGCTCTGCCTTAGTGCAGATGAGTAGGCTTAAGCCGTTGGGTAATAAATGAAGACTTCACTAGCATATTAGCTCTCCTTTAGAAGACACAAATTAATGTTGTAGGGAGAAAAAGCTGGTTATTGGTAATAACTCTCTTTCTCCAAATGTTTTGGCCTCTTTTTCATCCTGTTTAGCCCTAATTTCTAGGGGTCAATAGATATGATGGAGTCACCAGAAGATGTGAGATAACATGCAATTCCACTCACAGGCTCTCTTACTACTGATGAAAAGAAAATGAAATGGCTTTATGGTCATATGGCTTGGCATGTAGTTCGAGAAGTGGCCCTGTGGAGCTTTCTGTACAGAACAGCATGAGTGCTGGCAAGAAATCCTTTTTATTTTTAAATCCCATGCTCTGGTTGCCCATGTTTACATTACTGCTATTGCTGTATGATGCAATGCCAGCTACTCATACAATTTGCCCTGTAAGGTAATTTAAATCAAATTAAATTGGCACCAAACTTAAAACTTGAAAATAGGATGTATTGATTTGTTCTGTGTCTAAGAACTGTTCTGTTGCTGGAAGGCAGAGCAGACCTGGGCCTGGGGAGATGGAGGCCTGTTCATATGAGGTGGGATAGAAACCCAGGTTCTCCAGAACATGCTTGGTATATGGACTTTGCAGCTCAGCCTGCAAGTAGAGAACAAGTTTCTAGGACCTTTGTCAGGGAACACAGTTATTCTTGGGTGAGATTAGGTTATCCAGAACCTGCAGGTTTCCGTTGCTGTCTGTTCCTTATTCCACTTGTTCCTTGTACAATCCTCTCTTGTAAAGAGATTCTTGCACTAATTTACTTCAGTTGCTGCTTAGTTTGAAAGGCCTGAGCAACTTGGAAGATGCACACTGTCGCCTAGAGGGATAGATCTGCCCCCTCTCTCCCACTGGGAGGTTGTTAATGTTTTAAGAAGCAGTGAAAGGCATCCTTGGAGCCAACATGACTGGATTCTTCCCTGCCTAAAGAATGCAGAACGTTCCTTTCCAGCCAAAGTGACATTGTGCCACATGTTTGAAACAAAACAAGCAAACACGAAACAAAACAAACCTTTATTTTCTTTATCTGAGGAATGCTGGGGCTTTAGGAGCTCAAAGCTACAGATTTATCATGTTGCAGCCATGAGTAGTGTCTTTTGCAGTCACCAAGCTTAAAAGTAGGCTGGTTAAGAGACAGAGGGATGTAGAAAGCAGCCATGTCATTGCTTATTTCCATAAAGGCACTTGGTCTTCCTTCTTAAAATTGGAAATGTGTGAAGGGGGGAGGGGGGAATTAAGGGGGGATGATGGTTAGTTAATGGTTGTTAGCTGTTCTGGACTGTGTGAGAGGTGTTGATACCATTTTAAAATCAGCTGAATGAAGGAAATGGGAAAGGAAGCTTGGTTCTTTAATCTGGGATTAAAATATCATGCAAGTGCAGGGTAAATATGGGCTGGATAAACTCTTAGTGTCAGTCATGAAGGGTCTTGAGTGGGATGAACTCCCTTTTTCTTTCATGAAGTCTCTTGCAGTGTATGAAGTTCTAGGCCTGTTTTGACTTGCTTTGTTTCCCTGTTGCAAAAGCTGACAATAGCAGCTGCAACTCCCTGAACCCAGGACAGGTACAGTGATGCTGGTGAAATGTGAGCTCTGATGGCCCCACAGAATGCAAAACCTGTGTTGAGTTTGTTCTACATTTGCTATTTTACATGTAGACATGACTCTTGTATAGAGTTGTGAAAAGGTTTGCTCAATGAGTTTGCAGCCTACAAGAAAACACTGAAGCAATTTAAGGAACCTAAGATGAACAACTTAAAATTCTTGTCAATTAAACATCTAGAACTGGGTTCCTTTTTGTGGGTTTAACTGCAAGAGATGGTCTTAAATACAGGCTTCATTGTAGGGAAAATCTCTGCTGAAGTTGTGGGCAAGTTGGCCCATTGTGTGGCTCTATTCCTGCTGGTTTCCAATAGTCTTACCTCTAGAAAATGTTAATGGCCTAGTTGTGCAGCCAGTAGACTGAACAATTTGAATCAGTAATGAGCCATTAGTCTGAGTCAGTAATTAGACTGAGCAGTAAAGGGTGAACACTCTCCTCAGGCAAACCCAAGTGGAGGATGGCTTGTGCTGGTGGTAAGAAGTCAGGTGCAGCTGGCACTAATTCACCTGCAGTCCATTTGCAGGGAGGGGAACATGCTGCTTCCACAGTGGTTAGTCTCAGAAAACAGATAATATCTTGACATAACAGTCAAGTTGAAATGTGACCAAAACCTGAGACTGGGTCTTTGGTCTTTACCTTCTCTGGTTCTTTCTGGATTCAACCACGTACTGATGAAATCTGAAACAGCTGTGCTGTTACACAAACCAAGCTTCAAGTGCCCTATTATTCCTGCCTCTCCAACCTCATAAATACCGAGAAATGGTCTGTGATGTCTTTAGCAGCTTGTGGAGAATATAGGAAATCTTCATCAGTAAGGTAAAAGAAATACAAGTTTATTGGAGCAGCATGAAGTCAAGTGATGGTTCTAGCTGTTGAATACCATCTTACCATGAATTTATTGCAGAACATTAGCAGGTACTAAGTCTGCAGTGCTACTCAAACAATTCTTCTGGATCCCTTATGTTACATACTTATTTTAAAATAAATAATATACTAGTTTAAAAGTCTGTATGAAAGAGAATTTTTATGCAGAAATTGCTTTCTGAACTGTTTAACTTTGTCACGTAATATTCCTAAACCAGAGCTGACATGTTTGTCAGGCCTTTTCTGGTAAAATATACACAAAGTGTGTGCATATAGTTTGCTTCTGGACAGAGCTGTGTGTGTAGTGTAGCTGTGTGGAAAGTCAGACTGTGCTATGCATATATAAATCTGTTTCCTGAAAGCAGCAGATTTGCTCGGCATGTGCTACGTGAATGCTCCAAGTCCTCTGGATTTGCAAAAGCTTGATTTGTCCTACCACATGCTGATGGTGACAGTTTCTCAGTCTACCCTGATGAAATTTAACATGGGGCAGGAAATAATCTCTAGGAGAAACATGAATGTGTGCTGCTTTTCATGAAAGTGGAATAAAAACTCAGGTGACTGAGAAGTGATTGAGAGATTAGTGCAACAAAACCATTGTCTTGCAAAGGCCTGAGTGGCCTGTGTATAAAAAAATTCTGTAGATAGAATTTGTAGAATGTAAGATCTGTCTTAGCTCGTATGTATATTTTCAAGCAAACTTAGTGGTGGAATTGAAGTTTGCTTCTTTATTATAAAAATAGTTCTGTAAAAAATACCATTACTTCAATCACTAGGTTTGCCAGGTCATATATATTCAAAGTTCTGTCTGGTTCCTATCACTATCCCTATACTGTACCTAATCTACAAAATTGTTTATTAAATTCAAGTTAAATATAATTGTAGAAAATAAGTTAATTTCACGGGTATGGCAGGTTGTAGTTTGCCAATATTACAGATTTTATAAGAGAGAGACAACCCAGCTTTTAACTGGGAGTTGTGATCAATTTTTGTGAGAACAAAGGAATGTAATTTACCATACTATGTACGCTGGATCACTTTTCCAGAACAGAGGAATGTTCTAAGAAACAATTAGATATATCTCATAAGTCAAACAGATTTTCAAAATATTAAGGTTTGGAAGAAAAATTCAACCTGAAATTCGCTACATAAACAGTAGAATTAAAAGCAATCCTTTTGGGTCCCCACATCACTGACTTGTCTGAAATTGTTTAGTTTCCATCAAGACACTTTTTTGTGGGCCTCCGAACATATGTATCAAATTTGAGGCTGAAGAAAGTTTCATTGGCAAGTTTAAGCAGAAGGCAAATTCTGTCTTAAAGTATATTTTGTTTGATATAATGCAAGAATTCTGCTTTCATCTATAAAGCAACAGTTCTAATCGGTAGGTTAGTCTATATAATATGACTTAATAAAATTGTAGTTTACAAGTGTTGTTATAGCAATCTACAGACTACTCATGTCTGTAATGTCTTAAGGACAGCTGTAAAGGTTTTTAAATTATTAAGTCATAGTATTGAGCAGCCTGGTGAGTAGATCTAATAAGCAGACTAACAATTGATTAAGCAACATCTGTTAAGGTATTATTAACTGTTTATGTGCTATACACGGATTTCTGGTGTCTGACCAATTACAGCTTGCAGAGAAATGGAATGGTTCTGGGGTCTGTGGGTTGTTTTTGTTGTTTAAATACTTCATAGCTATGTGGCCTCAACACCTTTTCTTTTTTAAAAGAGTTGTTAAAAAAATTCTTCCCATGCTCTTTGAGTGTCTGGATCAGCATGCCAAGATGTTACACTATTACACTATGTATTTCTCTAGATCCTTTAAAACAACATCATTATAACTTTGAAATTAGTAGTCCTAGACTTCCTGTCTTCTGTAACTGTTTCTTAAAAATAAACCTGAGGATAAATTGGAGGAATTGCTGGGTTTGCAAAGAAGTGAAACTAGAAGTTGTTTTCTTGTACCAGCCTAACATGACCCTGTTTTGTTTGAGTATTTGCATCCTGCAGAAGAATCTAGACATCTGACCATTAGTGTTTTCTTTCAAATCAGTGTAGTGCACCAGGAAATTTATTTTGTTGTGGGTGCAGGGTTTGGTTGAGGGACTGGAATTACTTTCAACTGTTTTGTCCCATGAGCTCTGTCAAGGTTTTTCTATAAGGGATAAACTATGAAATTGTGATGGAAAAGCTCAAATGCATGCAGAGCATATGTGCTTGTAAATAAGGTAGGAGAAACTGGAGAGACAACCACAATGTTTGTTCAAGTTCTTGAGACAGTACCTATGGGAATTAAAGCTTCTTTTGAACAGATCTAGCTGGAATAATCGCTTCCCTCAATGTCCTCATCTGGGGTTTTGTTTTATGTTGACAGCAAGAGAGATGTATTGCAAAATGGTGTGATAAAGGCTAGGGATAGGAGAAGTCTTCCCAACAGACTGAATTTCTCTGTGCTGTGTCCATATCTCTTATGACATGTCACTGTGCTCAGCTTGGTGCTCAGATTCTAATGGGACCTTTAGATGCTGCAGCAAAACAATTCTCAAGTATGAGGGCTTCACAGTTTTCATCTTGACTATTCAGCTGCTCACAGTATGCCTTTAAATGATGATGGTTCTTAAGAGCAGTTGCCTTGGGCTCATTTTGAACAGTCAATGTATAGATGTCTGGCAGTCCGTAACTTTGAGGAATGATCTTCCTCCTTTTAAAATAAAAATATTTTCATTTTGAGAATGTGGTGTCACTTGCACCCTGTGTACATTTTTGATGTGCTTTGTTCTGCAGGTACAAATTTCCTTTTGAAGCACATTAGATCCTTTGGAGATCCTTCTAGCGCTACTCAGTTACCCTGCCTATCTGCCTCCCACGATTCTTCTTCATTCCTTCCCTCATATAGAAAAACTATTCCTTCAGTTTCATAATCAAATACAAAAATTCCTTTACACTAAATTCAGATCTTGGGGTGAACTAGGTGGGGCAATATAGTTAGACAGCAGAGTTGTGCTTGCTCACTAAAGCTCTGAACCTCTACTCTCAATGATCTGGGGGGGAAAAACCTGCAGAAAGAAGTGTTGAAAAAAATATAGTCAGGTTTTTTTCCCCTTTCCCTCATTTGCACACATGCAATACAGACGTAGCAGCGAGGTATCCATTCTCTTTGCCTGCGAGGAAATGAAAAGGCGTATTGTAAGCCCAAGACTGGTCTGGTTGTCAGCCAGGAATTAGTCCTCTAAAGGAGAAAGGGAGAGGGGCTGGCGAGAGAAGAGGCTGGGCAGGGGGAAGGGGGGAGCTGGAAGGGGGAAACTACACTTTGAGATAGGTTCAGTGCACATGGCTAGAGATGGAAGGGGTCTTGTGCTTCCTCAGCATGCAGGTGTCAGGAGAAAGGAAGGGAGCTTGTGTTCTTATACATGGGCATGTGTCTGGGGGAGCCAGGTCAAAAATTTAGACTATTTACTTAATCCCTTGGAACGGCTTTTTTCTCTTCTGTTTTCTTTTTGTGTTTAACAGACCGCTTTACAGGGGACACGTGTGGTAATTAACACATGCAGCTGTAGGGCTTCAGCCATATGTCTGAATTTCAAATGGCCATTGATCTGGGAAATTTGCTGCCGTCTCCACCCCCCACTTATAGACCGTACTCCTTGAAGATGTGGGGGAATTTATAGAGTCTTTACGTTGAAGAGACCAGAGCTGGAAGGAGAGGAGTGAAACACAATGTGTGTGATGTTGGGGAGTGCAGGAAGAGAGACTGAGAGATTCCAATGACACCCTTCATGCCCCTTGCCCCAGGTCACCATATATTTCAGGTAGCTTCTAAAACATTCCAAAAGCTAGGGACCTGATCATTACTCATATAAAGCTTGCATAATTTTTTTTTTTTTCTCGTTCAGCAAAGCAGTCTAAGATCAGAATCATAATGTCCTTGTGGGCTTTTCAGATGTGCTCCCCTTTTCACAGCTGCAGGTATCTGGCCTCTTACACAGCCTAGAAGTGGCAAGGTGGAGCTGATTGTGGACTCTGAGCAGCCGTTCAAGAGACGTAGTCAAGGAGGGTGTGTGTGTGTTGGGGGGGTGAACAGAGAAGACTTCACATCAAAGCAGAGGCTTCTGAAAGAAGACTTGATATATTGTAGGTAGAATCAAACCAGAGGGGCTAAACTAAATAATCATGCCAACAGTGATCAAGCAGCTGTTGACAGTGCTATAGAGCTTTCTGCAAACTTCTCTCCAAGTTTGGGGCAATGTCAAGTGCTAATATCTTGTTATGAGATATGGTGTCTTAAGTGAAATATTTCTTTGTGTGGAAACTTTTTTGCTCCCTGTTTTATTTCAAATGTCACTCAAGGCGTTGACCAAATGGAAGATGGTTCAAAATTAAGATACTGTGGTTTAAAATCCTGCAGTATCTGTCATACTTCTAGTGCTTACATGGTGAGATAAAAAAGTATTCTACCAAGTAGGAAGCTATAAAAAAAGTAAGCCTCTCTTCCTCTACTTTCCCTCCTTCAATCTACTTTTAAACTTTCTCAGTGCTGGCTGTTGCTGATTCCTTGATCTCATCACTCACTCCACAGTGTCAGTAACACTGACACTTTGGAGGTGTTTCTGCTCTGGAAAAAAACCCCAGCAAACATTCCCAATAGCATGTACTCCAACTCATGCTGAAGGGGGACTGTGATATACCCAGCCCTTAAAATAGTGCTGGTCTGTTTTCCTGCGTTCTGCCTGTCCTGTCCACTTTCCCTGTGAAGCTTAGTGCCAGGACTGTCTGGACCAGCCACGTACTGTACTACCTCTTCTGGCTCACCTTCCTTTTCTCACCTCGTTACTATGGACAGTGCTCCTTCTTGGGACAAGATGGCCTAATGTCCCCTCTATGGATTGGCATGAACTTTTCCAAATAATTTGGTTGTAGCCTATGTTGATATGCACTTGGGTAGAACTTTCGTTACATAGATGCAAGGCCTAATTCTTCTTTATTCACTGTTCATTACAGCTGGTTTATTTCCTTTCAATTGTTTATCTCCATGAAGAATAAGGTTATTCCTGTTCTTCCTCTTCATTACCTCGATCCTTTTTTTCTAGAGATTTACAGCCATAGAATTGCTGGGTTGCATTACCACAGCAAGGCTTTTCTACACCACTTGACCCGTGAAGGTGTCAGCTGGTCAATACGAGCCTTGGAGACTCAGTTCTGAAAATGAGTGCTGTTCCCACAGCCACCTGCCATTGTCCATTAGGAAATACATCATGATTTTTAGCAAGCATTGAGTAGTCAGTTTTTGGTAACAGGTAGTTTTTGGTGCTATGTGTTATGCCTAGTCCCAAAAGCCGTCCAGTCCCCATGGTTCTTTTAGCTATCCCTCTATTTCTCCTTGGGTATGTGTATCAGTAGGGGACGACATTAGACTTTTGAAGTATGACTAAGTTCACAGCTGAATGAAAAATATTATTTACTTCCATAGAGAGCCTGTTTCTGCTTAGCCTGTATGACTGCTTTAGGTTTGAAGATATTCTGATAGCCTTCCTGTGTGGTGTTGTAGCTAAGCTTTTTATGCCACTGAAATTGCTTCAGGTATGTGAGGAAAATAGCCATGCTCAGTGGTGGTTGCAGGTTCTTGTCTTTAGCTGTGCAGAGCATTGCTAGAAGCTGTGAAACATCAGTTTGTGACAGGCAGGCCACAATCCTGTTTGAAAACTTACCAGATGATGGAAGCAGAGCCTGGAAACTGAGCTGGGGCTCTGAGCTCTCCTCCACTTCTCATTCCTCAACAAGTAGTTGAACTAGTGTTTTTAAACCATGCTCGCATGGCTGGTGAGGATGAATTTGCAGCCTGTGTACTGCAAAATGCTGTGTTCTGAAATGATCTGCTGTGAAATAAACAGGTTTACATGTAAATGTGTGGCACTTACACATAGCATTTCTAGGTGAGCTGTACAGTGGGGCCAATGGACTCTAGGCCAGAGAGGGATTTTAATGTTGTCCCTGCTGCTGCCAGGCTAATTTCATGAGGTATATGACAAATACAAAGGAGGACGAATTCTGACACTGTGGGATTGGGAATACGTTTGTTTTTCAAGATAAAAGTATTGCATAGTTTATATAGTCATTAAGAAATTAGTTTATTATCTCATCAGGGTGGCAAGAACAGCAGTAGGATAGAAAAGATGCAGCAATACCAGGGAAATACTACTTCCAAAGAATTGTGGCACTTTGCCTATGAGGAAAGGGAGGAACTTGGCTCAAAGGGAGAAATGGTCAAATCTGATACAGTGGAAATGGTAGATTAACAAAAATATGACTTGCATCTTAGCAGCTCCCTCAAGAGCCTTTGAATGGATGATAAGTAGGTTCTTTTAAGTGTCCTTATGTCCCGTCTGTCCCCCCCATTCCCCCCCCCCCCCCCTTTTTTTTTTTTCCTCCTGGTAGTCTGAGCCACTCTGAGAGCAAATAAAAAATTTTGACTTAAATCAAGACAATTAAAACCATTTCCAAGCTAGCTGCCATTCTCTTTGGGGCAGGGACATAACTGAAGGAGTTGAGACTTGTTTCTGTAGGTCAGGTCAGGGCTGGTGACAACAGGGCATATTTCTAAGTCATACAACGCTATGTATTTCTGTCTAGCTTCACAAATGAAACTACTGTGGGGATTGTTAGGGGAGGGTGGGAATAACAAGTCTCTGAAAATGGTAGGGACATAGCAGGGGGATAGGATGGGACAGTGCCTTCTCAGCTTGAGAGTGGTTCCACATTGATCAAAATAAAGCTTTTTGTACAACTCTAAACTGGAGATGGTCTCAAACTACCTTGACCTTTATTACCAGCTTCTCATTTTAGTAGATAAGGTTAAAATCTGGCCTTGGGCATTTATTTTCTCACTTCTTCAAAATCTTTGAAGAGACCTGTTTTGCCTTTTGGGTAGGAATCTGGCTGTGGAGTCTGAAAGTTTTAAAACTGCAGAAGGTAGACCGATGTGAAATGACAGGTCTTCTCCATCCAGGTTTCCTTGCATTTGACCTTAGAAATGCTCTATTAACCAAACTGAAATCTGATCGTCTGCTTCTCTGTCCATCTCTTATGGACAAATTGCTTTGAAGAGAAGATGATCTCTGTGTTGCACTTTGGCCCAAAAATGAACTTAAAATTCTAGTTAAGTTCAAAACAGCAGGACTGTGTGCAGTTTCCTTGTTCTGAATTACTTCTGTATTCAGGCTACTTGAGAGATACTGCTGCTGCTTGTTCAAAACTCCAAGCCTGCAAAATTAGTTAAAACTGCGGTTTACTGCTCACAGTTTGGAGGGAAACTGGCTGAAAACCAAGAAATCTTATTTCTCGGGTTTCAAGGTTTTAACCCTCATTTATTACTTGTTAGAACAAAAGAGAGATCACATAAACTTGTGGCTCCCTGCTGTCCTCCCAAATTAGTTGATAGCACTATAGTTGGGATCTCAGCTTGACAAAGGAGAGAGCAAAGCGTGAGTCTCAAGTTTGAATCAAGTGAGTGCTCTAAATGCTGACTTTAGTTATTTTAAAGTTCTTGCTTTGTCTTCTTCTTGAAAGCATGCCTGTATACCTGAGAAGAAATACTATTTGGAATGCCACATTTCTGTGCGTGGGTTAAAACAACTTTTCACAAGTACTGAAGCAAATTTACATCACTAGAAAGTTCACAGCCAGCTCAGCTTAATTCTCTGAGCCTTCATGGCTGCTGCTTGTTCCTAGAATAAGAAATCTCTGCATTTCAACAAAATTCCATCAGAGTTTTGCTATCAAAGCGGTAAAGTATGATGGTTTCGTTTTCAGCTGTATTGACCTCTATATAGCAGTTCTAGGAACATTTTTTCTTTTTCCCCCTGAAAGGTTTGCATAACTTAGAGAAGTGAGTCAGGTATTTAAGTGGTAATTACCATAGGGCTTGGTTCAACCTGCAAAGTTCAAATCTGAATCTGGATCTGAACTTTCCCAGAGGCAGGGGGTGTGTTTGGATATTGTGTTGGTTTACCTATTATAGTGCAAGCTCTGAAAGGCAGGTCCAGATGTGGATGGGGATTCTGTATCTTCCCAAGTACGAGACATTCAGGGCCACTTGTTGTTTAAACTGACTCCTGTTAAATGATAGATAATTGAAATAATATAAAACTGGATCTCATTCTGGGGAAGGTGTTTACAATATTGTGTCTGAAAAGTATAATCTTGTATGTGCCTTTATTTTTCAAAAGGAGCTGTTTGAAAGCTGCAAAGAGGGAGAAGTTAGAGGGCAGATTTGTTTTGGCTAATTACTGTAGAAATACCTTGAGAACTTAAGCAGTAAATGAGGACTTCAGATTTTAGAGAGATCCTATCTGAATCTTGGGATTCAACAGTTTTAAAGCCACCAAGTCCTAGAGACTAGAGCATTGCGATTAATACAGAGTGTTGCTCCAGACCCCTTTTGACACTTTTGCTTTTGAAGGACCAGGCCCAGGAAGAGGGAGCTCTTTGTTTGCAGTCAGAATAAACTCATTGTACACCCAGACAATTAACTCTTCAATCGACTTGCCAGCCTCTGTAAAGCACTCCGGTCCCCTCTCTGTCTATCTCCAGTTCTATTCAGACACTTAAGCACACTAATGTTTTTTGTTTATTATTCTGAAAAAGTCCTTCACAAGAATAGTCGAAGCGGATCAACATTGTCCTCCTAGCAGCATTTATCTCCGCCTGGCAGTGAATGTGTCAATCAGGAATCAAAAAGCCAAACAGAGGAGGCTTTGAATTGTGTCACGGGGTCAGAGTTACTTCCAGCTGTCTGTGCGTGGGATAGGCTTTCTCGAAGGGCGAAGAATTGTGCTGCCATACAAATGCACTGACTACATTGGACCACAAAGTCCTTGGGGCCCGAGTGGCTTTTTTCATGTTGGTGCACCTGCGAGGGAGATGTGAGGAGGAAGCGGGGGGAACTAATGCCTTCCAGAAGGCGCAGGGGAAGGCTCCTTGTCTTATCTGGATGATGCCTGGAATGCAGCATTGAAGTAAACACTGCCTGTGTCTTTACAGCATACAGAATAGTTGATGTAGGAAGGGAAGAATCACTGCAGTGACAGTCCAAGTCAACCTTTACAGTTAAGAACTCCTTAAGCCATACAGAGCCCTTTCACGTTCAGTACTTAGGCAGATTTTCACCTTTTAAAGCAAAACTTTTCTGTATCTTGGTCTGTGTCCAAGAGTTTGTGGCTCGTTATATCCAAAGGGAGCACATTGTTGCTATTTCTTAAAATGAAGTAAATGGTGAGAATGTGCTTTTGCTGATTTGGTTTGAAAAGTTGGAGTTTTAGCTTAACAGCTGTGGGATGTCCATGCATAGAAGTGGTTGGATTCAATGATCTTAAAGGTCTTTTCCAACCTAAATGATTCTATAATTCTATGGAAGGGGGTGTGAAAACCTGGCAGGGAAGTTTATCTGCACTGGTACATTTCCATTTCAGCTGCTTGGCAAGAAATTATCTTGATTTGGCTGGACTGTAAGAATTTCACATTATTTCTGGCATGAATGCTAACTTTCTGCATTTATATTGGCGATATATGTCTCTGCATAAAAGTTGCATAGACTATTAAATTAATTATGACTTGCTGAAACTGTTTCACTTAGTGTAGGGAAGGATTGTGATTAAGGCAACAATTTGCTCCACCCCTAAGGTACTGGAAGGGACACGTATATTTTTTGTGTAAGACTCTGTGTGGTGCAAATATAGGTTTTGTTGTCTCTTTTTAATACTTACAACAACACCCCCAAACCTGGGGGTAATACATAGAAATGTCAAAGTTGTAAAATTGCATCTTCAAGATTCAGAAACTGCACAGATACAGGGAACTTGAGTTGACCTGGCAGGTCTTTGTTGCATCGGACAAGAGTTACTAAAGCCATCGAAAAGTGTATGTATGGCTTAAGTCCCTCAGGAGTGGTCAAGCCTAGGAAAGCTCTTCTTGCTTCCCTTGGTTTGACAGACTCACTAAAGGTGGGCTTTTCTGTGTCAAACAGAACATGCTAAGAATTCACTCATTGTCCTGGCTATCTGTGATCTACGTTGCTTCAGCTATGCTCTGTAATGGCTCACCCAAAGCCAGATGATGGTAAGCAAAAGAACCACTTGAGACTGGAAAAAGGCCGCCTCCTCACAGGGCAGAGCTATGCACTTAAAATTGTCATCCTCTTCTTCTACCAGGCTGACTCAAAGTCTGGGAACCGTTGATATTCAAGTTGCAGCCTTACGAAAAAGACTAGATTTTGTACAGGGCCTGTATGGTTGATCCCATAAACCCTTGTGCTCTTTAAAATGGTAGAAATGTTTACAGAGTGTCTCATGGATTCTCATGGATTCAAGTGAAAGCACAAAAGTGATGTACCAAAGGTTGAGGTTAGGAAGAATATAGATCTTGGTCTGTTAATGTGGTGATGCAAGTATACAAATGACTTTTGCTGTGGGTGTATGTTTTCCTGGGTAGGAGATGTGATATGGGAGGTTAATTCTATCACCTAACTTTTTCCCTTTCTCCTGCTTCTGTTAAGTGGCTTGAGGCAAGAACAGTGATTCACAGCAGCAGAGAGTTAATTCACATTTTTTTGTAGTAATTTATACTTTTTCTGTGTCAGGGAGTTTACTTTTCTCCTGACATGACTTGCTTATGGCCTCAGTGCCTGTTGTTCAGAGTAAAACTGAACTTTAACAGTCTTCTTTAGGATGAACTGAATTTCTTTGTCCCTCAACATCAGTGTATACTGCAGTCATTCCAGATGTGGATGCTTGCTAGACACTCTGCAAGGATAAGGCTAAGAGAGAAGAGTCTTAGTGGGAGCTTAAAGAGTTCTTGCCCACCTCTAGCAGTAGATCTGGACACACAATAGTCCCTGTTTTGAGTTATTGTCAGGCTAACCCAACAAAAACTGTTATCAAGCTTATGAGCCTCTGACAGCGCAAGTGGGCTTCTGGCTTACAGCCATTGTATCTTAACGTGCAAATGGCTTAGGGAGAGTTGTTTGGACCTGCCTGCTCCAATCTTACCAGTGATAAGATAAAAATACCATTTTTAAGTTGACACCAATTGAGCCAGAAAAATCAGTTCAACTTTTGCAAGTGTACCCTGGGAAAAGGAGGCTTACTGAAAAGGAGTTTTATGGCTTTAAAATGGTGTCCCATTGGGAGGTATTCTGTTGAGTGATGCTGTCTGTGTTCAGTGGTTGTCTTGGAAAAAGAAAGTGGTATTCATGCTGGGTTGTAAAACACAGAAGAGAAGGATGCCAATGCACTCTTATTCGGGGCTCTGAGAATATTATGCAATCAAGGGAAATTATCTTTGAAGGTTCTGCAGTGTGTGGGTTCCTGATCTGGAAGTATTGCCATCTAGAGGGATTAGGAAGCACTTACCTGACATCTTTGATCCCTCCGTTGGTGACATGCTCTGCATCAGAAAGTTATATGTTACAGTTAAACACCTTTTTTGAAAGTGTGGAATTTAATAGCTTTTTGAAGAAACCAGTAGATTGTACTTGATGAACATACTTTGTTACATTTGGCTTCAAACTAACAATGTCCTGTACATCTCATGTATTATCACAGGAGACCCCAGGTCTCTGAAATAAATAGTCCGGATTTTCAGAGAAAAGAAAAATGCTTCTTTAAGAAATATAAAATGTTTGTTCAAAATTTTCAGGTATGTGAAGTAGAACTTATTCTTTATTTACCAAGAGCAAACAGGCCAGTGGAACAACTGTTCAGTGTGATGAACAGTATATTGAGTGAGAGGAAAAATCAAATGAAAGTAGACAAGTATTAGGGTTGTCCTTCTGCCCAAAGGGAACAGCAGTGAAACTTTTTGCCGTAAGCTAATTTGGAACACTGAGATCTACTGAGAATTCTCCAGTGTAAGAAATAAATTTGGTATTTTCAGAGTAAGAAGCTGGCAGCTGGGAAGTGAGCATGGTGTTTTTAATAAACTGCAATTTTTGTCTTTTATGTGACTATTTCATGACCTTTAAAAAAATAATCAGAAATATCCCCTGGCTTTTGATTTTTGAAATATGGTGAATGTAATTACAGGGCTCTTGTCTATTGCATTTTTTTCTTGTACATGTGATGAAAGAACTGTACTTGCTCAAACAACGGGGGAGTAATTATACTTCCCTCTATTTGCAAAACCCTTAATACTGTACTGGGTGCTGCTACAGTGTGGATTTAGTGACAATTTGGCCTTAGTAACCGAGTGAGGAAAAGATTGTGTAGTTCACAGAGCCATTTTACTGAGATTGTTAAACAAACCCCTCAGTTCAAAGGTTAGTTTGGTATTTTTGTCTGTTTGCTGCATTTATTCAGTCACTGTTTAATACTCTCCAGTAGCTTAATGGCTAACTTTATACAAAAGCTGCTACAAAATTCTCTTTCTTAAAGAAGAATATGTTTCCCAAATTGTAATTGCTACTGTCCCTGTTATTCACACACACTCATGAGCCTAAAAGAAACCCCCTGAACCTGAAGCATCCTGAGTTCTGCCAGATTTCACATAATGGTTTGGATAAAGTGCTGTGGCTCAGATCCACTTCTAATTTTTCTCCATTGTTGGCTTCTGGGTTGCTGCTTTAAATCTGAAAAGCAATTCTGTAATTACTTGGTGCAAAAGCATTCATGAGCACAATGGGAATAAACTTATTATCATACTGGTAATTTTTTAATGCCAGGTCTCTTCCTAGTTTATGTAACTTAAGAATTATTCACCTTTCCAGTTGTTCTGTAAGTATCTTTTGCAGTTTTGGATTGGTTTCTCAATCTGTAAAGCCAATCATGCTGATTACATACTGCTCACTGCTTCATTACAGTGTGAAGTGTCATCCTAAATAAAAAGCCATAGCTGTGGTTTCTGGGTTCTTGCAGAAGTGGAGCAGCCTATTTTGACAAAAAAAGTGAGGGTCAACTATTTACCTTCTATTTACTTTTATCCAGAGATTTATTTGAAGGGCAAAATCTTCCTTCTTTTAAGTAAAGTTTGGAGAATTTGTCAAAGGAATCAGTTCCTCAAACTTTTTTAAAAAAATACTGCATATCCATGTTACTAGTAATGCCCCATAACAGGAAAACTCAGAACAAGAATTGACTGAGGAATGGTAAGTATTTTTCTTCCAATTAATTTTTTTCTATGCTTGCATGTAGCATAAAACCGAATACAGTGCTGAAGAGGGAAAATGACAACAGGGGTGTCTCTCTTGCTCATTTCTGTCAACCTCCTTTACTTCAGTGGATCTCTGAGGTTGAAATGGAATTACCAGCACATTTTTTGTCTTCTGTGAATTACATTGCTTTCTGTGGAAAGGCATAAAATTAATGATCTGTGGAAGAGGTGTTCAGGCTTTTGCTCACTTTATAAAGCTACAAATACAGGTATGGGTGGAAAAATAGTCTACAATCCTCTGTTTTCCCTCTATGCCCTTCTTTTTCCCTCCCAGTGGTCTCTTACTTGTAGTTGGAACTAATATAAGGGAAGGTTGAGGGCAGTTACTGCTGCCTCTAGGAGGGGCTGTCCCATGCACCTTTCCTCCAAATGTTGTCTGCCCTGTGCATCTGATAGTCGTTGAGACAGTGGTAAGCCTGGCTTTTCTGGAATGGGTCTCCTCCCTCCAACTGATTTTCATTGTTTAACTTTGCGTTTTAGGTTACTGTCCACTTCAGTGCCTAGTGTCAGCTTTGCCCATAACATATGCAAAAAGTAGTTACTACAATTTGTAAGTTTTAAGAGTCACTGTATTCCAAAAAGGGGAAAAAAAAAAAAAAAGCAGCCAGTTCTAGCCTAATCTCATTTTAGTTTGCATCTCAACAATATTCTGTTTTCTAGTCTTGCAGTGTAACAAAAGACTTTCCTCTACAGTTTGTTCCAGCTTAGCTTGCCCACATTCAAAAGTTTTACCTCACTTAATGTTATGGTACTGTTCTAGTGCTGCGTAAAGATGCTCCAGGCTGGGGCTTGAAATCCAGATCTCTCTGTATGCTGAGGAAATAAGACTCAGCCTGAATCCAAGCTGGGCCTGTAGGTATGATGGATAGGCTTACTAAGCCAAACAGAGTGTAAACTGAACACTTTTCCTTGTGGTCCATCTCTAAATATTGAGTTTTATATTTCCTGTGGAATCTTCTTTGGTTGAAGCTTTTAATTATGAAAGACTTGTGGTCAGAAGGCATGGCGTGCTGTTGCACATGAAGAACCTAATGGAAGATAAGTTCTTTTTCCACAATTTTGCAATTAGAAGACATTGTAAGAAAAAAGATTTGCTATTGACCGTTCCTTTCTAACAGCTCTGCAGTGAATGCTGGTGCCAGGTTCTGCACAGGTAAGTTTCAGAAGAAGAGTTTTTCTTTCGAACAAGAAGAATAAGGAGAAATACACAGTGGGACAGCAATCTCCAGACCTTTGCTGTCACAGGCAATGACCTGTGTGGGATATATAGGCACCTGAAACTAAAAAGGCGATTGCCTGATCAGTGCAACAAAAGGACACTGCTAGGTGATGAGCACCAATGGTTTGTGGAGGGAGAGGGGAGGGAGGGCGGGAGGCTTCTTTTAAGTTTAAGGATAGTGCTTGATGCATGCTTGCTGTGTAGAATGTTATTACTGATAGTGTAAACTGTTTTCGATCTGTCTGTCTTCTCTCTCTTCTGGACTTGGCCGGGCCATGTACAAATCCCAATCATTCAACAGTACTGGAGAGTAGATAGTATTTACCTCAATAATGGTAGTTTCTTTTCGATTCTTTTTAACCCTGAATTCAGATGATGGTTCGAAGCCAACACCTACCATGGAAACCCAGCCTATTTTCGATGGAGAAGGTAAGCACATCCCTTAAAATAACAACCAAAAAAAGCTACTTCCCACTCCCTTTTCCCTAGGATTTATGGCTCAAATGCTTTCTTTATCCTGCAAAGCAGAAAAGCCAGTGAATCTCATAAGTTATCCAAATTTCACAGTGCCCTTGGGACCTCAGGCATTTTCCCTAATCCTTTTACATCCTCCCTTCTTCACTGGAATCCAACAATAACATCAGTTGACCAGATTCCTGGGGTAACCTTGGAGGGAAAGGTGTCACAGAAAAAAAAATGTATCGAGCCAGAAATGGCAACTTCCTTTAGACTGTCCGTACTCCCTCACTCTCTCCACTCTTATGATACCATTGCTGGGAGTTTCATAACCTCTGCAGTGTGTTACAGCTTCATGAAAGGGGGGGTAGTGCTAAACCACAGCTTGTGAAAGTTGACTTGGAAGAAAATTGCTGGGAGGTTTCTTTATTTAGCAATTACTTTCATTGACGCACATACTATTTAAGCAAATGAAGTCAGTGTCCTGGGCCCATTTAATTCACAGCCCACCAACAGTTTCCTTCTCAAATGGGCTAATCTTGCAATTGTAGTATTTTGGAGGGGAAATATCAGACCTTACTCCACTAGAAGCCTTGAAACAAGGATAAAATGGCTGTCATCACAGACCATTCAAGCCTTTCACACACACAGACATAAATACCACTGGGGATATAGTGGTCCTTGTGTAGTGAACGGGCCTATTAGCAGCTACTTATATCTTGCATATTGCTTAGACCTAGTGCATGTTTCCTGCAGATTTAAACCCACAGCCATTATAGTCAAGCTATGGGCTGAAGTCCAAACCACTCTGTGACCCACCTGAAACTGTGGATCATAAGGCAGTGAGGGAAAGCCTGTGCTTTTTCATACTGAACTGCTGTACTTGACACTTTTTTAAAAACTGGATCAAAGGCAGCAGTGGAGACTACTGAGCAAGGGTAGGTGAGGCTGTTGATATCTCCTCCCTTCTTGTAAATCAGGTGATGGGGTGCAGTGTTTTTATTGCTGAAATAAGCTTATTTAATGGCAGGATGCTGTAGTCCTGTCACTTCCATTTAGTGATTGTAGGTTTGTAAGAATCTTCTTGTGAGCTTTAAGAAACAAAGCAAAGCCCTCAGAGCAAAAAGCATTCTCAGATAAACAAAGGAGATTGAAGCCATGCTGTCTATCTCTTGTTTATATCAAAAGAAAGTTCCTCCTGGCAGCAAGATGATGCTGTATTAAATTGCTGTTTGTAATCACAAACTTCTAGCCTTTAAGTTTTCCCCTGAGAGGGTGCCCATAGGTATTCAAAGGAAAGAATGCACTAGTAAAATGCAGGAGTGAGCTGATCTAGTTAATACAGCATGTTCAGAAGCTCCTTCCAGGAGAGATTCAATATTTTGGTCATTCAAATTGAACTGGGCAAAGTTCTTGAGAAGTGGTGTAGTGAGCAGACCTTTTCTGGTCCTTGTGATGACAAGCAGGGTCTGAAAAAGATCTTATCCTATCTTAGGTGAAAAACATTTTCAATCAAAAACCTTCACATTGATTTGTAGGTGAAATCAAGCCTGATAAATGGACTTGGACTGTAGGATGAAAGATTGCCTCTTACAAATCTTGTAATATATTATGCAAGACCTTATCTCCTAGACTTCTAGAGAGCATGACTAATACAATGGCTTCCTGTTGTATTAGCAGTGTCCCTTATGACTTGGGAGAAGAGAATGTGACAGGCAGGTTAATCAAGCTATGCTTTAATGAATAATATCTGCTAAGTTTGTCACTCTGTATTTTTGTCATCCTTGTTAGTAAAATAGGACTAACTAGATTTCAGTGGTGGTTTTAGCAATAAGCACAAGAAAATTCATTCTGGGTCTGACCAGAAGTTTGTGTAATCCACTACCTTTGAGCGTGTTGTCTCCAACAGTGGCTTAAAGATACTCAGGAAATGCGTAAGAAGCATTTAGCCTGGAGAAGACTTAAAGATGACCTAATAGCAGTCTTCCAGTATCTACAGGGAAGTTTATCAAGAAGATGGAGCCAAGTTCTTCATAGTAATGCATGATGAGGGACAACAGTCATACACTGAAACAAAATGTTTGTAGTGGATATAAGGGAAAGCTTAGTCACCATGAGGACAATGAGGCAGTGGAACAGATTGCCTAGAGATGTGATATCCTGTCCTTTCTTTCCAAGCCAGTTGGATAAAGCTGTGAGCAACCTCATCTGTTCTTATAGCTGACCCCATCTGGAGCAGAAGGTTGGACTAGACACCTCAGAATGTCATCCTGAACAGTCCCTTGATTCCATCTGAGCAAACATATCATGATACTTCACTAGAATACTCTTCCAGTGTCTTGGGCCTTCCTGAGGAATGGCTTGTACTTGGTGTCTGGCACAAATGTCAGATAACAGAAAAGGGCAAAACCAGTTATCCATTCACCTGTTAGGTCTGGACTCTTCCTAGATGTTCAAAGCATTTAAAGCCCAAATGCCATTCATTTTCAGTGGGTCTGAGATCTGATGGACTCCTGAAAAGCTGTGTATTTGAAGTCAGGCAAGGGTGGAGCTGATAGTAACAAAAAAATGTGAAATTTCTTTTCATGATCTGTTTTTGGGCGCCTACCTTCAGTCCACAAGGGGTTGACTTTTTTCAAAGGGCATTAAATATTCAGCTGTCCCTGAAATGTGTGATACCACTTAGACCTCAACATCTCCAAGACGAAGGTTCACCTTTCTCATGTTTTCACCTACATTAGAGGATAATGAAAATTCACATTTCAGGCATAATAAGTTCCCCTCCCACTCCCTACCATCCTCCCTGAGGGCATAACAAAGCACTGCCAGAGATAATGTAGATCAGATAACTTAAACTCTGCTGTCCAAGGTTTGAATCATAAAGCAGCCGTCTCTTTAAAAATTATGTCACTTCATTACAATGCAGATCTCAGTGATGTTTATAGTGAATCTCTTTTTAGGACAAGGTTCTCCTCTGCAGAGGAGTATTTTATTAATGGTCCTTGCTATGGTTTTAAATGAAAAAAAGTTTTATTCCATCCTGCACTTCTAGGCTGTTTTCTTTTCATCCACCATTTATTTAGTTTCAGTGTGGAAGTTGTATTCATAGTTGAATAACTTTTTTAAACACCTTTTTCATAAACTTCACCTCTTCACCCAGTGGGAATCTTACTCTTTCCACAGATCTGTGGTTCAGAGGAGTCTATGTTGCTTACCTGTATTCAAAAAAATGTCTAGGTTAATTGGATGGAAAATACATTTTTATGATAGATCCCAAAGGATTAATTTCCTTTTATTTTCCTTTCTCCTCTTCTCCCACAATGCCTTTTTCTGCACCTTTCAACCTCACTTAAAGTCTGAAACGGCTCTGGCCCATTCTTAGGCATCTATTGACTCTGATTGTCCCTCCATCTTCAGCTGTAGACATATCCTGTCCATACAGAGCAGAGTCAGCTAAATTTCATCCCAGGAGTTTGGTTTATGGACTTTTTCTACTTTTGTGCTTCTCCCCTTCCTAGCTCTCACCCAGTGTTTAATTTGATGTAGTTTTCCCCCCAAAAGGCCCAAAGTACATAGGTATGTGTATTTATAGGAGCACATCATGTCTGAGTGATGATAAAATAGTGTAGTGAAACCTGCAGATAAGTCAATCTTTGTTAAGTAAGCTTTTGCTACTGTTGAAATATCAACCTATATTTCCATATGAAAAAGTGCCCTGAACATGATTACAATAATGCCTACAATCAATGTAGCTGAAAACATTTGGGAAGGAAAAATTCCCTTTCGTTTTTCTTTTGTGCTCTTGTAACGTATAATCATTTTCTCTTGTACTCAGCCAGCTTCTCCCTTGCTGAGCAGATCCATGTAAATGTCAACAAAGGAGCAGGAAAGCTCTTGTAAAAGTAAGACAAACTCCAGGATCTAGTATTTAAGGCATGTTCTTGTGGAAACGGAAACTTTTTCAGAAAATATAATTTCTAAAAAGGTCAGTTTAGGAGCTCTAGCGCATGGTATTGAGTACTGCTTTGCTCAGTTCTGATCAGATGCTGCTGTTGTGTCATTTCTGTGGCTTAGGGCACGTTCTGCTGTGTTTTTGAAGTTGATTGTTATACCTCAGAGGAGGTGCTCTAAGCACTTTTTTTCCCCACAGATTTCTGTTTGGATCTTGGTTGTAGTGCATCAGGCATGCTTTTCTAACCAGAACTTGTTTCTTTGACAGACTTCCTTTCAAGTCCTTCCAGAAATATCTTCATTTCTCTGCCTATTTACTTCAGATTTTGTTGTTGCTTGTTTTAGGGAACTGACTGTGGTCAGCTCTTCTTGGGTTGTTAAAGCAATATTTAAGGTCTGGATTTACTTTTTTTTTTAGTCTGGATTTCATATGTATTTAAGTGGAAACAAATATGTACTATAGCACACAACATAACCTTTGAGACCACTAAGTCTTGAGAGGACTTTAGAAAGTTGGGGTTAGAGAGAGGGGGGGAAAAGTTTTGCCAACAGAGAAATGCTCTCTGGAACAGGAAGATAATGAGATAACCTTGTGGAAAATTTACAAATGGTGGTTCATAAGAGGTGGAAGACCTCACCAGGAGATAAGCCGATCTCCACAAAGATGATGGATCAGTTAAGGCCTGATTGTAGCAAACATCTTATCCTCATGAGTAACAACCATATTCACTAGTTGCTGTACTTTAAGGCAAATCTTTTTTCTCTTTCAGAAATCACAGCACCCACCCTTTGGATTAAGCACTTGGTCATCAAAGATTCCAAACTGAACAGCTCCAGTATAAGGAATTCAGGTAACGTTCCATCTAAAAAAAACCCAGGTTTTTTAACTAGGCTGCAGTCCCTCACCATCTGTTCTTGTTTCATTCTTTCTTCGTTGTAGCTATCCTGCTGCTTTTCAGTGTTGCAGGATTTGAAGTGCAAGCTACAAAACAATTTTATATAGCATCCTCTTTTGTGTCCAGAAGTCCGCAGTCTGTGTGTGATATGTTTCTGTTTCCCCAAACCACAACTGTGGAACCTCTAATTCCTGTTAATTCATCCCAGCCAGCTGACATCTTTATTATGTTTGCTGTTCAGCAGTTTTTCATGGATGTACAAACCGATGCGTGTGGCTGTGATACGTGGACTGTGGTTTTGGTCTAAGCAGTTGAGAAAATACAGAGAGGGGCTTCTTTTCTAGCAACTTCAAGATCCTTCTCTGCAGGGGATATTATTTGATAGAAAAATGATTGGATTATTTCACAACTGAAAATAGGTTACTTATGTCTGGGCCTAAGTAAATGTTGAGATTATTTTTGTGGGTGATAGAGTCGATGAGGAAAGACCCAAGCATAAAAAAATAGCAAAGAAAAGATCTTGAACATGAGTGGGAAAAGGGGGAGCGGAAAGATGTGAAGTTAAGGTGTAAAACTTGAAATTGGAGATGAGGGTGAAACTGTATGGAGTCACTGAAATCACAAACTGAAAGAATCTGAAGAGGAACTTTAGGGAGTCTTGTCAAGAATGTTTTTATATGATATATTTTAACTGATGTGGGAGAAAGGAAGAAGGTAAAGGGAATATCAAAAGCAGAAAATTGCCTTAAGAAGCCATGGGTTTACTTTAAATTTTAAATAGGAGCTGCTACTATTGCATATATTTTATGAAACAATATATGCCTAGAACAGCTGTTGGGAATAGCTCCAGTCCCCAGCACAGATAAATTGTGATAGCCTGAAGTACCTCGTCACCTCATATTTCTGGATTAGCCCGAGAGCATTCATGGCACTTAGCAGTTCCTTTGCCACTTCCCAACTGCAGGGTGAAATCAGTGAGAGGTTAGGTGAGATTCTCTTGCTGCAGAGTGGAGAAGGGCTCTTAGCAGGCGGACATCCATCATTGCCCAGACCCCAGTTTTAGCAACAGTTTCCTATGCCTCACTTCCTGACTGTTTTTGTAGTAGGGTGGTCTGTGTAGGAACTGCCAGTGAGAATCATCCAGAAGCTTCAGATGACATAGGAGTATCAGCATTCTTTTTTAAAGATGTCTTTCATGGGAGAGCAAATGCAGCTTGTGTTTTGGGAGCTGCTGGGACAACCAGCAGCTCACAGTGCAATTGAAGGTGGCAGTTTAATGTTAAAATCCTATGAAATGGGTCCTACCTGTGTTGGAGACTAACTTTCTTTCTAATGCAGCAAACCTGGTAGCTGTGATGGAAATAACCATTCCTAAATCTGGGTTCCAGGAGGCTACAAAAGGATGTGGGAGCAGGAAGGTCTGTCTCCCACCCTCTCTTGGTCCAACAGAACCAAAGCAGGCTGGCTTTCACATTGTAAAGGCAATCGGTTTGTTCAACTGTTTAGTCGGGAAGCTGCCTGAGGTAAACTGGAGTTATGTTCATGGAAGAGTTCCTTTTGTGAGTTTCTTTTGTCCACTTTTTTCTTCCATTTTCTCTGATGTAATTTCTGTTATTCCAACAAGATTGTTGTGGGTACATGCTACAAATTAAAAATAAATGATCTTCTGGAAAATTCAAGAGTTTCGTAAGAGGTGGTTTCTACAGCAAGCTAAAAGGAGGTGTGGTTCATCTGACTCAGTCTTACTGATTGCCCTGACAGACACTCATCTGGTGCAGGATATCATTAAGGACTGGGCTGCCAATTTTTTAGCCCCAGATTTCCACATTAGACCCTACAAATACACAGCCATCTCAATTTCTTACACCAAATTATCGATGTCAGGAAATGCTACCTCATCAAAATAAGACTATGGTTTAGCTGATATTAGGTGCGGGCTACTTTAGTCTGTTTCTTTCAGCCAGTGAAGCCTAGTCCCCTTGGTAGGTACCTTTCATTCTTTTCATCCCTTGTCATATATGTTATAAAGCAATTAGGGCAGGTGGGATCAAACAACAAAGAGTTGGGAAGGATAATTATCATTTAGAATCGGGTTCTTTAAATGTCTTCAAGTCTGTCTGCTGAAGATGATGAAACAGCTGTCGAGATGGGCATGCAAAATTAGGGGATGTTTTAAATTGCTTTTAATTGTTTTAATTTTGCTCCTTGTCAGCTTGAAATATTAATGCTCAGCACATTTCTGATTTTTCATTTATTTTTTAAAGGGTTAAGGTAGGTTTTGCTAGTGCAAGATTGGATTTTTGTTTTTGGCATTCACTCAGCTATATTGTTTCTCTGAGCTTGCACTTACTGTCTTGAAACAGATACAGCCTGGTATCCTCTTGCAGCAATTTAATGGGATCACTGAAATTAGATGTGAGAGAAGACCTAGTAGGTCATTTAATCTACTGCCCTAGGGCTAGTGAATGTTGGTACTGTATGTAGAGTGGCATTTTCTAGTGTAGCATAAATGCCTTAGGCAATAAAGATTTCACTTCATCCCACAGAAAGCTGCTCTGCTGTCTCAACTCAGTCTCAGGATTTTTCTTTTTGTAATATCCAGCCTAACTCTTTTTTTTGTTTCTGTTGTTTTTCATTAGTCTTGAGTTCTTGAAAGCCTGCCCTATCCCTTGGAGTTTGTGTACTGAAACACTTAACCCTGATCTCTCCTCCCTGTGGTGGTTATATAGCCCTGTTCTTTACAGTGAAGAAAAGTCCAGTAGATACTACTGTTAGAGAACGTGTGCTGCTCTCTAATCAGCACTGACACTGGACATCTTGGAAAACTAGTACCATCACTGCTTCAACCAGGAGGAGGATTTAAGAATTGCTACATGGAGACAAATAAGCTCTGTTATTTGCTATCATTTGTCTCTGGTCAATGTTAGGCTTCAAGGTGAACCAACCACCAGGCAGCTGAGCATTGCAGAGCTGATGACACACCCTGTGTTGCATACACAGCTTGTATCTTGTAAGAGCTGCATTTGAAATCTGAGCATTCCATCCTCCATTTACTGTTGACAAACAGAAGAGGTTCTCCTGAAATAGTCTTCTCTCTTGGAGCATTTATGCTTTGCTTGGCATATGTAAATACTAATTAAGCTAGGGATCAAGAAAAGCAGAATGACTCTAGCCTGGTGATTAGAGCACTTGACTAAGAATCTATATGTCTCCAGGCATATTGCCAGTGAATTTTTCTATACTAAGTAAAACAGCATTGCTAGGAGAGATTGCTAGAGCTGTTACCCCAGCCCATCTTAAAGAATGAAATGACGACTGGATCTCTTTCTCAGTAGGGTGAGATGCAGGTTCAAGTCTTCTCAAACAGAGGCAGAAACCAAAATATAAACATCCTCTAACATCTGAATTGTTAAGCAGCAGAAAACTGGTTTTCTACATTTATGCACTCAGTGTTCTGCTTTATGAATCCTAAAAGCCCAAAAGTCAGTTTTTCTTTTTGGGGTGAGTGAAAGATCTAGGTAAACACAATATTTTGTTTGCTGCGGCAAGATTGCAGAAGCATTATTTGGTATTTGCTTTGAACTGATTTTCACCTTCCCTTAACATGTCTCTTAACATGCACACCTGCATGTGCACACACATGGATACCCCAGACTAAGCCTGTTATTTATCACTGTTCTCTGTGATGTGTCATTTACTTTTAACACTGTCAGAGCAGGAGGTGATACAGATGGGACCTCTGCAATGGCTGTTCTCTAATCAGCATGGGTGGGAACTGTTTTTTCATTCTACTTTTACTGTTTCAGCCTCCTATTTTCCTATACACACAAACACACTCCCTCCCTCCCACCAGCCTATTCCAGCCTGCAAAAGTCTGAATGATTGTTCTTTTACAGTTCAATCTAGGGAAGCACTAATGTATCCTGTTTCCAGGAAAATAAATCTAATGGCTGCCTGTTTGGGAGCACCCATCTCTACTGAGGAATCCATAGTTATTCTTCATCTCCAGAGCTGAGTTATCTCCAAATCCATTTGTGCTACTTAGTGATTTGGTTTTAGTTAGCAAGAGATTCCAGCCTGTACCCAGCTTACCCTGACAACCTTTAAGAAAACCACAAAGTGATGTAATGAGCTCATGCATGGAAAAATAAACAACTCTAGAGAAACCAGCAGTAGCAGCCTCAAGTAAATATTCTGCAGTCACTGGGGTTTTGTACATGACGTTATTTGAAAGGAAGAATGAGTAATATATTAAGGTTAGCAGCTGAAGACAGGTTTGTGTGTGCCTAGCTAAAAAGGAAAAAAAAAAGAAAGAAACAACCCACAGCTGTTTATTTCAAAATCTTGCTTGTTGAATGGGGGCTAACTCCATGTGGCCTGCTCTGTTCAGCTCTGGCACCCAAGCATCATGCAGACATCTCATGTGACAGTTTTCCAGTGATAGAGCTTTCTGGTGTCAGGAGCACTTAGTGGACAGAGTACAACCGTAAAAGAGCTTTGAAAGCAAGAATGGTGGTATTCACATTTCTCTGTGTTAATTAAATTCACTTGGAGCCCAAACTTCATGGCTTCTCAAAGGGAGAAACAGCTTGAAAGCTGCATATACTTTTGCGAGAAGCAGAAGCACAACCCACCATGCACTCCAAAGGGAGTCTATGTACTCTTGGATGTGGTTTGTATCCAGAGATCTGCACAGTGAAGTGGGATGTGATTATATCACGTGCCCCGCCAGGATCTGGGTTCTTTGGCTTGTCTGTATTGATTTTTTTTTTCCCCCACTTGCAGGAAAAAAACACAAGAAAACCCACGTGGCACCCCAAAATAGCTGCCTCTTTTCTAGTACCCACCTAGGAAATGATACCATTTTGCTGTATGCCTTTGTTAAGGATTAGGGACAGTAATTGCTCCTAGGGGGAATGTACTCACGGTATGTTGCCGTAGCCATATGGAGTCTTTCTAGGATCCCATACATTTAACAAAGAGTCTGTTTTTAAGCCACCTATATGGAGGATCAGTGTAGTTACTTGAGAGTCAGATTGTCAGGTGAAACCAACCAATATATAACAGGGCAGGGCCTGCTGATTTGCCTTTAAAAAGAATAAACCATATATTATGTTATTATTTTTTTATTATTATTTTCGGGATACATCAAAAATAGCCAAAGTTAGATAAAAGTCCGGGTTGTTATTAGGACTTCCCTTTTTAGTAGTGAGGACTAACCCCAAGGAGCTTGAATGCCTGTATTATTTTCCAGAGTGGGGAGACAATGCACTCATTTGTGTTGAATGTATAGTTATTTGGAGTGGGAGCAAGTTTCCTTGTGCCTTAGAAATGTGGAACACTGCAGAGACCAGGGAACCACAGGTAGATTCAGGTGAGGCTCTTGAAAAGCAAAGCACTGTTTGAATGGGGGCAGTTTCTCACCTGTCTCTATCCTGTCTTCTCAGCCTTAGTCCTTAGCTGTCTGGTCCTACTCTTGGTGTACAGCCCTCTCACCTTGTTATTTAAACATGTGTGAGACCGGGGGCTTCTGCTTCTCCTGATACTTTTCTCCTACTTTTTGCTACTATGAAACTAGTTGTGTTAGTTCCAACTGTCTGGCTGTCTCTTCAAGCCAGTTGTGTTAATGTTACTTTCCAAATGTCTATTACAGGATTGTAGGCTCTTCCCCAAAGTCTGTGGCTGGTTAATGTTGGTCAGGACACCAAGCGTAGTAGCTGGGTGGAAGCAAAAGCTCATCTCACTTTAGCAGAAAAGCAGGTTGAGAAGGGAAGATAGCCAGGCACAATTGTGCTTTAGTGACATCTGAATAAGATGTTACAGTGGCAATGGAATTGGAGAATTTTGGTGCCTGGAAATGGCATTCTAATGCTGATTGCAGTCCTCCTTGGTGAACATTTTGGTGCTTCCATGTCCTGGACATAACACCTGGCAGTAGTGAGCTTTGAACTTCCCCATAGCTGAAGAAGAAAAAAGAAGTGTCAGTGATGATGTCAAGAACAAGAGTTCATGGGAGAGAACCAATGAGTCAAAGCTTTTGCCTTTTCTACTGTCTTCTGTTAATGTGTCCTTGGCTCTTGTCCTGTATCTTGAGTCAGTGCCTACTAATACAGTGCTCTTCTGACCTGTCAAAACGATTGGGCTAAAATCTGTCACTTTACTGTCCCACCTGCCAGAACCACTTGTCTTCAGACCTTTGTATTAGTCCTCCCACCCCTTCTTGTGAGGGTTTGTTTTGATTTGGTTTTGAGTTCATTTTGATTTAGGTTTTGGCTTGGTACCAAATGAAGCAATCTCAAGAGAAGCTCCTGTTGAGTATGATGTGAAAACTTACAAATTTCCTTGTCATAGCAAATCCCTGTGCTCTTCTCTGCTGAATTCTTGCTTCCTTGCAAGCCAAATGTGATGCTTCTCCCTTACTTTCTATCCCTCTTTCCCCTTTGTCTCCATCTGTGGTACAACCACCCCTTCCTGTCTTGACTGCTGCTCGGGAGGTCTCTGTCTCTTCCTCCCTCCTGGAAGTTCTGAGAAGGTACGATACACGTGATGCCCAAGCGTGATTCTCCCATGGTCTCAGTGTGACAGATATGGTGAAGAAGGGAGTATGTAGGGGAGAGCAGAAGCAGGGAGAGTGGAAGAATCTAGGAACAGGACCCTTCTCAGACAGCCAGCAAACAAAGTCATAAATAACATGCCATTGGGGACCAGTTAATCTGCTCTATGAAAAGGTGCAAAGTATACAAGTGGGAAAAATAACATTGTATAATAATCAGCATGCAACTGTAGGTGTTAAACCATATGCAGCTAGGCAAATAAATGAAGCTCCCCCTGAGTGCTGTGTGATAAATCATTCCCAAAGAATTCAGTCACTCCCCCCTCCTTATCCCCAAAGAAAGAAAACAAATTACTCTAGACATGGAGTCATAACTGCTACTCTACAGCTGCCAGTTAAGGCGAGTGGACAGGGAGCAGTAGGAGAGGGGGAAGATATAAGAAGCTGGGGTAAAAGGGTAGAAAGAACAAACCTGCATTTAAAACCACTGAGGATTTGGAAATGCATCATTTAGAAAGGAAATTAGCTCCAGCACCAGACATTACCTGGACATACAGGGACAAGCAGAGAGTGGAGAGGCCAACTTTATGAAGTTTATTTTGCTTTTTAGCAGAAGCTGGTTCATATTGGAGGGATTGCATTGGTTTGCTGAAGGTAATTCTTTAGCAGCAAAGTGCTTCTTGCTGTATGTAATAGCAGCATTCAGCACAGGCTTATATGTGGATCTGTACTTCAGACGGTCTATTTGAACATATATCCTGCAGATAGACTACACATATTGAATCCCCTTCCTGCCTCTCTTGAAATGTTCCTGTCATCTTCACAAGAAAGATTATAACATTTCTAAGGTGCCATAAATAAGGAGGAGCTGTTTCAATGTAAGGGCTTGACCTGCGCTCCTAGATACCCTCTGGAAAATTTTGACCTAGGCTTCTTCTGAAACCAAATGCCCTGGTGGGGCTTGTAAGTGATTTTCAAGGCGACAACTGAAGAATAAAAGTGTTCAGTGGTATGCAGATCAGTGTATCCCTAAGAGTGTCTGCTGCACCCAGCATTGTCCAAGGAGGCAATGGCTATTGCCCAGTAGACCACAAGGCTGTGAGGGAGCAGATCTGCATTCCAGAACTGATGGAAAACCCACCCCCACCCCACCCCCCCTCCATGAAGGCTTCCTCCTTCTGGTGCCAGGCTTAGGGTGAAGAGGTTCTCTACTTTGGTGGGTCTTAGAGAGGGAGTGAGTAGATGATAAGAAGGGAAATGTGTGAAGCCCTGCAGGAATATCAGTAGGGTTTGTGGAGCAGCAGCATAGGATATTTGAGGAAAATGTCATAGAATCATTTAGGTCAGAAAAGACCCTTAAGATCGAGTCCAACTGTTACCCTAACACTGCCAAGTCCACCACTTAACCATGTCCATAAGCACCATGTCTACACAGCTGTTAAATACCTCCAGGCGTGGTGACTCAACCATTTCCCTGGGCAGCCTGGTCCAATGCTTGACAACCTTTTCAGCAAAGAAATTTTTCCTAATATACAACCTAAACCTCCCCTGGTGCAACCTGAGGCCGTTTCCTCTCATTCTATCACTTCCTACTTGGGAAAAGAGACCGACACCTGCCTTGCTACAGCCTCCTTGTATGTTGATTATGTTCTCTTTGCTTTCAAACTAATGTCAACAAGCCTGTGAGCTGTTGTAACAGTCCTGTGTATATTGGGGGGGGAGGGAGCAGAAGTAAAAGCTGCCATCCTCATGTTCCCTTTCTCTTCATAGTCATCTCATTTTTGCGTTTTGCCAGACCACCAAAAGTGGTCAGTGGGAACCAGTCAGTACAGTTTGTGGTACAGTTCAGGGTTGGCTTAACTTGATGCTTTTCTGGCTGTTGAAGTGGTCCTGAGTAGCTGGAAAGACCTTTTGGTAGAAGGTCCCAAGGGTTATCTCTAAAGAGTCAGGAAAGCAGACTGGGCAAAGAACCCACCTTCCGAGCCAGGCAGAGATGGGAGTATGTTTAAAAAGCAAGGTAGTGTTCAATCTCCCGGAACACTTGAGGAAGGAAGATCTGTTAAACTGGCTACCATCACTCTGGTTGAATGGAATGGCATTTCTCTGGTTTCACCACTTATAAGGCAGGGAGGCCTGTAATCCTGCTGTTGTCATTGTTCTCCCACCTCATTTTAGGCTCATTGAATAAGTTCTGACAGCACAAAGTGGTAGCTTCTCTCTGGAGGTGGGCCCCCCAGAATGCATGAGGTCCCACAGCTGGAGGGACTGTTCCCTGTGTAAGGCTGCAATTCAGGGAAATCCCACTGGGAAGAACACTAACCTGAGTATCACTGTAGTCTTTCCCTTGCCTTTCAACACAGAGCGTGGAAGAGGGCTACCTCCATGTCATGACACTGATGAAGTGGGAGCAGTTTCTCTGTCTGGTGGCTGATGTCTGAATCCCGTATGTTACATTGTTGAACTTCAGTGTTTTGCCTGGAGACAGCTGACTCAAGTTAAATGTCCAAGAGTGAGTGCTAGCACTCCTGTCAAAGGCAGTTCCCTCTGCCTCCTCGTAAAGTGCTAAATACTACAGGAAAAAGTAGATCTGTCATTACATGAAAAGACTCATCACACTCTAACCTGTTTCTCTTCCCCCCTTTTACTCACCAGCAGTAGCATAAAAAAAAGAATGTTACTGTAGTTAGGAAGACCAGTCTGCAAGATTTTTTACCTGCCTGTGACAGTTTTCAAAAGCTTTCTATTTCATGTCCTATAATTATACACTTACAATACTGTAAAAATAGTTGCTCGTATACTCAGCCAGCAGAGGTAGGCAAGTTCTCCAATTGCTGTGCTAGTTGTTCCAAACACTATTAAAAACAGGTGTGGAAGTGAAAATAGTTTCCCAATAATGTTAAGGCTCTAGTGGAAACACCTATGGCTTCTCATTTTATTGAATAGCATTCCTCAGTGTGGAAAGAGTGCAGTGAGAAGGGGGTATAGGGAAAATGAATGAATATGTTCAGAGACAGGTGGCTTATCTCAGAGCTAGGTATGCCACAAGCTAACAGTGCTTGGAAACTATGTGAAATGGAAAAGAGGAGTTAGGGAAGAAAAACCCGCAGACTCAGGGTAGCTTCCTCTCATAATTGCAAGAGCAGTGTCTAAGGCTGAAAGCTTTTCTTCTGCTGAGGAACCATGCTGATGTAAAGAACTGTGAGGGCTGCATTTTGGTGCCAAACTTTGTCTGCTCAGACTGTGGAAACAGTTGTTGTGCAAAGGTACTGCACAGCTACAGCTGTCATGCAGACTATGGAAGCCAGGTGCATTAGGAAGATTAGACCTCAGAATCTGAAAACTTAAACCAGCTCAAATATCTTCAAGATTTTAGGCTGTGTTTGCAAAGAGGTTGCCTCAGTCATCCTGTATCTGCTGGAGCTTCTCAGTCTGTGTGAGGAGAGTAGAAAAGACCTGAAGTGGCTGCATAGTTTTTTTCCTCCTCGTTTTAACTCAGGGTCATATCATAACAGCAGCTCTGACATTTGTAACCTGTTCCTAATGCAGTGACAGGGATCCCACTGCCTCTTCCTCTGAGTGAACAGTTAATCACCAGGGCTTCTTTGTATCAAACCTAAATCTCCTTTCTTCAAGTAAGCTGACTGCTACTTGAACTACCCATGGGGAAGAAAAAAAAAAATCTACAACCATCTCTTTTTATATAACAGCTTTTATGTCTCAGAAGACTAAATGTCATCCCTAGACTAAACAAATGGAATTCTTTCAGCCTTTTCTCATAGATCAAGTTTCCTAGTCCTCTGCCTGTTCCCTTTGCTCTCTCCTGCACTCTTGCCAAATGGTCCAACTCTCCTTCAAAGCACAGTGCCCAGAGCTGGACACAGGGCTGATTTAAAGGCTCACCAGTCCTCAGTGACTGTTTCTTATGTGAGGCTGCTGTCACTACATCCCACAGCTAGATTCACCTGTTTTGATTTTGTTGTTGTTGTTGTTGTTTGCAATGTCATGAAATTGCAGACTTTTTTGTGGTCTACCTAAGCTCCTGACCATTTTTTTCCAAGTCTTGCTGTCTCGCCAGTAATTTCCTCTCTATGCACTGAGTTTCTCCTTGCTGGTGGTTATGGTTTGTACTTGCAAGTTGTGATGACACTGATTTAAAACCATTTATCAAGATTACTTTGAATTCCTTCCTGAATTTCAGTCTGTAAATTGGATGCTATATTCCACTAGCCAAACTGGTACTTTAATTTGATACAAGACAAGTCTCATGTCAGCTTTTAATACTCTTTCACAGAGAACTTTTGAGACCTCTCCTCTTGGAGCATGTTTTTCTTAATCTGCAGTGCTAGGCAACTATCTCATAGTAATTGTATGCAGTCTACATTTCTCTCATTTACTTATGAGAACGACACAACTTACGCTCTAATGAGCCAAAATTAAATCAGAGCTCCATCTAATGCATTGTGTATGAACATGCAAATATTTCTGCATTTTTTTGCCAGGATGAGGTACTGTAGCCATAAAAAAAGTATCATTCTCTTTGCTATCCCTCAGCTAGTCTGGCTACAACTCTAGGAAGACTAGGACTGTGTGAATGACTGCTTGAGAGATGTGGTGGTTAGAATTGCAGGGCCAGGTAGCTTTCAACTGTCAGGCTTCAAGATGTGCAGGCATGGAGCTTTATTCCTGTGTGGTTTGGAAACCCTGTGGAGCAGATTCCTTTCCGAGCTGGGCAGCACCCAATGCCCACAGGTTCTGCAAAGTGAGCACAAGTTGTGTATCAAAAAGTCCCTCGACAAGTTCACTGTAATCCCTGAGAAAGTGCTTCCTTCAGCTATTCCCCCTTATTTCAAGCTAGAGTGTAGGTATTGAATAGACTTCTCATCACGTAAGACTGTCAGGAGTGCAGTGCGGCTTTATTGCTTTCAGCAGAGGAAAAATAGCAGGGGAAGGATGTGTTCCTGGATAGCTGAAGTTTAATGAGCCACTTGGAACAATGCATTTTTTAAAAATTATAAGCCACCTGTTAAACCTTTGTATTGTACTTGTTCAGCACTGGAACATGTAGTAACCTCTGCTTCCTCTGTAGCCTACACTTTGGGAAATGAAATTGAGTGAGTACCAAGGTAAAGCAAGGACTGCTCAGCTGGTACAGTGTGGGAGCACCTGCAAGGTCTGTTTTTCTCTTTACCTGTATGTTAGCCAGAATACCCTGGAAGGACCACAGTCCCAGACAGAACAGGGTGGAGCAGGTAGCAATACTGATGACTAGCAGGGGTGCAGAGAGATTTATGCTATGCCTGCGAGCTGTATTTGCTAAGCTGTTAACGTGCTCCTAGTAAACGCAGAAGGGGTTGTTTCCCTCCACCCGCAGCCTCTGCAGGGGGACAGGCAGGTACTGCCTATTCACCACATTGCTTTGCTAGTCCTGCCAGCCCTTGTGTGTGTCCATACCCAAGACTTTTCAAATTTTCTTTTCCCTCTGAGGTAGAAGGGATGCAGGTTTGGGATGCTGATTAAGCTGTGCTGAACTTTCTCTGTGAAATGAGGCTGGGCTTTCTGACCATAACTTTCCTAGGCTCCGAACTGGGAGGAGGCACCTGTTCTCTCAGAGCAGACCTGGGTCCCGTTCGCATTAGAGCTCCCTTATGCAACTTAAAAGCACCTTTAGGCTGGTGTATGTGTTATGATAACATAACCATTTCAAGGCTCCTCTTCTCTGCCAGAGCAGTCTAAAGACAGGCTAAATAAAAATGAGAAATCAATCCTGTTTGAATTAAGCTTCCCTGAGAGACAGGCAAACACTTTCTTTCACTCAGGAAAACTGAGGCACAAAGACACTTAGTCCTCACTTTTGGGTTGGCATAGGATGTCAGTAGGAACTTGGCACTAGATATTCATACTGCTGCCTTTCATTTTGTGCTTCACTAGTTCCTCATGGAGGGGAAAGCTGGGAGTTGAACAAAAAAAATTTAGGAGAGGCATGCGTTTGATTTTTCTGAAATGGTATTTTAAAGTCAGGTCCCTGTTGTGGCATTAACAATGGGGATTGGTCAAGAATCCTTCAGTAAAAGACCTTTTCCTCCCCTTGTGGTGAATGCTTGTTCATTAAAACTGAAGCTTTTTGTGGGAACTGCATGGGAAAAGTTTCCCCAGTCCAGACAGAATTTCTGGTCAAAAGAAATGAGAACAGGAAAGAGAAGGAAATCTGCCCTGCCTGGCATAGCCTGTAGCTCTGGGGTTAGGCTATTCACATAGGTTCATTGGGGCTGGACAGCACAGAGGGATATTAGACCTTCTCTTTTGCCTAGTTTGGAAGGAGGACTCCTGTCTCAAGGGTGTAGGGATCTCTCCAAGGTGTTTGGTTTTGGTGTCACAGTCTCCTTCTTTTAATCGGAAAAAAATTGGGTCAGAAAGGCAATATTAAAAAAATAATCTGCTGTGGTTGGATGGCAGATCTTCCTTATGTCCCACCCTAAACATCCACAGCATCCTTGCAGCCCCAGTGACTGATGCTTGGTGCTTTGGCTCCGATAGAAATGAGAGTTTCTGTGTGTCAGGAGAGCAGCTGGGGAAGGCTGTCTCATCCCCAGAGCAGCGCATTAGCTGCATCTAGCCCTGCAAGCTGAGCATGAGAACTGTTAAGCACAAGCCTTTGGTTAGATGCTGCTAGACATCCTCTCTTCTCAGCTTTGTAAGGTAAACAAACACCCCATCTCTTTAATAACTATCTAGTTTATCAGACAGTCAGATGAGTTCCTTACCTCATCCATCATTTTTATTTTTATTGTGCAGACACTGGATGTATGTTTGAATGTGTGTACTTAAGAGACCGAGAATGAGAGACCTTTTTATGAATCTGACGATGTGTTTCTCAAAAGGCCATTACTAGGAGAATATCGTTGCATAAATAATGTACAACTGCAGATGTCCAAGCCCTGTTTTCCTGCAATAGTTCGTGGCTTCAGAGACACTACTTTAAGAAATGTTTTAAGGAGTGTTAGAAGCAGTCAAGAGTAAGAAGGAACAAGCAGTTAGCATTTTAGAGCTGAGCAGTTAAGGTAAAATGGATATTTCTGCCAGTGATTCTCTCCTTTTGCGTGTGCATGCATTCCCTATCTTTTTTTGCTGTCACTGGATTTGTTGTAATCTAGATTTGCTGTCTCCCAAAGATTTCGCTCCCCAGCAACAGCAAGTTGGCAAGTGTTTCAGCTTCTTTGCTGATGGTTGTCTTAAGTCAAGGCAGAGATGACAGAAAACAGGGGAATGTGACAGTGCCTTTAAAAAAAAGGGGGTGGGGGTGTTGGTCCTGGGAAGACTGTTTCTGTCCCAGTGTCTTGGTGTCTTAAATGTTCTTCTCTCTCTAAATGTTTAATATAGGGAGAGAGGGAAACCTTTTTTATCTTTCTGTGCCTGCAGCCCCCATTAACTCAAACAGGGAATAGGCTTTTAAGTACCCTGCATGTATAATAAATACATGCTTCTTTGTAAGATGGCAGCTTAATTTCATAGCTGGAATTAAACCTTCTAGCTTGGTGATAGGCTTTCACTGTTCTCCATAAACCTGGCCTTGGCCTCAAGTTTCCAGAAAGCAGTCTGACTGGAACAGGCTGACTTCAGTGTCCTGGAGGTGGGATAGCATTTGATGTCCTCTCATTACCCATGAGACTGTCTTTCAGGGTGACAGTGTATGCAGCTCATGCCTAGTCCCATACTAGGGAAGCTGGTGGTATGGATTTCCCAGCTGATTTTGCTGGCTGTTGAAATACACCCCAACTGTTAATATTCATGTTTATTTTTAAAGGGAATTAAGTGCTGTTAGAGTGGTAGCCTAGAGGAAAGAGCCTTTCTGGGCACTAGTGCTAGTTAGTATTTTTTCTGCTTAGTAGACAGATGTCACTGAAGGAACTTTCCGCAAGGCTGTTGTCAGAACCTCCATTTAGTGTCAACGTGTTTGCTATTCTGATCCCCTCTAGCTCAGGGAAAGTATGGTGGATCTGGAAAGGGTTCAGAGAAAGAACTGGGTCGGCTGGGACTCTTCAGCATGTAGAAGAGGTGACTAGGAATCTCTAAAGCAGTGAGGGGCAGGGAGAGACTGCAAACTGTTCACTGTTTCAGCTTTCAGAAGAACTAGGGTCAGCAAACAAAACTAGTTGGAGCCAGGTTTAGATCAAACCAAAGGATGTGCTGTCTTCCACATGCAACATGTAGTCAAGCCACAGAACTAGCTGTAGGATGTCATAGTCAATAAAAGTTTATGAGGGGAGACATAGCAAACTGGTGGAAGGGAAAAACCATTGCGACTCACTAAGTACAAACTCTGTGTCTGTCTCTGCAAGTTTCTGATCCACAGCTGGTTGAGACATGAAATACATGGGGTAAAGAAGTATGTGCTTATTCTGTCCTCTTCTGCTCTAAGCTCTTGCTTTTGGCCGTGGCTGGAGGTGAAACAGACAAGTTAGGCTTTAGGTTTGCCCCAGTATGTCTGGTTTATGTTCTTCAGGATGTAATGGAATAGATGAGACTTTCCTAGTGACTACTTCTAGATGTATGCTAGAAATGAGAAAAATCTGTTCTCCTTGCTATTTCAGTTGGACTGCTATCATTGCTAATGACAGGCCACTGAACCACAATCATCAGATGGCAGATTTTACATCATTACATCTATTTGATGTCAACTGAATAAAACCTGTTATATTCGTTTCACTCAGCCTTTAAACACCTTTCAAACAAGAATGACTACTAATTAGTTCTGTATTCTGGTAGTAAATGCTGTGACTATTCAGTTCCCAGAGATTTTTGTTAATATGTGCAGAGAATTTTTTGCCATTTTCTATGGCACATTACAAACGTGTGTGAATATGTACATTTACTCTGTGTAACTTGCATATGTAACTGCAAATGTATGTCAAATAACATACTCCTTAAAATACACTTTTTCTTTTTTTTTCAATAAAAGTGGCATGGTTTTTTGATAAGACATGCACAAAAAAACACTTTTTTTTTTTTTTTAGAGTAATTTTTAGTGCTAGTTTTGAAAGACTCAAAGGAATTGAGAGATCTTGGTTTGACTTTGTACACTCAGGAAGCTTTGGGTATTTAGACAGAAAAATTCCTGGAATGTAGTTCTCTTCAGGAGAATTTTTTTCTTTTGCTTATTATATAAAACGATGATAGGGTTTTCTGCCCCTGTTTTTTGCTTCCCCAAGCTGCATGAATGATCCTCCTCACCTGAGGGCCAAGGTGTGAATTGCTGTCGGCAGACCGTGGGTAAGCGGGGCCCCTTGTGATGTAAGTGGTTTGTTAAGAAGCCTGCAGGCCTCTAGCTCAATGACTTCTCTGTCCACGTACAGCTTGGGAACAGTCATGGGGCCTTTTTTTCAGATATGAAATCTGTCAGCAAAGTGAAGTCAGCTTAAATATCAGCTGAGGCTTGAGCTCCCTTTCAGTTTTTGTTGACTTTATCCCCTCCTGCTCCTTCCTGATCAAGTTTCTCGCTGCTTGAGTCAGACTTGCCGCCACTTAAAGGTTTTTACTCTGTGCTTCGGTTGTGTGGATTTGTGTGTGGCAAAATTCAGGTGCCCTTCACATTCCCAGCCTTGACAGTGATTTGAAATGCTGGAGGGGGAGACCATTCTGGGTCTCTGAGACTCTTAAGCTGCCACAGTTCAATTAGAAACCAGTAGAAGTGCCTTTGGTACCCAAAGCGTGCTGTACTTAGGTGATGCTGTGCAGACCTGCTGGAGTTTTTTGTGTTGTACCTGCTGCTACCAAGCTGAGGAATTCAAGTTGTGAATCAGCACCCCTTCCATTCCCCAAATATGGAACAAAAATTGCTGTCTGCATCAGAATTTATCACCAAAATTTTTAAGTCGTAAGTGATGGGGTACAGGCAGTCAGGCAACATGCACAGAAACAGTGAGCATGTGTTAGTTGTGTGCTTAGCCTGTCCCAGGGGCAGGATGCTGAGGTCATGCCATGTCTACTGGCTGACTATGCAAACATCTGCAGGTTTGGGATAAAAATGTGGTGTCATTGCCTGTCAGTGTTGAAGCATTTTATGTACTGAAAGCTTGAGGGGATTCTTGGCTGTGGCAAGGAATTTCAGATGTTGTGGCTTATTTATAAAAAGAAAAGAAAAAGCACAGTAAACTGCAAGGGAGAGGGAAGCTAGGGAAGGAAAGAACAACTATTCCTGCTTCTTTTTTGTCACTCTCTTAAGGATAAAAGTCAGGAGTTACATTGTTGTCTTTTTTTACCCTAGACTTAGACATGTTTTAAATCCTATGATCAGCTGCCTTGACTGCTTTCTGCCCTGCGTTCATACTTCTTTTCTTTCTATGATACCTTCAGTGGTTTCCAAAGTTGAAATAATTTTCCTGCTCCTCAAAGGGCCAGAGTGTTTGAAGACACGTAATGTGGAACTTCTGGCTGTTGAGCCAAATAGGTCTTAACGTCTCATGGGTACTCTGTTCATGTCTTCCTGCTTTCGTGGCTGGTCCATATAAGAGGCAGCAGCCTGGCACCTCTCCATGCATCCATCACTCCTCTACAGGTCGTAGTTGAAGAGGCAGCATTAGGGCCAAAGGTGCCAGACTGGCTGCAGAAGCCACTTCTGGGCTTCTTTCTGTGCTTTGATGCGTGCCAACTGTGTACTCTGTTCTCTGGTTGATGATGTCTTTGGAAATAAACTTTTCTGTGTAATAAGCTATTAAGTGACAGGGTTCTACCTATCCCTCAGTAGGAAGCAATGTTGGGTGCCCTCTGTTTTCCAGGTGAGGGCAGTGGTGGAGTCTGCTGGAGAGGTGATGGCAGCATGGGTAGAATGGGATATCCTGTTCTGTTCCAGGCTGAGGTGTGTGCAGGTGCTCTCTGCACGGGAAAAATTATGTTAAAACATAACCTTATTTTCCTCTTGGGATTGTGGTGGAGAGATGCTGTTGAGAGGGAAAAGTGTTTTGTAGTCTGGAGAAAAAGATAGTGGGACAGGGCAGGGTGTTTGCTTCCTTTGTTTAATTGGAAAATACAAGTCGCAATTTAGGATCTCTCAGTATATGAAAACATCATCTGGGAAATGATTAACCCATGACTGCAGTAATAGTGACTTATTGTTGTCTGATAGCTCTGTTCCAAAACCCAGGTGAACCGGAATAGTTTTTTCTGCTGTTCCTGGCTTGCTGGGCACTTGGAAGTCAATGTCTATAATCCATAATCTTGTGTCACAGCTGAATGTAGGAGGGAGCTCTCGACCCAGAAGTCCCTGAGTCCTTAAGGATGTAGACATCTGGTATTTGCTGAGAAGGAAATCCACAAAGGTCTCCTGATGTGAAGGATACCCATAGCCTGCTGAGCTGAGGAAGGTGATCTTGATGTGACTTTTTTTCTCCTCCCCCTCCAACCTCCCTCTCATCTTCCAGACAAAGTTCACTCCTGTGACCAGGAAAGGCAGAGCGCCCTGGAGGAGGCCAGGCAGAACCCCCGCGAAGGTATTGTCATCCCTGAGTGTGCTCCCGGAGGGCTCTACAAACCAGTGCAATGCCACCAGTCGACTGGGTACTGCTGGTGTGTCCTGGTGGACACAGGACGCCCTCTGCCTGGTACTTCCACTCGGTAAGAGCTATAGGCCTGATGAGATGCCTGCCTGGAAAAGATGAAATATAAAAAAATACTGTTGCTATGTTAAATAAGTTTCTACTTCTAGAGCAGTCAGCTCTGTACTTACTTCTTTGGAGCCAGGAGTGCCGTACGTGATGTTCCCTATTGAATGTTACTATGCAGCTCCCTCTCTGTAGGAGTTGGTGTATAGTAACTACTGCCCTTGCTTTCCTCTGTATTAAGTACTCATCCAAAACAGACTATTTTTGACTTGCAGCTTTTGGGTGGTAGCTGGAACCACGGCTTTGCTCAAGAGTACAGATCAGGAGCATGAGCAGTGAAAAGACAAGTGGCTTTGTTGCGTTATCCTCTGCTTTATACTTCCATGCCGCAGCCACTTGGATCCTGACCAGTACAGATTTAGAAGACTGTTTGGTTGTGAGTTGACAGATTTTAAGCCAGTGGTAGATTTTTCTTTAAGTTACTCTGTATCTTAAAACTACTGGGGGAATCTTTTCTCACTTGGGGTTTGAAAAAAAATGTGGTTCTGGCAATTATAAAACCAGGTCAGTAGGAGTTGGGACCTGAACTCTGCTAGATACAGGGATTCTGAAGAGCATGAACGGCTTTGGGAAAAAGCTCACCCTGTGCCCACAAGAGTGCTATTTGTGAGTTTGGGTTGGTTGCTGGGACTGGGCTTCAGAGTATGCTCTTCCTTCTCTCTCCATTGCTGCTGCTGTTGCTGACTGTCCATAAACAGACAGATGCTTGAGAATAATAGTTCTTTTGCAGGTTTATTGTTTTCCCCTGCAGTAAGCAGATAAGACACAACTCCTTAGCAACCATCTGATGACACTAAAGCTGTATCACATAGTTGAGCATCTGCTGTTCTCCTTTTTCAGCTATGAGACCCCTGTGTGTGAAAGCGATGCCAGATCGAAGAGCACAGAGATTGATGATCCGTTCAAGGACAGAGAACTTCCAGGTCAGAGAGGAACAAGATCCTGTCTCTGCCTTCTTCCCTTGTCTCACCTTGGGACTCTTAAAGAGGCCAAGAATATTGTTGAGGAGATGGGGGATTTCCCTCACCATGTATGTTTTACCATGGGTTTTATTCGGTGTAATTTTGGATCACCTCCAGTTTCAGCAGTGAATTGGAAAAAGCTGGGAGTGTCCTGGGGGACAGTTTATTGCTGTCTGCCCTTTGAAAACATGTCTGGGATCAGAATTTTCAGGAAAGAAACCTGGATGCCTGGAGGTCCCCTGAGGGAAGAACGGGCTCAGCATTGAAAGTTCTTCTTCAAAACCTGGCCAGGACAGGATCCTTTCCATTTAGCAGGACTTTTCAGCAGCTTGGTGCCCCCAACCAATGAAATAGGACACACCTGGAAATTGTCAGGGGACCAGCTGGCTCCCTGACACTGCATGGACCGGGCAGGTCAGCATTCCTGGTGCACTAAGGTCCCTTAAATAATGCTGGCTCCTTACTTAGCTGGACTTTATCCCTCATTTTCTGCCTGAGACCCACTTTATCTCCCATTGCTGCTTGTTATATGTTCTGTTTTTCCCCTCTTAACAGAGTTGACAAGCCATAATTTACTGTTTGCCTACCTTATTTCTGCTAGGAGGATATACTGGGCACAGGTGTGCAGCTCTTAAAAATGCTGTCCTATCTGCCTGTGCCCTGTTTTTTCTTCCTGCCACCTTTTGAAGGAGCAGAGTGAAGCACCCTCACTGACAGGTCAGCCATTGCTCTCCTGGGTGGGAGCTGACTGCTTGAAAACAAAAGCTACAGTGGGTCCCTCTCCACCATGAAGGAGTGGTAGAGACCGAGAACTCTGCAGAAAGAGCTGGTAGCTCTGGATCCTTTTAATTTTCTCCTGGCTGTTTCTAGGACTAGCATAAAGTGAGTTGTCCCTGAGCAGGTTAGCAAAGGAAATGAGATTTGTTCCAGATATGCCTTCTGTGTCTCCTAATTCTCCTCCTGCTGGCTCCTGACCTCAGGCCCCGTAGCATTCTGCTTAGCGACTCTGCCCTCAGCAGGGCTCTCTTCTATGCAGCTCCTCATTTTCACAAGTCACATAGAAATTTCCTATCTGCCCCCCTCTTAGATTCGAATGACACTAGCCAATTGGTTCAAGTATTACTTTGGGGGCTAGGGTGAGGGAAACCAGCTAAATGATTGCATTAAGGCTCATTTCCTTAGGAAATCATGCTAAAACAGAATAACCTTACTTCCTTTCTTCCCCATCCTCTTCTCCCTTTGCTTTACTGCCTCTCCCTGCACTTCCCCCTGGCCTCCCCAGAAGTCCTCTGTGAAAATCCTTTGCTCTTGGGTTTTTTGTTTGAGACTATCTTTCTGATCTCTCAGGGAAGACAGAATGATTTTGTTTCCTTTCTCCCTTCCTTTCTGCACTGCAACTGGATGAGGGGGCAGGAACTGCTTGACACAGAAGAGGACATATGATGCTCTGTAGCTTAGTGGTCTGGTCCCAGCATCAGACTCCAGGAGAGTTCCCCTCTCAGCTCAAGCTACTTTTCTGTGCCTGAGTAAACTTTCAGCTCTGTGCTTGGCTGCATTGGCTGGCATGATGGTTCCTGTCACTGAAAATATCCTTGTCTGTGGAGAAACTAGGAGATGGAGGATCTGATCCTGGTTTGTCTGCCTGAGAGATGCTGTGCTGCATGATCTTTTGATACAGGCTTGAGGTTTGTTTGATTAGCTGCTCTTGTATGCAAAAATTCACTGGTGAACCAGAACTGCAGGGAGTGAGAGAGGACGTTTCACTTTTTTCTGCTCATTTCTTAGCAGAACTGAATATTAAGAAAACCTCCTGCTTTAATTTGAGACTGATCACTCCATTTGCACTCAATTCTGCAAAGGGGACCCCATACCTTATTCCTTTTCTAGAGGTTTGCCCATTCTTCAGACTCTTACTGCTGTAGGCAGTGTGCTCCTTGGCCAGTGTGAAGAGACCCTGCAGAAGCCAAGGTGGGGGAGACGTAAGTCCACATCCTTGCATACCTACACATACCCTCTTCACAAACTCTGTCATGGCTGTGGCCAGAAGAAAGAAAGAAGGAAGGAAAATGTTGCTTGCACATAGAAAATGGCAAGCTGCTAATTCCTGCAGACGGTGAGATGCTGAGGCCCCAGGGAGATGACTTCTAGCAAATGGTTTTTCAACCTTCTCATTACTGCAACAAAAAGCTCCTTTAAGTGAGTGGTCTACTCTGGCTGCCATAGCAGCTTACCCATTACAATGCTGACATTTTCTGGACCATGTGCCAAACAAGTGCTGAAGGGTGTGCGTGTGTGTAATGCACATAATATGGAGACAGGCAAGGGACTGTTGGTTAGCTATTGCAGAGTACTGAGCCTGTAATACTGCAAAGGAGGGAGTTTTGTCAGATCAATTTGCAAGCTGCTTTCAGCTGTCAAGGGATTACAGTAAATTTCTGGTGCTCTGTTTGGGGTGCACGTGCTTCTCTGCTTGTCCGAGAAAAGCAAAAAGTGTTGATACTGCTGTGTTGCTGAGGGAGGCTGTTTTCTGATGTCTGTTGCCTTAATCAACTGATTAGTGCATTGTTGTTTGGGAAAGAGAAGAGGTGAGGGATTTGGTGATGGCTTCTCTGTCATATCAAGATGGGAGGGGGTGGGTTTTGGACAATAGTTTTGGAGGTGGTGGGTTGAAGTTAACAAGTTATGCTTGTTCCTGTATAGGCTAGAGCAATTGTTGCAGTATTAATGTGGCAGTAAATGAGACATGCTTTTGGTCCTTTAAGAAGCAAGGAAACAGCATAGATTGCTTCATAGAGGTGAGGAGATGGAGAATTTCATCTCAGCTGTGCCATAACAGGCTGGCACTGTTAAGGATAGGAGGCTCTGTCAGTTTGTGGTTATGATGGTGGGGAGCTAGACTACCTCAACACTAGGTAATGGAAATCGTTACCAAGTTTGTCTTCAGCCCACTTTGTCCTGCTTAAGCCAGCAGTGACTGGGAGCGATTACCACGTGTTGATTTAGACTGACGTATTTCCCATGCAGTGCGATCATGCAAAGAATTGAATTATTGTGGTAGCTGCTGGCAGGCAACACTCTGTGCCTGAAGAAGAGAGTGCAAGAAGCAGTTCTCACTTTGGCCCGTGCTTTGGGAAGCTTTAAGCCGTCAGTTAGGACCTCAGAACAGCCATGTTTGCAGAGGAAGATGATCCAGGAGGTAATGAGTTGTTTTGTAAACTTCTCTGCAAGTGTCACCATGGGAACTCCCGTCTGCCAGGCGCTTCCAGCACATCCCTGTGGTTATGCTGGTAGAGAACTGGGAGAAGCCATAAAGCTAACCACATGGTCTTCCTGCCAGATATTGTTGGTGACCCTGTGTGTGCCTGGACAGAAGCTGCAGGACAAATTGCGACGCAGAGAAACCCACTGAGGGATTCTTCTGCCTTTCCTTAGGGACTGTGATGATGGCTGCCACGTTACAAACAAAGGAGGTTCTGGCTGATCCTTGCTGAACTGGGGTAGGAGACCAATCCTGTGTGTTCTTGCATTAAACCTCCTCTTTTCTTTCTGCAGGCTGCCCAGAAGGGAAGAAAGTTGAATTTATTACCAGCTTACTTGATGCTCTGACTACGGACATGGTACAGGCTATTAACTCAGCAGCACCTACTGGGGGTGGGAGGTGAGTCCAGAAAGCACTCAGGCTGAATGCCACCAAGGTGGCTGCAAGAGCTCTGGGTGCCTCTGAGGTGGGGTGAGAGGGAAGAATGCTGATCCGCACTGGTTTGGGTTCCACTGGGTTGCTGGGAGAGGAGCTGAGGCTGCGTCTTCAGGCACTTCTCTGTCCTGTCATCCCAGCCCTGCCTGCCTCCTCCCGCCCCTCCTCCCTGGCAGCTGCTCCGTCATAAAGGTTAGTATAGTCCATTTGAAGTGTGAAATGAGAGCTCAGTGGGAGGAAGTGGCTTGTTCTTTTGTCCCCTGGTGCATGAAAAGACCTAATAAAATGCAAATGGATTGGAGGAGACCGTGTGGCCTAGTGGCTACCACAGGGAGTGAAGAATGCGAACCGAATTCTTGGCAGTACCAGCGCTGTGGTTTTGCTGTGGGGTTGGAGCCAGCCTGCCGATGAGGAGAGGAACTGTTTTTCATGGCCCTCCCCTCTGACCAGCTGCCTGTTCGTCCCTCGTGGAATGAGCATCAGGTCAGGCCTGTTGCAAGAGGTGGGCAGAAGTCTGCATTTCTGGGGAACTGGAGAAAAGCTGAGGTCTTGTCTCCCCCTTCTGCTTGATAACAGCAAATCCCCTTAGTGCAGCTGCCACAGTGCTGTGGCAGGACAGGTAGGACAGACCATTGAGAACGGGCTGTGACAGTTGTAAAAGAAGTGCTATATTGCCTTGGCTAGGCAAGGCTTCTATGGTTGAATTCCTCCAACTATAAAAGGAGTCAGTGCTGGTTTAGCATGCAGGGATGCCACAACAACTAACATGCTCATGTTCATAGGGGTGTAGAGATGAAGGAGGTGCCTCTGTGCATGTGTTACTTTCATGGGTATTGCTCCAACCCATCGAGAGTACTGTTGATCCCCTGCTTTCCGCTTTCAAAATGTAGAAGAAAGCAGTGCCATCTTTACTCAAAACAAAAAGCTTCCTGGGTGGCACCTCTGTGCCACTTGGTTTCAGTATGGATTGCTTGTGAACCCATATGGTTTTAACTTCACATTTGGACCTTACAAACCAGGCCAGTGGCTGAGTGCCTGCACACTGAATATTCTGTAACCCATTGAATTAGCAGTATATGCCTAGCATGTCTGTATTCATATAAACAGGATGAAAAATGCCCCTAGGATGGGAAATACGTTGTTCTCTCCCAGCCATAAGCATTCCAATGTCAATTCTGTCTAATTTGCATGGTTCAAATGCAGTGGGTAGGGGTGATGGGAAGCCCTGGAGAGTATTTGATATTTATTTGGCATCTTTGGCACTGGAACTGAAACTCAGCCAATGTAATCATCACTCTTAGAATAAAGCTTAATATAAACTAATATTGTAGACACCAGAGATGTATGCCCCCACTGCACTTCTATAAACCAGCAGGCTTGCTTCCTAATGTTCCCCAAGCTTTGTGTATTTCTCAGCTTTCAATAGAGGCCCTTCTGGTAGAATTTTGCACTGCCCAGCTCTTCACACAGTCGTCATGTTGATTTATTTTCAGCTCCAGTGTTGGCAGTCCAGTTGCAAGGGGAAAAAGAAATCTTTTAGCAGTCTGTCCCTTGTAAGGTGGAAGACTGCTACCACCCAAATACTTTGCGTGCCCACAGCCAAGATTAAATTCAGGAAACTGCTCTGGAGTGAACTTCCATGTGCATCAGTTAAACTAAGCAGATACCCCAAAGAACACGTGTCAAGCTTTTCAATCCCACCATGCCATGATGGGACCATTTATTTTTCAGAAAAAAAGCATTTCAAGGAATTTATGTTACTCATATAAAAATTAAATCAATACAGCTTTCATTTCACTTGAGTTTGCGGAGTTGGGAAGCTGTCTCTGTGCAGTGAGTCCTGCTTTTCAAGTTGCTTAATGGGAGAAATGTCATGAGTCTTCTCTTCAGAAATATCTGAAATTGTCTAGGTGACCTAACATGACTTTGGCACCAGAAAGAAAAGTTCTTTTCCAAGATGATGGGATATTTTACCTATAGGGTTAACCATAGCGCTAATTCATTTCCAACCTTAACATCTAACAAAACGCTGGATTTATGACAGGGCTTATCCTGTATCTCCCTGGCCCAGGTTTGCTGAGAAGGTCATGTTGAATTGAAAAGCTGTAGATCTGGCTATCTGATTTTTCTTAATGTCAGTTATGTCACTTTTAATGTCTTAATGACAGTTTTCTTATTTGTGAGGGAAGCTTTGATTATTGCAGGCTCTTCTCTATCTTTGCCATAATGATGGCAGAAGAGGTTCTGCATTGAAACACACACTGGTTCCCTCTGTAGCCTCCCTCTTTCTGTTCCTTTACAGCATTCAGCATTTCATCCTCCTGGGCCTTTTTTAGACTTTGAACAAATGCATCCAATGATCCAAGGTAAATTTTTACGTATCACCAGCAAAGCTTATGCCTGTTGCAGGGGGCAGGCCAGGCAAGTAGCAAGCCATATGTCAGTTGGCCCCATATATTGTCCTAAATATTTTAATCAATCAGAGAAGCAGCAGGTAGGAGTTTTAGGGAAGGGGGGGACTATTCCTATTTCTCTGTGGCAGCAGAGAGAGGATACTGGCATACAATATGTGTCTTTAGTATCAGTGTTAAAATATGGGACCAGATGCAGAGAAGAGCCTTTCCAAAGTGTCAAGGACTGAAAAAGCCTAACGGTGAGACTCTTAAGGAGTTCAGCCTTCCTTAGGGTATTAAAAGAAAGAAAGAAAGAAAGAAAGAAAAAAAAGGTTGTAAGATGATTTTGTGTAATCTGAATATCTCCATAGGAACAAAAGCTCTGCAGGCTCTTTAGTCTAGCAGAGAGGAACACTATTAGCTAAATATAAACAAACTTGTGATCAAAATTTCTTTAAAGCGAGGTCAGTTCTAAGTCAGAATGAAATTATGAGGGAGGTGACAGATTCCCTTTCTCCAAGGCTTTCATCTTAGGCCTGATGCCTTTCAGAAAGACTTGCTTTAGTCAAACCCAAGTTACGGTCTTAAGAGTAATTTGATTCACATTCTGTATGATATACAGGAAATCAGATTAGATTACCCTGCCGCCTTCAGTCTGAATCTGGATATGCGAGTGAAAACTTCTTGTATTTGCTGAGTGTGTTCATCTTCAAGACTTTACCTATTTATGTTACAAAGCTATCTGTGGCTTTGTAATTAATGTCCATGTTAGCTTTTTTTGGAGGGGGGGGGCAGGGGGGAAGGAACATGAGGAGAAATTATAGAGATCTGCATTTAAAACACTACATAGAGCTGTGCTAAATTGCACACTTTATACTTGGCACACACAAAACCAGTCTAGTAGCAGCAAAGTGAGGCTGTACAACTTGGATTGCTGCAGGCCATGTAAATAAAACCTGATAAGACTTTTTTTTTTTTTATTGGGCATGCTTAAAACAACCTTGTAATCCCTTATAGGTCTTGTCTCGTTTAAGCAAGTTCAAAGCTATTGACTTTAATTGAGTTACTCTTGCTTTACAATAATGTAAATGAGATGAGAACTTCCCTTCCTCATGGCCCTGGTTTATATTACAGAAAAATAGCCAAGCAGACTTCATTTAGACTTTTGAAACAGAAAATCTCTGGTAAAATTCATCTTAATTTTAAGTTTATGTAATAACTCCAAGGCACATCTTGTTACTGTATGTTTTCAAAATAATTAAGGGAGTGCTTGTAGGAAATCGCTTTGTTAACCAGTGTTTCGTTTCCTTTTTGAAAAAATGCATAGTTGAAATTGTTCACTTATAAATCCTATATAATAGGAGTAGCACTTTTTAAAATTTAGGCTTCACTTTAGTACATTTTAGTCTATTTTCCAATTTGGACATATTCATATCACACAGGGCCTAAACTAAAACAGTTTAGTTGCCAAATGTATGCACTGTGGCTTGCTACATTATCAGCAAAACTATTACTGCTGTGTGGAATTTAGGGTTAAAAGGGCAGCTTACAACAGCCATCCTTATCATGTAACACAGCGCTATGTCCCTTCATTTTAAGTTGCCAATTATTCCCCATGTAATAGCCCTAAAAAGTACTTCAGAAAATTGCCCCCGAGGTTCCCTTTCATGCTCTAGTTGAGCAGTTTGAAGCAGGCAAGCACAGCTCAGCACATCTCCAGGGTGTTCTGAAGCTGAGCCATGTTTTAATAAAGATTGACACTTTCAAACAGTGAAGGGAAGTTAATGCCCAACTCCTATTGCATTTCAATTGAAGTTGGATACCAACTTCTCTTTGTGCTCCTATGGAAATTCTAGCCTAATTAAAGGTACGGGAGAGTTCATGTAAGAGGAGGATCTTTGAACAGTCACTGAGGAGTGAAGAGAGGAGATTCTTAAGCCTTCTGAATGATTTATCCCACAATTTTGAGAAAAGTTGTGTTCAGAAGAATGTTTCATACACAGCTTAGCTGGAGGAGAGGAAGAAACTGGGCCCTGTAACAGGAAGATAACTTAAGTTTTAACTGTAGAGGAATTATGCATTCCCTGTAATGAATTTGGACTGTGTAGTATCCTTTTGTTTAGTCTGAACACAGCTTAGTTTTTTGTTGGCTTCTTGATTCTTTGGCTGCAGGAGAATAATAAAACAAATACAGGATCCTTTTGCAATTCCATTAGAGTAATCCTCTTTGATTCAAGCCGTGTTCCACTGTTACAGCCTTTAACTTAAGAATAGACAACCACGAAGAGCAACAAAAGGAGAGTAAGAAGTGAAAGCAGAGCAAGAACAATTCTGAATTTTACCTCAGTTTGTTAAACACATTGCTTTCCACCACCCTCTGCAGGCACCTTGGGGGACATCATCAATGCTGTCATGGGGTAGGGTTAGTCCTGTCATTTCTTTCGCTTCGCTCTCATCCATTCTTCATTCAGCAACAGCACCAAGCTAGGTACACGTCCTTGCAAAATATTTGCAAGTCATAGAAACTTGCAACTTTAACTCCTGTAGACATCCTGACCACAAACATACCTTGCATGTTAGGAGTGGAAGGTGGACTAGTACTTTTTTTTTTACTCTGTTTCTTCTGCTAACAACTTCTTGTCCATCAGTGTTCTTTCATCCTGGAATAGCTCCTGGTTTATAGTCTCTGTTTGCAGTCCAGTTGGGTGATGTTAGGCTGGTCTTACTCCACTTCCCTCCTTCTGCCTCAGCTGCTATTGTTGCTACATAAAGTTTATATTACAAAAGAATAGATTTTCTTAAGGTCTTCAAACAGGTGATCATCTGCTGGGTACTTCAAATTGCAACCTTGCTTTCTGTCAAAGTGGTATTTTGTACTGGGATTTTCTGTCACTGCAGTGGTATTGTGGTTCCATGCAGCCTGTGCAGTGGGATGCAGTGGGGCTGCAAGTGTTCAGGGAACAAAGGATCTGCTTTGGTAGGAATGGACTTCAGTTTATTTAGTAAAATTTAGTGGGACATACTACACTTCAACAGCACAGTTCTATGACGGACGACGTGATTGCACACTGTACACAGTTCTGTATGTGAGTAACGTCCGATATTTGCTGCTCTTACGTTCTTTACCCAATATACCTCCTCTTCTTCACTGCTCCTTCCCCCTGAGTTAACTCGTCCTTTCTTGCAAGGGGCCTCAAGGGCTGGAAAGCATTACAGGCTGCATGCAAAGTGCATATTCAAGCTGTCTATTTGATATTTTGCCATATTCTTCTCTCTCTGCTCCAGAATTCAGTGCAGCTGCAAAAGTGCATGTCCATGTTTTTTCATAGCCTCTTTGCTTTCTGCCTGTACCCCAGGTACACCAGATGTGATATGTTCTGTGGAAGTGCATCTCGACTGGAAAATCAAATTGTTAAAAGTAACAGTACCTTAACCCACATATCTCCAAGCATAAGCGACGTAAGAAATAAGTATTCTCCTCCTATGAGGGAGCTGATAGCACATTATACAGGAGGAGGAGTAAAAGCCTACTTAGAGAAGATTATATACTTGATGCTAACAAATTTGTAAGAAAGCTGAGAGCAGGTTCCCTGTCCTAGGCTGTTAATGACAGACCATGCTTCTCTTAATTGCTGGACTGTGGGTGGGCTTTTGCTGCAAAATGGAGCTAAACTTGCTGGTTTATGTGCAGAAGCGATCTAGCAATAGCAGGTTAGATTTGGAAAATCAGCTTGCACAGAGCTCTTTGCTTACCCAGCACTCATTCTTTAGGATTGAGTGTTTTGCCGTAGAGTGCTAAAGAGAAACAATTAGGAAGAAAAGTAAGTACAGCTGTAACGTAGTCAACAAGAGGAGACTGTCTGCATTTTCCTCAAGTCTGTCTTTACTAGGTTGTACAAAGCTGCTACAGCGCTGGTGTGAGAGACTGGAATTCAGCGGATTTTGTGTGACTAGTGTTAGAGCAAGAGACAATGTTTTTCTGGGAGTTGAGAATATACAAAGCAGCTTTGTTCTCTCTTTGTTTTTCTGATTCCTTTATGGTCTGAATGAGTAGAGAAGCAGCCCAAGAAATGAAGTTTTCATCTGAGGGCTGATATATTTCTCTTGCAACAGCAGTGAAGAGGTAATAGAGGGAAATTCCCCTGGAATATTCCTGCGAAGTCTGTGCTTGTAGGACAATTAGAGCCCCCAGATTTATTTCAGCTGACCCAGCAGGTATGGTTGTTGTCATGGCACATCATCAAAGCTAGGTGGCTTAGCTGTGCTGTGAAGTTGCATCAGTTCATGTTTCATGAATGGTGCATAAGTGTCTTGCATGGGCAGCCATCAAAGTCAAGATAGTTACATACGGTATTGTAACCTCAGCCTTCTTTAGTGTATTATGTAATTTCATGAGCCAGGGAGATATGGCTGCACTGGGATGGTGTGGATCCTTCCTGTGCTGGAATTCTGGATGATTATCAGAAAGGGCAGGCAACCAACTCAGGAACTACACTCCTGCTAAACCAGCCAACATGAAGTGGTAAAAACTCAGAAATAGCTATCTCTTCCTTCCTCCTACAATCGCATCAGTTAAACTAATTCCCTTTTGCTCCATTAGCATGCTGCAGTTTTCAGCATGAGCTCTCAGCATGTTTGTAGTGGCAAAAATTGATGTATCATCACCTCATGAGTCAATATATTTGTATCAGCCGGTAGATTTTCTTTATGACAGCGCTGAAGAGAGTTGTATTGCCTCTTTCAGTAACTCATAACAGTTCCTATTTGGTGTGCCTCTGAAAAAGTGATGCTTTTAGGTCCTGCTTCTGAGTGTCTCTGCAGCAGGTAGAGAGAAGCTTGTGTTCCTGTTTGTTGTCTTCTTGCTGTTGGTTCTAAGATTCTATTATCTCCATTTCTGGCTTTCCAGTTGTGGGCCTTCAGGAAACAAAGGGCAAACCAAGTGTGGACAAGGGGAATCTCACATGCAAAAGCTCAGGTTTTATTCCTCTATCTCAGCAAAAGCAGAGTATTGTCCCTTGCAATACATCAGTTTCATCTGGCTGTTAGAAACATGCTAGACTTCAGATGATAGCCAGCTCATTTCCAAAAAGGAGAGAGGCCAATTACTGTGTTCATAAATGTCATGAAAACAAGCCACAGGATGTGTTTTTATTCTCTCCTGTCATCCTGGTCTTCACATACAGTTTGAGGGCTTCGAAAAATCTGGGCACTCCTTTAGCTTCCTGGGGAGATTTTTGCAATATCTGCTTGTCCAGGGGCTTGCCTTGTATTTTGGCTTCCAAAACTAAGCCAAACTATCTTCCTCCCCCACAGTGTTTATCCCACTGTACATTGACCAGATGCTGTAACTGAATGCCAGGCTGCTTCTCAGCTAAGAATTAAATGATGAAGGAGATAGTTTCAAGCAAAACCTTGGGAAAAATGTTGTGCAGTTTATTTGCCTCTCCCTACTGTGTGTGTTTACTTGTTTTGAGGATCCAGATGTCTCTGGATAGGGGCTATCTTTCTAAATTGTATCCTCATTTGTAAAAGCTGTCAGAGAAGGTTAATGGGGATCTCTGTTCTCTACCTAAGCTCCAGTGCTTGCTTTCTGCATGTTGCAGACTTCCCTTCGCCAGTGATATAAATTACCATGGCAGTAGGGGTGGGGTTTTTGTTTTTCAGGCTCTGTAGCTGCGTTTTACCAGCAAAACTGGTCATACCAGAAGGTCAAAAGAATTTTCTCCCTTCTAATTCCCAACAAAGAAGTTTTCAGTGACCATTTAAATATATATCCCACCAGTTTCTGAAGCAAGGTTGGTGACAGTCTTAAAGTGCATTTTATAAGGTACCTGTGTTCATATTCCCCCGTCAGCTAGAATGCCCCAAAATCACACCACAGTCTGGCTGCCTGCAGCGCATAATGGTCCCTCTCTCACTGCTGGAGAAGGAATTAGGCAGCAGCTGGAGGTGTCTCCTGGAATAAGTCAGAGCAACCAGTGCCAGTGTAGTGTGTCTGACTACCTATCCACTAATTTCCATGCACTGAAATGCTTTATTCTTGGGAGGAAAAAGGCTCAAGTCTCAGCCTCATTTCAGCTTTCTCTGTTGGCACACTCATCACATGGAGAAGATGGACTAGCTTAGTGCAATTTTTAAAGAATTCTTTAGAAGGAGTTTCTTTACTAGTTTTCTGTATCACTGAAGAATAACCCCTTCGTCTGCTGCTGCAGAGCACCAGACACCACTTAAGTGCCTGTTCAGTGATGGCTTGACATTGAATGGCAGCATTCTCTATTCAAGCATCTTCAGCTGTTGCTTTTCCTCCTGCTCCTCTTCTACTCCTCTCTGATATTGTTTGTTGTTGTCCACAGAAGGAAAACGTGGGCCAAATAACGTCAAACTTGTAATATCACAATGAGTAAGAAATGAAGCAAGTTCCGTAGTATTGCTTTTAATGGATTTGTGGTGCTTGTCTGCTGTGGAATTCTTGTGTATAAATCAACCATGTGAAAAGCATTAAATATGCTGAAAATACAGCACAGGAGTTCAGATCGTATAAATAGATACAGCAGGAATGTTGCATCTTGCCAAGGACATTTTCAAATAATGAATGTGTCTTGCATTAAATGAATTTGTTCCCTTTCTGAAGTCTAGATGTTACTATCACAGAAACTACCACGACAGCTGACACTCATGGCTCTCCCACTGGTAACTTGAATGGGAGTCCAAGGGTCGAAAGGACCATGGAGATTGCCTCTTGCCCTCTAAAGAGGGATCCTTCTGGGATTAAGGTAGAGTTTCAGCAACTGGTGTGAGGAGAACCAGAGCTACTGAGGGTACCAGAGGAATCTCTTGGGACCACCTGTTAATGCTAAAAGACATTTCTAGAAAAAGTTCATCTCTCTCAAAAGAGCCCAGCTAAAAGGAGGAGATTGTAAGACCTGTGTGTTTTGCCTGCTTTAAATATGGCATGGTGTGTGTGTGACTCAGTGAGCAGCTCTGGCTCCTCGGCATGTGCTTGACAGTGTTGGTGAGAGCACCCACTTGTCGGGGGCCTGTGCTTCCTCTGTTCCAGGTTCTCTGAGCCAGACCCCAGCCACACGCTGGAAGAACGAGTGGTACACTGGTACTTCAGCCAGCTGGACAACAACAGCAGCAATGACATCAACAAGCGGGAGCTGAAGCCTTTCAAGCGTTATGTAAAGAAGAAAGCCAAGCCCAAGAAATGCGCCCGACGTTTCACTGACTACTGTGACCTCAACAAGGACAAGTCGATCTCACTTCAGGAGCTGAAGGGGTGCTTGGGAGTCAGCAAGGAAGGAGGTGAGTGCCTTTCCTTCCCCACTTCATGAGAATAAAAGACTTACGTGGAGTTAACAGCAAACTCAGGAATCCATAGAGTTACTTCAAACTCAGGAATCTGTTTTCTCCCAGGTGATTCAAAAGTGCTACAGTTTGTGTGGAAAAATGATTGGGATTAATACCCTGCCATGCAAATGTAATTCGTTATTTGAGTTATGGCTCTGTCTTGCATGCCTTATCATGGAGCTTTGTGCTAAGCACTATACAGAAACAAGGCAAAAAGATGAGCCTCGCCCAGAACCATGCCTGTACTGTAGAAGTCTTTGGAAACTGTAGTTCAGATCAGGTCCTTTCTGAGTAATACACTGCTAACAATATTCTGTTGTCTCAACCATGTAGGTTGGATGATGTATGAGCCAGCACAGACCCAGTCTTTCTCCAGAGACCCTGTTGACTAACAGAAATAATATTTTTCATTGCTAAATCCAGCATGCAGGAAAGTAGATGACGCAGAGAGAACAACTCAGAAAGAAAGCGCAGAGCTGTACTGTTGCCTTTTTTCAGAGTTAAATTGCACTTTAAGGTTGGGGGAGAAATAGGGGATATGAATAACGTATTTTCCTTTCTGTTTAGTGCCTGAGCAACCAACCCACCCTCCTTCCTCTTCTTCCTCTTTCATCTTCACCTCATCTTCTGTTGGGACCTGGACCAAATTGATATTTTTGGAAATTTTATGAATTGAAACTGCTCAACCCAAATTCAATAATTATCAGTCATTCTTGACTGTGGGCAGACTTGCTTGGCAGGAGAAGGCAAACAGGGACATTCCAGGGGACTAATTTCCTGTGCAGGTGTTTTGGCTGTGCAGACAGCTCTTGTTATAACCATCGTGCCAGTTGGGAAGGCTGGATAGCTTTATTTCTCCAGGCTTAACCTTCCCTCAGGTTTAGCATGAGTGGGAAGGGAGTCAGTGCATATGGTTATTGGGAAGTTGCCTTTTCTAGGTGTTTTGCAAACATCTTAGTTATCATAATAAGCTGTTGCATTACTTGTCAGCTGTGAGAAGCATTCAGCTTCCCTAGCTTGGTGGAAGTTTTATTTCTTAGTCATTGGTACCTTACTGAGGAATGACATACCAAAATAGCAACCCCGTTCCTTAATTTTATTACCTTCCCAATAAGATGAATATGCCAAATGAGTTTTATTGCTATTTGGCCTGGAATAAGACCCTCTGGAATCTGCTGCCTCAGCCAAGCAACTGTTCAAAATTTATTTTATGGAAAGGGGAAAAATAAAGAGAGAAGGAAGAAAATGTGAATCTTTGAGCCCATGTGAAGGGGAAAGAAAGCAGCAAGACATTGTTGTGAGTGCTTAATTGCCCAACTATTTGCTGAGAACACAGCCTTGACTTTTCATGGTTTCTTTCATTGTATGAGGACAGGATTGTGTGTAAAAAGGGGCTCTGACCTTGTTCTATCATGCAGTTCCACATACCTACTAAAGGACTGATAGGCCTTGAGGATCAAAGATAAATGGGTAAGTTATGTGGAAGGAGGACCAAGGGCAGCTAAAGGATGGTTAGGGCTAAAAAGCAGTAGAGGGGACAGTGCAGGGAGTAGGCACTAACATGTAGGAAAGAACTGAGAGCACTCTAGAGGTGCAGCAAGCAAGTTTGTGATGGATCTGTTTTAAGAAGTCATGAATTTGTGAGATGGTAGATGACATGTTTGCTCTGCTTTCTATTCACAAGACCTTCTAAATTAAGGAATAACCAGTAGCTTACCCCTTCTCCAACTTCCCCGTATCCTGAACATGGGTGCATGTAGTCAGTCAACTACTCTGTGTATTTACTCTCTGTTTCTTTCTCCATACCATGGCCTTCAGATATCTTCTGGGGTTGAGGTCGCTCTGGGTCCAAGCCAAGAGCTAGGTGGGAACCTTTTTGATTATGACTGCCAGTCATATGAAACCAAAACTTTTCACAGAAGTGTTTCTGTTTCAACAAAAGATTTGCTGGAAAGGTTTTTCTGGTCTGGATTGGATGAGGAAGGGTTAGAGAGAGGCAAGGAAAGTCATCATTTCCCCTTTGATACACTTCATTACAAATGAACTTGCCTCAGATGTTCCAAATCCTGGTTGGGTATCCAGCAGCATAAGGACTAAAATAAAGTGGGTCATCATTCCAGGTGACTGTTCCTCCTGCTAGGCAAACTGAATACTTGTAATGATTTTGAAAATAAAACTTAATACAAATTTTGGGGGTTTGGGATGCTGAGGAAAACAAATGTTAAGGTTTGTGCATTTTTTGTCAGTGTTTTGCTTTTGGGGTTTTTCTGTGGCCAGTTCCATCCAAACGTGGAAATCATGTTGCTTGAAGGAAGCACAGGGCATAGATAAATCAGCACCATTACATGCCTCTTGGGCACTAGATAGTCTAAATAAATAAGATTTATGTGAGAGGATTCAGCTGGGATATTCATAAGGACAAACCTGAATCTGAGTTCTTTCCAGCTTAGGATCAAATCTGTCTGAGATGCATAGTTCTGTTGGTTTTCCCCTCCTCCGCAATTTCTTGATGCCTGTGGTAACCTAATATGTGGGTGCTGCCTGACAGTGGTTCTTCAGTGAGGAAAATAGCTGTCCAGTCCACCAGCAACCCTTCCTCTCTTCCATCCTTATGCTGACTCATTGTTTAACCCCATCTGGCAACTAAGCCCTACACAGATGCTTGCTCACTCCCCATCCTGGTGGGATGGGGGAGAGAATCAGAAGAGTAAAAGTGAGAAAACTTTTATGTTGAAATAAAGACAGTTTAATAGGTAAAGCAAAAGCTGCATGCACAAGCAAAGCAAAACAAGGAATTAATTCACCACTTCCCATTGGCAGCCAGGTGCTCAGCCATCTCCAGAAAAGCAGGTCTCCATCGTGTAACGGTGACTTGGGAAGACAAACGCCATAATTCTGAATGAAAACTTCTCTGTATTATCAACACTGTTTTCAGCATAAATCCAAAACATAGCCCCATACTAGCTACTGTGAAGAAAATTAACTCTATCCCAGCCAAAACCAGCGCAATGACCCAGTAAGTTGCCAAGAAATCTTCTAGGTCTGTGGCCACTTCGCACAGCTCTTGACCCTCTGATTAAACCAGTTGAGTTTCTGTCAGTGGCCACTTGGATGGAGAAATGCCACTCCTGGATCTCAGAATGGAGTAGCCACATAGAGCCAGCCTTTGAGGGCTTGCAGAAGCCTGCAAATGGTTTCTTAAACAAAGGCAGAACAGGCAGAGAAGGGCTCAGAGTATGCCAGCAACAGTCTTTTCCATTATTTGATCTAGGATTGTCTGTTTGAGGAATTGTGGAAGGAAAACAGACTGATTTACAGCCTGTTAAAAGTTAGCATTCATCAGTGCAGTCAGCACAGCCTGAGTTAAAGGGAGAGGCATCTGTGATCAAAGAACAAATTTAGCTTTCTGCATAGTCAAAAGGCAGGGTCCTTGAGAGGAGATAGACATGCACTGTAAAGCTTTTCTGGAAAGTTGATGGACCCAAGATTAATTGAAGTCCAGTGATCTTGGAGAGGAGGACTGTAGATCTGAGCAAGTCTTATACTAGTTGTGCTGGCTGAAAAATGCTGGAGCTGAGTTTTACCTCCATATTCTTCCAAATTCAGAAGACAAAGTCAGCATTTTGTGCCTGCCCAAAGAGGAGCTAAGGGATTAACAGTGAAGAAATGTCCCTCCGCCAGCTGATGGGAAGTTCAGATCCCGTGATTGCTTTGCCATCCAACAGCTTGTCAGATGGTAGGTGTTGGGTGTGCTTCACAGGCCATGAGGACTTCTGGTGTGGAACCCAGCCACTGTCTGTGCCAACAGCCAGCTACCAAGAGCACAGTCCAGAAACAGGATCAAAATGTCTTCATTAAAAAGTGTGCATGTATATGTAATTAAACAGCATGTCATTTTCTACTGGAGCTGAGCAAATATTACAGAAAGAAGGAAAAATAATGGACAATCTAAACAGCAGATTTAATTCAGTGATGTTTGTGATCCTTATTATTTGTATCCACATAAGTAGCTGATTCTCTGCGTGCTTAGGAGGCTTCTGGGAATGGGATGCACTATATCGATGCTGTGTGAGCAGTTGTGTGGGAGCATCACCTGGGAAAGGCCTCTGGACTGATGATGGTAGAAAGCTGACAACAGTCTGCGAGGCTATGAGAAAACTGTAACCAAGTTATGTCTTTGTTAATAAAAAGGAAATTCAGAGTACATCTAATTACAATTAGATCAGAATGTAAACAAGCTCCACTGGTTCAGTGCTTGGTTTTGTTTGTCTTAGATATCCCCCAAGGGAGCTCAGTAGAGGTGCTGTAGTTTGTCACCTTTAATCTTGAGGGAAATTACTGGTGGTTAGTATGAATCAGGACGTCAGTGGTGTACTGAGGACATAAGATAAGGCTTGTGGTAGTATGTTCCTCCCCCATCAAAGGTGAGAGCTTTACTCCGTAAGTTCTACCTATAAAAAGCTGCCAGGGTTTCTTAGGGGCTTTTCCTTTTGAAAGACACCTGGCCTAATCCAGTGTGGCTGTAATTGTTACCCAAAGAGTGTACTTGTGAGGCTGAGCAAATACTCTGCAGTATGAAACTTACTGAATGATGGGATGTTACTATACTACCTGAAGGCTTCCCAGGTCTATGTTAGTAACCCACTGTCACCATCTGCCATATTCCTTCCTCTGTTTTCTGTCAACTTTAAGCTTGGTGCAGTGTTGTTTTGGCAGGGTTTTGTCATCTGTAGGTAAATGTGGCTGGCCTGTGCTTACAGAGAAGGCAGCCAGCTGAAGGCGATGCTCTCTGCCTCGAATGGCAGGTGATTAAGACCTTCAGGGCAGTTTCCCCGCAGGGATGTGTGGGGCCATACCCCTGGCGAGCACAGAGCCCGACCTGGCTGCTGGAAAGGTGTGTCCTGCCCAGCATGGAGCGTCCCGGCCGTGTCAGGTGGCTTCCCTGCCTTTTGTATCAACTTACCTGCGGCTTCCTGCCTCTTTCTGGAGGCAGATGGGTCTCATTCTCAGCACCGCACTGTAGGCTTAACTGCACTGGACGCAAAAGGGGTTTTATTGGGATGCCTTCTCGCTTACCCGGGCAGCGGCCGGCCGTGTGCGGCCCTGCAGCGCCCTCCAGGGCCCCGGCGTCAGCGGCTCCAGTCGGCCAGAGGATGCTGTGGCTCGTAAAGGCTCTGGGTTTTTACTGCCAGCCCTCCTGGGAGAGTCCCAATTAGCTCCGGAGGAATCTGCCTCTTGGCAACGGAGCTCTGCTTTTTATACACGGGCACAGAAATAAGTGAACAACGGTTCCTCTGATCTCCCCAGGGCAGATGGCCGATAGGAGGTGGGCATTTGGGGGCCTTGAAATAACTTACTGTGTTTATACAGTTTCTCTTATTAACGATCTCCAAAGCCAACAGGTCGTGCTTTGTGACCCGTTTCGAACTCAGCCACCACCACCTTTCTTTTCCCCCTCTCTTTCCCTTCCCAGGGGTTCTGCTTCTGTCCAGCAGCCCAGCCTCCTGTCCCCGGGGCTCCCCCAGTCTCACCCCAACTCTCTGAGCTTCTGCTCATCTTGCTCTTGCACAGAGCAAAATGTGCCTTAGCTGCGAGTGTGCAAGTACTTAATGTGCAAAGCAAGCTGTGCAGTCAGGTCAGACAGATGCACAAATCAAAGAGAAGCCGTAGGCTGGGCTGGAGTGAAGAGTGGCAACAGGCGTGCTGCTGCTGGCTGGGAGCAGGAGTTCCCATTTCCAGTTAATCCCTTGTCTGAAATCAGACCAAGCAGCTAGCAGGAAATGTGACATGCTTTCGAGAGCGCCTGTAATCCCTGAGCTGTCTGTACCCAGCACATGGTAGGAGCAGGTTTATTGTTGAGTTGAGAGCCCTTGCCATGAGCTCCATCTGGTGTAGGGTGCATGTGCCTGTATCTCATAACGCAGTCACAGCTCTGCAGTCTGTCCCTGCCCTTCTGCTGGGTATGAGTTCAGGTCTTTGACTTTAGGCACCTGTTTGATTGTTTGGTCTAAGCTAAAGATTTAGTAAACTTGGTCTATCTGTATTGCCTACACCTTCACTTTTTTCTGGCTGCCCCCTTCCTACATGACTTTATTTTGCTTGCTGTTAGCGAAAACTGTTTGGGGAAACTTCAAGGCACTACTTGCATCCTTCCTTTCTTCTTCTTCCTCCTTCCACAGTTTAGTTTAACCTTGTAATTGTTGCTTCTTGCCCACACCGAACCTCTGGATTTCATGATGTTCAGCTACTACACCACCAGGTATTTAACCTCTCTCATCCCAAGCACATTAGTCTGACTCTTGCATGTGAATCTTAAGGAGTGCTGGCAGGGACTCACTGTGTGCACAATCAGAGGAGCTCCTTTGAACTGTCATTCCACGGCATTTATTGCCTTTAACGTGGTTCTTGGATTTTACAGGTAGCCTGAGCAGTTTCCCCAATGGAAAAAGACAAGGCCTTAACCCTTTCAGTGAGTATCCTGTCAAAATGTTTCCTTTTTTTCTGTGATAACCATATGTCCCAAAATTCATTCTCCCCTGCTCTCTTGTATTCACAAATAGCAATATAGAAACATCTGGAAGCCAGTGTTCATAAGAAGTGTGAATATAATAACATGCAGCTCCACTGCATCATCTCCAAGTCCAGCACTGTGTCTTTAGCTGGGACAGACAGTACATTGCTAACGAGTTAGAACAGGATACAGCAGCTAGGAGATGAGCACTCTCCTACCCTCTTTTGCGTGCTTCTAGCAAGCAGTGATTTAGGTGATTTGTTGTTTTTACATTACATTACTCCGTGGACAAATTCCCATGAAGACTCTTCTCTTTCCTGGTGAAGGTCTGATCTCCTCTGTATTTTGTGGCAGTGAATCACACCCTTTCAGGCATGAAGAACAACTTTTATTTGTTTTGCTTTTAGACCTGCTGCCTCATGGTTTCACTGGGTGCTTCTCATTTTGGAATGTGAGAAACAGTGAGCAGTTCTCCCCTGCTGTCTTTCTCCTGCCACTTGTTGTTCTACAGCCCTCCAACATGTCTGGTTAGACTCCTTTCTGTGTTGGAAAGACCTAGGCTGTCTATTTGCTTAATGACAGAAGTCTTCCCATACCTTTTGCTATCCTCCTTACCTTTCTGGGTACCTTACCTCATCCTGATGTGTTGGGCTGAACAGAGAACTGGAGATAAAGATAGCTAAACCTTATACATTGATGTAGTGACGTTTCCTGGAGTGTCCTCAGTTCTGATCATGTATTTGTTTTTTGTCTGCTGCTAAGAGCTGAGCGGAGGCATTGAAATTACTGTGTACTGTGACTTCAACCTCTTTCCTAGGCACTCAGGGTGCTCAGTGTAGGACGGGTCATCCCTGCTCACACACTGCATTGCATGTATAGACACTGAAGTCAATCCGCTAATTTTATGAGCTGGCCATTGGGCACTTTGAGCGCCTTTTGCAGAGGTATGCAGTCAATTTCAAATATGACTATCTGAAATAATTTTGCATTTGACCATATTTACACCCCCGTGGAAGGGCATGTCGATGAGCACCAATCCCTGTGAGGCCTGCCTGCTAACCTTTCTCCTCTCTGCAAACCAAATCCATACTTATGCCTAGTCTTCAGCATGTTTTCACCTGTAATTAATCCACAGAGCTTTCTGATCTCATAAGAGTTTTGATTCTTTAAGAACCTTTGATGAGGGGCTTAAGAAAATCTTTCTGAAGAAACAAGCATGGGGATGTGCGCATCTATCTGAAATGCCAAGCAGCGCCCTTGCACCCTCCCCTGGGATGCTAATAGCTCAGCAGGGTGATGGGACCCCCAGCTCCCAGCATGCTGTATCTCCACTGCAGATGCAGGAGCTTGGTAGGCTTCAGGGTGCCTGGTGCAGGCAGGTCTCCAACAGCCATCAAGCAGGGAGAGCACTCGCTGCTTTGTGCCGTTGCAGAGGTGGGGAGGGGTGGCTTGCCCTTGCCCTGCACGCCTGCCTCCTTCGAGGCTTGCTTCCCTGCTAGCGAAGGAGGCAGCTGGCTGCGGCTCACGGGGGCGATGGTAGCAGGGCAGCCCAGCACCAGCGGGCTTCTGCGTCAGCCGTGGCAGGTGGGAGAGCAGAGAGAGATGTCGGACCAGTGGTCTCCCCAGACTGCATGCCCATTTCCAAGGAGAGGGAGGGAGAGGAAAGTGGTGGTTTATGTTTAAAAATACGTCAGTCCCTATGGCTCTGTGTGACTCATTCAATGCTTTTTTCAGCAAGGCTGTCTCATTAGCCTCTGGTTGTTTTCAGCCTCACAGCTTACTCTGGGATCTCAGCCTTCGGGGGACGTGACTGCAGCAGAGGCTGTACTGCTGTATCTCTATCAGTCAGGTGCCCTTTTGAGTTTAATTTCCTTTTTTCCTCACTTTCCCTGCTTCTGTTTTGTTTTTGTTTTTTTTCCTCCTTGCCCACCCCACCCTTTCAGTAGGTCGCCTGGTGTAGCAGCAGAAGACAGAAAGGGAAGGCCAGAGCCAACCCAAAGGAAAGAAAGCTCCAGGAACAGACGGGAAAACTCCGGGAACACCTTGCTGCTTGTGAGCAAGCGTGCAGCATCAGCAACATCCAATGTAGCAGAAGTGGCACCCAGAACGTTTGCACTTTTTAATAATTGGTTTGGGTTTGTTTTTAGTTGCTTTTCAATGCCATTATCTAATACTTTGGAGAACGAGGGGAAACAGGATCATGACTTTTTAAAATTGGAACAGCTACTGATGACGTAAAATTGAGTTCACTGGGACTCAAAGAAAGATAATTTTATATACTGTATATAAATATATATGTAAATTGTACAGTTGTCTTGTACAGGGGTTGGAGTCACTGTTCCGTTCCTCCCTTTGCTTTTGAAGGTTGTTAGGGTTAGAGGGACACTTTGCATTTAATGGATTTACAGTAATGCATTCATTTCTGCCACCAAAGCATGATTCAGTTGCAAACCTTAACACCCCCATGCAAAAAGGAGCAAATGTATCTGCATGACTTGTGCTTGCAGATGTGCATGCAGTGCCCCAGATACCAAATACTTCCTGGGATCAGCTGAACTCCTCCTTTTCTTACTGTAAAGCCTTGTGCAACTCAAAGGCAATTGGGCTTTTGGGGGAGCACAGATTTCACTTAAGTGTTTGTGCACTGCAAAGCTGCTTAAAGTAGGGGTAGAAAAGGGTTGTATTAAGGACATACAAAAGTAGTTTCTGCACCTGTTGCAAGGTGGGCAGAAGTGAATTGCAAATGCAGTACTATCGAGGCTCAGAAGACATGCTTGGCAAAGATGTGTCATGCCTCGGGATCTTAACGCTGTAGGAAGGATGTGGGAGCCATAGGCCTAGCAGAGTCAGCAGAGTGAAGTCTTGCATCTTCCTCTCTGACAAAGTGTTCATCTATATGTTGTACAACAATAAAAATATTGAGAAGCCTGCTAAAAGGATCATTAGCCTGCCTATTGCTTTGCTGAAGAGCAAAGACCATATTTGTCAGTGCAGAAAGACACAGTTATGCTGCTGGTCCCCAAGAGTCTGGTTTACTTCTGTTTTAACACTACAGCTTGGGCTCACTGCTGAAGGTCTGTCTGCAACGACTATCCTGGCCTTTGGTGGTTGTGAATCCCAAGCTCCTCTCCTGCACAGTGGTGTGCCTGCCTAGCTTAGAGTATCCACCCGATTTGCCGTTACCAGTACCTCCTGTGTTAATCACAGTCAGCATCACATTGCAGTAACAGCGGAGGCAGGCCTGCATTGAGGAGCCTGCTGCTCCTGGAGGCCAGAGGGGCTGTTTCAACTACCAGCAGTTTTTCCAAGGTTGTTTCTTACTTAATCTCAGATACAACTGTAAAGTCAGCATCAGGGCAGGGACACCCGTATCAGCAATCCTAGGTTTGGGCAGAATGTGATGGGACACAGTGTTTTGCTTTGTGCATTTCCAACCACTGGCAGCACTTGCCTGTTCATCAGAAGCATTCTGAGCAGCCTCCCACTTCAGACCTGGCGATCCTTGTGCCAGTCATCTCTGGACCAAGAACCTGGAGTGGAAGATGCTGACATGCCATGCTAATATGAGATCACACCAACAATTGCTTGTAACAGCACTACATTATTGTAGACACTAGGCTCGTACTTTGAGGCTTTGTTGCTTTGGTAAAAGATGTTGCAGCACAGCATCTTCACTCTGTGGCATGTCATCATGATGACAGCATGGGGTAAACACATTACAACAAAAGTGTCCTGATGCAGTAAGTTAGTGCCTTGTTGACAAAGTGAAAAGTTTAAAAAAAAACAAAAATCTTTCTATAAATAACTGTTCAACAGTAGTAATAACTCTTCCTCTGGGAAGTAGATTTCAGCTAATTAAAGCATCTGGCATGGTTGAAAACACCTCTGGTAATCTCTGAAGTATACATCACACCACCATAATATAAAGAAGTTGTCTCTTTAGCAAGAGCAGATCCCACTGCTGGACCTTCATGGTTTCTCACATACAATGTATGTGGTTTTTTGCCCTGCAGGCTCCTATCTTCTTGATTGCATCTTCTCTTTTTAAATGCCCAGGGTGCATCTTCGGTGTGTTGAAATGATTCGGTGTAGTGTATAGTTAGAAATGTCCCTGTTGCTCATTAATCCTGTTGTAGGAGTAAAGAATGAATCCAACTGTATAAAAAAAACCCCCTCTCCTTTTAAAATATACTAGTTTTAGGAATTAAAATCTCTGGCTGCTGGGGTCGGTTTGGGGTTTTTTTAATGTATAGTTGCATCCATTGAATGCAGCCAATTGGATGTCTGTAGGAGTTCTGTCGGCCAGCCACTGGGGCTGGGCAGTGCCCCACGAGACTGGGTGGGTGGTGCAGAGCTGCTTGAAGTCACTGCATCTTTTCTTGGGGAAATGTCAGTAAACCAGCCAGCCAACATTCCTGCCTGTCACATAAATCCTTCTGCAGACCTCCTTTTTCTCATCCTGGTGTCCTTCCTTTCCAAAAGGCCTGCATTCACATGTAGTTTGCAATTCAAATGGGGTCAGTTCTTCAAGGAAGCCAAACAAGGGGATGGCTGTTGACATGAGCTTCGTTATTGGTGGGTATTCATGTTGCTGTGCTAGAGCAGACTTTATGGATGGATTTGGGTCCAAGCATTATATTACCTTCCGTTTTACTTCTGTGAGACGAAGCCGAGTCAGCACATCCTGACTTGCTGGGTTTGCACAGGCCTCTGAGCAGCTTCTGGCAACACTTGTACATTGGCATGCAAGACCCAACCAGGGAATCAGGTAACATCCAATAGAGGTTAGGTTACTTGTTCTGGGTTGGTGTGTTGAAAGATCATGCAGACAGGATTCATATAATCAGGCCCTGATTCCTATAACCCATCCTATGAGTTGTCCAAATAGTCTGTATTCTCAGAAGAGAGCAGTGCCTCAGCTCCCCTCTTCCTTTGTTGCTTTTATCGCCAGATAACTGGCCAGTCCACCTGGCTGAAAGGCTGAACGTGTCCTTATCTGGTGGTGGTAAGCAGTCATCTGCTCTGCCTTGCATCAGTAGCATCCTACTGAAGCTGGGGCATGGGGAGTGTCAGCGTTGTGCCTGGAAGCAGACCCTGGGCATGTCTCTCCTCATCCTTCAAGTCCTCCTGGGCCTCTCCAGCTCTACTTTGAATGACAGCTGAAAACAGCTGGGACAGAGAAGAGAACCAGGGCTCCACAGTGCACATCATCCACTCTTCCTGCCAGAAGCAAGAATCTTTCTTTTTTTGCTGATCCTCCAAGGGCATAGTATGTTGGAGGAAACTGTTTTATGGTGGGATTCATCTGTGTGAAGGCACCACTTTCCATGCCTGAGTTTGTACTGAACTTACCCTGCCCCTGCACATTTCTGCCTAAGGCATTGTTTGTTAGACTGAAAGGCATCTGTTTGATTTTGGTTTTGTAATAAAATAGATAACTTTTGCTTCAGTGTCTTGTGGTGGTTTCTTGTTGAATCCTGATTTCCAGAATTTCTCTGTTCCACATGATATTCTGTTACCTACGCAGTGCCATAGGAGAGGGAAGGGGACTTTTCTGCTCACAGTCACGTGTCCGTCTTTGGTCGGGATCTGAGATCCTTGGATGTTTCTCTCCTGTATGTAAGCCTCCAGGCTGCATAAAAACATGCCCCAGAGTGCTTCTGTGTGGTTTGATGACAGCTGCTTGAATCTGCCCAGGCTGCTTAGAAAGGCTGTGAAGCTTTAGCAGGAGAGTAGAGGTGACCACAGAAGGTGAGGTGAGGAGAAGTAGGGGTGATCCACAACCAAGTGGGATCTTGTAGTAGTCTTCCTAAACCAGGGATAGAAGACAGGCCCTGCACCTTGCATCTCCTCATCCCCTTTCATATGGGCAGCCTTCAGGCTTGACTTTTGCAGGTCAGGCCTTACCACGCAGTAGCCTGAAATAGTATCTTCTAGATGTTGTCCAAAAACTTTAATCGTCAGAGATGACAAGTAATGAGCTATGCTGGAAAGCTGCTGCTATTGTCGAACATGCTTTTTCCTAGGCTACAGGAAGGTGGTATTCATCAGAGGCTGCAGCACCAGGTCCACGACAGAGGATGCCACGTGTGGTTCCCATCAGATATGACCAGTTTTATTATCACTGTCTGTCATTTCACTTGATCACATGTAAATCTCTGGCAATTAATAAGGAGCCAACTCATTTATTGCACATTGAAGGGAAGGTTTTCTGCTTGTATCATAGTCACAGGCTGAATTGTTGAGGGACCTGCTAAGACCGTTGTCTTTAGATGCAAGTTCAATGATGAAAGCAGAAAATGCAGGGATGAGTGACAGCCAATGTGGATTTGTCAAGAATAAACTGGCAAACTGAGGTAATTAGTAACAAGTTTTGGGGCTAAGGGAGGAGCAGTAGTTGTCATCTCTGGAGTTCTGCAAGACTTAATTAAAAATAGGAAAGGAATGTTTCAAGAAGAAAAAGCAATTCTTTGGCCATGCTTCCTGTTTCTGGGGTCAACGTAAGGTACTCTGAGAGGCCTTCACCCTTCTGTGGCAGTGCAGTCATTCTGTAAGCAAGTCAAAACCACTACAAAGAGCTTGCTTCTGCCTCTGCTTCCAGCAGTGATATTGCTAGAAGATTTTTCCTCCTTCCCCCTTATCTTTGACATAACTAACAAAATCCACATGCAGAATGCCGACCTTCTGACTTGTCAGCAGCTAGCCCTTACAAGCCATTTCAGACAAAATAACTTGGCAACCCTCCAAAAGCTGATATTAAATTGGATGGCGGGATCTGCAGAAGTGGCGCTCCTTAGTTTGGAAAACACCTTGAAAACAAAGTGTGTAAAAAAACCCACCACCACCTCAGGAAGTAGGAGTATAACAGCAAGTATTTTGTATGGAGTGCTTGCCAGAAAACCCAAGGCTGGCTGCTTTGGGAAGCAGTGATGCTTTCTGCCATTCTGTATCCAAGGGCCTGCTTAAAGGTTTTAATAGTGGTTTTTATTTTTCAAGGGTACCTTGCCTGTGCACACCAGGCAGTGTCTAGCTTTCATTCAGAAAACACCAAGAGCTCTGTGCTACGTGTTGTAGCACAAACCTATATCCCCACCTCCTGCAAAGGCATAAATGAACGTTTATTCCACATTATGTTTTCTTTCAGCACATTGGGACTGGGCTGAGGGTCTACCGGCTCTCAGCCCAGGCAGAGGAGCCGTGGTCCTGCTGTGTACTTAGCCAGTCAGCACCCCCTTGAAGACAAGGCACTGGTGGTGGGTGGTACTCTGCTCCCTGCTTGAGCCAGACCTGCACTGGGCTGCAGGCAGAGGGGTGCCCAGGGTGTATGTTGGGAGGCAGAAGGTTGTGGCTCCTGCAGAAATAGAGGTTTCCACACCTTGCCTCCTCTCTGGTGCCAGCAGGAATAGCATGCCCAGGTTTTCTGCCTGCAGTTCACAACTAGGTGGCCCTAGTTTGGAGCTCAGAGTAGCTCTTTGGAGTCTGGAGTAGAGATGAATTCAGCTTACCTTACTAAAATAGACAAACCCAGTCCCAGTACAAAACAGATCCTTAACTCATTGCTTTTTTGGTATGTGAACAAAGGACTTGCTTTGGTGAAATAAGTTCTTCTGTATCAACTCTGTGCTGTGCTTCAAGCAATAAATACTGTATGTTTGAATGCCCGGTGTCCCATTATACAGTGCAGCTCTGGCCTTGCGTAGCACCAAGTACCACTGCTAGCTCCCTCAGTCACGATTTTGGCTGGGACCACTGAAGTAAACCCTGCTGACTTCACCATGTCAGGAAAGAGTTGATGCAGCATTTGGCTGAAGAGACAGAGCTATTTCTGAAGTGACTTGGATGTTCTCGCTATGAGCTGGCACACAGAGTTGTAACAGACAAAGATGTATGAAGGTGGCTGAAGTTGGCTCTGTTCACCTGCAACCCAATGTGAATGTGAATTTTTGCATCTCCTGATTGTTTCAAGTGTTCAGATGTCTGCTGCCAGCTTTTTCTCCTTAAAATGCAGTTGAATACCTTTGTAAAATGAGATAATCTAAAGTACTTCAAAAAATAAAATACCAAATATCAAAGAATTCAGAAAACTTGTGGGCAGGATCTGTGAAGAGATGTCCGAAAGGATAAAACAGAGCTGCGAACTGGTAAGAGGTGGGGTCAAAGTCCCAATAAGAAACTATCCTGCTGCAAGGGAAATGAAGGGAGCGCAAGTAGAAGACCAGTAAAGGGGATCAAGAGCTCTTCAACATCCTGAAGCACAAAAAGTACAAAATGTGGGATGGGTATTGGAGCATTGTAGATGACGTGAGCTTCCACGGGACTTAGGGATAGGATGGCAACATCACCTAACTAGAGATGAAGAAAAAAACCTAAGGAATGATAGACCTGATGTCCTAATAACTCTATGTGAATACTTAAAAGAGCAAGCTACTGACCACTTACTCTCTAATCTCCTAGACAGATTTATAAATTGGTAAAAAAGTGGCTGAAATGGGTTTGTTGATGTTGTGCTGAGGAGAAATCATATCAAACTAAGTTAATTCCATTCTTTGACAGGATAATAAGCCTCATGGCTATGGGGTGTCATCACTAGATGTGATATGTCTTGACTTTGGTAAGGCTTCTGGCACTGTCCCAGAAATTCTCGTAAGTGAGCTGAGGAAACACAGCCTATTTAGACTCACAATATGTTCAGTTCAGTGTCAAAGTCAGAGATCTTTCTGGGGAATTCTTTCCAGTGGCTGTCCAGAGCCCAGGTGTATTCAGTATTTTCACCAGCAGCTTTAGGCCTTTTTTTAGCAGCTTTGCTTTAAAATTTCAAGTGGGGTGTGGGGAGGGTTGTAAGCATCTATGAAGGGTAGGACCACAATGTTTGATAGGTTGAAGAAATAGTCCAAGTCAAACAGGATGAGTTTCAGCAGAGAAGCATGTGGTGACCTGTCATGACGCAGCCAGTGTGAGTGTGCAAACACACAGTGAGACCCAGCTGGCAGCAATCCAACAATCTCGACTTCTCAGAAGCTGGAAGAGGAGAAAGTAGAGGAATCTGAAGGACTTTACTATGTACAAAATTTTCTTATGGCAAGGATAGTAACCAGTTGTTTTCCATGCCTTTCTGAATAAAATAAGAAGAAAAATTATCAGTGCAAAAAAAAACCCAACCCACATTTGGGTTTGCTGTTAGTTTCTACCCAAGATGCTCCTGAAGAAGAGGAGGCAAGCGAATCTCTTTTGACATTTTTTTTTTTTTTTTTTTTTTAAGAGCTTATTGGACAACCATGGTGTTGAGAGAGGCATGGAGGTGCTCTGTATAGTATGCCTTAGTGCCAAGGGGACTTTCTGAGAGCACTTGAATCTTTTGTGTTGCAATGTGGAGGGGAGGCTGAGGGGTTTTGCCGCTGGCAGTGGGGACAACCATGACCAACCTCCCAGCTGCCTGCCGGGGTGCCCTGTGGGCCTGGGGGGCTGGTCTGTCCCTGCCACCACACACTGCTGGGCAGAGGGAAGGCAGGACAGGTTGGGTAGGTAAATCTACGCATGGTGTTAATTATCTACATATTTTTGATAACTCATATGAATACTAGGAGGTCCTTAAGCTCCTCCCAGTATGGAGGCAAGTTGGGAGCACTGTCTTCTCCCCTGGGCACTAAGCAGCACTGGCACATATAGCTCTGTTATTAACAAGCTGGGTGCCTCTGGCATATGCACACAGATGACAACAGTCATTAAAAACATTTTTTTCCCATAGGTTATTCTTGGTGACAAGTGCTTTCCAGCCTATGGCCCACTGCTGCTCCCAAAGTGCTTTCCAGCCTATGGCCAGGGCTGAGCCACTGCTGCTCCCATTTTCAGGCTGGCTCCTGCATCAGGGTCAAGGCTGCAACTGCTTCTCGGCAGAATTGACCCAGAAAACCTGTTGTCTGTTTTTTTTCCTGAGGGAAAAAAAGGCAATTCCAGGTGAATGATATGAGGACTGACCTGCCACCACTTAACATAAACGTTCAACTGAGGATTGGTTGAAATTTCCTGGCTTTGAATGGTGGCATGTTCAAGCATGACCAGAGCTCCTGGATGCCTTTCTCTTACTATCTGTATCTGTCCTATTATGCTGTCAAGAGGTGGATGATGGTCGTTCCTCAAAGGTCTTGTTACTTACACTTTTATCTCACCAGTGTCCAGGTGCACCAGTACTGGGCATCCTCCAAAATGCATTCCCAAAGTGCTATGCTGGTGGGGACATGCAGGTAGGCATCATCCCACTGCAGCAGTGGGCCGGGGCAGCTGAAGCCTGACGTGGCACATACAGATGTTGCGAACTTCGCCTTGCAGATGGTGCTGTGAGGTCGTGTTGCTACTTGGGGATGGAGGGAAGTGGTGGGGTTCTCCCATACCAGGGACAACTGACTTACAAACCAGTCCAGCAGCCCCAGCCATGGAATCAGAGGAAACGTGCAGTGCAGAGTATTTTTATATTTAATCTGTGCTTGTCCAGAAGAGCCCTTATCACCCAACACCACAGTAACTGCCAAAAAGGTGACAAAACGCAATCCAAGGGCTGCAATTGCCTTTTTGCTTGTTTAAAACCTTTTCTCAATGGCTCTAACAAACACTTCATTCTCACCATACTGCACCGCAGCCAGTTCCTGATGCCTGCATGCTCTGCTTACTGAGCCCAGCTCGCTCTGGGATGGCACCCTTCCATCCTGAACCTAAGCCTCAGCACCTGTGGGGACTGTGATGTTTCTGTTCAGGGGTGGCAGTGAGCCACACCCCCCACCCCACCTCACCCCCCCACCCCCGGCCTCCCTCCTCCCCCCCACCCTTTCACTGAAGTCGAAGGCAGAAAGGCAGTGGGTTCTTTCCCGGAGCCAGAGCTGGTGTGCCTGCCCAGGGTCAGGAGCAGACATCCTTGCTGTGGGTGCTGCTGGCTCATGGGGGGCATGAGCAGGGCGAGGGGTGGGAATTGGCCCCAAAGGCCTGTGGGGAGATGGGAGCTGCAGGACCCAGTGGGGCAGTGGCCTTTTTGTGGCTTTGCCGAGCTCTGGCCACCCTGAGGGAGCAATGTGCAGCACAGCCATCCCACATCCACTTGCCATGGCTACATTTCCCACAGCACAGGTGGCCAACTAGGGGTATTCTCACCCCCACCCCCACCCCCCCCCCCGAGCACTCTGCATTGCACTGTGAAGTGCCCAAGCCCCAGTCTCCCCCCAGCACCCCATAAGTGAGCCCCGTGCTGGCAAATAAAGGTGGAATCCCAGGGTTCCAGGCTGCACCAGCTGCCCTTTTTGCTTCAGAAAGGCACATGGGGGCAATTCTACCTCAAGGCCCACTGTAAAGGTCACTTTTGGGGTCAGGGGCCCAAATACAAGTGGAAAAAAGCAGTCAGTGCTGATGCTGGGCGAGGAGGTAGCATGGTACCAGCCAAACCTGAGACACAGCCAGCCATCTTGAGGAGGATGGGTGAGTGACTCTTCTTTGCAAAACTCTTCTTTACCCAAAGGCTGATTTTTGACCAGCATCCATGTCTGCAGCATCACTGGGATGGCAAAACCTGGGGGGGTGCTCCCTGTGGCAGCAGTGTTGGAAAAGCAGCCGGAGTGTTGGAAAAGCTGGCCCTGCACCACGTGACCCTTAGACAATGCTCCTGTGCCATGACAGGCCCCAGGGACAAAGCGGCTCCTTTGATCACCTTGGCTTTTCCCTCCTGGTGTCAGGATGCTTTACTTCTCCTCAACCACAGCAGTGACAGGGCCTCGGTGAGGAGCAGGATGGCGGGGAGGAGGAGGAGGCAGAAAGGTAAGCATGCACACACACCCCCACCCCCAAAAGCATGAAGGCTACTGAGAGAGGCCAGCGGCTGTTATTGCAGGCTGCCACGGGAAGCTGATGGGAGAAACAAAGGGGAAGGAGCAGCAACAACAAAACCAGCAGCAAAATCTCCTCTCTGCCAGCCAGCCAGGGGCAAGCGCTGTGGGGTGCTCCCCGCAATACCAAACCAGAGGGCCAGGGTGGAGGGGAGGGGGGGCAAACCAGCCAGAGCCAGTGCAACCAAGTCCAGGCACTTGCCCAAAGGAAAAGAAGAGCAAACTGATAGCTTGACCCAAAATGAAACATAAAAAAAAAAAATAAAATCCCAAAGGCACCAAACCTGCTTTGTTTTTTAGCTTGCATATTTTTTAATGAAGTAAAAAATAAAAAGAAAAGAAAGAAACACGCCACGGATGTTGTTGGCCTGGCACAGATTGCCCTCGTGCATGGAGGGCACCAGGGTCCCCATGCAGTTGGCACTGATGGCAGCCAGTCCTCCCCCCCCCTGCCGTGCCCCCTCCCTGCGGTTGGCTGAAGAGGGAAGCGGATGAAAAGCACATGGTGGGTACAGCACAAGCAACAGAAGAACAGCGTGGCAGCTCCCCACGCCAGCAATACCCAGGGCGGGCGAGCTGGCACAGGTTAAATCAAAGCTCAACAGACTTTATATGTCCAAATTAAGAACAGTGATGAGAACAACCTCCCCTTGAGAGTTGCACTTTAGATCCCCCATACATCATTTGGGGGCTTTTGTGATTTTTCTGTCAGTGTCACATGTGTGAGTGCTGGGGTCCTCGGCTGGACCTGGTGGCGGCGGTAGCTGCTCTCGGTGGCTGTTGGCACAGCCGGAGGCCAGAGGGCCCCGCAGGCTCAGCAGTAGTCTGGCCTCGGGGGTTTCTTGTCCGTCATTTTCAGGCTCTTCCCCAAAGGCATGGCGAAGGGAGGGTGAGGAGGCAGGAGGTCAGATGCTTCTTGACGTCAAACCCAATGGCTTTCACCCATGGTGGGCTTTCACCAGCAAAGCTCCTGCTGCTCCTCTGAGAAGGCTCCTTCTTCTCTGCCTTACATGTATACACATTTAATAGAGATATCTGATAAACATTTTGTATGAAAATAAATACTTCATCTGTGTGTCAAGGACCACTATCACTCTCATCTAGTCACCTGCTATAATGTTACATCTCTTTTTGTCCATTGCAAACTTGTTCCCATTGCTTTTTTCCTAGCCCGTGGACACCTCCTCCCTGCCTCTTGGGGCAGCAGAAAGTACTGCAGCAGGCAGAGACGTACCTTTTGGCAACCCCTCTCTTACTGACTGCCTCCCAAGGTTTGGCTTATTATAGGGAACTTTATCAAGAAAATGTTTCCCTTTACAGCACCAGTTGATAGAAGAAATTATCTTCATGTTGAAAACACTTCACAAAGAGTAAGTTTTAACATTCTCTTCCAGGGCTCTCAATTAAGAAATATGTTTCTAGATAGCACTGCTTATATAGATATAGGTATAGTTTTTATTTATTTTTATTACCAACCCAACATTTGAATTTGCAGCCATTGATGTAATTCATGACATACTCTCGTGGTGGTTTGTTTTGTTGTTGTGTTGTTTTTTTTTTTTTCTTTAAAAAGAAATGCACTTCAGATGAAAAGGATGCTTTTCTGTCTGTCTGGTGTTCCTAAAAGGTACTCAAGATGACACAGGCGTCCTGATGTGGGTGGCAGTTTTTAAGCCTGTACCTTTCAATGGCTTGAAGACCACCAGCGAGATGCAGGTGCTGTGAAAACAATGGTAGCAAACGAGTGAAAGGGCAGCCACGCCACAGCTCGGGGTGGGGTGGTGCTGGGAACATACGGGCACACTATCCGGGTTTTCCTGAATTAATTTCCACCTCCAAGCAGGAGGACCACACAGCAAACCTACCACCACCACCATCCCAAGGAGCTGGTGGTGCTTTCCCTGGCCCCCTCGCTCCCCTCAGGGCAGGCTATTCCTGGGTAGCCTTTTATTTCTTTATCAGTTGTAAATGAACATAATTTTCTCTCCCTGCAGTACCACAAGCTCTAAGTCAAATATACAAAGAGAAATGCCATAGTCAAAATATACATGATACGTATTATATTAGAGGGGTTTTTTCCTCCTTTTTTTCTTAGCCCAGGCAGGTGATTGAGATGCTACATGCTCCAGCCTTTGTCACTACATGTGTGTGTCTGTGTGTCTGTGTTTGCATTAAAAATATATCAGTCTTGTGATGTTCTTAAAAAAGAAAGAAATGGAAGGTGGCGGGGGAGGGAACGGGTAATAGTGAAAAAGTTCTTTGACTGTGTCACAGTCTTTTGTGGCTTCCGAAAATATACATTTCAATTCCAGCACTGACGGCAGCTTGAAGCTTTAAATTTTTAACATTTTTCTGTTTAAGCAGTAAAAAAGAAAAAAAAAAATAATCAAGCAGCGTGCTCCCCCAAACCAAAAAAGCAACAAGCAAACAAAAAAAAGAAAAAAACCCCACAAATTCCGGATTCTGCAATTCCCAACCAGTAAAAATAAGAAAACATCTCCTTACAGCGGAGGGGTGCTTGGGAGGAAAGGAGACTGAGGGAGAGGTGGCCTTTGGAGATGGCTGAAACTTCATAATCTCATTGAATGGGGTCAGTGGCTGGGTTTATTGTGTTTTGTTTTATTTCAACACTTGCCATTGTTGCTTTCTTTTCTTTTGTATAATTTTTGGGTGGATTCTGGCTGTTTGTTTTTTTCACTCTGGGATGGTTTTGCCCTTCTTGGTGCCCAGCCATCTGACCGTCTGGGCAGCGGCAGCCCCTGACGGACAGCCGTCCCTTCCGGTGAAACTGGGCTTCCAGGACCAGTGTCCAGTGAGGTAACGGAGGAGGGGGTCCCTCCCCCCGGCGGCACCGTTCTTCCACCGCCTAAAACCCCTTGATGTAGCAATAGGCCTCCAGGGTGGCGAAGAGGATGTACAGCAGCCAGAGGCTGACAAAGAGCAACGTTGTGGCCAGTTTGCAGCCCCGAGGGCCGCCCAGCTCCCCCCCGAGGTGGGGTCGCCGGCGATAGAGGAGGACGCTGATGCAGATGAAGGCGAAGATGGTGAAGAGGGTGACGGAGAAGGCCAGGGTGCCTGCCGACACCTGGAACTCCTGCCCCTGCGATGCCCAGTAGATTGCCGCCACTGACCATGCCAGCCCGATGCCCAGGAAGACGTTGACTGCGTTGCTGCCTGTGACGTTGCTGATGGAGGCGTCGGCGTACACGTCCTGGATGGCTGCGGCTTTACTGGCGAACGTGTCTGGAGTTGGGGGAGGGGGGAAGGAGGAAAGGAGATATCACTGGGGGTCCAACAGGAGAAATAGGCAACCTTTCACATCTGGGGGACAGGGGAGGCTCAGGTGAGGCACCAACCATGTTGGGACATGGCCTTCTCCTGGTGCACACCTCCCCTCCCAGGTCCAGGGACCCCATATTTCCACCAAGTGGGGCGCAGACCTTGCCTGGTGACAGGGCTTCATGGAGCACCTTCCCAGCCTGAACCCCATCCCATGACAGAGCTGCTCCCCTTGGGGCAGGAGAGCCACCAGAGGACTTTCCTCCCACCCCATTCCCTCCCTGTGGCCACCCCACCTGGTACAGAAGTGCCAAAGGCGACAAAGACGACGGCAGTCACCGAGTCCTTGAGGCCAATGGTGCAGCCAAAGTGGGAGGCGAGATCGCCAATGACGGCTGTCAGCATGCCGATGATGAGGATGGAGACGACGAAGCAGGCCCAGCCATTGCAGTACTCGGTGGGGGGCACGCAAGCAAACAGCACCTTCCAGAAGACGGTCAGGAAGTGCATCACGTAGTCAAAGCAGGATGGCAGGCGCTCCTCACCGGACTCATCCTCGTCCTCATCACCCGCTGCAAACAACATGGTGAAGTGCTAAGGCTTGGACAACTGGCCCAAGCCAGAGTTGACCTATAGATGAATCCTGTATATTTTAGAACTCAAAACCATTGTGCTAGTAGGTATTGTACTAAGTTACAACAACGCACTCATGCTGATGTAAAAAGTGCTAAAGCATTGAAATACTGCAGCCTGAACAACAGGCCCCAAGCTGAAGCTGCTAACTTAGTCTGGAATCATTAACAAAGTATGTAAACTCGCTAGTGAAAGAGGCAGCTTAGACAAAATATAATCAGGAGTGAGGAGAAAATATATCCAACTTCCCTTGTTTAGCCTTGTTCAAAGCTAAGAACCCAAGTACCTAGCCTTGTTAGAAACTCCCTTGGTTTCCCCCCGAGCCCTGGCCAGGCCTTGGGTGGAATCCAACAGGAGAATGAAACCAGAAATTTTCCAGTCAAAACAAAGGTGCCAGCTATTCTGGCCTGTTGACCTGGTATATAAGGCTGGGCCCGTTTACAGCGACTTTGGAAGCCTCACCTACGGGTGGACGCACCGCATAGGATTTCCCACTTGCCGGGACAGGCTCTCCAAATCCTCGCTGTAACTGGGGCTCCCCAGCGACTGCAGATCTAGATGATGATAATATATGCAAGTGGTGATGTATTTTTCTTAATCTCCATTCTCTCTCTCGTGTAGTAATAATTTAATGCATTACTCTGTTTTTTGCTGTTTGCTGCTTTAAGTGCACTTTCTGCTTTTTCTTACTGCATGTTTTCTGTATTACACTGTTATCACTAGTAAAATACACCTGCTCTTTTCACTCTGGTGTCTGAGTTGAATTGGTATCCTTAATCAGCAGAACACATGGAAGGAGAGATCCAGCGCTCATGATGAGGCAGATCAAGATTAAGGGGTGGGCTGCAGCCCATGTTTGGCCCCCTGCCAGGCCTCCAGAGATGCTGATCTCCTGGGACAAGGTGGCATGGTGCTGGCCACAACAGTGGGCTCAGGGCACACCAGGTCCCTCAATGATGGGTGAGGCTTGGCAAGAGGGGTGCCTCCTGGACACCTGCAGGGCTGGGGAGTGGCAGGGAGGTGTGTTGTACCCACAGAAGGGCAGTCCTGTCCCCATCCACAGGCAGTCACATAGCATGTACTCAACCTCTGCAGATCACCATTGAGGGGCACCATGAAGTTACACAGGCAAGTAATGTTTTGAGGTGAAAAATAGCAGAAAGTGATAGAAACGGGAAACTGGAGACACCTCTTGGTCCTCCTGCCCCAGAGCACAAGCTGGTCACCCAGCAAGAAACTTCTCATCTGTGTGAGGCTATCAGCAGCAGCCCTCAGAGGGGTCCCCTCTTTAGCCTGGTGGTACAAGAAGCACTGCTGGTCTTTGTGCAGATACAGGACAATGGAAATAAACTGGAGGAGGAGAAAGCAGATAGGGAGCACAGGAAGATGGCAAGGGAAGGAGAAAGATACAGGAAGAGAAAAGCAGGCCTGGGAAAAAAACATTGCTCCAAGAATGGAGGTACTGTTTCCACAGAAGCAGTTTCTCTTAATTACTAAAATTAAGAAAACCGAATACCCCACATCTCTTCTTTCACTTCAGAAGAAGCCCTTGTGGCCACTGGTAACAGCTCCCACTCAACTGCCTGCCTCCCTGCTGCCTGCACTACGGCTGGGTGGAAAGCCAGCCCTTTAGGGAAGGTGTCAAAACATCAAGGAATGGTTCAGAAAGGTGCCCGAGTGCCATTAATGGCATGGACATGCCTAAAATGTCTGCTCCACAGCTGCCTGGCTCTGGAAGTGCTGAGCTCTCTCAGGCTCCCTGAGCAACAGCTAGCAGTTTTCTGAACCTTTCCAGATGTTGCCTCGTGGGGTAACATCTCCCGTCCGCATGTGGTAACACTCCCTACTCCTGGCCGTGGCAGACAGGACATCTTCCCGCAGCAGGAGCTACCTGAACAGGACAGCACTGGGCACACCAGGAGCCAGCAGCCCAGCCAGGATGGGATTTTTGCTGCCTCCATGCTGCTCATCAGACCACTGAAGCAGCAGGACCACCGCCAATGGACATAAAGCCTTTGAAAACTGGCCTCCCAGATGGCTCTGCACCAAAAGATGGATCTCCTGAGCTCCTGGCTAATGCATCTGCAAAAGTCCAGTATATTTGGAGCGGAAGAGCTCTTTGGACTGGCTTTGACGATGCACTCAACAGCTGAGCATCTCTGGCTAGGCAAACGCTATCTCCTGAGGCCCGACGGCTCTGACACCAGGCAGCATGAACTCTGTGGATGCTGGTGTGGGTCTGATCTCCCCCTCACCTGCACTGACGGTAATGGCCTCCATGAACTGGTCCCTCCAGGAATGTGTCCCTACAACCAAAGCCAGGTTTGTCTTCTTAATCAGCTTGTCCACGGTGCTCTGTTGTGGAAATAAAGACGCACAGCAATTAAACTGGCTGCTAGCAGGCAAGGCTGATCTTGAAGTGCACTGTGGTCTCACAGACCCTTCCCAAACTGTGGAAGTGCCACAAGCACTCTCCTACCAGCCAGGTAAGGCCATGACTGGACTTGGGCCCACCTTCTCCCTGGACAGGCTGACCCAAATCTCACCAGAGCCACCTTGTTTGCCACCCCTTAATCCTGATGAGGCTCCTTCTTCCTTCACCCTTGCCTCACCAGAGACAGCTTTGCTCCTGCCCTCTCCTGCACACTGACTTCTTCTGCTTCCAGCAGGGCTCCATTTTCTTCCTCCCTCCACCTCTGCTACTTCCACTGGCATTTCCTGTAGGTTTCCCCCACCCTTTACAGCACTGCATACTCCTTTTCCTCATCCAGCAGCCCTTTCCTTGCACATGCAGCCAACCCTGCCGCCTCAGTCCTTCTCTCCATGGCTGCTCTTCAGTGCCGCATGGCTTTCCCCTCCTGGAGGACCACTAGAACAACTACTGACCTTGAATTCGTAGGATTCCTCAATGATGACTTCTAGTTTGGGATGCTCTCCGAGTATTGGTTTGCCCATCTCTGCAATCCTCTTGGCTTCCTCCTCTTCAACCGTCAGCTTCCTCTCAGCCACCTCTGTGAAAGCAAGGTCAACACCAAGCTGTAGACAGCAACCCTGGAGCTGTGGGGCACCGCAGGGGCTTGTCTGCAGAGCCTGAGCACAGGCTTCTGCAGCCCCTTCACAGCTTGCTAAGCTCACGCAGCAATCTGGGGGGTGGTGGTGGGGTGCTGGACCACAGAAACAAAGGACCAAGATTTCTGAATATCAGTTATTCACCAAGAACATACATAATATGGTTTTAACTTAAAACCCCAAATGTTTCTTCAGCCTGCACTGGTGCTCTTGAATGACATATGCCCTCCCATCCTCCCTGCAGCAGTCATATCTTTGGGGAGAGCGAGGTACCCATTCATTCTGTCATTTGGCGCAAGCGTCCTTTAAGACAGCTTTAATGCCCTGGTGTGTTTCCTGGTTTGAATGAGCGAGAGACATCACTGTTGGCACCCTGTGCCACTCAGTTCTTGATTTAACACTCCAACAGATAAACACAGTTACAGCCACATGGTCACACATGAACACATTCCTAGTATTTGGAAAAATGAACATGAAGAAGTGGGGAACCAAGTGTTTTTATCTTTCATATTACTGTATGTTTAAAACTAAACCAGGACCCCAAGTCAGCAGCATGCTGAGATGACCTTGTGTCGAGCTCATCCTGATGCCCCAGTCAACCCAGTGAGGTGCCCAGGGAGGTTCTGGTTGCCTGGCACCATCCCTGGCCCTGACTCAGGTTTCTTCTCCCAACCACCCACCCAAATGCGGGCACATGCTGATGGGCTCTCTGAAAAGCCTTGACATCTCAAGAAAGAAGCTGGGTTTCCCCTGGCCTTCCTGTGCCTGAGCAGTCAGGGCGTACGAGCTGCAGCACAGGGCCCAGCTGAGAGTGGGAGCAGGAGCTGGAGTTCTGCAGAACCTGGGGGGGTATTACAAAGGCAGACCACCTTGTTCTGGCTAAGCAGTGGGTCAGACATTACCCAAAGTTTGCGGTAGAGGTTACAAACGCCTCAGGTGTGATTAGTCCCACATGGGTCCCGGCAGATCTCATACTCTGCACCAAAAATCACACAGAAATTACAAAGTCCCAGGGAAATCTAGTTATAAACTCTGCCTTCTCTTCATCAGCTTGGCTAGATTGATTATAAAGACTGTAAGCCTTGCAAGACCTGCAGAGTTCATAAAATATATAATAACTCCTGTGGCAGGTGATGTTATTATAACCCATCACAGAAGCAGAAACAGCTGCATCCATCATTTGAAATCAATGACATACATCAAGACCATCCCTGCCTAGCTCAAAGAAAGTGTACTCTGGATTTGAGAATCCTCAGTTTACAAAAAATGAGAGAGACAGGGGAGCACAGTGCCTGGAGAAGATGGGCAATGCAGGATACCATGGGATGGGGGGACAACTGCAGGCAAAGACCAACTGAGCACAGAGGGGAGGAGGCAGCTGAGCTGGAGATGTGCAGAAACAGGGGTGAACGTGGAGAAAATGTTCTGCCTTATGCTACATTTGGAGGCATGAACTGATGATTATCAAGAACAAGATTCAAGTTACTTCAACTCACTTGAGCAGGGAGTTAGATGAAATCTACATCTTTTTTTCCAAGACAGAGATTGAGAAAGTCCAGTCTCTGCCTCTACCTGGAAGTGTTTGAAGATGACAAGCTGTATCCATTGTTGAAAATGCAGGTGCTCACACATCAGTTGCCATACCACATATGTGGCTCGCTCCTGCCTGAGCTACCCCATAACCTGAAGCTCAGGGGAGGAGGCACCCCCAGTTCTGTGAGGCCCAGACTGGCAGATGAGCTGAGCACGTGCTGACATGTGCTGACAGTACTGAGCTAAGCAAAAGCACAGCAGCCATCCCAGCAGGGTTGCAAAGCTCAGACCTGGGGACAGTCTGGCTCACTACAACCTTCACTGGGAAGTAACTACATTTGAAAATGTGTGGTTGCAGCTGGTGGCACAATCCCTTGGGCTCTCTTCCACTAGCTGCATTTGCACAGAGAAGAAAGCAAAAGTCTGGAATAAGAGGTGCTGCCCTGAAAACGGGGACTATGAGGCAGAATTTTCTCGGCTTAACAACTCCAGGAGAAATGATGTAACAAAACCTCAGTCTCCACTTTAACTGATTTGACAAAAGCCTTTGGCATATTAAGACAACATGGAGTCTCGTGCAAATATTAACTGTCTAGGCAAAGCTGAGCTGCAGGTAGGTCTGTAAGCACACGCAGTGCAGAAAGCTTTCTCCTCCCTGTAGACAGTGGTGTCCAACACAGAAACCTGGCATCTTGCTCTTGATGATTTATATACCTGTGCCAGGCAGGACAGCGCACAACCCGAAACCCTCCTTTGAGGAGGAAGATCTCCTGCATCTCTTCTCACTGTGCACCAGGCCCAAGGCTGTTGGGCAGGCTGCATGGCAGTGCCTGTGTCCACAGCCAGAGGCAGGACCTTCGGCTGCTAGCAGGTGGCTTTGTTGTCTCTGCAAGCCACTTGCGGATCACCTACTGATTTGATGAGCCTGGAAATCACATGCCAGGCAGCTCTTGGAGCAAATCAAGCTACATGTCCATGTCCGAGAGTGGAGAGATTGCTCTGGCAGCCTGGGGGCTGGATGCAGAGTGAACATGGGACCAGGCACTCCACCAAAGTGAAGGTGCTGGCGCTTACCACAGCATTGAAGGGCTGTGGGAATCGTGTTGTTTTCAGAGGGCACCTTGCCAGCAGAAGAAGTGCCACCAGAGACACCTTCAAGCCCTAGGTAGGCCACTCGCAGTGAAGGGACAAGCTGACCCGCAATGGAGACCTGCAGCCTGCTGACAGCATGCCCACGAGACATGAATAATGGAGGCCTTGTGTCACTGGGCAGGTCCTCTGCGGTGAATATGGTGAACTGGGGCACAGAGAGAAGAAACACAGTTGTCCAAGAAGGCACATCAAGGATGTCCTATGGGGGCAGATGATTGAATGCCACTGCCAGGATAAGTCTTTCAATGTCAGCTGCAAGCAAACCCCAGGAAAACATACAGGCAGCATGTCCAAATGGGTACCTCACAGAAATGTTATGTCCTGGTTTCAGCTGGGATAGAGTTTTTTTTCTTCCTAGCAGCTGGTACAGTGCTGTGTTTTGGGTTTAGTGCAAGAATAATGTTGATAACACACTGATGTTTTAGTTGTGTTAAGTAGTACCTGTCCTACCTTAAGGATTTTTCAGTTTCCTGTGCTCTGCCAGCAAGCAGGTGCACAATAAGCTGGGAGGGAGCATGGCCAGGAGAGCTGACCCGAACTAGCCAAAGGGATATCCCATACCATAGAACGTCACAGCCAATATAGAAACTGGGGGGAGTTGGCCTGGAGAGGAGGATCACTGCTTGGGCATAGTTCAGCAGGTGGTGAGCAATTGTGTATCACTTGGGCTATATTTCTCTCTCTTTTTGTTATATTCTTTTTCACTAAGATTATTGTTATTATTGTTATATTTTTTTATTCTTGTTATTGCTATATTTTATTTTAGTTATTAAACTGTTCTTATCTCAACCTGTGAGTGTTACTCTTTTTCTGATTCTCTTCCCTATCCTACTGGGAGCAGGGAGGAGGGAGCAAGCAGCTGTGTGGTGCTTAATTGCTGGCTAGGGTTAAACCATGACATGATAATAGAGGAAATTTGCAGATAAGGAAAAAGAAGTAATTCCTTCATGCCTCATTAAAAAGCAGCCACAAAGCATTTGTGAATGTGCGACAGGAAAGCAAAGCACAGAAACCTAACAAATGTCAAAGGTGCATCTGAAAACATTTAACCTGCCATTGTATTTTCACTGAGCATCTATCCTAATGTAGGAGACAAACAGAGATTGAGTCATATAGAATCATACAATGTTTTGGGTTGGAAGGGACCTTAAAGTTCATCCAGTTCCAGCCCCCCTGCCACGGGCAGGGACACCTTCCCCTAGCCCAGGTTGCTCACAGCCCCGTCCAACCTGGCCTTGAGCGCTGCCAGGGAGGGGGCAGCCACAGCTGCTCTGGGCAACCTGTGCCAGAGTCTCACCACCCTCACAGTAAAGAATTTCTTCCTTGTATCTAACCTAAATCTGCCCTCTTTGAGTTTAAAGCCATTATCCCTCGTCTCCCCAGAGCCTTCTCTTCTCCAGGCTGAATAACCCCAGACATTGAACAACAATGTGTCAGTATTGTGCTGGATCTTACTCAATGCACTCATGCAAGTGACCCATAGGTGCCAAATACCAGGCTGCTGACTGTCCTCTGAAATTAAGGCAGTGCCATTTGTGGCAGGGAGGACAAACTTAGGAGCCCAGTTGACATGTCTTTTGCCCCAGCCGATATTCACCATACAGTTAAGGGGGAGAGCTAAGCACCTCCAAAGATCAATACAAAGCACCTACATGAATCCTCCACTTCTCCCCACCTACTGTTTAGGATGCCTTAGCACCCTGATGCAGGAATCAGTGCCAATCTCTGCAAAATACCAGACCCCAACCTGAATCTGTTCCAGGCCTGCTGAGTCTACCTGTTCTGAGTTGAACCCCGTGTGTACAGACCCAGCAGCTGTGAGGGAATAAACTCTTGCAGCATCCCAGTGGCAGAGCACACTTCCAATGCTCCTGCCTTTCAGGGAAACGCTTCATCCAGCAGCAGGGCACACCAACCTGCATTTGGAGCTGCGGGAGCCTGCTGTCTCCACAGCAAGCATGGGACATGCTCCCATGCAGTCTATGGTAGCCACAGAGACTACCTCCCTCCTGAGGGATCGGGTGCAGAGCTGGGGTCTTGGAGGGCTCTCAGGAAGCAGGGACAGGGCAATGGTGAGGTGTGTCACACATCACCCCAGTGCGGTAGCCTGCAAAGAAGACTGCCAAGGGTTGTGATAAATAAAACACAAGGGCTGTTGGGGAGGGACAGATTTTTAATTGGGAAGGTCAAGTCTGTCAAGGTGAATGCCCAAGCTGCCGCTCAATTATTAACTAGTCTGATTTCTGTTTGCATCAGCATCAGTACCTACTTTTCAATGCGGATTGCACCCTGGACTCCCTGCTGTCAACCCCAGTTAAGCCTGATACGGTCTGGCTACACCCAGCAAGAACAGGAGCCTGCCAGGACCTGCAGGGCTGCCTCCACCTCCTCCCTGGGAAGGGGAAGGTGGCGAAAGAGGGCTCCCCTAAACCCTGCCTGCTCTGGCACACAGGTGTGTGCTACCACTGAGTGCCAGCAGCCTACCTGGGCTACAGGAGCAGGCACAGGCTGCTAAGACTAGGCAAGCTGGGGCTGCTGCACCAAGGTACTCTGCTCCTCGTCCCAGGGAGCCCACGGGTTAGCGAGGAGATGCCACAAGCAGGGGAGACAACAGGTCTGGTGAGATCAAAGGCTAGGTGGGAGGAATGAGAAGGAAGTTGGCTTTTGCTCAGGCTGTAGCAATGGCCACAGCTGACGTCTGCTAGGCACTGGACCCAGTGCCTGCCTGCAGGAAACAAGGAGAGGTTTTTGGTTACACCACTCTGTGCTCTCACTTATTCTGCCTTATTCAGGGTCAGTTCAGACCCTTAAAAGTAGGACAGACGAGGGGGTCCAGCCACTTCTGGTTATGGTCCTGCCACTGTTGTGCTCTGCAGCCCCGGGCATGTCCCTGCTGTGTCATGCTCACTCCTCAGCTCTCTCACCCATGCCTGCAGGGATATCCTGGGAGTTGATATGCAGCTATTTACGAAGTGCTTTCAGACCTACACATGATGGGAAGTTTCTTGGGCTCAAAATAGTGTAAGTGTATCCCCTCTTTCTCTTATTTCTTTCAGGGGAAAGGGGAGCACTGAGCAGTGTTCCCACATCATGCATTGCTCCTGGAGGGTACATGGATGCTTGCTCACTCGACCTCCTTCAGACCAGGGGCACCAAATGGGAAGTGGATATTGCCTGCGGCCTCCCGGACACATCATAAATCAACATTAGATAAGGTCCATTTCCACAGGATAGTCTGGCCACTGCACCTTTGGAGCTGAAACAGGCAACAGGAAGGCCCTGTAACACTGTCAGAGAGGTAGATATCCATCCCTAGGCAATGCTGCAAGACTACCAAGCAGCCACAGACCAGTTTGTATTCCCTGTCACTTGGTGAATAAATTGGATTAAAACCAGAAATGTATTCATGAAAGATTGCTATGAAGGCCAGTTCACACCCCTTGAGCTATCTCATCTCCATCCATTTCTAGAGTGGGCATGTATCTGCATGAAGGTCACCCCTTCTGGGGACTGCGCTGCTAGGAAGAAATTAAAGCGACAATTAAAATGGGATTTTTTTGTGGCGGCTCAATAAAATATAATCCTGGCTAAACAAAGTAAACAGTGAGCATGAATGAGTTCCTCTCTCCAGAGCGCTGTCAAGTCATCAATCACAACTGGGGAAGACTGCTGGCTAAAAGACACTCCAGCTTTTGAGGTTAGCATATGGATATGCCCTTTACTGAAACACATGCACAAGCACTGGCAGCCTGGGCTGCTTTCTAAAAAGGGAGGAATCTGCTTACTTAGCCCCGGAAGCTATTTTTGAGGCGTGATACATCCCGTACACATGCCCCAGCGTCCTTAATGCTAACTGGGAAACGCTGCACATTCGTAAGAGGGAGGCTAAGGCACAGGGCTGGGAACTGCGCATTATTCCACTGCTGGCTCTGCCTTGAGATTGCTGTTGACACGACCATCCCTGACAGGCCAGTCAACTGGTGTCTCTGCTCCCCAGACTCTCCCACTGCAAAGTGGACCCAGGAGCTTTAATGAATAAATAAACATATTTAGAAATATTTTCTTTGATCTGGGTGAATATATGGAAATGAGGGTAGAGAAGTATCCACCATTTAGACAATTCCTCATCCCTTTAAAGATCTGGACCTCCTGAGCCCAAGAATTTGCAAGCAAAGGCTCTGCTCAGGCTTTCAGTGAGATTTGTAAAGGCTGGGAAGACCATTAAGCAGCTCGTCCACTGCTGGCAATGGCAGGGACAACTGGAGTAGCTATGCACTTTGGTATTATTTCCCTGTATAAAGAGTATACAGAGAGATCATTACCAGCGCCAAAATAAAAGGTTATGCATCAGAGAAGTTAAAAAAACAACAGGTTTGACTCTCAAGTGACTCCACAGCCACCCCATACTACTGTGGTCCTCTGCAGCCCCAACAGCTGGCACTGAACACTTGGCCAAACCAGGCTTTCAAAAGCTTTGCACTGCCTTGCAAGGCTGGCTCAGAGTGCCCCACTGGAGGAAACAAGTGCTGAGCTGAACCTGTGTCAGAGGTTCTCCCCTGTCCAGTTACTTTGCTTTGTGTAAAATTCATAGCTCTGTTTGCCCAGGGAGGGATCTGCAAGGCAGAGTCGGGGCAAAGCCAGGATCTTCCATTTATTCCCAGGTAAGAGCTGCTGGGACAAGGGAGGCATTTTCACTGGGGCTCATCCAATGGGCTTCTGCAAAGAGATGGGGCCACCACAGTGAGTGGGGGCAATGTCGCTGCTGACCCTTTGGGGCCTGCCAAAGACGCAGGAGGGCGAACACCCACCCTACCGCTGCGGAGGGGAGACAGGGTGCCCAGAGGTCCCAGGGATGCAGCCCCGGGGAAAGGGGTGCTGCCCATGAATCACAGAAACACAGAATCGTCTAGGTTGGAAAAGACCTTGAAGATCAACCAGTCCAACCGTAACTTGAGGCCATTCCCTCTTGTCCTATCCCTTGTTACTTGGTTCAAGAGACTCATCCCCAGCTCTCTGCACCCTCCTTTCAGGGAGCTGTAGAGGGCGATGAGGTCTCCCCTCAGCCTCCTCTTCTCCAGACTAAACACCCCCAGTTCCCTCAGCCGCTCCTCGTACGACCTGTGCTCCAGATCCTGCACCAGCTTCTGCACCAGCTCCGTTGCCCTTCTCTGGACACGCTCGAGTCATTCAATGTCCTTTTTGTAGTGAGGGGCCCAAAACTGAACACAGGAATCGAGGTGCGGCCTCACCAGTGCTGAGTACAGGGGTAAGATTCCTTCCCTGTCCCTGCTGGCCACGCTATTGCTGACACAAGCCAGGATGCCATTGGCCTTCTTGGACACCTAGGCACACTGCTGGGTCATGGGTGTCAATCAACACCCCCAGGTCCCTCTCTGGCTGTGTGACCTGCTCTGGGAAGGAGGGTACAAGGAGCAGGATCAACAGATTCCACAGAAACATTCAATAATGCAGTTTTTTCACACAGATTCCTGTGCGTCCGTGTAATCTAAATCTAACATGACACGGACTAAACGAGGACGTCACTTCTCTTCCCGCTGATTAGCCGTGATGGCCGCTGAGTGACACTCTGGCATATGCCTCTGCAGTGAGCAGGGCTCTCCTTGCTGGCCAACCACTGGCTTGAAGTGCATGCAGGGGCTGAGCACTGCGAGCTCAAACCACAGGCACAGAGGGCAGTCCAGCAAGGAGGGCACCCCAGGGACCCCTCCTCCCCAGCAGAGAGGAGGCTCTTCTTTATTAAGTGGAAAGCAACTTCCCATAGCTGGTGAACAAGTTCTCCAATAACAGCTGCCAAAAACAATCACACTGGATCACAACAGAGGGAGAAAGTTATGTTATTTTAATAGAAATTGTTTGGTTCCCGGGGTTCTGATCAAATTAGGCAGCTACTGAATTAAAGCAATGAAATTACTGGGAAGGAGGCTGCGCTCAACTTATTTCCAGTCCTCCCGGACCTGAAGAAGTAACAAAGGAGAACGTCCAAACAGCTCTGAGGAGTTTTCCATAAACACCCTAAGCTGATATTTGGGGAGCTGGGGACTTCTGCCTGCCACTAGCAATTTCCTAATTAGCCCAATATCCGATGGGCTCAGGCCATCCCTGTGCAGCATATTTGGCATCCTCTGAAAGGAGTAGAGATTGAAGCTTGCATGGCAGATGCTACTCCTTTGATTTGCAGCACAGCTCAGGCATGATGAACGCTTTGGTTTTCAGCTCTACTTGCAAACCTGTCAGACTTGAGCTCCTCTTTGCACCCTGCATGCCCATCCTTATCTTTTGACAAATGTTTCTTTAGTGCAAATTCAACGGTAATCATATCTGGAATTGAAGGAATAAGAAAAATACAGGAGGCGTACATCGCACCGCAGTGGGATCAAGAGAGACCAGCCTAATGGGGATTTTGGGCAAGGAAGGGAGGGCTCAGTATTAATACACATAAAATCCTGCCACGGGGAGAGAAGATGAAGAGAGCAGAGTCAGAGCTGAGAGTGAGGAGGGAAATGGTGCTGGCGCTTCTTGTACCCTGGTAGCACTGCCCTGGCGCTGGGCACACTCCCAGGACCCTCCAGGACAGGAGGTGGAGAGCACCCAGGTGCAGGAACTGAGGGGTGATGCATGGCCTGATCCTGCATGGGAAGGGGACACCAGCGCAGCCCTGCACCCTCACCCACCCCAAGCAACACTGTCTCGCACCCCAGGAGTGCCAACCCCCTGCAGAAAAGCCCCATGTGACCCATTGCATCAGCACAATCCACACCCCACAGCTGCCCAAAGAGAGGGTTAAGTCACAAACCCAGATCAGTCAGAGCTGCATGATCTGCTGTGCAACCCTGGCTGGGTCATTTCACAAAACCACAGGGAAATATCTGGAATACAGGAAATGCTCTTAGATTTCAATCAATCACTGTCATGTTCTTAATGCATTGCTCTTAACTAGTTCCTTCTGGACACAAACACCATGAGCTTCGGTTCTCTACAACACAGTAAAACACAAACATGGGGGCTGCCTGACCAAAGGGGACGAAAACAGAGCCAGAGCAGGCAGAGGAAAGGAGAAAAAGCACTTACCTTGGGTGAGCAGCAGGGCTGTGGGGAGAGAAGAACATGAGAAAGACAGGGAGAGAGAAGAGGGAAAAAGTTAATATCCAAGGGGAAAAAGCTTTTTGCAGATGACAGCTGTCAGTGAGCAATGGACATGGTGCAAGGTGGCGTGCGAGCTCGCCGGGGCCGCATGCTGGGCACAGGCTGGGGAGCAGACACCAGCAGCAAGATGGCGAGGAGGCTGGTGAGCAACGGCGAGCACTGGGGTGCTGGCTCCCCAGAGTCACACCCCCCCACCCCCTCCTCGAGTGAAGGCAGAGGGATGGGATGCAGGCAAGGAGTAGCGAGGAGGGGAAAGGAAAAGTCAGGGGGGACAGTTAACACTTGCCATCGGGCCCTGACGTGACCCAAACCGACGTGAAGGCACAGGAGGTGCCCCTGCTTCAGCAAGGAGTGTGTGGCTGTGGTGGGGGTTGGCACAGCCAGGGAGCCCCAGTAAACTCGTGAGTGGCTGAGAGGGTGACCAGGGGCAACGGGCAGCTCAGTGAGAAGAGCATCATCAAAGGGAGGTGTTGATAAAATGGCTGCTGGCCTCCAGCGTGAAACAGAGCAGGGGGTAATGCAGCCACGTGTCGTCCCCCAGGACACCCTGGCTCTCCTACACCTATCCCACGCCCCACAGGTACCGCTCCCAGAGGGTCAGGGTGCCGAGAGGTGCACAGGCACACATAAAGCATCACCACTTTGAGTCCTCCTGGCTCTCTTTTCTCCCAGTTGCTGGTCTGCCCAACAGTGCTGCGTGGGCATATGCTGTGCAATGTCATTACAGCGGGACGCAACGGCCTCCTGGGAGATGTGACCGTGTGGTCCTGTGAGATTAGAGGTGGGAGGAAGGGAGAAGGCGGCGGTGAAGGTCCTTGCAAGGGACAACCTCACCCTGACTTTCAATACAGGCACAGGCCAGCCCTCTTGCTGCCTTGGGCAGCGACCTCCTGGACTTCCCCTGACTTGATTTCTTCACTCCCCAGAGCTGTCACCAAGAAACATCTGGCTGGATCGCTCTTAGGCATTACCCTTAGAAAGCCGCAGCCTGCATCCAAGGTTCAAACAAACTACAAGAGAGTCTATATAGCAAAAAATACCAAACCTTCTTTGAGAAGGGACAAACACCAGCTCTGTGCCTTAGCTTTGACTTCTACCTGACCTTCAAGCAGCAAACCAGTCCCCGAAGACTTGGTTGCATGTGACGATGGTATTGTAATTACTAACGTTTATTATCATGCACTTTTAGTCTCAGAAGCTTAAAACTCTGTACAAAGACTGAGTCAGTATTAACAGCCCCATTTGACAGATGGTGAAGCAAGGAAAGAGAGGCTGAAGGGAACATTCTGCAAACTCAAGTGGGCTGGAGTCCAAAAGTACTAATTTACCCGGACTTGCCAGTTCAGGCCTCTGAAAAGTAGGCACTTTTATACAGATGCACCTAATTGTATCTGCACTGTTTGAAAGTGATTTCCTAAGCGATTTGTCAAAGGTCACACAGCACATCAGTGGCAGAGCTGGGAAAAGTAATCCTGAGTTCTGGCTGCCAGTCACTTCCCTGCTCCATCAGGCAACATCCATCGGCACAGCTTTCCCAACAGCCTGCAAAGAGGCATCAGACCAGTCAAGATCTTCACCCACCCATCCACCTCTCCAGGTGAAAATACCGTGGGCACTCCAGGGGATCTCCTTTGTCTGTGCAGGTAGGTAGAGGCACAGTGAAAGGGGAAGGGGCAATGAAAAGGCTCCTTGCTGAGCATCCCTGATGTTTCAGGGTCAATCCCTTTTGAGAATCAAAAACCTTTGGGCAACCATTCGTGAATATGCTCTGCAGCACATACAGTGCCATGGAGCCACGAGAAGCAATGGGCTGTTTGCTCTGCCTGCACCACCTGCTGTCCTCCATGCAGTTCTGCCTGGAAGTTTCCAACAGGTTTGTCACTGCCCCTTGTAGCATGAATCTTGAATCTCCTTGTAGCTCCATCCTGCTGCAGCTCCATGCTACCTTGTGGCCGCCTTCCATGGTCTTCTGGTTCTCCAGACAATGTGGGGAAATTTAATTTGCCTTTTGCAATTACAAGCATTAGTATAATGGGTCGATTCAGTGTTCAAATTTAATATAATGAAAAATTACTGGGCCCCTAAGCTACTGTGGTTATTAAAAATAAAAATTGGTTCCTCATGTTTTTTAAAACTGTTATTCTAGTGCTCTGGGATTTGAGTTTATTTTTTCCCCATTTGCTTTTGAGCCTGCAAAAGAACTATTTTTCTCCCTTTCACTTATGATATGATACATGAATATTTGAAGAAGTCTATAAAGCTATGAATGAAACATCAAGAATACAGCACGCAGAAAGCCAAGGGATTATTTTATCTTTATGTTTCTGAGTGAATGCTGTGCATGCAAGCAAGAAAATGATTTCACGGACTAAAGCTTCCTTCCTGCATGTGCATCTGCTAATGTGCCCTTAGCCCTGACCTGTAATGTTTCCTGACAGTCCATCTGGGGATGCTGTACCTGTACCAGCCCCACTGATGGTCTCCATGCTGTTCCCATCCCACAAGCCTCCCTCAGCTGCCTCAGCCAGGTCTGCATCCCTCCATCCCTCCACGGGGCACCTCTACCCCTCAATGCATTCCTGCTCTGCATGTCATGCTCCTCATGGGGCCAAGCCAGGCCACCTCACTGCTGTCGGCATCTCAGGTAGTCTCAGAGGCATGACATGTCTATTCTTACAGTGAGCTGCTAAAATTATCTCCACAGTCAAATCCAAACCAGCAGTCCCAGTATCCCTGACCGAACCCTTGCATGGCGTGGATGCAGACAAACACGCGTGCCCACACACAAGGTAGGTGATGCTGACTCTTTCAGAAGACCCAAAGCTCTGGATCCCAGTTCCTCCTTTACTGGGATTTCTCTGCTCTGCAAGCCTGGCGTTTACTAGACAAAGACAAAATTGTGTCTGCTTCCCCTGCCAGCTCCAAAACCGGACAGTTTAGACCTGAATTTAGCTGCTAAAAAAAGCTATTTACTAATAAACTATTTCATCTGCATGTTTTCAGTGACCTTTAGGGTCCAATCTTGTAATGACATGCATGTTGGTGTGGGCTACAGATCAGAAACTGAGTTCTGATTCCCTCCTGCTTATACTCTACTGAAGACAAAGAAGGTTAAGCCAAGAGGAACCAAGCCTGAGATGGGAGCAGGCCAGAAATTGGGCAATCTGTAGTTTACAGCAACCCAATGTTCTAAATGTGTCCCAGCCTTTTTCTAAACAGTGAAATGCCTTTTTCTGCTGTTTACCTCACAGAAAGATTTGACCATGCTGCTTGCTTTATTCTGGACTCATTCTTCATTAACATAAATCTTTTCTAATCAATATCCCTAAAGACTCCAGGAAGCCACTACATAGATAAAAGGATCCCTGTTAAAGGCCTGGGATTTACAGAATGAACTGAAATGAGGGAAAAGAGGCTGGATTTTGAGGAGACCCTTGGTGACAGCAGGGCAGTCACAGGCAGCCAAAGGCAAGGAGAACATATTGCCTGCACCCTGCACACACCCAGAGGAGCTCAGTGACCACACAAACCGTGGGCTCAGTTCCCCAAAGAGGTAAGGATCCCCTGTCATTCAGACATAACTGTCCACCAGCTTTGCCTCCAGGTTTGCTCACTCAGGTGAACAAATCTTGTTCCTAATGGACTGTGAAGAGCTATAAACATGTGATTTTTATAGGCTAAACAAGGCAGAGATTTTGCAGCATTAACCTGAATGCTGTTATTATTGAAGTCAACAGCAAAGCTCTTGCAGACTCCAAAGCGACTCCTCTCCATCAGGAGAACCAGCAGCATTCAGCTTAATCACAGAGCTGCAAGCAAATTATTACACCTTCAGGGAAGGAGGTAACAGCAATCTAACATTTCTTTGCTATTCCCATCAGCAGCTGATGAAATGAGTTCCTTAGCATCTGCCCACGCTTCAGGAAAGTGCAGCACGTGTGCTCATGTATCGATGCAGCTTATCTTATGCAGGCATAGATCTTTGTATCAAGTCACATCATTTCATCAATATTTTGATATAGATAAATTGCTGGATCAATCCAAGCTAGGAATCCTTCCTTCACAGTTTAATCCTTACTCCGTGACTCCCAGCCACATCCACCCTCTGGGGCATGAAGGTTTCCCATCAGGGGCGCTGACACTTGATTAAAAGGAGATTTGTCCACACCAGTTGACTCTGGGCTGGGAGGACTAGGAAGTCTTCAGACAAAATCTTCCCAAGATGGGCCATGTCAGCAACCTATTTAATAGTGCTCGCCAGCCATCTGGGCTCCTGTTTTCAATGAAGTAATATCTTGTGGGAGATATGCTTTCTGAAGCAAAATTCTGCATGAATGATGTCGGTCCCTTTTACAAAGCGTAACCCTCAAGACTCAGCCTTCACACACCAGCCCTGAGGTTGAATATTCCACTGCTGTGCCATGAGCTGAATTCTCATGAACAGACTCCCAATTACCCTCATGAAACACAATTTTCCAAATGCTATTTTCATGATTATCTGCAATCAAGTGAAATCTTCCAGAGTAGCTTCACTTGCTATTCGGGCTCCATCAACACTAAGCTTAACCAAAATTTAAGCAGAAGACCAACTTCATCCAGGGAAAGGAAAACAAATTTTTCTTCTGTAGTCCAGGACTGCAGAAAAAGTGTGAAAGCTGATGTGTGAAGAAAGTATTTCTCAAAAATCCTGCTGGGCTGACAGCAGCAAAATCCTCATTCTGAGCTGTGAGCTGATGCGATACCAGAGCTGCCATGTGAGCAAGACTCAAACCAACAGACAGCATCTTGTCATAAAGGAAAAGACTGGTTTCACTGCAGGAACACTTTAAAAGGTGCTGAAAAAAGGATGGCCAGAATGGTGGCTCAAGGTGCTGTGAGGTTTCAAAGCCCTGCACAACTCAGTAGACAGGGATTTAGTTTACGTGACTTCACATGCAGAGGAAAGGTGAGACAATAAGGATTCAGAGATTACTTTCTTAGAAATGGAGAAGACAAAAAAAATCAGGAAACCTGGGAGACGGCCAGGAAGATAGAGAAAAGCAACATTTACCATCTTTGCCAAGCAAAGAATGTGAGTCTCTTTGATTTCTTTTTAGTAACTCACTTCGATATAACAAGCTTGCAGCAAGCGCCATTTTTACCAGTGCTCTTTGCATCTGATACGCCACTACTGAGTCAGTATTGGTCTTCATCACAGACTGGGCTGGCAAGATACCCATCTCAGATCTATTCTCATCTCTTTGAATTACTGTAGCACATCAACAAAAAGAGCTGCTGAAGTAAAACTACTTGATGTGATTTGTTTGGATGATCAGAAAGGCTTTGAAAAACTCCAGCTGCAGAAAGCAATTGGTGAAAAAGAATAAATGAGCTTCAAGACAAAGTTTGGTAGTATAGATGTAGCATTTATATAACAAGTGGTCAGGCTCTCCTTATGGCAAGGGTTAACAACCGAGTGCCCCGAGGCTCAAAGCAGCATGGCACTGGTATAATTGGGAGTGAACAGTGAGGAACAGCATCTGCAAATGATGCAAAATGTTTCAGTCAGAAGGCTGTATCAGTGACTGTTATGCGCTATGCAAGCTCTAAGCAACCTGAAGACAGGAATTCATGTTTGGACCACCGCAGGTACCTTTCTGAGTAGAGATGTTTTTTCCTCCAGTAAGATACAAACAGTAAGAGCACTAGGATGAATTTCCTGCTGAGCTCTGGCCCTCACAGAGACCATCCTGGAGATACAACCCCCTGCCCCACAGCTCTGATCAAAGCCAAGGAGATGTTCCCTTGGTCAGAGGTGACTGCTTTGTACTGGCATGTGTATGGGCAGCACAGCCAGTAGTGCAAATCAACCGTCCAGTAGCGCAAATCAGACCTGCTCCTGCCTGCTATCCTCCTCCACTGCATGTCGATCAGAATGCACCGCCAGCACAGCCAGCAGCAGTGAGGGTACCCTCAGAGACAGCACACTGCATTTGAATAGCACAGGGCCTGGGATCCAGTTCTGCATCCCAAAATAAAGTGTCCGAACTCTGCCCCAGGCTGGTTTGGGAAGAACATTTCTACTTGTCCCTGCCATCAGCTCTGCCTTCCCTTCAGGCCACCACATTTCATCACTGATTTCATCACTGCTACCTAGCTTGTATCATTAAGGTAAGCTAGCATGGGCAGGTCCTGGGGCGAGTGCAGACCCTGGGTACAAAGCTGTGGTAGTGCAGGCATAGCTACGACAGACTGGCTGTCTCTGCGCAACCCAGATCACAGATTACTTGCAAACATGACTGCCAGTCAGCTGAGGTGCCCAACACTGCCCTGCTCCCAACAGGGCCAGAAGAGATGTTTTGAAGACACGATGAAGAGCTGTCTACAGCTCCCTAATGCACAGGCTCAGCGTGATCCAGCTAATTGGTGAGTAACAACAAAACAAGAACACACCATCAAGAAAACCACATCTTTTGTGGTGCTGGAAACAAATGCGTGAGTAGCCAAAACCCAGAGAGGCTCTTCATCAAAAGCAACAGAGCCTGAACCTCCCATGAGAGGCAGAAGCTGTGCTTTGCCCTTGCCGTGTGAGTCACATGGGGGCCCATCCATCACCACAGCAAAACCAAGTGAAGTCCCAGCTGGATGGCTGTGGTTTGGAATTTTTCCCCCGGGCAGCACTGCAGGGGCCCGTTTACACCGAGGTGCTGTGTTGACCTTGCAGCCTGCAGAGCTATATCTGTCATGCATGTGTTTTGCAATAATAATAAGCCACCCAAATTCTGCCCCTGCAATGGCGCGATGGCGGCAGGAATGCGTGTGCGCGGCGTCGGTGTGAGCATCCCTTCCCGACTGCCCAGCGCTGCACAGCAGGTCGCTGCCTCCTCTCCGCTGGGGACGGCTGCTCACGCGTGCGCCCCGTGAAGCTGCTGGCAGCAGCGTTGGCTGCCGATTGCTCCCGATGCTCTGCATGGGAAAGCCTCATGCAGCTCCTTATTCTTCATCCCAGGCACAAGGTACACTCGTTGGAGATGCCACAACATGCAGCACTAGGGCGCTGGGGATCTTTCCAGATGCCCTGGATTTAGCGTAGCGACTGTGCCACCTTGTGCCAGTAACATTTACAAATGTGTTTTAATCTTCCGCCTCTTAGATTTTAAAACCACCCTGACTTTTCTCTAACGAGGCCAATCAGGGCTCTGTGTCTCCTCCTCGGCATGGTCCTTTACTTCCTCCAGGTAAAGAGCGTCCGTCCAAGGGTGGCGTGCAGGCTCTGTGCTGCTGATCACTTAGTCCAGCTCTGATGTCCTCTCTTCCTGTTGCAAATCAGACAATCCTATTGACTCCAACTGGTGCTGGTGTAAATGAGACACACACAATACAGCAAACTGGCATTGTAGTCCTAACAATAATGAGGACATTTTACAGCTGAACCATCTTAGGGGCTATTTGGATTTTTTTCAAATACATGTTTTTATTCAGCCAAATGCAACATGGCCTATATGGAAAAAAGAAATGCAGGATTTCACAAAAAAAAGAGTCCGAACCTGATTCTGTATCCTGAACCTGTATCACTGGTTTAGAAAAGGATGGTAGGATTCACAGAGAGCAGACAACTGAGCAGAAACTTCAGTGTGATGCTCCAAGCTGCCAAGTCCATGAGCAAGAGAGAACCAGAGGTAGGTGATTTTCCTCCTGTACCTGCTGAGATGGAAGTGGGAGCCCCGTGGATGGGAAGGGGCACTTGCAGAGAGGAGACCCCAGGGTGATCCTAGGGCTGAAGACCTTGATCTACGGCTGAACAGATTCTGTTGACACAGATTCAAAGGTCTTAAGCGCCCTAAACTCCCAAGAATAAATCTGGGTATAGTGAGCAAGTACCTACACAGAACCTGCAGCACACTATATAGTTCTTTCATCTGATGGAAAAAAAAAGTAGGAAAATAACTAGTGGCTACAAGCTCAGACCAAACAACTGCTACTTAGAAGCCATGATGACATCTTTACACTGGAGGGCAAGCAACTGCTGGGACGTACCCCCATGGGATACGGCAGGTTGGTTACTGTTTCCGCTCATGGACTTTGGTGAAACCCAGGGGCCTGAAACCCCAATGTCCCTCATTGCCTGCGGGCTGCAGGAGGCAGTCTAACGGCATTAAACTATGAATCCTCTTTGGGTTTACGTTTTACAAATCCACGGATGCTATATGACATTGTCATGCTAATGCAAGCTGTGCATATCCTGAACATCCTGCAGAGCTGTGCATGGGAGCTCGGACTGGCCAGAGGGCAGCTGCTGTGCTGGCGAGATAAGAGGCAGAAGACATTTCACCACTGGAGAGCTGTGCGATGCAGGGGCAACTGCCAGGTGTTCCCATCACCTGCACCAGCACACAGGAGCAGGAATAAGGCCATGGGCACACATGCCTGTCTCTACTCTGTATCAGACACCCAGAAGGTGTATTTGAATTCCCTTTTGTAACATGCTTCTGTTTAAGGCTTGGCCCTCCCAGGACCACCCCAAAGCTGGTGAAGCATATGGCAAGACTCACTGAGTGAAAAAGAGGTCAAACATGTCTGAGGACAAAGATACACGTAGGCAAGGACAAAGATACATGTAGGCAAGGCACAACTGTAAGTCAGGGTTTATTCCCACTATAATCCTGCTCTGCTGGGAGATCCTAGATCTCAGTGCTGATGAAGCAGGACCTCAGCAGAGTTCCACACCCTCTGCACGACAGACTCTGATTATCAGTTTGTGACACATTAAGGAGGTTTTCAGATGAAAGACATGAGAGAACCAGTTTTTTTAAAAAAAAACAAGACACCTCACACCTTCCCTCTTCTCCGCTGGGCTTTTCACAGCACCTCATAGGGACCCAAGAACACGAAGGCAATGCCACTGGCAGGCAACAACAGAGGGAAGGACAGGGGGGCGTACAGAAGGAGCCAAAGGAGCAGCCATGCACTACGCCCTTCTCTTGCTCTTCACATTCCCCAAGGTCCTGGCAAAGGAGCAGGAGAGGGGAGAACAGCAAAGGTGTGCTTAGAACAAAAAACAGATAAAGACAAGGAAACCCAATCAAAATAATACAGCCTCCAAGGCTCAAGCATTGCACAAAAGGAGGATCAGAAGTAAGCTGGGCTCTAAAAGGCGGAGATGACACCGAAACAGGGTGAGAGTGAGAATACAGGAGGGCAGAGAATAAAAGTTGATCCATCTACAGGAGGAGGAGAAAAGGAGAGAAGGGAAGGAGGAGAAAGAGGGTTATATTTTCTAGATTTGGGGTTTGGAGACTTGATTCTGATTTTTTTTTTTTTTCATTTTTTTCATAAAGGATCTCACACCTGATATTCCTCGTTCCATCCATTTCGGTTCACCAAGGGCAATGAAGAAATTCTCCTGCCTTTCGTATTCCTCCTCATCTACTATCTTAACCCTTACGGTCTTCCTGTAGGGACAACAAGAGAGACAACCATGTACAGTGGGTTGGCTGGCCGGAGGCGAGGCGGCAGCAGCAGCAGCAGCGGTGGCGGCACAGGCTCCTGGCACGCAGCCCCTTCCCCTTCCTCAGCCTGCCTGTTGGACATGGGCATCCATCGCAGCTGCTCCTTGGGGAGCGGGAGGGTGTTAGGAGGAGAGGGGGCTGGCAAGGGGAGTGAGGAGGGAGGACAAGGAGGAAGAGGACCTTGCTGATGGTTAGTGGAAGGCGACTTCTGCAGCGCATTTTTTTCAGTGTCACATGGTAATGGAAAAGGTATTGGCTGCCTGGCAATCACCAGGGACCACCCTGGGGTATCCACTGCGTTTTCAGCTGGAAGATCAATTGCTTCTGCTGCCCCCACAATTAATAACAAATCTGCAGGGATCCTGGACTGGGAGCCTGAGGAGAAGAGAGAGAGATGGGCACTCATAGACAGGTTCCCCAGTAGGGTGAGGTGGATCTCTGCCAGCGGGCTACAGCTCTGTCAGCTGCAAAGGAGGCTGATGATTCTAATTTCCATTTTCAAAATGGCATATCTTACTGCTTTTTCGCCTCGACAGCCTCTGCCTCTTTCCCATGCCCTGTCCCCCAAGCGAGGACACAGCTTTCCCCAGGAGCAGACAGCTTTGCTGCGACCTCGAGGGGGCACAGTGGACTAAAATGCCTCCGAGGCTCAAATGGAAGTACCCTGGGTGCTGGAGCAGGGCTGGCCCTTCTCCCTGCTGCCAGCTCACCGGGCTCCCTCCAGAAGTGCTCACAGCCACTAGGAGCCCTCAAGCAAACCAAAGCAGGGTGTCAGCTCCTCTCTGCCCTCATCTCCCGCTCCCAGAGTCACCCTGAAACAACCGGACCAGGGGCTGCACAGCCTTTGCTGGGTCCTTCTCAGAAGTTACAGGAGCTGCTTCTCTCTGCCAGGCCTCAATTCCTGACTTTTTCTAACACAGGTCTGACTAGGACACCCTGTAGGACCAGGGCTGTGCAATGACCTCCTGAGATGCTGAATGAGTTTCTAGCCAGCATCTTCCTGCTGACACTATAGAATTTGCTCAGACCTTCCAGTGGGGTTGGCAGAAGGTCTTTGTCAAGCCTCTGCAGAAATATGGGCAAGCAGGAGGCTCTCCATCATTCTCTCTCTGCCCCCCTCACCACTTTGCCTCTCCCCAGCCCCAGCATCAGTCCCCATGCCGCCCCACGGGTACCATGTGACACAGTGTGTGCGCACAGCAGGGTTTAGGGCAGAGCGGTTGGAGACAGAGACAGCAGAGGAAGAGGAGAAGAAGAGGAAGGAGATGGAAGAAAAGAGGAAAGAAGAATGTTAACGTTAGTCTGCAGGGCCAGTACTACACCTTTCTGTAAACTCATATCCACCATGCGGGGGCTCATCAGCTCAATGAAGAAATTCTTGTTTTTTTCATACTCCTCATCATCAATTACCTTGATGTGAACTGTTTTGCTGTGGATGGAAAAATAATAAGGGTCATAAAGAGGAGAAGGGAACAGAGAAGCAAAAGTGGAGGAAGGAAGGAGCTGAATGGGTACATTAGAGAGTCAAAGTTTTCTCACCCACAGAACAACTCAATGTAGCCCTTGAGAAAGGCTAAAGTCCCACTCCTGCAAGTGACAGTGGCCAATTTTCTGTTTAACCCACAAGTAGGATGGCAGGCCACACTGTGCAAAGCAAAGTTAGACCAAACCAGCTCTGATCCCCCAGCAAACCAGCCAGGGACTCAGGAGCCGCCGGCACAGAAGCTCATGGCTCAGAGTGCAGGCAGTGAGGTCTGGCAGCAGGCTTCCCTCACCCTGTTGCCCACTGCACACACACACACAACACGCAAAAGCAGACACACAAGCACATGCACCCCGCAGGCACCATGCTGCTGCCTCCCTGCTGGCAACACCCACCAGCTGGGCAAACACCCACTGGCTGCACAGGCCGTGGGAAAACTCTGCAACCTGCAGCTCCAACGCGATTCACGTCAGAGGGAACCCTAGGTGATGTGGGTTCATCAGCTGCTGAAGGGACAGCTTCATCAGTCTGCTCTGAGAGGTGCTGGCTGCTGGAGCAGCCAGGCAGCACATCCTACGTCTCTCCTTCAGCAAATTTCTTATGAGTTCTTGGAGCATCTTGTAGGCAAAGAATTGCTCACTCTGCCATGGTTTCTTTCACAGCAAATACATGCCTCAGGCAGAGGTCACTGTCCCTCAGCTTTTGCATGCAAACAGAACAAGGGAAGAATGGAAGGCTCTTCTGATGCACTGACTCCTTCTAGCCAGGGCTGCACTGACTGCTGCAGGTTGAAAATGACTCCTGCGCTTCCCTCACTTTCCTGGTAACTGCAAGGCATCATACAGTCTCGCCCCTTGTTCGTGATGGAAGGCATCAGTGCTTTTATTCCAGGCTGATCTCACACCCTCTTAAATGCAGCATTGTCTGCATGTGCATTGATGAGCATATATAATTACATGCTCATATAAATGCAACTGCTCTAAATGGGCATGCGCTTGCCATCTCTGGTCTCCGGGACTTCCAGTCTGTCCCAACCCCAAGCTGGAACTGCATTTTTTAACCAAAAAGATCCACATAAAAAGCATTTCCCTTACCCCAAAACAACTGTCCCTGAGAGCCTCCAGACCAGCTGCCCGCCTCCTGCCAGTGAATGATGTCCTACTTCCCACAGCTCTGTACCCACGTGTGGCCCTGCAGCTACAACTTTCCCACACTCCCTCTCCATACTCAATGTTCCTGGTGCATTTTGTGCACAACCAGTCTTGGCTGGGGATGGAAGGGAGGAGAAAAGCAGGACTTGCAATCAAAATGCTGCCAACTGTCAGCAGTTCCCTGAAAATCAACAACACTGAACAGGAGAGTTGATTGTCACCACTGCAGCTTGCATTCCTACTGATATCATTAATGAATACAAAATTATCCAGTCATCCTCCAGTTTGACCCTCATAACTGCTCCTGCACTCTGACTGCAGAAATCCCATTCCCTGTGCTGGCTCTTGTTTAGGTCTTGGTCCCAAACCCTGTCTTTCAAATGATGGCATATGGGATTAAGGGGAAGAGTTTGGACAACCTCTGCATCAGTGAAAGAATACGCAAGAAAAACTACCTCGAATTCTTCTTTCTAAGCTAAATCAGCTTTATTTTTGCCAGTGTTTGCTCTACCCCATCCTGCGCTAATGCCAGCAAGCCTCCTTTCCCTTTTCTAGACCCTTTCAATCTCCACTAATCCAGCCTGAAGGATGTAGGATTTTAAATGATACATCTCTGGTGTAAACATTGGTGCTCTGCTAAGACTTCTTCATGATGATTTTGTTGCATTTTTATTGTAGTGGTTGACTGCATTTGGCTTTTGAACCAGATGTTGTCTGGGTCCCTGATATTTTGCAAAGCTTGTTCAATTTGCTGAGTTAAACCTACAGCAGATTCATAGCTCTGATCTTTTCCTTGCTCATACACTACAAAACAGAAGGTGGGATTTTTAAAAGCAGCTAGTGCTTTCTGAATGTGGGTTGCTTTTAAAAATCCTATTCATAATTACCATTACTTATGGTTTCTCCATTCTAGTAGCTCCAAATTACTCAGTATCGCTTGTCTGCAAAAATTTGGGAAATCAGACTCTGTTTCCCAGGGGCCAGCTTAGGTAACACAACAAAGCTATTCTAAGGCTTTATGCAATGAATATTATGCATGCACACCATTTGTGTTTGCTTTCATACAGCAGCTTTCTTTTTTTCCTTCCTTCCTTCCTTCCTTCCTTCCTTCCTTCCTTCCTTCCTTCCTTCCTTCCTTCCTTCCTTCCTTCCTTCCTTCCTTCCTTCCTTCCTTCCTTCCTTCCTTCCTTCCTTCCTTCCTTCCTTCCTTCCTTCCTTCCTTCCTCCCTCCCTCCCTTCCCTTCCCTTCCCTTCCCTTCCCTTCCCTTCCCTTCCCTTCCCTTCCCTTCCCTTCCCTTCCCTTTTTTTTAATGATGTGGCTCATTCATCCCTGTGATGACTGGTGTGTGCACATACCAGAGCAGAGCACATACCAGAGCAGAGGAGAAATGCTCATTTAATGAGGACGTGTGCCCAACAGATGATCTCCCTGGCCATGTGCTGTGTGTATGGAAAGCCTGATTTCAGGCAAGCCCCTCATCTGTGCAATGAATACTCAAAGCTGTGGACTGAAGGAATAATGACTCACTGTGTGCACATTATGTTAAGTACAGAGATCTCTACACAGCCTACTAAGTAGTCTCACAGCAGTGAGATTTCCTTAGAGTAGTCTTTTTTTAACATTAAAAAAAAAAAAAAAGTAGTCAAGAAAAAGAAAGAAAACACAGTGAGGATCCATAGAGAGCTACACAGTAAAATGCTGGCTTTGCAGAAAGTCCCCTTGGGGTCAGGAAACCAAGATAGCAAACCCTCCAGACTCCTAAACCAGCTCAGCTCTGCTGCAGACTGGACCATTACCACACACTCAAGCCTCAGGTGGCTTTTAAAAAGAAGGTGTCTGAATTTGATGAACACTCCGGTAAATTCCTGGTTTCCTACTTTGCTGTGAGCCATAGGGAGACCACGGGGATCTTTTACCTGGCTCTGAAACAAGAGGTGAGGGGCAGAACTTCCACAAACCAGAGCTGAGAGTGCCCTGCATGGACACGGGCAGGGCCTTACACCCCTCACCCAGTCTGACTCAATCCAAAAAGAGGGGAAGGTGCCTGACCTCCGCCCCACCTTTGCTGAGAGTGCTCAGCAGGTCCACAGTGAGAGCTTTGGGAGCCCAGCGCAGGAGCCCAGGGGTGCGGGCTGTGTGGGCAGGGGACCCCGGCACCACCGCGGCTGGGTGCTGTGGGATGGAGGGCTCCAGCCAAACTGCACCCACGGCCTGCTCTTGCTCCAGAGCCTGTGCATTGCCAGACCTCCCCATGCAAGGAGAAAAGGAGCATGGCAGAAGTTTGCAGGGACTGTGCAGTGACACGGGGAAGTAGGTGAGGGCTCACAGACCCAGTGCCACATAATGGGGAATGGTTAATCTTTCTCTGGGATTTTGCGGTAGAGAGAAGAGCAGCATCCATCCCTGCTCCCGGGTTGCTCTGCAGCCTGCAAGGATGGGGGCGTGGGGCTGGGATTCCTCCCTTGAGGGGAAGCGCCCTTCTCTCAGCTGGCTGGCTGCTCGGGTGACTGTCACTGTGCAAAGATCAGCACTGATGGAGGGTCATTGCAACGGCCCGTCAGGCCACCCTGCCAGCCTGCTGCAGCTGGTGGGGGCTGCCTTTTCCCAGACTCTGCAGTTTCCCTAGCCACTGTGAGCATCTCGCTCCTCTCCAGAGCTATGAAAGCAACCGTAACTACAGCTGCATCCTGAGCTGTCATAAATCATCTGGAGGCCAAAACACAGATTGCTCCTGTGCAATCTCATATCTCACCTGCAGCCACACTGGGAGCTACCACCTCGGAAGGCATGGAGAGCGGAGGAGATGGATGGGGAGAAGGGCTGGAGCGTAACACTCCCCCAGGAAGACATCACGTTAATGCGAGAGATGTGACAGGAGGACACCGAGAGGCAGAGAGTGTGCGGGAGCGGGAGTTTTGGGAACGTTTTGCTGCAAGAACATCCTGACAGCTTCTTGAAATTAATGGAGGCAGAGGCGGGCATGAGAGGGGCTGGCAGCACAGCAGCCCTGACAGGCAGGCTCACTGCGACGAGAAGCGAGGGATCTGAAGCCCACCTTGCTCAGCTGAGCAGCTTTCATTCCCCAGCCTCTGGCTGCTCCGTGTGGGGAGAGTAGGACACATTCGACCTTTCCCCTTTCTCTCTGACGGCTTGATCACAGCCAAGACATACCTCAGACAGCTCTAAAGCAGAGAACAACAGAGGCCATCCAAAAGCCTCTCCTGGCAGCAAGGAGTCACTCTGCAAACCACAAAGTGCCATCGCCATCACTGAGCCCCAGCATAGTCCAATCTCAACCCCTGCATGGGTGCCTTAGTGGGAAGAGCTCTTTAATTCAGTCCCATATTGTGTTTTCAGCAGACTGAGCAAGGCTTTCGCTTTGAGCTGTGACACAGCAGGGCAAGCTGAGAGCCAGCATTCCTGGGGAACACCTGGCCATAGAGAAGTCAGGACAGCTGCTTGCTTGTTCCTTTTACTCCGGGATCATTGCAAGCTGACACCAACAGCCCTCAGATGACGGCAGTCCAGGCTCTCCTTTCAACATGCAGTTAAAAACAATCACTGGTTTTAAAAGTTAGGGATGGTAAAGCTCCTCTGGGGACCAACATTAAGTATGAGATTTCCCTGAGTAAGCAACAGAAGATGAAATGAATAGACATCGATCTTCTCCTAAAGGACTTTGTGTACACGATGTTGCTAAATTCCCCATCTGGGAAGTACAGAGGATAATCTATAAAATCATTTTATTTGACAACACGTCCACTTCCAACACACAAGGCAACAACTGGATGGTTATTTGATTAACGTGCTAGAAAATATTGAGTATCTCTCTGTGTGGAGACTCTCATTTGCAGAAATTATTGCTGAGGAGGTTAAGAGGATGTGTCTGTGTGACTTTGGAATGTGAAATAAGGCTCAGCTCTAAAAACAGCATAAGTCAGGAGATGTCACATAGTGTATACCATTGAAACAGGTAGGGCTGTGCAAGGGCAGGATTTACTGTCCCTGGTGGGATGCTGTTAGCCAGGATGGAAAGCAGCCAGGACAGCAAGTTAAACATCCCTGGGACAGTGAGAGGTACCAGGAGATCTTTAATAACTCATTAATGTGAATCATTAGCGCATACACCTTGGGTCAAGCCACAATGTTCTTGACACATCCTGATATACCCAAATCCTCATGTGATCTGTTGTGGGTGCAGGTCCCTGCAGCACGAAGTTCAAAGCATGTGGTGCCAGTCTGACTCTTCCCCAGAGCCCTGCACTGGGCTGGGGTTTCAACATGAAACTACAGATAGCACCTATTCGCTCTGCCAGAAGATCTCATTGAGAAGGTCAACTGCAGAAATGCTGACTAGGTAAGATGTCAACAACTGAGACAAACCAGAGGGGATTAAATAAGGCTATATAGTGGGGAGCTGTTTTTGCCCAACTCACTGAGAGGTGGATATTTAATAGATCAACATGACAGCGCTGGCAGGCAAGGTGAAGAAGTCAGCAAGAGAAGCCCTGATATGATGCACACAGTCACATAGAGTTGCACATCAAGTAAATCAGAGTGGGACAACCTGAGCCATTCTGAAGCAAAGAATTATGCTGTCACACAGCACAAAGATGAGAGATGTTCGAAGGGGGAGAATCATTAGATCCCAAAGCAGATTCACTAAACTCACCAAGGAGATGCTGAGTGATCTTAATTTCAACAGGAAATTCTGGTAATTTAGGAACCTATCCAGAGTATGGCCAAGACAGACAGGTTGCACATTGGTCTTAAGCTCATGCCCATGAAAGAAGATTTTTTTGACTCCCATGGGGTTTATGAAGGGTGGGAAGAGGTTTTGAAGCATCCAGCTGAAGCCACTGGTAATGGTCAGTTTGTTCTAACAGCCAGGTCAGAATTGAAGGTGCCTCTACAGTCAGAGCAGACATCGGTACCAATTTCCTAAGCAGATGTCAACAGGATAGACGAACTGTCAGGATAGAGTTTCAAGCAGATCATCGATGTGCAGGTTACAGAAGAAGTGGTGCTAGTACAGAAGCTGGAGACAAGCTATTGTGGGCCAATTTCCAGGAACTGGCTGTCACTCATGAGGACCTTGGAGGAGCACCTGTGCAAGAGCCATCCCACTTTGTGTAGCAAACACATGGGGAATGGCCTGAACAGCTTCACTACCAGACCAAGAGGCTGTAAAGTATCATAGACAGAAGCTCCACCTCCCCAACTGGATTTTTTTCTCTTTTGTCTTCAAGCTGGCCTATGGGACAGCCCAATGATAACTAGGTATCATCTTATCATTAAAATAGGGTTCTCTGCAGTACCATCTAAGCAAGTCACTCGATACTTCTGTGCTTCAGTTTCTATATTCATGCAGTGGCTGTGATCCTTATTTCTCACAGGGATTTGACAGAGGACAGTCCCTACTTGCTTTGAACTCCTAATCTGAAAGATGTTACAGTGACGCAGCCATAAGGAGGGTGAGAGGGAAGAGAGCAGACAGAGCTTGAAGTGGTGATGGAAGCATCACTTATTCATATGATTATCAACTTAATCTGCTTCATCTGATTTGGTTCCCCTTTGAAGGGAACTGTGCATTTCTCTAGGGCATCCCCTACTCCTTGCTAAAGTTTCTTTACACCATTAGGGAACCAAAAGACCTCAGAAAATAGGGCTGGAAGCAATAGTTTGCACTCAGCTATCGCCCTTCTCTGGGCAGAGCCAGCCCCACCAACACATTCCTGACACGTAGGTGTTTGCCCAACTGGTTTCTGAAAGCTTCATGGTAGAGATGGTTTTCTGGACAATCTTTCCCCATATTTCAATTCTTTACCCCAAGGAAGTCATTCATAATGTCCAGCCAGCCCGACAAGGTATAAATTGCTTGGGAAGGGGAGGGGAAAGAAGCCTTTGGCACTGTCTCCTGGCTCACACAGCAAGGAGGTCTCCCTATGCCCCTGCTGTCCCTCCACACACAGGCAGGGGCTGGGATCTGCCCAGGTGACCCAGAGTCCTTCTGCAAACCCCTATCCCTGCCATGTGTGCAGCACCCAAGGGACCTCTACTCTATTCCTGTGAGGACCAGGACCAGAAATGTCCATCTCTGCTACAGGGACGGGGAAAAAGGTCCCCTGAGGAAGACACCATGAAAGAAGTGGCTGTATTCCAAGGTGGAGGTGAGGACTCCAAGTCCAAAACCCTGTGTGTCCCTTCATGCCTACCTTCCTGGGACTGTGTGGGACTCTGCTCAGGACCACCAGGAGCTCAGGGGTTCTGCCCAGCTGGCTGTTGGCAGCGCAGTTTGTTTATATCACACCAGGTCTTTATAAGGGATAAAGGAGGAAATATTGACACAAAGGCATTTTCCCTTTTGTGTATTCCCCATGTAATCTTGGCTAATTAGTAAATTGGCTCATGTTTCCATTAGAACTATTGAAAACGCTTTAGTAGCTGACACATGATAATTAAAGGGACATTACCAAGACTAAAGCCATGGGTTTTTAAAGCCTTTACTTGATTAGAAAAGTTTGAAGTGTTACCAGTAAAAGATTTATAGTTGATAGCCAGTGGAAAAAAAAAAATCTAAATTAAAAACCAAAAAACCCCATTTGCCTAACTGTTATTCTTCCTCCGTCCTCGATGGCAAACCTAGAAGGGTCACTTTGTGTTTGTGGTCATCTTCACTTCTCAATTTGTGCTTGTTTCCTGCACAGCAGCCAAGCCCTCACTTGATCACTTCCCACTGCCACCCAACCCCGCAAAGAACCATGAAATGCTGCCAACCTCACATGACAGTGTTTCATACCTACTTTGTACCTGTGCAAATAATTGTACCAGCAATAAGAAATCAGAGCTGCTAAGCAGAAGGCAGGTGAGCCCACTGTCAGGCCTTGCAAAAGAAATCCTTAGTTACCTGGTATGTCATTCAGGGCAACTCAAGAGATGCTGTATATCCACATGTGTCAGCCATGGGAATCAGCACCAGAGCTAGTAAATGGCAAATGTCTCACACTCAGCTCGGAAGCCCTGAAGAGCTGGAAAAGGCATGATAGAGGAGCACCAAAAAACACTCCAGGAGCTTCCTTAATGCAGTCAGCCCTGCCAGACAAGCAGATTTCCAGAGCACTCTATATTTAACTTTGTTCAAACATGATAAAATGCTCTAATATGTAGAGTTCTTCAGAAAGATGGCACAATTTTGTTTAAGAATTTCTGCAAAGAGGGGAAAGACACAGTTTGTTAAACACCCTGTCTCTCAGCTGAGTCCACACTGCTGATCAGCTGAGTTGAGATATTTAACTTGGGTTGTACAAGCATAATAGCTCAGCTCCACAGGTTTTTTTCTTTATTCAGTTTAATAAAGCTATTTTTTTTCCTGTTAAACATTTTTAGCTACAATCTTTGTTTAAGTTCCTCTTAAAAAAAGAAATCTAGGCTGATCTTCCAGCCTGTTGGCTCCAGATACTGAAGCTGTGTGTAGAAACACAAGCAGGCCCTTGCCTGGCCTGCTGCAGGTCAGCTTTTTATTGCTGACCCTACGAGACTTGATGCTTCAGGGCCAGGGGAGAGCAAAGTCTTGACAGCCTGTGGAGCTATTTGTTGAGGTCTGTACAATAAGCATTTGTCTTGTACAAGCAATAATTCAACTTGGCAGCCCATGAAACCAGACAGTTCTGGTGAGTATCAGCTCGGTGTAGGTGCAAAGCAGTGTCAGGGCCCTGGGCATGGACATTTCTCTCCTCCCTACCTTAGGCAGGTTCCCAGGGGAACAGCTTCCCTGAGAAGATACTGTGCCCTTTTTCTCTCAGAAAGGAATTTTTAAAAGAGCAAAACCTCACCCACAACCCCACTGTCATCACAGAGTACAAAATTTAAGAAAAAGTAGATGGTGAAAAACAAAGGAAGGAAGAGAATTTATTCCTTACCAAATTTTTCTGCTTTCAGCTTAGTCTAACACACTGCAACAAAAGCCTATGATGTCAAAACCCATTATGGATGTTGATGGCCAAATGAAGTACTGGAGATGCTTTTGTTTGCTCTAGAGAATGGCTCCAAAACCCGAGAGTGTGTGTGGGAGTGGGAGTGCCCTGGAGGGTAGGCTGTACTACCTCAAAGCCCCTTGAGATGTCCTGAGCAAACACAAAACTGGCGTTCAGCTGGTAGTGACCTCCGTCCCACCACAGTGCTCCCGATTCCCACCTGCAAAACACTCATCACTGGCTGGTATTAGCAGTCCAGTACTTCAAGCTGTCCCCCCTGCTTTTAGACTTCACTGAAGGCATGGAGATTTGGAAGCTATATTTAGATGTCTTCTCTATTCTTCAGCAACAGGGTTGCCATGGAGATGCTGGCGAGGACAAGAAGGTGGGGACGGAGGGGGAGAGGAAGTTGAGGAATGAGAAGTGCCAGATTCAAAACAACCCTCACCAGACTGGGAAGAGTTTAAATTCCTCCTCAGGCAAAAATTGCTGAAGCTTGTTAGCCAAAATGAGCCCCCGACACTGCCCAATGGCGTGGCCCTGCCATGCATTGCTCAGTGCTTTGTCACGGCAGGTTTGAAGACACCCAAAGCAGCTGGCCTTTGGGCACTGTCCTTTGAGAGAACATGCCCGCACCCACCTGTGCTTGCTGCTCTGGGGCATGCACTGAGCACTGATCCCTGCCTCAGCTCATCACTCCTGTGAGTGCTGATAACCACCTGCACCCTCAGGTCATCCACCACCGGACATCCAGAGGACAACCACCCACGTCCTCCTTTTTGGGCACAGCTCTGGAGGGCTGCATGACACCCACAACCAGCTGTAGCTCAGCTGAGCTCTATGCAGCCTTATTTGATCTCTCTTCAAAATTCCATTCTCTGAACTCCCAATGGATTTGCAAAAACCTTCTGATGTGGGGTACCCAAAACTAAACTTGCAGCGTTGCATGGCATCCCAGAAGAGACACGCTAGCCACTGCTGCCTGAGTGCCAAAAGCAGCCCTCTGGGAGCTCCATCTGTGCCCTGCTGCTGCATGCTGCTTCATGAGCTCATATTGACTCTGTACTCAGCCGGCTCCCAGCATAGCTGGGGTGGTTTTGTCTCTGCCACCGACAGTGGAGGACACCACAGCTGGGGACAGAGCTGCTCAAGGCTCCCCAGCAACATGGGCAGGGGCATGCTGGCACACTGGGGACGAGCCACCCAGCACAGGAGGCTGATGGCCACGGAAACCTCAGCTTGCTGGTCCTACTGCCACAGGAGCCAGGCTGTGGTGGGAATGAAGGTGGATTACAGGTCCTCAATCTCCCCCATGCCACATCCACATGACCCTAGGCTGTCATTAGCCGCAGGCACGGCCCAGAGGTGCAGCTGCACCTACTGTCCACAATACTGGCAGCACAGACAACATAAGTGGAGACCAAGGGCCTCTCTTTACATGGCTCTTCCCAAGGCTCACTGTCCTACACTTACTGCACTGACAATGAAATCTGGCTTTCCAAGAAAGGTCAGAATACTCCCTTCAAATCCCAGTGTGGGAGCTGGCATATCTCAACCCCTCACACCTGCCTAGACCTCCCCCTTGGCTCCTGCACATGACAGCATCCCCAGATTTCAGCGCTCAAAGCACATCAAAGATGGTGGGAAGTGAAGCAGACTTTCCTATCACAAACCTCTCTGGACAGTCCTCACGAGTCCTTCTTTCCCCTCCCTTGCCCTGCTCTTCCCCTGTAGCAGAGGCAGTGCTTTCAGCTCAGCAGGGTGACGTTCAGCCCAGTCACTGGAGTTGCCTACATTCAATGGAGTAGCAAAGCAGCAATCTGTAGGAAATTAATGAGCTGCAAACAATGCTGTGCAGCTGCCAGCCTGAAACAAGCCTGCTCTGCTCGCTGCAGATACAATTATTATATATGAATAAAAGGAGCTAGAGCTGGGGTTCTTTGGCTCCAGTCACAGGCTTCCTGTGACCAAGACAAGGGACAGCACGTTGAATTGCAACAGCAACATTAAAGTTGCATATCCAACCATTTACACAGAGCCAAGATAATGCATCTTTTTCCAAGGCCACGTGCATTTGAACATCAGGCTCACTGTTTTCTTCTCTTCTGTAGCACTGAAAATAGGGTAGAGAATACTCAGTTACACCATTTCATTTCACCCTTTGGGGCTGTTTTAGTTCTATTTCTTATCAAATGAAAACACATCGGGAAAACCAAACAAGGCCACTTGCTAGTTTCCAGGAGTGAATGCCCCAGGAGGAGCTGCAGGTTCCAGGAGGAGGCCAGCTCTGTAGGGCTTCTACTTCCAGAATCCAGAGTTTTAGACTATAAAAAAGCCACCTCTTTATTCATAAACTGAACAAAAATCAGGTCAACAGCCAGCTTTACAGTGAAGAAGAGTGTTACAGAAGGGTTAAATCTAGGAGCAGGGCAACCTTCAAGCTTCACTTAATTCTGCCAGTGACCCAGCTTCAACTCCCAAAGAGCTGGGCTGCCAGTTGCTCCCCTGCCTCGCCACAGCTGGTCCCTTCACTGGACAGCCTGGCTCAGCCAGAGACAGGAACAAGTGCTGCATGCTGGCATGACCCCATCAAACACACCACAGCCCTCACTTGCCTAAGCTGCTCTCCTTTAATCAGCACACTCCTCTATCATCTTACTGGTATAATTTCCAGCCTAACACTTAGCCCCATCTCAGCCTTCACATGTGGATCCCGCTTAGTGGGAAGTGCTTTTGGCAAAGCCTGCTGACCGATCCACATCAGAGGCAGCTTGAACTCCTCCCGGGGTCCCTGGCTGACAGACAGGAATCTCCTCCTGCCTCCTCTACCTCGTGACAAGAGTTAGCGTCAAGGCCCTTCACCCTCATCCCAACATGCTTCTCAACACTTGTTTCCCTTCTTGCTGTCTCAGCTCTCCTATTACAACTCCCTCAACACCTCAGACTTTAATAAATGATGCCCTGTCTTCTCCCTTCCAAGTTTTGACTGCATCACTGAACTCTATGACTTGACCTCTCCTGACAAAGCCTAGCCACACTCCTGATACACATTGGTGTATATCCTATCTTACTCCCACTGAATGTTGGGTTTACAGGCTGGTCTCACATACTTTTCTCCATGTGGTTAGAACTACAACCTGATAACAAAAAATAACCATTCTCTGAGCCCTGGTCTTCCACTCAGCTTGGTGCTGGGTGCAGCACTCTTCACCCCAGCATCAGTAAACACATCTTTGGAGATTTAGTAACATAACACCACCGCTCTGAAGGCTAAAACCTCATGCAGACTTCTACAACAAATCCCTTGTGGTTTTAGAGGAGGGGCTGTTGTTTAATGAGCTCCCCCTTTGCCCTCCTAGCCCTCTCACCTTAAAAATGTAACTCCCTGACACCATCAAGAGTCTTTCCCATTATGGGACCTAGAAGACTTAGGACTTGAAATCTCAAGACAAAGAGCTCCTGAAGAAAAAGGAAAAGGTGCACTTGACTTTTTTCAAGCTGATTTTTAGTTCTTCTGAAAGGAGGTCCCATCCCAGCTCTCTGTCCAGCCAGAACGTAATTGGGTTGCAATCCCATTGGTGCCCTCCCCAGTCCCTGCCCCAGCCTCCGCTTTCTTCCAGCTCACTTCACATGTGCCCTGCAGTGAGTGTCAGAGCTCTTACAAGGAAACAGCTACATGCCAGGGAGACTGTCAGGAGCAGGAGCCTTCTGCTCTGTCTGTTTACCAGGGTGTCTGTCTGTGTTTATCAGTGGCTCATTCTATTTTTCAGATTCTGTCCCTAGCTCTGCTCCTTGCTATCATGGTCCCCCTTGCTTCCTTAGCCACCCCCAGAAAGGCACTGGGGTAGAATGTATGCTGAGTAATAAACTCTAAGTGCTAAAAGCCCCTCAAACTGATGCTGATCACCCACAAACTGGATCTGAACATGTGCCTCTTTGGTCTGAGGTTCTCCCCTGGCTTTACACCCGTAGGTAGGCTGCACTTATCTTTGTTCTCCAGAAGCAGAGCTAAATCAGAGGATATCAAAGACTTGTTTGGCTTTGTAGGCAGCAATCAGCTGGAGAAGTCAAGAATGAAACACATGAGCAAGAGCCCCCCCCCCCCGGTCACTCCCGGGGCGCTCTCCCAACCTTCCTGCTGCCGGGGAACACCCCTCGCACCCAGCACAGTGCTGGCTCCACGCTGCTGCACAAGCAGCCTATTTCTATCCTGTGACCCATCCACAGCAGCATCACTGGCGCACAGAGGCTGCAAGAGCGCAATGAGAAGTGCCTTGGGCCCCCCCAAGTCCCCACCCCACACATGCTCTCCTGGGTTAGCTGGTGACACCAAGCAGGACCTCACCAGCTTGGGTCTTTGAATCCAGAGTCAGGGCCTGAGCAAGAGTCAGAAACAGAATTTAAGGCTTTCTGAAGTAATCTCAAAAGCCCACTTTCCTTCCACTTGAGCTGTCCAAGACCCAGAATCATGACACTGGACAAGGAGAAATGAAGCTGCCTGGGCAAACATCATTTGCCCTACTCTCATAGCAAGGCTGAAGGGGAGTTGTGCATCCTACAACTGTAGAGGAGAGCCTGCAAACCCCTGGCATGGACTTTTTCACTGTCCTAATGTTGGGAAGGGTCTGCAGAGCCCGCCTTGAAGCTGGAAATAACTCCCCATGGAGGACTTAGAGATGGTCTACAAGAGAGACATCCTGCAGCTGCAAAAGCTGGCTTTGTCAGGCACACACACCTATAACCAGGTCACATCCCACTTCCAACAAATTAGAAATAATCCTGAGGGGTTTGTTTTTTGTTTTTTTGGGTTTTTTTTTTAATGTTTATTTACCAGTTGGTGCCTCCTACAGAGACAGACATTTAGAGATCTGTGACTGTGGAAAAAGGAGGAAAAAAAAAGCTTCTAATGATATTGCCACCTCTTTAAAAAGCAATGATAGTAACAGTCCCTACTAGCCCTTGGAGCTTCACATATGACTTTGCTCTGTTGGAGTGTGACTGTACAGGATGGCAGTGTTGGGCTCTATTTAATTTTAGCCCGACTGCTCCAGATCAAATTTTCATAGGCTCCAAAGAGAGAAATAGCTTTCATTAGAGACAAGAGTTATTACAGTCAAGCTGGACTCTTTCCTCCTCATGCCTCAGAACAAATAATAGCAGATTTGCAGGCTAAACAAGGCTCTCATGGCCATCTGTGAGACCCACTGAAGACTGAAAGATTGCCCAGGTGTAATTCAGGATAAAATCTGTGTTTTGGAGCATTTAGCACTGCTGAGATTCAGTTCTGAAAGAGAGAGAGAGGGACCAGCCCCACATACTGAGCCAAGAAATCCTCATAGTGCTAAGAAACACTTAAAACCTCCTCTTTTTTTGTCTTCCACTGCCAGCAATCTGATTTGAAGTGAACACGTAGGGTGTTTTTTGGTTGTTTTGTTGCTGGTGGTTTTTGGTTGTTTTGTTTGTTTGTTTGTTTTTTTACAGTTAGCGCACCTTTCCGATCCTTCAGTGCCTTCTGTTCCTCAAACAGGGAGATGGGCTCAAATCCAGTCCTTCCAACCATGGATTTAGGCAAGATTGCACCCCGGATTGGATTCACCCTCAGCATCTATGACACCATCTAACTTAATTTCCTTCTTTTGGGAGCTATGCGCTTATATGTGGCATTGCTTTCCCAAAAGTATTCATGGCTAGGAGTGCAGTGCTGTTCTTTAGCTGCACTCAGATGAGTTTTTTCCTATCCCTTCAGGTGTTAAGGTTTTGCTCAATTCGGGAGAGATTTGTTATCTTTAGTTTAATCTAAAGAGACTGCCATTCTTTGGAGCCCCTGGTGCCCCACAGAACTACGCCACCACTCAAAAGCTTGCTTGGCCATTAAGATCAGCTCTGTGTGCTGCATCTCCACCATGCTCAGCTCTAGCAACACCAGGGGCTGCCAAGGGCTGCCTGGCCCAAGAGAGCTTTCCTGAGCAGGACATGTGTTTTGGCCAGTGGTGGTTCTGGCAGGCCTCCATCAAAGCAAGATGTAAGGCACATCCCAGTCCCATCCTGCCCCTCTTATGCAACCACCACCAGCTAAAAATACAGCCGCAGCCCTGGCCAGGCGAGATGCAGGTTTAATGAGGCTTCCATAGCAACGGGCTTCACTTCGGCAGGGACCAAGGATTCTTGGGGGGAGAGGTGCTCCTCAGCCAGGGGAGAGCTGCATCATTAAAATCTTGCAGCAGTGGGGTTTGAGGTTTTTTCCTCATTGGTACCAATAAAATTGCCGGGCATTCAGTTCAGTCAGCTGCAGCCAAAGAGGCAAGCTGTGCAGTATTTTTAACAGACAAACCTGGGCCTATTTCTGTCATGAGGATAAATATTTACTAGTCAGCCTTAATTAAACTCAATCACCCACAGGCAGAAATGTTAAAACAGGGATAAATCAAGGAGCCTGTTTCAGTCTACCAATACTATAAACAACCTTTTCAGTAAAAATGGGCTTCTGCCAGAGTTCATAAAATACAGTGGTAGAATTGGCCAATGTGGAGCTAGGAGACCTGAGGACAGCTAAGGTCAAGGAGGAAGTGGTGTTGGTTTATGTTTCATGGATGGTGTCCTCTGAGCCAGTGCAGGGGCAAAAAACACACAGAAAAAACCCTACTGTTGATGAAAAATCTGGGATAAAAATATGTTGTAAGCCTGATTTTCAAAGAAAAATAAAACTGAGACAATTGCCTTCTGGTCTCCATACTGATCCTCTTACACTGTGTATAAGAGTAAGGACACATGCTGGCCAAAATCCGACTTTGGTGTGCATAGCTCTAAGTATTACATCAGCAGGGGCTGCCCTGTGGCTGACAGATGTTTAGGGATCCATCGCTTATTTCTGTGAAATGTGGAAAATACCTCTGAAAAGCTAGCCTATTACTAGTATTTGATATTCAGCAGGTGACATCTCTGCTGGAAAATGCTCATGGGGTCACAAATCAAAGCCCCTGTTTCCATTATAAATGTACAGTATTTTTCCAAAGTGCAGATTTTTTCAAGAATTTCTTATTTCCTTCACCGCTTCCTATCAAAGGATTAAGAAGAATATAAGCCACTCAAAAAACAAAGGTAAATATTAATATTTTCATTTCAGTCATGAGAAACTGAGGCATGGAAAATATTCACAGGGAAAGAGAACGCCCAAGCCCCACCCAAATCTATGTATTTGGCACTGGGAACACATAAATCAAGGCCCTCAGAATTGCAGCTTGTTATTGAAAATTCTGGCAAAAATCAGTTGCCTCTAAACTCAAGCACCCCAGCCAGGCACCCAAACCTGGTTTGCATCCCATTTATCTGTATGTTAAAGCCAATAATCACCGTTTCCTACTTTCAGCTTATTATAGATCCTTGTATTCAGGCATCCTTCAGTTCAGAGCAACCTGCCAAGTACCCTTCCCTCCAGAACAAGCCATTCCTGTTGATGCAAAAAGTCATCACTTGGAGGCACCGAACCCTTATATACACTGATTTAGTATACATTACTTTCCATCAGTTATGTCTCTTCTGCTAAACTGCATTCATGTGCTGTTACAAGTCTACTGAAGCACCACATGAAGCATTTCACAAACTATAATAGAAAATCATCTTTCCACCCCATGGAAAGTACCTGCTGCTAGGATGAAACATGGCACATGTTAAACTACACCCAGCACCAAAGTTAAGATGCCAAAGCCTCCAGGAAAATTTAGGGACCCATGAAGAAAACTAGTTGTTGTCACTTGCTAATACAGTGATGTCTCCAGCACTGCAGCAGCCCTGATCCTGACCACCTGTGGTCATCAAGCTGGAAAGAAAATGCTGCCTGTTCAGGTTATCCCCCTTCCTTCCTGCTTCCCATGTCACAAGGCTGTTTGGCTGTAGCCTCACCATCAATCTCCCTCCAAGTTGCACACAGAGGGATAGACAGGACCTCCTGCCCCTCGGCACCATGGCTCACGCCAGTTCAGTGAAGCCAGTCTCTGGAGCTTGCTCTGGTCTGTACGCTGTCTCCTCGGAAAGGTGATGGATATACAAGTTAGCCCATACAGACCTGCTTTCTCAGGAAACTGTAGTCTGAACCATAGTGGTCACGTATCCTCAAGATTTTTCTCCTTTCCTCTTGAGAGCTCTATTAAAAATAACTTTTGACATGAAATAGGCCTGGGCAGTCATTTTACGTCATATAGCGATACAATTCAACAGCCAAACCCATTACCCCACTGAGTTCCGAAATAAATGAACGGACATCAAAGTTCTATATGCCCTTCTCTGAGATGATGGAAGACAGCGCAAGGGAGGAGCTAGTGCATCTTCTTGATCAAAAGAGGTGCCTGGGCTCTGGGAGCGCAGCACTGGTGGGGAATGGGGAAGTCAGTCACGTCCACACCTTCACTTAGATGAAGGCCAAGTTTAGTTTAAAATTACAGGATAATCCAATATCATTCCCTGTAACATGCAGTTAAATTATGAATGGCACGTAGTGAGACCATAGGCCTCTTCCATTTCAGGCTCCTTAGCTTAACCTAGATTTCCTAATCCAAGGAATTGCAGTACTGGAGATGCCACCATGTGGTCCTTGCTCTGCCTCTGCCAGTGTCCTCCTTTGCGACTCCAAGAAAATAACTTCTTTCCCCAACTGCAAAATGGGAACGAATGTTCCTTTGCTTCTGAAGCACGTCATAAGCAGGAATGCATTAATATTTCAAAACACTTCAATATTATGGGGGAGAGAACACTTGGAATGTGTAAATAAATAGAAACAAGGTTTTTAAGGAGAGGTAATATGTTTTACTAGCTCAACTAATATTGCTGTATGAGCTTTTAAGTATAAGGGATTTGTACCCAAAATGTACTCAGTTTCAAACTTGGGATTTCTGTTTAAGTCTGTTAGAAGTTTTGCATTGCCTCAGATTGCCTTTTCCTGGGAATTCACACCAATCAGCTGGGCTCATATTTCCTCTCCCTAGAGACTTTGCCACTCTCATATCCTTAGGCCATCACAGTTTGCCACAATATAAATAGCTAATTAACTTTTTACTTAAAAGTAAGAAAGCAATCAAGCCAGCATCCTCATCAGCTTCTGGAAATACTTCAGCTCTCCACCACAGCTCTGGCTTCAGACAATTTAAGATTCAACCTAAATTATTTGCTGCAACAATATATTCCACCATTACTGCACCATACTTATAGCTCCAGTCATAGGGAAGGCAGCACAGAGAGATAATTTGCACTATAATCACCCACCTTGCTACACAAGATCATACAACCTGGTGAAACAAACACTGACTTACAGGAAACGGCAAGACATGGAACTTAATAATAATAGGCCAATCCCTTAAGAAGGTACCTGAACATCTGTTCAGTCCTCACCAGGACCGAGGAGAGCCTACCCGAGAAGAACTCCTATAAAAACTGACCTCAGTCTCACAGCAAGGGTGGGTGTTAGCTTTTAAGAAATACAAGGTGCTCCCGATCTCTTTAAAAGAGCAAGAGCCCAGATGAGTCTACCAAGGACACCAAAAAAAAGTACAGTATTTTTGGAGACGAGCAGCCACGCTGCAGGAACTGGAACTGTGTAAGCCATCAGAGAGGCTCCCCTGGAGAGCCCAGGGCCCTATCCTGGAGAACAGGAGCAGAGAAGATGCCCAGAGGGCGTATCCCAAAGCACCATCTCTCCTGCCTGCCTTCCTCCAGCCACACTGCTGAGCACTGTCATTCCCAGACAGACTAGAAATCTTGCTTTACTACATACACAAAATAAGGTGACGCCTTTTTTTGGCCCCAAAGCAACTCTCACAGGCTGTGCACGTGGGTTGTTTTCACACCTCAAAGTGAGGCAGAGAACTCTGGCAGGTTTCCACCTCACCAGAGAGCTCAGCCACCTGGCTTCATACATCCTCCGTGGCTTTTTGTGTTCTCTCCCTTTCCAGGATTTTTCCTTAGGGATGCTCTTAGCAGGGCAGTCTTCCTGGACACTGGACCCATTTTCCTTCTCTTCCCACCTTTCCCAGCTCCACTCCCAGCAGTTCGTGTGGAGGGACCTCTGGATCCCCAGAAGGACTAACGTGGGACCAGCCAGCAGCAGAGGCAGGCAGGGGCAAGGAGGATAAAGCTGTCAAGAGGAGACAAGCTTGGCTTCCATAGACATTCCCTCCCCACTGGCAGGAGGGTGTCCAGCAGCATGACACCAAGGCAGGCACATGTGGCAGGTAACCCGAATGAAGGCTGGGGTCAGCTCAGCTCCTTAGTCAATTCAGCTGCTTCCCCAGCTCTCACAAACCAAGAAGTCAGCATATTTGTCAAGAAAGACAAAACCTAGCCACAGACCCTTAGACCTCTGCTTGTTATCAATTATGAGGCTTGCTGTGAACAGGAAGGCTGCAGCCATTTCTAGCAATCTGGTCTCTTACAGGACCCCTAACATCTTAATTGTCCATTTTCAAGCATTTCCCCTTGCAGCATGCCAATGAGATGGGAAGGAAAGAAAGAAATTAAGGGGGGAGCTGTCACTCCCATCCACAGTGCCCAGCAGGCACCACAGGGCTCCCGGCCACCAGCTCCTGTGCAGGGAGAAGAAGGGTTGCTGTAAATGGCAGCTAGGGATGGAAAAGGATGCCTGAACTCTGCCAGGGTCTGATGCCTTCAACCAGAACGTCCAGAGAGGATTCAGTGGCTGAAGCTCTCACCCCATAAGGCAGATGCCTGCGTAGCTCCCTGTGACTGCATCAGCCCATCAGGAATGAGCCCCTCTGAGTGGGGCCACACTGGCTCCTGGACAGAAACCCAGTGTAACCAGGACCACCGGAGTTAGAGCTGAACTTATTGAACAGGAATGTCTTTAAACCTACCAGCTAAGAGCTAGGCAGCCTGCTTCTTGCCTGGAGCACTCAAAGATGGGTGCCAGACTTGGAGAACATGTTACAGTTTTAAAGCACTTGCAAACACATCCCTACTATTTTACTGCTTTTCAAACACTAGTAACATGTGGGCAAGGAGGAGTCAAGCTTTGCTTTTGCATTTGGCTTAATTTTCAAGAGCTCGTAAGACAAGACACCCAAAGAGAGAGAGAAGTGGGGTTTTTTTTGTTATTTTGTCTTATGAACAGGCACACAATCTGGTATGCTGGCTGCAAAGGGAAGTCTGTAGTATATTACACCCTCCTTGCAGGCTGTTGTTGCATTTGGGTCAGGCACCGGGAGAGTAAAGAGGGATAATAAAATCATTGCACTTTTTTTTCTCCATACTCTGGATTTTAGAGAATGAGCTAGAGATGAAGTTTGTTAAAGCATGCTTAACAAGTGACTCTGGTCTGCACCTCATATCTAAGTGATTCTCTCATTTGAGTCCTGATCATCTCTGGAGAACAGCCTGCCAGAAGTACCAAAGGTGACAGATTTGTAGTGTAAGTCTTGGATAAAAGCCTATCTTCTGCATAAGATAGCTAAGAGATGATGCCCAAACTGAGCCTCATTTTACTACTCAAAATGAAGGTATTCATAGGCCAAAGAGCCCTGGTTAGCTATTGTTTTATGAAAGGGAAGGAAAAGTTAATCCCTGTGATGGAAGAGGAGGAAATATCAAAGAATAAAGCAGCAACATCAGGAAATCTATAGCCTGAGTGAGAAATAGGATTTGGTCTATGAATATCTGGCTCTTACCGTGTTCTCTTATCTCAGTCAGCTCAATCCTGGGTCTAGGGACCAATGGGAAAGCTTGCTTTTGCCCTTTTGGGATTTGTTTGTCAATCTAACTGCTTGGGTTAAAAGGGGCACCATATATCTAAATTGTCAAAAGGAAAATTATTAGCTTGAAGCCCTAAAGAAGACACTCTTGAGGCCTTGTACCAGGTCCCACATTACTGATAAGATGCCATGAATGCTTTCCACCCCATAGAAACCTATCTCCTACTTTAATGTCATTTTCTGAAGAAGATGAGCAAAAGCTCATGGAAAAGACACGGTGTGTTAAGCTCAATGGAAGGAAAAAAAACCTCACATAAATGTAGTGAAGTTGCATCCACTCCTACAGACACCCAAGGAGCCTGCCATGCTCCCTAAGAATAACTTCTGTTTGTCGCAAGGTGGATCTGCAGTCTCTTTTCTCCTAAGCCCTGACAAAACAGGCTGCAAGGCTAAGTTTATTGCTCTGTCTGGTATCTTCTCATTTGGCTCTAATCCCCTCCAATATATATGCAATATTTCAAATGCTCTTGCAGAGATGTGGCTCTTCTGAAGACCTGACATTTTTATAGTCCTGGCAAGCCATCCATTTCTATTTAATTTAGTTCTCGACACAAATAAATATTATGGACTGAGATTTACATATGGGTAGACTGGCCAATATTTTCAGGCTGGCATGCTGAGGGCTGCATCTGTACTGCAATCACTGCTAGAACTATAGGTGGTGTTACGCTACTCATGTTGGCTATCACCAGCTAGATTGGGGGCTGCCAGCAACATAGCCACAGCAGTGCAGAGCTCCTTACAGGCTAAAAGCTACCTGCAAAGCGGAGGAAAAATTAATTGACTGTATTGCTCTCCAAGCTACTGCAACTGTTTTAAAACTCTCAGGTCTCCTTCTACAAGCTGCAGTCACAGTACAGACGTGCCCAGAATTAAAGGCCTAAACCAGAGGTTTTTATCCATTCTACACCCCAACCATGCCCCAAGATGCTGCATAGACATAGCTCCCACTTCACATTTATAGTCTTGCTACCTCTGCTTGAGAGTTCCAACTTCTCCAGACTGTTCACTGGAGTACACAAAACCCCTAGCAGCCCTGGATGGAGGATCTCCATGTTAGGACCTAGCTGGTGCCTACACTACCATGGCTGCCTTTGTTATTATTGCAGACAGGGCAAGGGAAGGTTGGGGCAGGCAGCACTTAATTTCTCCCCAGCTGGCACCAGTTAGGGCAGCCCCTACCTGTTCTCACCTGGGCTACAGGTGAAAAATTAGCCCTCAGGGAAGTGGTGGGAGGGTCTGATCAGCCTCTCCTCACCCCACAGGGTTGTGCTTGAACTCTTACTGGGTACTCTCTGGGTTGGTATTTTCACTTCCTATCTGGATATAAAATTGCTTCTTTGCAGAGCTCTGTTGTGGTCCCAAGTGCAGAGCTCCATGCCTACAGGTTGGAGTTGGCTTTCCTTGCTAGCAGCACTGCAACAAAAAGGGACAAAAGCAAAGGGAGTGAACAGTTTCAGGAGGCTTGTGGCTACATGGAAGATGGGTAAAGTAATTTCCTAGGTTAAGTGCTAGACTAGTTTTGAGAAAAAAAAAAAAAAAAGGAAACAGAGCTCAAAGCTATGAAAGCAGAGGTATAATCAAGACACTGCCTTCTTCACCTGTCCTGTGCTCCCACCAGCCAAGCCTAAGACTCCAGATGTAATTCTGAAACCCTGCCAGTGGGATTCAGAGCTGCCATTCTGGCATATCTCCTGGGGAGCACCTTCTATGCAGCAGCCTTGCATGGGATGCTGGGCACTGGTGTGCCTGCATATTACAACCATTTCTTTGTTTTGAGACCTTTACTGAGGACAAAATTGTAGTGGAGGGTGACCAACTGATGAATACCTTTTTTACTTACTCACACACTGGATGTTTTTACCCTGGTATGTGTGAATGTACTGGATGAAATTGAATCTGCACCTGGGGAGGAACAACCCCAGGCACCAGTACATGACAGGGGCTGCCTGGCTGGAAAGCAGCTTGGCAGAAGATGAGCTGGGGACCCTGGTGGTCACAAAATTGATCGTGAGCCAGCAATGTGCCCTTGTGGCAAAGAAGGCCAATGGTATCTTGGGCTGTACTGGGAGGTGTATTGCCAGCAGGTTGAAGGAGATGATCCATCCCTTCTACTCCGCACTGCTGAGGCCACACCTGAAGTACTGTGTCTAGTTCTGTACTTGTACTGCTCCCCAGTACAAGAAAGATATGGACATAGAATCACAGAATATCTCAGGTTGAAAGGGACCCATAAGGATCATCAGGTCCAACTCCATGCTCCTCGCAGGACATACTGGAGAGAATCCAACAAAAGGCCACAAGGATGATTATGGGACTGGAGCATCTCTCCTGTGTGGAAAGGGTGAGAGACCTGGAACTGTTCAGCCTGGAGAAAAGAAGGTTCAGAGAGAGTGCAAAGAGGACAAAGCCAGGCTCTTTCCAGTGATGCTCAGTGACAGTATCAGAGGCAATGGACACAAACTGAAACACAGGAGGTTGCTTCTGAACATCAGGAAACACTTTTTTACTGTGAGGGTGACTGAGCACTGGCACAGGCTGCCCAGAGAAGTTGTGGGGTCTCTACCCTTGGAGGACAGTCAAAAGCTGTCTGGACAAATTCCTTGGTAACAGTTCTAGGTGGCCCTGCTTGAGGCAGGGGGTTGTACCAGATGACCTCCAGAGGTCCCTTCCAGCCTCAGCCATTTTGTGAAAACTGTGAATAAGCAGGATGCTAAAATGCTATAGTAATGAGCAGTGTGAGATTCCTCCCTCCAATGGAACAACCATTCCCCAAAGAGCACAACAAACCAGAAATGGCTCAGCAATGGTGGCATTTGCTGGGAACAGTGAGAAAACTATTGCAAGTAGAGTACATGCAAGATGATGCTGTGTCTAGGACTCATGCAATGGCCTGTAAGACTCAAGCTGATCATAACAATAACCTCTGGCTACAAGCTTGGTTGCACTAGCCTGCATATGTTTAATCAATACATCAGTATCTGCCTCATTCAGTCCTGAAAAAGCTTGCTATCCCAGATAAAGACAGGGAACAGTCTCTCCCCTGCTCATCTGATTCAATGATGTGCCCACAGGAGAGTATTGGTGAGCCCTGTTCTGAGATGGATTAAGCCACTGTCTGGACTTCCACGAGAAGATTAAGGGAAATTACTGCCCATCCCTCTGTTCTGAAAGGAAAAATACACCCTGCTTGTTATGAAGGCTGAAAATTATTGAGAGAAAAGTCAAACCTTGCACTCCTAGGATCTTGGACTAGAATGGCCAATGCAAAGCAGTAAAAGGACACTAAATATTTCAGTGATTGAAAGAACAGGAAGGCCAAGTTATTAAAAATCCATGTGGCAGACAGTGGCTCTTAGACTGTGGTCTGTGGGGCACCAGTGGCCTGCAGAGTGTCCCTACACGGTTGCCAAACCGGCTGCTGTTGTAATGGCAAAGCATCTGTCACTTTTTAAACAGTGACCTGCCCTGCTCTTTCTACTCCTGTGCAAGATTCACAGAGCTTCCCAAGACTCTTTTTGACCAGATGGACTAAAAGTGAGCCTGAGCCTGTCTGTCTGTACCAGGCTCTCCTGTTGATGCATCCTGTACCTGCATCTCCTGTTGATGCCAAATTTGAAATGCAGAAAGGGAGCCACAAAAAAATACCACACAGAGGACTACAAACCATGCAAGGAACACTGCAACTCATCTATCAAAGGGCCTGTAAAGAAAGTAAGCAAACAGTATAAGCATTTTGTTGGGCAGGGTGCTCTAACCAGGCAGTTGTGCCCACTGCTCTGAGAAGATTTTCACCTCATACTCTTCATATAATGTTCATTAATATTTCTTTTTTGGGTAATTAGCCCTGGCATTGTATTTACCTCAGGGAAGGAATGGGGTCAAGAACCAAGAAGCTGAAGAGGAGAGGAAGATCATGGGGAAGCTAAAAGTGTCAGGATCAGCTCAAGGAAAACCTCAGGTGCCATCCTGGTGGATGATTTTCAAAAGCAAAAGAAGAGGAATTCCCAAACCTCCTTCATTTTCAGCTCACTTTGAAGTGCTCCCTTACACAGTTGTCTTGAACAGATGCATCTCTGATAGAAAAAACTGACCTGAAATCTTGTAAGAACAAGTTCTCTTGTGTTTCTTTAACTTCAGGGCCAGAAAATCCATATGAGTGGCCTTCATCTATTCAGGGTCTGTGAGTGCCTTCTAGCCCTTCATTAATCAACATGACCAATGCTTGTCACGTGTGCTTTTTTTATCACTCCTATTCTTCCTACGGGCTCTGGATGCAGGCAGCTTTGGACACAGCACAGAGTTTTGTCTTGGTAGGCTTTAGTGATTTTCTTTCTCCAAGGTACTTGCTGCTTCCTGTTGGCCCCACAAGCCGCAGGAAGGTACCCTGCATTTAGTGAGGGAGGGGGCAATGGCTGCAGAAGTCCCTTCCTCCTGTGGGAAGTCACTCTACTGCCTGGCATGGGCTGGGCTGCAGCTGGCGGAGCAAATGTCACAACACCTTGGCATTTAATTCTCCGCAGGCTTGAACTGTAACCACAAGCATAGCAATAACGTGTTATTGATCCTGAGCATGAGATTAGAGTGGGAGATGCCTCTTGCTGGAAGAGAGGACACCTATACCTGACAAACCAGAGGATGTTCCAGGATGCTTTACCAAACACCTCACATGCCTAAGCACAACCAGCAGTGAGCTAATATCACCTGGTATATCAAAACAGGCTAGCTCAACACTAATTAATTCTTGAATCTCCTGATACATGTAGTTTTAAATCAGGCATCTGAATGAAGTCAGGGCTGTTAAGCAAGGGATCTATCCATGGGTAGGCATGTAAAGGATTTTGTTTCCTTTTCCGCATGGGCAGACAACATTGTGAAAATCCCAGCTACTTTGATTTGGTGACCAGAGGCACTAGGTGACCTTATCTCCCAACCAGTCTTTGCAGTGGCTCTGTCTCCCTCCTCCTCCATGCTAGGAATGGCAGAGCAGTGCCACTGGCACGCACAGCAAGTCAGCAGCCCCACAACTCCCCTATCATGGAAATGTTCCTGCTCCCATGGCCCCATCACTCGCAGCTTTGCAACTAAGGCAGGGCACCCCAGCTTTGACAAAAAAATACCTTACAAGGAGGCAGGTCCTCTAATGCAGTCAACTTGCCAGTCAATTTCTCTGTCTGGGCCAGGGTATATGTGAAGAGCTGGTCCTGACTGCAGGCAGCCTGCAGGACCCCCGCTGCAGGCTTCCTTCTCCAGAGAGATGAGCTGCCTTTCCTCCTGCTCGCAGGGCCCTCCAGGCAATGGCCACGCACTATTTCTGAGTAGTTGAAATCGGTCAGTGAATGAATGGTGTTTTTGAGTTTCTCAGCCAGTGCTCCTGGGAGTAAAATGTTATTATATCAAGAAAAGAAACAATCTCTGAACTTTTGTTGCTAGCATCTGAACTGAACCCCACTCCTGAGATTTCAAAGGAGTTTCTTTAGCTTTTTAACTTTTCACTTCTCTTTGCATTTCCACACCCGGACAGTGAAAAGGCAAGTAGACTAACACTATTTTCACAGTGTGCAGATCATGCTCAGCGTCATCCTGACAACACCAGGCCTCTTGAAGTAAAGTTCTAGTCTCAGTCTCTCTGAAGAGGCCTGAACTCATTTAAACACTCCAATTCTGGCTATACTTTTAATCAAATCCTTTGAGATCACCCTTAGTGCTCGCTGCCTTTGTTCTGCAACCAGGAGCACGTCCCACACCTTTATGCCATTCTGACTTCAGCCACAGTCAGCGGCTCTCTCCAGACTGAGCAGCACGACCCAGTAAGGACCAAAACCAAGGCTTCTGTATGTGCTTTGTATGGTACCAGCTAGTCCTGCAGTAATGAGGCCTCCACTGCATTTCCATCACAGCCCAGCCACTGTGCATCACGGTCCTCTAATGAGGATATTTCTGAGAGAAGATGGGCTGAACTCTGCCCCATCACTGATGGTGGTGGTGTGGCTTTTTGCCTATCTCTTGACATCCCCTGTGAGGTCTGGATGCCTCTAAAAGGAGTTAACCTCTGTGATGGACTTCTGTGGTTTCACCTCCTCTCCAGGCTGGCAACCAGACAGTGTCCTTTACTAGCCATTCACATTCTCGCCAACGGAGATGTCATGAGGAAAGCACATTCCTTTATGTCTTGCATGGGAGGTGTTGAGTCTCATAACATCAATTCGAGGAAATACCACAGAATTACACACACTACTTCCAAGTAGTTTGTGTTAATTCTTACTGACTTAACTACTACAATTTCTTGTGTGGACAATTAAAATGGGGTTAAAATCCAATAGGCTTAAAGTGCTGCAAACCCCAGTAGAGACACTAGGTAAATCCCTAGCTTACATATATGTTTAAAGAAACAACATAATGAGTTAAAAATTTGTTCCTTTATGTACAAACAAGCTACAAGGCTAACCTAGTATTAACATCCATAACCTGTTTAACATTCAATAACCTGTTTGAGGGCTATCTGTGCTAGATCTGACTGTTGTTCATTCTTTTAAATTTAAACAGCAGCATATTATGGTCACTATTAGCAGAAATGGCTATATAAAACAAAAATATTAAATTATTTCCATCAGTCTTTAGAGACCCTGATTATACTTTTGAAATTCATACTGGTCTCAGAATTTGACTCCACATATCCATCCCCTGCTGTAAATTCACTCCTGAAATAAAATCTGTCAATGTCATGGAGTTTTAATTTGATCTTGTGACTCTACAGTATTTGTTACTGTGCTAACACATTACATTCTGGACAACATATTAAGCTGTGATATAACATCAGGGTCACACAGACTTGAGTAAGAAGCAATATGAGAGCTTGTGAGTACCCTGATCCTTTGCTGCTGGCCATGCTTTGAGTTACTCATATTCTGCAAGGGCAGAAAGGTGATACAGATTTCTGCTTAGAAGCCTGAACCATGGTGCGATAATCAGATGCCAAAGGTTAGTTTTAGCCCAGCACAGAGGTGGCCGCTGAGAAATCACCCTGGTGGAAAAGAGAGAGAGATGCATCTGGTGTTCAAGCACAAGCACCCCAGCAGGCTGCACGTACAAACCTTTGGCAGCTCATAAAAAGCATTCATCTACACATACGCCTACTCATCCCTGTGGTGCAGGATTCCAGATAAGAGGTAGTGCTTCTCTATAGAACAAATGATAGGTGTGGAGATACACACAGCAATGCATGCTAACAGAGTGTACCAACACTGATACCTACATGCTTAAACATCATCCTCACCAGGAGATATGAATCTCCTGCCTGCCCACATTGTTTCCTCCAGGAGAGGATGTGCTGGTGTGCCAGCCTGCAGTGCTTTCAGCAGCAGCATCACACACTGATGGCTGAAGGTGGGGCAGGGCGTTGAATATTAGGCAGAATATCTTCTTTCCTCCTTGTTCCTGCACAGGAGGCCACTGTGAAGAGGAAAGAAAGGGAGGAGGCAGAAGGACCCTGGATCCATCAAACCAGGTGGCCTCTAGAGGTTTGGCCTTGCACAGGGTGGTGGGAAACTTGCATATTCAGAAAACCATCCATTTGGCCTAAGATCCGAGGCCAGCAGGAGAGAAAAATGAAGGAGTCTGTGAGGTCTTTATGGTTTAGACCCATCCATGCTGCAGTTACACTCAGAGGGAAGGGCTGAAAGACAACTGCTTAGTTCCACCATACAGACAGGGCTCCACTGTTGCTCCACCTTTCCCTGCATGAAGGAGAGGGACAGGTCTGAGCCACAGAAGAGAAACTATACCTCACAAGTGGGGAAGCATTCAATTCCCACAAACAAACAAAAAAGAAAGAAAAGAGGAAGCCTTGTCCCCAGTGTCTGTATCAGACAAGAGTTTGGGCAAAGCTGGATTATTAATAACCCCAAGAAAAAGTTCTCAGAGGGCTCCTTCCCCCAACTTTCATATGGGATATATGCCCAGGAACAGACAGCGCACTCATGCAGAGTCTTCCTCCCTCCTTCCATCATTTATTTAGGCCTCCTCTTTGAACAACCTATCCTCAGTCACCCAGAGAGCTGAGTGCTCACAGAAATAACCACTGTGTATTTTCCAGATACAGTGCCAAACCTACTAGAAACTCAAAGAGACCGCAGATCTCATGTTTTGATTCCTTATTTCAGAGCAAGAATGATCAGATCTGGATCTAGATCAGAAATGTAGATCTGTCGGTCTCTGCGTTGCTCTTGCTGGACCAGCGTGTGATAATACTGGGTCACTGCAGAGTGAAGCGACCCTGGCTTATGTGGCACTGGACACAGCAACTGCTGGAGAGCTGGGCCAGGCACTGAGGGGCAGATCTGAGAGCACTCTCTGGAGCATTTGGCACCTGGAAGACTGAGGAAAAAAAAGTCTCTTAACAAGCTTCTTGCTGGCTTCTCTGTCTTGGACATTTTTGGCTCTCATGAATGCGAAATAAGCCTTTTCTATAAAGATGCAGATGACGCAGATGACAAAATCCTTCCTTGAATGTGGTTGGGGAAAACTAAGGAAAGGGGAGGAAATGCCATTTCTATGGGCTCCTTTGGTCCTCTGTATTGACCACCACACAAGGCCCGGAGTGAGCTGCCCCACCTCCCCATGCTCCAGGCTAGCCCGCCAATGAGACCTGCTGTGAAGGAGCAAGCTAGAAGCAGCCTCAGCAGAGCCACCCCAAACCAGCTCTCCTCCAGAGCCTCAGCAGAGACCTTCATCGGATGGCTGCTTTTCAGCTGGGGCTCTTGACCCCTGTTCCTACGTGAGCTACACTGCAGGTATGTATGTATCATGGCAGTGCCTGGCTGCACATACCCTGCCATCACAGCCCAGACCCTGACCCACTCCCCATCCCTGTCCCACCACCACAGACCTCTCTTCCCACACATCACAGCTTTTCCATCACCTGGCCATGCTCAACCTGAGCAGCTGACGCTTACCACTGACATTACAGACCACTGAGCCCCCCGGGCCTGTGCACATGCAGGCAGCTTGTTCTGCCTTCTGGGCATCAGAAACCAGGATACTAAAACACATACACACGTGTGCTTTCTGCTCCATCCTCCTACATGTCCTGCCAGATGACCATCCACAGCAGTAAGGCAGCCCTCACAACTTCAGCTTGATATTACTCATTCTTGCTTTCCAGAGATGAAGTCCAGCCTGGGAGCAAGTGAGTCTAACAGGTCAGTAAAGCATCCCAAGGTGCCTACAAGAAAACTGGATATTTATAAAATATAACTGTGTGGAATATCAGCTGTATTGCACATCATCATGCTAGCTGCTGCTTGCTCACACCCAGGTAAACAAAGAAGCCAAGAGTGCGCAGCCATTTCATTTTATTAATTAAAGTGACTGGCATTTATACAGCACCAGAGCACTCTGCAATTCTTAATTAAGCTTCACAGCAGCCCTGCGAGGTGAAACGTGTTCCCATTTACAAACAGCAAAAATGAGACACAGTGAAGTAAGTAACCTGCCAGTGTGCTCAGGAGCTCAGTGGGAAAACCAGGAAAGAATGGAAGATCCTGCCTCCTTCCTACCCCCTTCCTTAGCCCTTACTCCTCACCCCGTGTGCTACCTTGCGGCTTTAACCCTGACTGGACACCACAGGGACCTCTAGCTCAAGCAGCCACACGTAGGTGGAAGTAACACCAGCACAAAAAGCTGAAATGTTCTCCCATGCCTAAGAGATGCCTCAGGGATCTATAAAAATTTTATTATTTTTCATATATTGAAGCAGGTAGAGAATCTACAGCCAAGGCTTCAGTACGCCTCCAAAGTTCATTTCACACTGCCCAGGGCCACTGATTTTTATTGTGCTAACACTGAAGACGACTAATAATGGGTGTCTGGGTGCAGAGTTATTCCTGCTGAGAAACATCCCCAGCAGCCAGGGGAGAAGCAGGAAGACCCTGTCCTCACCCGCCTGCCTGCCCTGTCCCCGCGAGGAGCCCCCACAGCCACACCAGTGCCGGGGGGCTGCCTGCAGTGGCCCTGCCCAGGCACCACAGCCACCTCCAGCCATCGGCATTGAGGGACAGATGGCAAGGGGGTGGCTGAGGTGCAGAGGGGTACAGGGGAAAGGGGAAGCCCACCACATCAAACAGCATCAGGAGGAGAGTCTTGTTGGTTCAGGGGAAGGCAGAGGAGTGGGGAAGGGGCAGGCTGATGCTCTACAGCCATGGCAGGGATCTGTTCCCATTGCTTTTTGGGTGAGACCTCGCACTGAGAGCGGCACCCTGGAAGCAAATGCCTGCCTGAGGGAAACAAGCCTGACAGATATTTTGCACAAATAATTGAATTATTTTTAGATGCTCAACACATCCACTCACAAGACAGCTAGCCATGCAGAGATGAACAGGTCTCAGCCCCTTACTAATCCACTGAAACACCTAATCTCCTTAACCCCTGTAGCTCATAAATAATGGCAGACACATGATTTCCTTTGAAAAGGCATTGCACTTTGTTATTTCTACCCCAGACACTGTGCCCAAAGGAAGGAGACCTGCAGCAGGGCTATTTTTTGTGGGTTTTATTTTATTGAAGGCAATGGTGGGTCCAGATAGGATGCCAGTAGAAAGGGACCAGGACCAACCAAGTGGGGAAGTGCTCCTGCAGCAGAGAGACCTTTCCTTCCTTCCCTCCTTTCCTGTTCCTTGCAGCTTGACATATGCACAGGCATGATTCATCCTTACCAAAGCAAAACAGGTCATCAGCAGCCATCCCAAAAGCAAGATATAGCTAGTTTGAGGGAGAAGAGATTATTGTCCAAGTGTCTCTAGGAGCCCCAAACTTAAAAGCCAAAGGCTTGGTTTGGCTGAGCATGGAAAAGAAACCCCTGCAGTCACCTTGTTTTTCTTTGACTTTTCATTACTTTCGCTAGAACAATCTGAAGCATCTTATTTTGAAAGACAGCTCTCTCACAGTGCTCTGTGTATACCACTTATGCTCAGTTCTGCCCTCACCCTTCAAAAGAGCAAGGGTAGGGTCTGATCCCAAAGGCTGTTTCATCACCTTTTTGTTACAATGCATGCTTTAAACAGCAAGTCTGTGAAGTCTTATCAGTTGAAGTAAACCTGTGAGATAAACAGCATATGGAAAAAGAGATCCCTAAATATATGCCTATACACACACAAAGCTCAGGGGAGACAGGGGCTGTATCTTGGGCTTTCTTTTCTCTACATAGCCAGGACACAAAGATAATATCCTGATATTTCAGTGCTGCTGAGGAAATATCCCAGCAAATATTCAGTTTAGTTGTATTTCAACCAGCTCTATCAGCAAACCTGCAAAATTCCTGGAATTGGGACAAAAAGGATCACACAACAGATTCAGTGGCAAACAGATGTTGCTGCATCCAGAAGAGATGCAGAAATTGCCCAGCCGTGGATGCTGGTATGGCTGTATCAGTTCTGCTGCTAAATGCTTTTTGGAAAAGCCTCTCAACTGCTGCAAAACAGAAAGACTTGCGCTTTTCTAAAGCCCTTGTTGCATAACACTTCCAAATAATCACATAGCTGGGTGAATTTCCAGCACAGTTGGGGTGTAGAGGCACAGGGGATGGGGGTGAAGGGATAATTCTATGTCTTATAAAATTTGCAAAACAGATCCACAAAGGTCTATGATTTATTTTATCATGCCCTGACCTAAGCATATCCCTCCTCTGCTTCTGGGAGAACCTGTGCTGAGATCGGCCAACCCAGCCCTGCAGTGACCCAGCAAAACTAGGAATGAGCCCTGTCAGCACACCAGTGCATAGGACAAGGCCTGGCCCTTCCCAACATCTGGCCACAGCACTGCAATCCTGCTTTATCAACAAACATCCACCTAAAAGTCTCAAAGTTATCTGAGCCCAAGCTCAAGCCAAGGTGCACTGAAACAAATGCCAAAGTTAGCCCTGACTTCTGCAGAGACAGCACAAGTCCCATAGTTGGCAGCATGTCTGCAGCAACAAATCTAATTTATAGATTCCTTTTCCAAATCCAGCAATATTTTCAATGTAATTACAGTAGTATGAGGCTCAGTGTTCAGGTCCTGAAAGATCTTTAGGCATCCAGTATCCATGTATGTCTATTGTCATCCCTGCTGCTGTGGGAAGTGCCTTTATGGAGAGCCTGTTTGCCAAAAAGTGGTGTTACCTACTCTGGAAACCTGGACCTGCAGAAAACCCTCTGAGATGCCATACTGACAAATTAAATTGTTCCCTCTGGAATGACTACAGCTTTTTTTCCTAACTTTAAAAAAAAGACAGGAAGTTTGGGGTTTTTTCCGCAAAGCTTTTCTATACTATACAAAAAAAAAAAATCAAAATGGGCAAATAGACAAATGAACTACAGATTTTCCATCAGTTTGCAGAAGAGCACAGCAAAGCACCTGCTCTGTCCTTCCCATCTTAGTTTTGTAAGACTAAGGTGTCTAAGAAGATTTCACCTTCTTAGGAGTATCACAGTAACACCTCCCACCAGCAACAAAGTCAAAATTAATGTTAAATTAGCATTAATATTTAAAATAAGTTATTCTATTCCATGCTTCTCTGTTTGTGAGGATATCAGGGTAATCTCTCTGAGGATTTCCAGTCAGCTTCCCTGCCAGGGCATCTGCTAGATGAGAACTGATACTTTCCAGCATTTGATCTTGTTCAATATTACTGGAACAAGTATCTGGAACATGGTCGAGATGCACGATTTCTTCAAAGTAGTCCTTGCCTGGGACTTCTGAGCAAGGAATGTAGTTGGATTATAGTTAAAAATTACAGATTTTTGAGCAAGAAAAGGTCTTTTTTTCCCTGCTTGCCCTTTCCAGCAGCCTTATTTTATTCCATCAAAATAAGCCTGCAGGGATCATTTCATTTATGCTGCTCACCACTACCAACTCCAGTAACATGATTATTCATTTTCATGACCAAGGGATGTAAATTTGCCCCAAAGAGCCCATGATCCACCCACAAAACTCTCCTCTGAGCCAAACAGAAGAGGAGCAGAGGGAAGAATGTAATGGCTGGGACAATCTAGAGGAATGGGGAAAAAATCCAGGAGGAGAAGAACAGTGACAAAAGGGAGCAGGAATAATCTGCAATACTACCTTACGGATTCTTCAAGAAAAGCTGAAAAATACCATATTTCAAAAACCACCTCTGACTTGGGCACACCTCTAGCCACTGCGTTCTGCCCCTGGAGCCCTGCTACATTCACAATGAAACGTGAACAGAAGCATGGAGAAGTGGCCTGTGGAGCTGGGATGCTGGAGTGTCACAGCTCATCACAGGATGGAGAAAATACACCCCAGAGCTCTGACAGCTCAGCTCTGCATGTCACATCAGTGCCCATTGAGGAAAGCAGGCATAAGAGATGTCTTGGTACAAAAGACACTCTACACAACAAAAGCCATGTCTGTGGGAGGGGGAGGGAGATCAAGAGGTCAGTACAGATATTTCAGAGAGGAATGAAAGATTCAGTTTCAAGCCACCTAGAAGATTAAAGTTAAAAAGACCACGTCCAGCTGAACAGCTTCCTACCAAGGACTGAAATTTCTTTTCCATCACATTTTCCACAGTTTTGATGGCCAAAGTATCACACGTGATATTTGTGCTGTAGTTAACAACCTTCCAGGAGGTGGAGAAACAATGAGGTTTGGAGCAGCAGGCTGGGGTCAATGTGTACATTTGAGTGGCAAAACCAAATTTTTATGACCCAAGCCTGACTTCCAGAGGAAAAAGAGGGTACCCTGCGGGCTCTCATTCACACAGAACTTGCTCCTGGCTAGGAGTCACTGATATAGTGAATGGCATCATCATCCCTCTTTTGCACAAAAGACCTTAAAGTGGGTGCACCCGAAACCCAGCAATGCATGGTCCATGCAGGACCCGATGAGGGAACAAAGGGAGAAGAGCTGGGACTATTCCTCACCACTTGCAGTTTGGGGACCAAACAGTTACAGATCCATTACAGCATCTCTCCCCCTGCCTTTGGCTCCTGGTCTGACTGGTCCCATCACAACTGCCATATAATGTTATCTCCTTTGAACTTCAGGCATGCGCCACATAAGAGCTCACCACGGGAACTGAGACAAGATGAATGTTTTCAGAATGGTTTCCAGGTCCTGGGTAACTCAGAAGGTTTCCAGCAGATCTGGGGGACTTTAATCTTGAAGTTGCTGGCTCCTACACAGTCTTACTAGGAAGGCAAACTGACAGCTGATGGCCAGCTTGGGGTCCATCTCACATACAATAAATATGACATCCCAGACAAAAAGAGCAAGCTTCACAGAGGCAACAGACATGCTGAGCGTAACAAAGATACACAGTTAAAAATAACTAATGGTAGAAATGCTGTGTAAAAGCAAATATTACGCCAATCTCCAGGAGTGATGTTTTAGAAGATACTCGTGGAAGCAGTCCTGTAAATAGCCACAGTGAAGTTTTGCACACTTCCCTATGTCTCAGAGGGGTGGAAACAATTTTGAGATCTCTGCATGATATTTGCCGTCAAGGTAATATCTCCTAGAAGTGCCTCCTGAGATCTTCAAAAAGGCAAGAGAGTGAAGGCATCCCAGGCAATCACTCTACGTCTTCGTCTGCAGTTGCCACTACCAGCTGTGCCTGCTTTTCCAACAGGAAAAGCCAGCTGGAATTCCTTACTTCCCAGAACATGCTAGACAGTCCCTGTCCTTACCCTACCACCCACAACAGAATAGCAGATGTCTGCCACATTGAGCAGGTGACCTGTTTGATCTACCTTGACATCCTGGCAGTGCCCAACTCCAGCAGGTTTGGACACGGTGCCTGCAACACACCCACCTGCTTTAGAGGTCTCTAAAGCTTTCTCCTGGCCCTGGCTGGCATTCAGCTCCTATCTTAAAGCTTGAGGACTCCTTTCATCCTAATTTGTACAACTGGTGATGCTATTCTTATCCAGAGAAATGTCTAATTCATAGAAACATTGTTCACAAATGGGAGCAAAAAGCCTTGTGCACTGGAGGAGAAACTCTTACCAAATACAGGGTTGCAGCAGAGCTCACCCTCCCCCCTGCTACAGCCTCGTCTGTCATGGCTTTGCTACCCTGATGCCATTATCTGACAGACCATATCCACCCGTTCCTTCCTCCTCATCTTTTTTCACTAGTCTCTTTCCTTAGGTTATGTCTAGTCCCCAGGCAGATCCACAGACCAATCTAACCCATTCAGAAAATCTCTTCTCCCCAATTCCTTTCCCAAAAGCCCCAATGCTCTCCCCAGTCTCTTCCCAATTATTTTAATGTCTCTTCAACTGTCTCTTTATTGATGTTGCACAATACTGAAGCCAGATTTAGCACCAAAAAGACTCTAAGAAACACTCAGCCCTACCACCTCACTCAGGTGAAACAAACTCTTACTCCTTTCCTTGTAGCATGTCTGGGGAGCTGTTCACACATCCCTTTGTTACCCCAGCAGTGCCTGTGAGTAGCTTAGAGGATTTCTGGAACAGATTAGTCATACCTGGTGCCACAGGTACTCTGCCTGCATGCAGCTTTTTGGGGATGGAGGATGTGGTTAAGGGATGGCATCCCCATCTGAGTTCTCAGAAGACCTACACAGCTAAGTCCAGGCTATGTCAGTAGGTCAGCTAAACCAGAGGTGGCAATTCAGCCACCTTGTCCAAGCTACTTCCAATACCTTCATGGACACAGATGAGCTAGGGTGAGACAGAGAGTGAGAGGAGAAGTGGGAGGAGGGAATAAGGAGAGGTGAGACCCAGGAGAATTTAGGGATTTGCCTTATGCTTCTCCCAGACACACTTATCCAGGCTTACACTGGAGGCAGCACAGATTAAAAAAAGATAGGTGATGCTGGCCTGGGCTCACAGGCATCCACTTCTATGGAGTACTGCTGGCACAGGGATAAACTCCTTTGATTCCATGAGCTGTTCACTCAGGCATGAGCCCATCATATATGAATGGAGGAAATCCCACAACAAAGGGAGGCACTAGGAGGGGATGCACCCTGCTAACCCTTGTGAGCATGGCTGTGTGATGTACCAGCATCACCCCTGCATGGGGAGTCACCAACTGCTCTGCAAACACACAGGACACCACAGTGCCTCCTGTCATCCCTGACATTTGTGGCTGGAGAGAAGCACATTGTGAATGTGCCAATCCCACCCTGAGGTTCCCGAGTCTGCAAGGGGACTAATGCCAAGACAGCACAAGTGACAGCAGTGGAAGACATGTCCTGTTTGATAATCTCCTTCTTGTTCTCCCACACAAGGAAGAGCATACTGGTCTCCTTGCTCCATCTTCAAACCAAGGCTTAGTAGGAATACAATGTCCCCTCAGACACACCAGGAAGTTTCCTAATTAGCCAAATGATCTTCCAAAAATATGAATGCCTGTCCCAGACCAGTAGTATATTTCAAAATATTATCTGGGTATGAAAAAGGATATTTTTAGTACATTACAGACTTCACAGTTCTTCAATAAATTTAGAGAGTTCAACAGGCATTAGGGAAGTCCTCCCTCCCACAGGCAGAGGGGTGACAAAGACAATTCAGATGCAACAGGAAGGCTCAGGGGTCATTTGCAGCAGCCAGTTAAGGCTGAATTCAAGTACATCAGGACAGATGGATCTCCAACAGCTTCATAATACACCTTCTCATAGGCAGGGTATGAAGTGAATAGTCCTTAGGCCTGAGGGTTTGCGCTCAGCAGCTGGTACACCCTGGTAGAAGCAGAAAAGCAAATGTCCTGGAGAGGAAAGCATCAGGAGAGGCCAGAAGAGAGGACAAGGAGGACTTACAGGAGCACAAAGCTGAGAAGGAGGAGTGAGAGCAGGAAGAACAGCCACAGCAGGTGTGCCTTCAGCCTCAAACTTTTGCTGACTGCACTGCTAATTAAAGACAGATGAGAGCCACTTTTAACTGGCTAGGACAGAAGGCAGAAAAAAACAGTTGGAAAGAATGATCTACCAGCATGGGCTGGCATGGCCTATAGAAGGTGACAGAGGTAGTCATGGACCAGCTGTCCTGGGACCAAATCCATCTCTCCATGCTACCTAGAACTAGAAAGGCCTCAGCTGGAGTGCAGTGTCCAGTTCCGGGTGCAGCACCTCCAGAGAGACATGGACCAAATGGAAGAAATCCATAGAAGAACAAAGAACAACTGGAGGGCAAGCAGGGCTGGTTTATTTGAGGCAAGGTTAAAGGAGCTGGGATTACCCTACAGAAGAGGAGAATATGAGAGGGGAAGTGCAACTTTCAGGCACAGCATTCAAAGATGTAAAAGGCTTATCCAGGAAGAACGAAGGGAAGACAGAATCAGCAAAAAATTTATTTTCCATGTCCCTGATGGACAGAATAAACAATATGAGGCTGGAGCTGGAGCAAAGCCAACTTAGCTTAAAAATTAGGAATGTCTTTCTAATGTGTTAGGGTAGTGAAGTCCTACAATAGATTGCCTAGGGATACTGTAGATGCCTCTGCACCAGAGATCTTCAAAAACAGACTGAACAAACATCTGTCAGAAATTACATAGGTGCAAGTGGCTCTGCCTTAGACTGAGATGATGTTGCATGGTGCATCTTCTAGATAGCCATGCTATGTCCATGTTTCTCAGCTGAGCAAGCAACAGTCATTGTGCTTAGCTGGGACAGCAAGAGGGATAGTCCTCTCTTCAGAGGAATCATCTCAAACTTTGTAGACTTTACCATTCTTGTAGCTCTCCACAAACTGAGCTGCTTCTCCAGAGGGAATTCACCAAGAGCCATCTCCTTGCCTGCCCACCCTCCCCTGTAAGACAGGGCACTGAACTGACTGCGGCAGCTGGGAAGGAGTCTGGTAGTGGGGAAGGGAGAAATCTCTTCCAAGTCAAAGCAGGCATTAATGGTGACTGTTGATGTTAAACTACAACAGCAGAGTAGTGGCATTCTCCTCTATAAATACCAGAGCAAACAGAGGATGAGTGACAAGGCTAATTTGAGAGCTGGCTAGTTGGGAAAAGAAAAAGCCCTTTGCTTACCCAGCTTGACCTCAAAAAGCCAGAGCACTACACTGTGTGCACTGTGGTAGAGATGCTGTCAATCACCTGCCCTGCCAAGACATTTGGCCCCACTGTTCAGGTGGTACAGACTATGAATTAAGGATGTGAGAGCTGTCTTCACAGAACTGAGATCCATGTCCATTTTTGTAACATCACCAGTTTTAGAACATCATTAAGAATCTGACGTTTTTTACATTTCCCCCGTTTCTTTTCATTTTCTCTTGCCAACAAACTGTCAGATCCTGGTCAGAAACGCAGTCAGTGTGCTGAAATGTAATTTGATAGTCTTGCTTCTAGCTGAATTACTATAAGAAGTATCCAAATTTCACAAGAGACAGGAACGTCCCTTCTAGGTGCAGAGCCAGCATACAGCCTTCATAGTCCAGCATTTATCTACAGTGGAGAAGAAATAAGAGGAGTGTAGGGAGGGGACACAGACCTCTGTGTGGGTCTCTCCTGTCCAAGGATGGGGGTGTCAGACTGCAAGGATGCTTCATTATGGGTGCAGAGCCACGTTTGGAAGGGTTCCTTAAAATGGTAATTAAGGGACATTAAAGCCAGAAGGATGATATACAAGCCACATCAATAACTTCTATGACACAAATTATAAAAGCTGGAATTTCAAGATTAAGTACTAGAGAGTCCCTTTGCTAGACTTACATTTTGCCTCTACTGCTTATTTGAATGACCCAAAGGAAGAAGTCATTGCTAGAGAGACCACAACCAATTCTGTCATCAACACTGAGCTGGGATTCATGCTCCCTTTAAAAGAGAGCAGGGAAGAGCTCACAGAACCAAAGAGATGGAGATTCTCATCTAACCTGCTGGACTTACAGAATGGGTGGGTGGGAAATTACATTCACCGAGAAATCCAAGGAAAGGATCTCTTACAGGCAGACCTCTCTATTATTTGTCTGTCATGGACTGCAGGTTAGAGGTTTTATGGCTTATCAGCAACTGAGAACAGCATTCCAGCCTTACCCTAACAGCAGGATGTTGGTAGCTGTAGTGATCCCTGGACTTTGCCTGGTTGACACAGTTCTAATGGGCCAATGCAAAAGTAAGAGACAAGACATCATCATTCTTCCCAGCCTAGAGGAATCCAGGTGACACACATTCCCTATAGTGTTCTTACTGAGGAGTCTGAGAAAGTCTCTCAAAGGAAATCAGAGGATGTAGTTATGTATACATATGCTAAGGTTACCAAGTGCAAGTATTACACTGCAGCCTCACATTTAAATGTGACAAAGTGGGAAGATCTACGTAGATCTCCCCTGGTAGATTTACTGCCTAATAGCTTTTTTTTGAAAAAAGTTATTCATAAGTATTTCAAATACTATTTACAATGTTTTAGTAGGTATTAAATACTTATTTACTACAGAACGCTGCTGTGAAGGACTGTTAACACCTGCACTCAGAGCTGACATCCATGTGATGACCCTGAGGTCTGACTGCATTAATGCTTTCTGAGAAGATATCCAGGGCCTGTGCTCCAGCTGCGTGCAGGAGAGGCACGGTGCAGCACTACACGTAACTCTGCATCCCCTCTCTCCTACCCCTCCAGCTGCCCAGGCTGGATGGACCCCACAGTGCTCTTGGAGCCACAGCCTGCATCCTTCCAGGACACATGGCTGCAGATGCACTGACTTTGCTCCAGCCGTGATGGTCCCCTCTCCATGCTGCAGGAAACACTGGTGCCGAAGGGCAGGCATCTCAGAGGAAATTCAGGAGAGCTTGTCACCAGCACTGGCAGCCACCTCCTCCAGGCAACACAAATTTTACCTGTGCCACTCCTTGACACAGAGCAATCTAATCTTTTTTGTTTGTTTGGGGGGGGGGGGGGTTTGTTGTTTTTTGTTTGTTTGGGATTTTTTTTAAAATCCTCCAACAATAGAGACTGCACAAGCCCCACAGGCTATCTGCTCTGGAGTTTAAGCATCCCAACAGAAGCATAGAAAGAACAGAGATTTCATTGCTATCACAGTACTGCTATCAGCTTTAATTAGACACCACTGTGTGCTGTGGCACTGGGGGCTGCTGGGGCCAACCCTGCCAGGCTGCAGAGAAATGTGTCACACACCAGCCCCACTGATTACATACAGTGCTTTTGAAAACACAGAGAAAGATTTAACAGAAAAATATATAGTAAGCCTAAAAAAAAGATAGTTTGGGCTTTGGGGCTGTAGATTAAAAAAAAAAAAAAATTGGCTAAAATAACATAGCTAGCTGGTAACCCCCTGGGAGCCCAGGCGGCTGAGCATTACAACAGTGCCAGCCAGGATGTTCTAGGGTAAGTTTTTCTTCTGTCAGATTTATATCACTCCTGGATTGCTGAAGATCCGCAAAGACACACTGACCTGAGCCCCGGAGAAGTGGATGACCTGTCTCGCTCGGCTGCACTAAGGCTGTAAGCCCAGCTCTGCCCTGAAGCCGAGCTCTGTCTGCTGGTGGGTCTGTGGACGAGCAGTGATCCCCCAGGGACTGGGCTGGATCCCCACCAGGGACTCGGCGCTCTGCTCACCAATGCCAGACCACCTCCCGCTTCAGATTTACTGCTACTTCTGGCAGTCAATAAAAGCCTGCAATGCACTAGGCGGGAAACCTCCCCTCTCCATCCCTCCCAACTTTCCAGCTACAGAGATCCGAGAAGATTTATTACAGCAATAAAAACAAAAGAGACGGAAAGATCCAGGGGAGTCTCCAAGGCAGGCAGTGCTTCAATAAAGCCCAAGCAGGCTCTTGGGGGGGATGCTGATCTCCAGGAGAGACCGCACCAAACAGCAGCAAGCAATTCATCCGCTGGAAGGGGAAACATCAGCCCACGCGCATGTGATACCCCAGCAGGAGGGCAGGAGAGATAATTCAAACAGGAGGGAGTATTGGGCTCCAGGTTTTTAAAGCTCCTGCGTGGAAGAGGAACCAGATGGGAAGGGAGATGCTCAAGCAGGGGAGCCAAAAAAGCAGCCATGCAAGAGCACTTCCACCCTCCTTCTCCCATCACTGCATCTCAGGCCCAGGCCACGGTGATAACCATTGCTCTGGTCCCAAAACTTCACCCACTCCTGCCAAGGCACTTCACCCATGGCACAGCACTGCCCACTCTCCTGGGGCAGGGTGGCTCTGAGGGACTGAATAGTCCCCCTGTCACCATGCGCCTTGCAATGCTGCTAACAGATTATATAGAAACTCCTCTACAAAGGAGACTTTTACTCACCTCTGCTCCTAATCTGCAGGAGAGACAGTCAGTAAAACCAAACACCAGTCCCTCCTTCCCAGTCCCTGTGGTCCCTTACTGAAGCCCTCAGGTAGATGGGACATGAGATCAAGTCTCCCTGGCTCAGAGCAGGCACCACACAGGGCTTGCAGCTCCTTGCCTCCCTTCACAAAACTCCTTCAGGTCCACATGCTCCCACACTGGGACCTACACACAGGCAGCCCGAAATTCCCTGGGAAATGCACTCCCCACACAGATCTCCATCATCCTCAGCACCCAGATTGGCTCCTCATGGCCAGGCTGGCACCCACCAACCTTCCCCCTGCACAGATGCTTTTCTGTGCTTTTGCATCTAAGGAGAAGTGAGAGAAACCCTTTAAATCTGAGAAAGGGTTAAAATAAAAGGTTTTCCTTGAAGAGGGAGGAGGGAGAGTTTTGTAGCACAGAAAAGCCTTGGAGACCCTGGAGGCTTCTCCAAGTTCTTTCCCTCTGCAGACCTTCATGGTTTAACCTCACAAAACTGCCTCCTTGCCTTAGTTTCATCTGCAAAACAGGATCTTAGATCTGTAAGGGATGCTAGAAGGTGCTACTGAAGAGCAAAGTTGCTGCTCTTACACAGGCTGTAAGGCAGGCTCCCTCCCTGCCTGCAGTAGCATCCCTGCCTGCTGCCTCCCGCACTGGCACTGGGACATTTAAGTGTCCTTTTACTGCTTGGGATTTCCACACCTACAGAAACAGATGTTCCCTGAGGTTAGCCACCAGTTACCCTGAAATTACTGTTAACTCAAGCCTGGATTTCCATATAATAAGGTAACACACAAATCTCTGTTAAAAGCTATTCTGTACCCCAATCCTGACACATATGCAGATGTGCATTCACACTGCATTTTCTGACAACACAGAAACATGTAATCAACTTGTACCTCCTAAATGACTCTAGATGAAGTGGGTCTAAGGGTCTATACTGGGGTTGTGTTAACCAGGCCCCCATCTCACCTCAAAGATCAAGATACAGCAGTAGCATCGCTCCAGGACTGCTGCATTTCAAGAGAACAGAGAGAACAGACATTTTACACTTTGGAAAGCACAGCACTAAAATACAGTAACCCCTTCCAACACTGATTTACTTGGTACTGTTGCCTAGACAAAAGCAACTACCAAAAATCAGGTAGAGAATAAAGAAGTGATTTTCAGTCCTCATTTTCAATAAGTAAATGTATCCATGCTCAGAGCTTACTGTGCTCTTAAATAATTGGTTAATTCTTTCCCCCGTGCAAAGCTCTTCAGTTCACCTTTAAAAGAAAGAGATGGATGATTTAGATTCCAGCATCCCAAAAGCAAATCTCTGCTCCCCACGCAAGAGGCAATAATTCAGCACAGCTACGCTGCCATCAGTCATGCTTCTCATCTTCCCAATGCACCTTTCCTGTCACTCCCTGGCAGGGGGAAATGGATGGTCGATGCTCTCTGCTGTGTCAATTCTGGGGGTGGAAAAGATAGGAAAGGGGTGACCTTGCAAGCACTGCCAGCAAGTCACATATGTCTAGCTCAGAGATGGCTGGTGATCTCCTTTGCGACTGCCTGGCTTTGCTAATTACACGCTTTAAATGTTAGAGGGAGACATATTTAGCTCCCCAGAGCGTGGTTAGTGTTAGAGGGACTCTGTAATTTGTCTTTTTTTGTGTTGCTGCGTTATGTGGTTTGAGGTTTTTTCCTCCCAATGGTTCCCATATGAAAGAGGCTCCATTTTCAAGTAAAAAGAATACTATATTTATTTATTTTAAACTGCCACTTCTGCAAGCCCAGCCTAGGATCAGAGTCAGACAAAGCCTTGTCTGCTTTCCCCTGTAATAAAGGCCTTTAATTATACAGGAAAGCCTGGTGCTAACAGACAAGCCAGAAGGCATCCCGGTCTGTTTTTCTGTAGCTACCCGCTATCCTGTCTATGGAAGACTGAGGATAGCTTATCCATGCTGCCTGTGCAAACAGAGGTGATTCACACAGAGAGACCAGGCCTTGGATAACATTAAAGCTGAGAAGCTGGTGGAGAAACGGAAAGGACTTTTTTTTTTTTTTTTTTTAAGTCCTGTGTCCATCATGTCCCCTGTGTATGGCACAGCTAGGGAAGCATGCCATGCCACATCATCAACATCATGTTGACAGCTCTCCCACAGCCACTGATCCCACCTCTGGTGGGAAAAGCCCACCACTAAGCCTGGAGGAGCCAGGGCACCATTCCCACCACACTTCCTGCACTGGTACCTCATGAGGAAAGGGCAGATCTCAGAGGCTGCACCCTCTCCAGCAGGCTGAAATGAGACCCGTCTCTGTCAGGGGAAAATTCATACCAAACCTTAAGGGGATTTTCACAAGGCTTTGAGTTGCCACATTAGTCTCTGCTTACCCTGTCCAGCTGTCTAATTTAAACCAAGCACAAATGCAGTACTTCAGCAAAGAAATGCTCCTATTGATCAAACCTCCATCTAAAGACAAGACTATTCTTCTCCCCTCACCTCTTCAAACAAGGCCATTAACCTCACTCCAGTTAACCAGGGACATCTCATGCCTGTGGACACATCTAAGCTAGGCAGTATCTATACCAGGAGAGTGGGGAAAGTACAGGTCCTCACAGCAGCACATGACTTCAAGCAAGTGATAAGATGTAGCTCAGATTTCAAAAATTATCTGGTTTAATTACACAGTGAGATTTATAATGTAGGTTATAACATTTAGATAGCTGTTCAAACACTCCTTTAAGAAGTACACTTTTGAGATTGTTAAGCTGGCAATACCCTGAAAGTAAAATTTAAAAGATCTTTCCTCCTATCTGAAAGAAAATGTTCTTCTATGCTTAACATATAAATAAATACATTAGACCCAGGGGTGTAATGCAGCAGGTGATTTCACTCCATTCAGCCCAATGCCAAGTGATAGCTTTCTGCATTACTGATGAAAGATGCTAAGCTGTGAGCTAATGTGTAGTTCAATGAGTGTACTTGAAAAACTTATTTGGTCCCCAGAAGGAAGGGATGCTCAGTCCTGTGTGGACCATAACACTGAAGATATCCTGCCTTACATGAGTTTTGGATTCTGCCATTGGATACATATAAGAACCTGATCTTACACAGGGCTCTGCTGAAGGCAGTGCCCTGCCATACTGGCACCCAATGAAGGACAGATGCCTTCAGTTTCATTCCTAAGGCATGCTAAGGCAGCCGTCTCTTCTGACTCAGTGCCAGTCTTCGTCAAAACCGCTCTGACCCTTCTCACATGTCCTCTGTTAGGGCAGAGGTGGTCAGTCCTAGGCCTCCCTGGAACAGAGCGGTGCAAGAAGCAGTAACCAAGGACAAGACCCAGGTCAAGAAACTTTCCATGATAATGCAGCATTAAAAAAGGTAATGGCTGCTACATTACTCCTGGTTTTCATGTGGAGAAACTGAGGCACACACAGAGCAGTGATGTGGCTTCCCCATGGCTGCAGAGCAAACCAGAGGCAGGTCCAGAAGCAGCAGCCAGCTTCCCGTTTCATGTGCTACAAAGCAATGGTTGGAAGAGGGAACCAGTCAGGCAGGTCTACAGTAGCCACAGGCATGTCAGCAACAGATTTAAACAGACTTTCCTGCTTCAGCTGCCTCAGCTTCCCTGTGAGTGCTCCCAGCTCACCAAGTCTGGCCAGTGGAACCACCACTGCACAGCCTTTATGCTAAACCAGAAACCTTGGTCCTGGGCTGGACTAGGTGCCCCTCTGTTTCACCACTGTTTTACCACAAGGACTGCTAGTAACTCAGAGACACTTACTAAACTATTCCCCTTAGAGCTGCATCATAAAAGGATTTTAAGCATGGCCAAGATGGGAGATGTGCAAATGTATCATCGTTGGGAAAAAATCCCAACAAATTTTATCTAACCTAATCCTAGCCCACTCAGTTATGGCAAATGGAACCATAATAAAGGTGTGATTTCTCTTCTTGCCAGCAAAAGTGAGTTTTGCCCCAAAACTTGCCCCTTGCACTGTCAAGGAGCTCCACAGTTGCCAGAGCCCAGGGGTGCTCCTGGGTGCCCCAGTACAGTGGCAGTCCCAGACAGTGGTTCCAAGTGGTCTTTGCCAGTTTCTTTGAGGACTGTAGACGTACTGCAGCTGCCCCCCCCAACTTCTAGGTTTATCAGGAGAGAGGACACGTGCTTCAGACTTCACATAAGAAAACTGCAATCCAGCAACACTGGGAAGGGCTCGTCTGATGGGGATGCTCCAGAAAATTAAGCTGAATTAATTAGGAGTGGGAAGTTAAGGCATGAGAAAGCCCTGTGTGGACACTTATGCTCTGAAGTAACATGACCTCAGTTCAGTTTAGCTTAACTAGAGTAAGGTCCCAGGAATAAGCTCATCCACACAAGATTTAACAGACTTTAACATCTGCAGACAAACCCTCAGTCAATAAAACTACAACTGCTCCAGCCTGGTTCCAAGAGACTCAAGCCTGACTGTGCTCAGTGCAGGGCCACCAATCTAGATACCAGTGGCACTGTGCTCTGGTTTTGTTCCAGGTTTTCCAGTTTCTGCGCATATCTTCATCTCTACACAAAGAGCCAGATATTGTAACAACTACCAGAAATTCATGTCCATCATCACAGCAGAGGCCAGAGCCACTGCAAGTTTCCTGGAGAGCAGCACGGCCATAGCCTGGACTCAAACACTCCAAGCACACAGTTGCTACTGATACAGCTCCAGGGTGTTTAAATAGCTTATTAAACATGGTGATCATGCTCTATCCCACCAGCTCTGGTCAGCACAGAACATTTCTAGATGCCAGCCTATCACTATCATTTGGATGCTATTTTATTATTGTGTTGTGCTAAGACAAGCTCTTGTTTCTTGATTGCAATTGTAAATCAAGAGAAAGATGTCTGCACTCAGCCATTTGGAAAAAAAAAAGATCCCCACTAAAAAGCACGCTAGAGTCTGCAGTCTTAGCTCAGCAGCATTTTGGCACATGTCTTACAAATTAAGGGGTGATATCAAGGAGAACACTATGATGGCAGAATTAATTTTGTCCCATGGCATGACAGAGATGCTTACCCAAACATAATTCCTTCTCTTCACACACAGTGTAGACATCAGATAGCCACGTCTTGTTATTTAAATACCACAAAACCATATTATATCTGTAAATGCAGTACCTCAGTACAGTGAATATATATTACAGACCAAACTCCAAACTTCTCAGAGTCATTCATGAGAAAAGAGTTTAGTACACTGCTCTTACATAACATACTAGAAATTAAATATAAAAGCACATAATGAGAGAAACGCTGCAGGCATATTTAGGCCACCTAAGTTCTGCAGCTAAAATCGCTCCAAAGTTAACTGTTTCACCCTCCAAAGCGGAGTGCTAATGGACGGTGAATGGCATAACACACAGCCATTGACTTGGAAAGGAATTTTTGCCTAAAAGGCTTAGAGCAACTGCTTTCAGCCTGCCATTTTGATGGCAGTCAGTGGACTGCTCCTGAGGGATTCACGAAAGGTTACTGTGAAAAATGATCGCTATACACTATAAAGCAAAGTCAGGTGTTTCTAAAGGGGCTCATATATCCCCCTAGAATATTCTGAAGGTGCCAAAAATTGAGAAGGGCTGACAAACCCCTGTACATGGGACAAACTCCTTATTTTATTTTGCCTGGTTTACAGTGGTGTAACTCAATGCAAAGGGAGCATCTTCTGATGTATGCCAGTTGTCCAGTAAAAATTAAGAGAGAAAGGCATAGATAAATTCAGCTGCATGTGGCAGGATCAGCATAACTAAACTGGTGAGAGTACAGCAGACGGCAAAAATCCAACAGGATGTTTCATATATGAAGCTCTGCATGTAGAAGACACAGAGTACATTTGATTATCAGATAAACAGTTTGTAATTGTGTAATTAAATATCATTTTATAACTATACACACTGGGGGCAGAATTAATGTTCTGCTTGGCATTATTGACTTCTAGGACTTAATCATGCAAATGGAACATTCTCTTAACGAGATTTTTTAAAATAGCCTCTCTTGGGTTTAAGTGGAGAATGCAAGAGAAGAAAGGTGGTGCTCTGTCCCAGGGGAGGATTTTGCACAAAAACACCCTCCGTTGGATGTGCCACATGCGCACCCCATGCAGCTGCACTCAGGAGCCACAGGACAGAGGTGCACCCCTGCAGATCTCCTTGGAGAGCATCCTACCCCAGCTTCCACTTCAGGCAGCCTGCACAGGTGTGGGTTACTGGGGTACGGTGTAGCCATGCTCAGCTCCACACAGATTACTACAGAACAAAAGTCATGTGGAAAGGAAGACTAAGGAGAAGCAAAGAAGTGTTCATGAACATCTGTATCAGAAACTTAGCTGTGCCCAAAGTCTCCATTTTGTGCACTTCCCACGGCTGAATGCAGTTCAGCAACCACTAGTGCAGAACAAAGCTATGTTCCCTGCCTGATGCCAAAAGTGCCATCAAATGTCTGTCCTGCTTACACGTACTGAACATTAAACACCATTTAGCTGGGCCCAGCAATGTCCCAATTTGCCACTAATGGTGCTGCATCAGGGTGCAGCACTCCATGCTCTGCATGGATAACTAGCAGTGGCAGGAGGTAACTTGGCCCTGCACAGCATCAAGTCTACTTCAGGAAAGAGCAGAAGGGAACATGATGGTCTGCCCTCTGTATTTCAGCTCCCAGTGAGCAGGAATTTAGGGACCATCTGCATCCCAGGCTGTATCTACCACAGCATGCTCAACACAAGGGGCTGTGTGAGAGACTGCCCTTTCTAATACCTTAAAACTCACTTACCAGAAGTGACACCAACATTATGTATGATGTTCCTCAGCTTTTCTTATATTTGCATTACTTGCCAATTCTGGCTCCCTTCTCCAAGGACTTCTAAAGCATATGAAGCAGAGGTGCACTTGGAGGCAAAAACACAAGGGAATTGCAAAATGAAGGAGGGCCAGAGAAGGAGAGGAGATAAAAGATGCAATATAGAAGTATACACAGAGAAAAAGGGGGGGGGCGGGGGGGGAAGGAATATGAAACTCTGGCTTCTTTCAAGAAAAATGAAGGCTTGGTCCTATTCCCAACTGCACAAGCCCCTATTGTTCAATGAAGAATCAGTATTCAACCAGTGAGCACAGTCAGCCCCACTGTACAATACCCAGTTGTTCTCCATCCTCCCAGGGCATGTTTGATGAATTCAGTCAATGCTGCTAACCTTAGGCTGGAGTGTGGGTGGCTCTGTCACCGGATGGCACAGCTTACACAGGGCCAGTGCCAAAAGCACTAATTTCAACACTGATCTCTTACAGCATTGGTCTGATAGCACAACTTGCTGCCATGCCAATAGCCAGCATCAGAACGTCCCCTCTGAGATTTGCAGGCTGCAATTAGCAGGTGAATGTGCCACTTTCCTTGGGGCTGGTGAAAGCACCTCAGTTCCTATTGATTGCCAATCAATAGCTGCTTCCCATCTCTCCCTCTCAGTTTCTGCAGTAGCAAGTGTTAGTAATCAAATAAGAGTGGCAGGCTGATAAGATCCTGTTATCAGTGCACCAGCAAAATGGGATTCTAGATCTAATCTCCCATATCACATTTCCAACCCTGATCACTGAGATTTAACCCCTCTGATGACTGAAGTACATGGCCACAGCTGCTTGCGAGAAAACTTCCCAATCTCCAAACAGGCCAAGAAAAACAAACAAACAACCAAATTCCTGCTCCCACTGAAACCCAGGGAAAGCAGGAACAACTGCAGGAAAGGCTCCTAATGGTAGGGATTACTGTTTACTGCATCTTCTCATTGCTTCCTATTGTGCTTCCAAGTCACCGCAAGAAACAAAAATGCCAAGCAGCCAAAAGGGTCTGAACTGCCCTTTTATTCCATTTTTCACAAAGAAACACTACCAAAAAATTCAGTTCCCAAAGAATATTTCACAGAATCTTCTTCTGGGCCTGTGAAATCTCCACACCTTCTCAGCTAGGAAAACACAGTCCTTCCACTCCATAGGGGACAAATATTTCAGTGCTTACTTGCACCCCAGTCCTGGCATACCTTGGTTAAAATCTCATGTAAATAGTCCAATTTCATGGCTATTTACTGACATGTCTTCATGGCACATGGCCATCTAGAGACACCTGGATTGTCTGAGAAGGGAAGCTCTAAATAAGCTGCCATGACTGCATGGCTTCTGCTCCTCCAAATGACATGGAAGTAACTTTGCCAGCAAAACAGCAAATACCAGCAAAGAGATGGTTCACGCAACTCCCTCCACCCACTCTAACTGCAGGAGTCTTTCTATCACATGTAAGAGGTTTGAGCTCAGGCCCTCAGAGGACTACTCTATTTATAATTGAATGCTAACAGAAAAAAGAAGGAGAAATTCAACCACACAACAGGGTTGAAAGACACGCAGGCTGGCTGTTGTGTTACTCCTCATGAAATACATATCTGAGATGTCAAGAAGATGGTGCTCCTTCCCTCCTTATCATTAGCACTTTTTTTGACTATTATTTCTGGAACATCTCTCCTGATTTTTCTCCCCTTCTGCCAAATCTCTGCCAATTCTGCTACAATGCTGGTGTCTGGAAGAGAAACCTGATCTGGGGTCACTACTGCTGGACCCCAGCTAGTTTCACACAATGGCATAGCTTAGGGGCACTTGTTTCTGCCCCCACAACCCCAGTGTGCACCAGACTCTTAAAATTTAGAAACACCAGCTGAAGGTCAAAGTGACAGATCACCAGGACAGTATGTTACTGCACGTCCTCAGCCATTTCCAGCAATGAAGAACACCTGCATACAGAAAATCTGCAACACATTGCAAGTACACACCACATGTAGCCATCATGCAAAGGGATATCCTCTAACAATGTCCAGGGGGTTCAGCAAGGAGGACACTTGCTGGACTGGGATATAAGCTTCTACTGCAGGGATGTGCTCTCCCTGGGAGCTCTGCTATGTGTCTAGTAACCAATACCTCAGCTGGTCAGTATCTAAGGGCACTCACCTGTTTCAGACAGGAAAAAGGCACAAAATGAATTTTCCACCCAATGTCCATCAGCTTTGCCTGGACATTCTCCACAGCAGGGGAGAAGGTGGGCAGCCCTGGAAGACCCTCCCTTGATACCCCAGCAAGGGCCAGAGCTGCTCTCACCTTTTACAGGGACTAAGCCTCTGCCTACAAAATCCCAAGTCAGTAGCAGTGATTTATTGGGTTAACATTTAAGATGTGCTATGCTGCTGACTCACATTCACAGGGACCATCGTGTCTGCGGGGCCTCACAGGGCCCACCCTGGGCAGCAACAGCCCTTAAGACAGTAACACCATGGGGGCATATAACTCTGTGAGCATAACTTCTGGGGATCAGTTACAGAAGGGCGCTTAGAAATTTGTGGCTGAACGTCAGCATCGCGTAGGTGTCCAGCACTGTGGTTTCTCTACTGTGTTGCTGATATTGATCCTCCTTATATAGTTCACAGATTGCTGGCTAATTATATGTCACTGATAAATCAATGCACTGCTTCAATCCTGATTTGGTTTAAACTGCACAAACTGAGCAGTTTTTCCCTGCAGCACAGCTCCTTCCCTGCAGAGCCACTCCCAGCCAGCTGGCCCCCAGCCTGCACCAGGGCAGCAGCCGACCCCATCCCACACACTGGATCTGCATTTCTCTTGCCCAGCTTTCCAAGGCCCCAGTTGGCCTATTTCTGCTGCACGCTGAGGCCTGTCCAGTCAGCAACCCACACTCTAGTGTACCAACCTTCCCCTTGGACCACGGTACCCATGGGCTCACTGGGGTAGGGCTGCATGTCACCCCATCATCCCTGGCATGGATAAAGATGCTAAACTGTTAAGGCCTGATGTCAACTCCTCAAGGTTGTGACTAGGAACTGGCTACCCATTAAACCTCAAAGCACTGACCACTACCTTTTCAGCCTGACTGACTAAACAGCTTTTTAATACATCCTGTAGTCACCTATCAAGTCCGCATCTTCCCAGACTGGCTATAATGATGCTATGGGACAACACATCAAAAATCAAAAGCCAAGGTAAATGACACCCACTGCTCCCTCCACAGCCACTGACTCAGGTATCACAGAAAGCAATCGGGTTAGTCAGGCATGAACTGTTACAGTAAACTCATGCTGACTGTTCCCAGTCACCTTCCTGCACCTAGAAATAGCACAGTCTAACATATATCCACTCCAAGTTGGTTGTCCTTCACTGTAAAAAAAGCTTTTCCTTGTAGGTTCTTAGCCTGGTCAAGGCTAAAATTAATTTAGAGTTGCTAAGGGACCCTAATGGTCTCTGGAGAGAGGCTTGGGTGAGCAAAGGCTTATTGCACAAGTCGAGATGGGCATGTACCCACGTCACACACCCTTACATCAACTAACCATCAGGCTGTGAGCAGGTCCATGCCACCTTTCAGTATGGGTCTTCAGTCTCCAAAATTCAGAGGTACTCACCAGGGCCTGGGAGCAGGTCCTTACAGGGGACAGTACAGGCAGCATGAGTGGAGGAGACAGTGACAACACTTGCCCACAAGACAGGTGGTGTGCATGTGACAGAGGGGACTGCATGCCCAGTTGTTGCAAACAGGTAAAAACAGGTTTCCACAGCTGCTAAGGGGTTAGCAAGAGGTTGATGCTTTAAATGGCAGAGCTCTGGTGAGACACCACAGCCCTGCAGGAGCCTCGCAGCAACAGCTGACATTCAGATCCAATCGGGCTCCTTGGAGAGGGCTGTGGGAGCCTGGGGTGGCAGGGGCAGCAGTGCTACGGCATGACAAAGCCCACCAACCTACCTCTGTTTCCAAAGACGACTAACATTCCCCATCTGGGCACAGCAACTGAAGCCTCTCAGAGGTGACCCTGGACAGGCCACCCCAGGGAGGCTTTGTTCCCAGCGCCTGGTGCTACTCATCAGCCATACAGGAAGGCAGGCTGTGATTTCTGCAGCTGTGCTCTTGCTGAAGAAAAGCATCCATTTTGAGTCTGTGCATCCCAGCTGTGCCAGCCACCCTGCTCTCTAGAGCCTACATTTTCAAGCACACACCACACACATCCTCTGATCACCCTTCCACTGCTGAAGGATGCTCAGTGCCCAGGCACTCACACCTCGTTCACTGCACACTCCCCAAGAATGGCACAGCCCTCCGCATGGGACAGACACACTGCTGACAACCGTGCCAGCCCCAAACCTGCCCACCACAGGCATCTCCCTGCCCTGATCACCCCCTGCCCTACAGTACCTCAGAGGACTAGAGGCTGCCAAACACAGTGTGCCTACAGGCACTTGCTTTTGCTTGGTAGATAAAGTGATCCTCCTGCCCAATTTGTAGAGCAATTTGGGATCCCTCATGTGAAGGGAGAAAAATAAATGCAAAATACCTTTAACTGCTATGTGAAACTGACTGAGGTAACCAAACAACGTTATCTCAATATTCCTCAGGCACTCTCCAGGCTCTGTCTACAGGAGGTCAGATAACTTTGGGCATGCTACTGTCCCACTGCCTCATTACAGAAAAAGCATAACTGTTCCTAAGGCCAGGTGAAACATGAGACAGATGGTACAAGAGGTTTCCAGAGGACCAGAAAACCAGTATGTTGCTCCTCAACAATTTCCCTGTGCAAATGCAGGTGAGCAGTGAGAATTACTCCAGAGCTGTGGTGAAAATACAACCCTAACTCAGGCAGGGAGGAGTCTGCTACAACCGTTTGCCTAAGTCTCTCTCCTGCTCTCAAAGATGCAGTGCTTGAGAGCCACCAGGATTTACATGATAACATTTTCTTTCATGCCAAATCTCTGGCTTTGCTGCAATATTTGAAGTTGGGGATCATTATTACAGATACCTAGATGCCAAGAGGGAAGATGATGAGCATAGAGAAGAACACTGCTTTTCTCTTTGCTCCAAGACATACTCAATTAAAGGCAGTGCTGCCTGAAAAAGATAAGATTGTTTCCCAGTGTCACCTGAAACATTTACTGGCAATAGGTAGTAGTAGTAGGTAGGCTCCAAGGTGCTATGTTTCTTGGGTAGAGGGGAAGCAGAGGCAGAGCAGAGACAGCAGGAGGGAAAGAGCAGGAACCTCCAAGACATCCCCACTGACTGAGAGGTCCTGGTTGAAGTACTGGCCTTGCAGCAAGAATATGAGCCCCAGCCCCTGATTAGGGGAGAAGACCAAGGCCCCATTGTTGACAGCAAATAACTCTCATCCTTTCCTTTTCCTCATTCCCACCACACTGCTCTCTATCTGCCCTTCTTCAGATAGTAAGCAATTAGCATAGCAATTCACAGCTAAACTCCTTCAAGCCCTGGACGTACCCCCACCAGGGCCCTGCTGGACAGTGGTTCCTCATGTAATTGTAACCAGGGAGAGAACAATGCCATTTAAACACACCTCTGCTCCACCTTTGGCGATTCACTCCCAAAATGCCGACCATGGACATGCATTGGGATTCAGCTTTCAAGGTGAGGAAAACATTCTCCTGTCTCCTAAAAAGGGCAAACCTTGCTTGTCTGCTGCCTCTTGTCACCTCTCAAAGGTCCCTTCCCTATCTTCTTCCCTGCTTCCATCTCGTATTCCAGAGGTGTCCAGCTCACTCAGAGCTCTAGGATTTAAGGGCAAAAAGACACTTTGGGCTGACAGCCAGCAACACAATGGCACTCACAGCAAGTACAATCTTGTGACAGGTAGATGGATTTATTTGCATGGGTGGATAAACTTTCTGTGAGAACAGTCTGAAGCCATTGAACTACAGGAGGGCTGGGGGCAGTACAGTCTCAGCACTGTATTGTCAGACCTGTACATACTAGGGGTATCCTTTGATCATGAGGCAGCTAATGCTGTTTCCCAGCAGACTTTTACTGTGGGGAAGGAAATTCTTCCACATGATTTCTATAGGTACTCAAAATCACTCCAAGGCCCCACCCTGCCCTCCCTCCTCAGTTTTCTGCAGATTGATTTAAGCCGATGCCTCTGGTGAGAGTTAATTGGAATTACAGTATCCCGTGGAAGTCCCCTACATGGTGAAGTTCGGTGTTCCTCACCTCTAGTCTTAAATTGTTTCAGACACTGTGATGCTGCAGTTCACACTGGAGGCAGCTGTGTTTCAACTGTCACTGCAGTTAGTTCTCTGCCCAGAACATCCCAGCTTATATCCAAATTTTACAGGGTATCAGGAAGGTAGGACACTGCCTATTATGGAGCTCAATCCCTTCAGCACACTGTATCATAGACTATTACTACCCAACAAGTGTCATAAAGACAAGTTTAAAGGGTTAAATAAAGCTTCCCATCCTTCAAAATTCCCAGGAAGCTTCAGAGAGGTTAGTGAGGGTGGAGGCGAGCATCCCTGGTTGAAGTGGTCCGAGGGCTGGGAAGAGGGATGCAGGGGCAGCAATGCTCACGTGCTGCTAACAGGTTTATTCCGCTGGCAGGGATTCCCTTCAGAAGCATTTGGGTAAGTGCTGTACACCGCCGAGTTCAATCTGCACTAAGCAGATTAGTTCCTTACCGGTGAAAGGTTCTGGGCAGCAGCAGAGAGTTGCTCACCATGTGATATGAGGGGGCTGTCATTACGTTTCATAGATATGATATAATTATATGCTCCCTGGAGGGTACTTCTAATTGAATTATAGGGTGTCTCACAAGTATTCTGGGCAGCAGTTCGAGGAAGCTCTCACCGCCCAGAACAAGATAGAGATACCCTTTAATTCCATTAGATGTACCCTCCAGGGAGCAGGCCGTTACTCTATGAAGCAATTCACTTAAAATCATCTCCCCCCAAAATTAGAAGGGAGGTACCCTTAGCAGAAGTTTGTTGTTGCTGCGTACTTCTTCTTTGGGCCTCTCCTCCACAAGCTCACAGGCCTGTGAAACTCCCTTGCATGCCACCTGGCACAGCCCTGCATGGAAAGGGAGAAATCCCTCACTGAGGGCAGTAGCCATCCCCTGCCCGGGGGGCTGCTGGGCTCCATTTCCAGCATGGAGCCAGGAGACATGGCACCACACAAAGGGTCACATGCCAAACTAGATGTACAAGGGAGTCTCAGCCTCCTTAGGAAAAGACCCTGAGAAGCAGTGCCCAAAACCAGGACACTAATAGTCCCAGGCCAAGCCAAACAGGGGCTTCAATCATTACAGCACATGTTGGTGAGGTTCGCCCCTTCAGCCTGCCCATCCATTTGTCCTGCCTTCAAACACCTACCCTGATCCCTCAGAGACAGCCAGAGCAATGCCTGGACAAGGCAGTTTTCTCCCCTGAGGCTGGCCATGCTTCCATCACTTGGGCATCCAAACCTAGGCTCCTGGGAGCATATTTCAGCCCTTGGATTCTGCTCTCCATTTTAGTCCAGACTTATTCAGTTTTTCCTCTTGAACCAGACCTTCCCAGAGGAGCTGCAGCACCAGGCTTGCAAAGCCAGCTGTGTGTGCCAGCACAGCCAGCCTACGAGCAGTGCATCAGGGACTGGTACCCCTAAACTGCTCTGCACCATGGCACCTCACCTCCTCAGGCTCCCCACTGGTCAGTACTGTACAGGAACATATATGGGACCTACTGCTCCCACAGAGCTCAGAGAAGAAAAAAAACCCCACCTGTCCACTTACTGATGTTCTCCCAGCACCAAAGGCTTTGCTCTTTACTCTCCCCTCCAGGGCCTGTGCACCAAGGAAACTGCCATGCCCTTCTCCCCTGCTCCACCACTGCTGTCTACAACTTACTGTCAAGTCAGGGGAGATGTCACATCTGCTATGCCTTTTTCTGCTTCTATACACCATACAAAGGATGGAATAATCAGGCCCCTGAGGCTTTTTTCCTTTGTCACCTCAAGGGAAGGCCAGCACCAGCTGCCCACCACAAAGTCTAATGACCTACTGAAGCTGCTATCAGGTCTGACTCCCACAGACCACATCTAGCACTGCTCCACTTGTCAGGCCACAAAGAGCAAGAAAAACAATCATGCCAAGAACTTGCTAATTATAGAAAATTAAGACTTTCCAATAGGACAGGCACCACGGTTGCTGCTGAGATGAAGCACACACAGCTCCTTACACTTCCACAGTGCTACCGCCTCACACACCAGCAGTAGCCAGGCATCTGACATGCTCCACCCTGCTCCAGCTTTCAGGTATTGCTCTGCAGGATACAGCTGATGAACCCCTAGGAGCCTGACTGCTAGGCAAGCAGTAACTGCTCATACATAGTTCACTGTGCTTTTGAATTATTCACAGCTCTGCCCACCCCCAGTGGTGTCATCTAACAGGACACATCTGGGAAATACTGCCAATTCACATGTTCCCTCTCCCCAGCCTACTACAGGAGGAGACAACTGGTGTGAGCTTTCAAAGCTAACCACAATCCACCCCAAAATAAAGCAGCATCTCTGTCTTAGAAAACAGCAGTCAGTGCTTAGTCCTGCACAGTCAATACACTGGTCCTGGCTCATCCTTCCTAAACAGAATCATGGTCCAGTTGTCTTTCTAAGGGAGGTGGAGATAGCAGTGTTACTGAAAAACTCTCAAGCAGATGGGGTCCAGGAGAGACCAACCCACGAGGGAAGACAGGTAAAGCAGAGATAAGCAGAGCAGAATTGCTACATTAAACACTGATAGCTTTATCATGTTTTCTTTTTCTTTCTCTAAAGGATAAAAGCAGACCATTGCGGTGCTCAGATGGTGGTTTTTATGAGGGTAGGACCTGTCTGGCTTGCTTATCTCAGAAAGAAACACAGAGGCACAAAAGGATGCATTTCACTTTAACCACATACTTTTACATGGAGCACTGAAGAGGTGCAGCAGCTGAGAAACCATCTACAACACACTCAGCACAACAGCCACAGGACAGGCAGGAGCAATCACTCCCAGAAACTGTTTGGAGAGATGAATGGAGGAGAGAGAAAAGGCCTCTTTCCTCCCCAGCACCTAAAAACACTGAAGGAGATCACCACCACCTAACAGCAGAACCAGGAGATTGGAGCCATGGCTTTTGCTTACACGGGGTAGAGCATCAAGTCCTGGCCTGTTTTTAATACCCAGAAGGGCTGCATGCCAATGCCTGGAAGGAGAGCAGCAGGACATAGTGGAGGATTTGATGTCCAGAGGAGGGTTTCCAGGTACTGCTGTCCAGCTCCAGGGCTGCACCACATTCCACATGAGGCTGTTCAGACTTCGAGGCAGGCGGGCAGACATCCCTGTCAGCCTCCTAAGGACAGGTCCTGCAGATGCTGGCAGGAAGACCTGGTCCTGTCTGATATTCAGACTTTCACCTCACTGCCCTTCCAGCAGAGCCCAGCCCGCCAAGCAGCCAGGGCCTGCTCAACACCAGGACTGCCTGCAGCAGTACACGCTGGCACCCAGGCAGAGAGCTGAGGAGCCTCATCTGTCAACAGCCCATCTGCTAGGACAGCTGTAAATATGTACCAGTCCACATTCCTCCCAGCTTTAAATCTGCTGTTTTCACTGAAGCTAAACAGAGGATGAACTTGGTCCCCAGTGCTTCTATCAGCTAGCATAGCAAATTCTCTTATCACCCTTTATCCTGATAGGAGGTAAATAAGAAACAAGCCACACTACTAGCAACAGGTAAACCATCTCTTGAAACAGCTGCCACCTTCCACCAGGATCAGCTGCTTCTATTTAGCCACAAAAGTAAGTGTGCTGGAGGACCTCTAGCTAGGATACTTCAGACTCTGCTGTTCTCATTTAGATAAGGATAAGCCCATATTTAACTCCAAAACTTTGCTGGCACTCTGATCTGTTAGAAGGCACAGACACATTACAATGATGCTGTAAGTAACTTTCCCATTATGCGTTAAAAAACCCTCAGCTTGTAGTGATATATGGTTTATCAAGCCTTGCCACCAGCATCTCTTTTTATCCCTTGAAGCTGTATCATTCAAACTGTGCCTTCTCCTCCTTCCTATAGATGGAAAACAAATATGACCTGTGCATAAAGGGCATGATGTCCAAGGCACTTATTTATAAAAATACTCCACACAGTAATGTACAAGTCAGTATGAGTAAAGGAGGAGCTCACCCAAGCTACAGTAAACTTGTTTTATCTTGGAATCGTTCTGGTCTGTTTGTTTTTAAATGCAAAACTTGGTTGCGTCATTTGGCAGAGTTAATTTCCCTGTGTTTGCTCTAAAGTAGCAATATCACTGCCGTCTCTGATACCTCCCAGAAGATCCTTTCCAAGGGTCTGCTAATTCAGGAACCCATGAGCTTCCCAGGGGCTTTTCTGCTGCTAGATCAGAGCACACATCAGCTCTGAAGAGATGATCTCTACCACATGCCTCTTCTGAGCTGGGATCCCAGGCCTCCCCTGTTTAATGCTGTCCCAAACTCTAGAAATGCCTCCTTTGATGGGCAAGAAGTCAGTCTCCTAGACAGGATGTCCTTTGTCCTTCTTTATGGACAGATGGCAAATATGTCCCTCTGACACCTGCCAACAAGACTATCTGGGAAGGTAAAGGTCAACTCAGGGCTTCTCTTCTTCCCAGGATGGTGCCATGGTCTCACATTTCTGCAGGCTGATTTAACATACACTCCAGGAACAGTCCCCTGACACCTCACGCTAATTCCCTGCAGGTCACACCGCCAAGACCTCACAGTGGGACTACAGCAGAAACCCAGAGCATGGTGTATGTGTAAAGGACTTCAGTTAAATTAGAAACTGGTACTGTTAAGAACACTAACATGAGAATTTCACAGCAAGAAGCAAATACACAGCAAGAAGCCTTTCACCACTGGCAACATAGTGGGGGAAAGGTGTTTGGTTTGGGTTTGTTGTTTTGTTTGGGTTTTTTAACTGGAGGACAGCTGCTGTTTTCCCTTAATCAAAATTAAAATAGGTATCAAGAACTTCTAATTAATGTGAAGGCACAGGAAGAGAAACCCAGAAGGATCTTACCCACTGATGGAAACAAACTGGAAAAGAGTTTGGAGGATTCAGTCTCCAGCTCAATTTCAAGAAGGCTCTAATGGGAAGGAAGCATGTCATGAGAGAATAAAACTGTCAGCCTCAAACAGCAAATTCTCACTGCCTGCAGTCCCACTGATTACTCTTAATTTTTGAAGGCTGTTCTCCTCAGAGTCCAGAGCCTTAGGATCAGTGTGTGTGGTGTATGACAGCTGTTGAACAACAGTTCAGACTAGATTACTAGATTAATTAATTTTGTTATGACCTCAATCATTAATTGGAGTCATCATCAAGGTCTTGCAGATGTAGCACACCTCCATGTCTTGTGACCAAAATTTAATTTAGGAAAACGAGCATCCCAAACCACACTTACTGTTGACAGCCTGGAGGAATAGTGAAATCACAGCTGCTGCCTATACCTGTACCAATGTGATTTGCAATAGCTGGGGAGAGGTCAGTGAATCTGCATAAATTCACTGTGGTCCTGAGTAAAAGAAAATTACAAGCTTGATGTACACAGACATTCTTCTGGATAGAGCACAGGCTAGCCATTCAGGGAGATCAGTTTTATTCCTGTCATTGATCTGCTGGGTAATCCAGATGGAAGGGAATTCACTTTATCTGTATTTTTTCCCTTGTCTGCAAAATGGGAGTAGTGTCCTTCCATCTCCTTTGCAAAGTGCTATAAGAACTACTGAAGAAACACCATGCAAAATAGTTAAATATCATTAAGAGCATTCCCCTCAAAATGCCACAGCCATGACTGCGTAGGTTATCAAATTATAAAATTGACAGTTTCCTCAAGCGCTGAATGGCAAAAGGGAAGGACAATTAATTACACCAAACCTCAGTATGACATCCTTCAACCCGTAAACCACCACTCACCTTTCTTCACTATCACCTTCACCAGATCTACTGGGGGAAACTAACAGCCACCATGGCAGGACCATAAGCAAGGGGTTAGGGCCCATTGAGGTGTCCAAGTATGGGTGGACAGGAGAGGAAAAGGAGGAGGAAGGAATACTGACCTTCCCACCAAATAAGGGTGGCACAACACACAGGAGAGAGGGCAGTAGCAGTAGCACATGGTGGCTGCCAGACGCAGTTGGTAACCAGCACCAACCTGACCCAGACAGGACCACCTCCGGCACAGACCTGCCTTCCTGTGCATACATACATGAACACCCCTGGCCGAAAATGCCTGAAGCCCCCAACAGGAAGAAGTGCATGTGATTTTTCACTGCTCATGTCACAGCAGCACTTTGGATGACCAGCCCCACCTAGCTAAGCCCACACTGAGACAGCCCAAGGCTCATGGTGACTCTGTGGAGCAGTCACAGCTATGCACACAGCAGCCTGGGGGCTTCTCTAGGGAGAAGCAGACAAGAAGAAACAACATGCAATTTACACAAAGTCCTCCCCTAAAGGTGAAAATAAAAAAAACACAAACCAAAACTCACTACTTATCAAGGCAGGCTTAATGTTTGTCTCCAGCAGTCTCTACAAATGGAGGAGGCAGCACTTCTGTTCTTGAGAGCTCTAACACATGCATAGAAAAGTGACTGTGGGTTTCCATGTTAACGAAGTTTGGCCATGCTGACTTGGCAGGCCATTTAATACCAGTTTGACACCATGGCATCTCTCAACACCCTGTTCCTTCCTGAGCCACAAGCCATATTTGAGAACTATGGACTCAGGGCAGATGACTACTCTTCTAGTAGACTTCAGCACCTGCAGGTAACTGAACAATCAGCAATAAACACAAGTAACAAAGTAGAACTCTTGGCCTAAACCTTAACTCAGTATAACTGCTGCAAGTGACATGGCCACAGCAGAACTTGTCACTTTATCTTCTAGCTGTCATATCAGTTACACAAGTTACCAGCAGGTATCTTCCTAAACTTTCCAAAGCAAGACCTAGACAGATTTCCATATGAATTTAAACAGTTTTAAACAGAGGAAACTATTTAAACGGAGAAAATTTAAATTAAATTTAACGACTTCCTGGGAGTTCCTTATATTACGCAAAAAGAAAATCCCTTAAAACCCAATTCATTTTTTGCTGCTGGCTCTTAATGATTTCTTTATTGCATGGACATGATAAAGCAGCTGGGTCAATCATTATTCTACACTTTCATACCTCCAAGAGCCTAACATTTATTTCCATATCATTTAATAGAAAAGCATTCCATCATCTTGCAAAAAAAATATCTAGAGTTTTGGACTTGACTTTTTGAGTTTCCTTTTAGTCAACAAGAGAGCTAAGATTCTGCTCCAGCTGCTGAGGTCATATGCAACCCTCACTGGAGCAGGAGATCAGAAATAACAAATGCATTGAAAAAGAGGCAGCATAATCTAATATTTGAGACCTGATCAATTCCCTTCTCAACAGATAACAGCATTGAAGATTATATGGCTTGATTTATAGCTATCCAACACCCATACACATCCATACACACACACTGCATGAGACCATATTTCAGTAATGCCAGCATTGTTTCAAGCCTCTTCATCTCAGCCTGCTTTCTCTTGCGCTCCCACCCAAAAGTGAGTAAGGAAACTTTGACCATGTTAGTCTAGAAAGAATCACTGAGGCAGTAAGCAAGACCCGGTGGCAGGATCCCTTTCCCTCTCATTCTGTAACGTTTGCATCAACTCATCTTTTTTTAGTCCCACATATTTTAGGGAAAGCCTCTTAAAAACAACCCTGAAATAGTTTATTCCATGTTGTTATATTTAAGTGAAGATGACTTCTCTGTTTAGTTTTCAGGGAAAAGTGCTTATCCTTAGCCCTAGGGATTTGGTAGATGGCAGCACCTCTCCTATAGTTTAATCTCAAGGATGCTGTGTAATCCAGTGCCCCTCAGATTAATCTTAGCCATTGCTATATTTAAGGAGGCTGACATACAAACTACTTACAGATTGCCTGCTGCTGCAGAATGCAAACTGAAGGTTTTTTACTCATGTATCAGAGAACAAGCTGAGAGCATGAACTGAAGCTTTTACTCTCCTCCAGTTTACACCAATCGGTGCTTCTCTGCAGCTGCAGTTCTGCAGATTACTTTAGCATACATGCACAGCCACAGCAAAACTTAGCACTGTCTTAGTGTTTGCAAGATGCTGTTATTTCTTTCCTCTGTGAGTCAAAAATATTTTCAAAGAGACTCCATGAGGAGAATGGCAAGGTTAAACAGTGAGGTAGGCAGGTCTTCATCCATGAGCAGCTCCTACACCAGCATGGAAACTAGAGCCCAAGTTTCACCTCTCCTAAGCCAGAGCTCAAGCAGTAGGCTAAAGTGGGGAAGCACATAACTTCCCACTGCTTTCTGACCCCCCTGTCCTTTGCAGTGTCTACTGACTAGCTTAGCCTTCCTGCTTTTCCCTCGGTTCTGCACCAGATTTTGTGGACCCTCAGTCCTCCCTTCAGTGCACATGGGATGTCAGTACTTCATGGTGGATCTCCCTTGGGGGCAAGGCATTTAAGAGACAGAGCGTCAATCATTCAGCCACGCAACTCTCTAGCTATCAGGTGACCCAGTGTCTTCATACAGCCTTGTACAAAGTGATACTATGAACAATCAACTCATACACTGTCCTCTGGGTCAGCAAAACTGTCCCAAACACCCTATTCCACCCATCTTCCCAAACTGAGCTGACCAAAACTAGACAGTGTTGGAATAGTAGCATTATGGGTCTAAACTCTCAATTCAGACCTGAGCCACCTCAAATTTGTTTGGAGCCTAAATATTTGCTCAAAATTATTTTTCTGCATTCAAATTTAGAAAGCAAAAAAAGGTAGAAGAGATTAAACTCACCCATTACTGCTTCCAGTTTTCTACATACTACCTGCACCTCAGAGAACTGGCAAAGCACCACAACTAACCTGAGTTCACTGAATTTAAATGCAAAGGCTGATTACTGAAAACTACCTTCACATGTTTCCAGCCCAAAACTCCATTCCCAGAAGACCTGGTGATTTAAAATGAAACCTGGGAGTGAATAAAGGCAGCCTGCTGGTTGACATGATCTCCTTCCTTGTTAGGCTTATTAATTTGATTAAGTGCTATGTTGAGCCAGTTACACCAGTTCTAGCTTCAAAAGAAATTAATCTCTGCTAGCCACATAGTCTCCATGGCCACTGTAGCTAGCAGGCTTTGTTCCCAGCAGTTTTCTGACAGAGAAGTGCAAGTCACATTAATGTATTAGATGTAGGCACAGTTTTAGGTACACTGCAAACATCTCATCTGTGCTCCATGGCAACTTCTCTGGGACACAAACCACAGCATTAAGCAATCTACACATATTTGTTGTTTTCTGTACTGCTTTCATTTTCATTAGAGTATGTCCCACAAGGATGCACATTGTCCTGCTGAATGTGATCAAGTGAAGCAACTATGTGGGTATGCTCTGACCTTCTGTCACACTTTTCAAAGACAAAAAGAAGTCTTCCATCAGCTGGAAGATAAAAGAGATAGGGTACGGTTTGGAGTATGACATCTCATGGGCTTATTCTCTGGTACCCCAAACCTGCTGGCCTTTCACTCATGGGTCATCTTCAAGCAAGAACAGTCTCCTTTCTTCAAAACCTGGATGAAACAAGGTAGTACCCATTATATTTTAGGTAGTCTACTCACAGGAGACTATAACCATGCATCTGACATTCTTCTTCATTTTCGCTAGACAAATCAGCTTGTGGCTCAATTAAGGAGACTAACCTGTATGGCCCGTCTCCCTGAAAAGGCCAGATGAGGACAATTGATCCTCTTCCATCTCTGATAGTGGCTGAAGCCAGCCAACCAGGGGCTTTCTCTTCCTTTAATAGGAAGAACATGTACTTATAATCAAGCATCAGGATTGTGGATATTATCTGGATTAAATGGTTTAGTGGGCTAAAGCAGAAGGTGCTATTGAATTAGGGCATCCCTACTCCATAGCATTTAATATATTAACATCCTCTCAGGTACTGTATTGAGAGGCTTGGTACAAAGATTTCCTTTCTCTGATGGCAGTTGCAAGTCTGCACAATTCTTCCTTTGATGGCTCAAGTGATTAGGTGTTAACAAGAGGAACCTAGGCACTTAACACTAGAGAGTTTTAGCACCGGGCTCACACCCCTCTCCCTCTCTCTACTCAGCTAAGGGATTTTTCTCATTCTTCACTAATGTTAACAGCAGGTACTTAGAGCAATTAGACATTATCACCTTTCTGGTCTTTATTACTTCCTAGCTTCCTATCAGCTACTTTGTACGCAATAAAAGAGCTGAATTAACAGGAGTGGTGCAGACTATTCTGCTTCCCTTCTTTATTCTGTATGAAAACACTGGGTCATGGAGACACATGGACAGGCTGCGAGCTGCACTGCTTTAGACCATTATTGCCAATTGCCATGGCATTTTACAAGGGGAAAAACCACAGGCAGTAAAAGAAACAGACATACGGAGATCATAGAGAAGGTGATGCGGGGAATATGGGTAGACCATAGGGACGTAAAGGCTGGAAGGATTTCACAAGTCCAGCAGAACAGCTTGCAGCTGTGCCTATGCTGTGAATTAGCTGCCACACGGACCTGCAAGTTGCACAGGTAGTTTAGGGACACAGGTATGATATGCTACTCCTGTGAAAATAAAGCCCCATGTCTACTGAGCAGCTCTTGCTTGCCTGGGAATAACTGTTGTAAACTTTTCATCTAGGGATTGTAATAAACTCCTGTGTGCTCAGTCTGGTGTTCAAAAAGAGGCTTTCCCATATTTGCTCAGCCAGGTAAAGTTCATCCTTTTTCTTCTGTCTCTACCTTAACTTGTTAACCCTTAGTTTTAGTACAGGACCTCAGAGAATTATGTATTTTCCTCCTATCCCCCTTCCCCCCCAGTATTTATAAGCTTCACTTTGCCATTCCCAAAAGGGAAGGGACAAGAGCTTTGAGCTCTTAAATCCTGCTGTCGGTTCTTGCCTGAAAGAGGTAAGTAGGGAAACTGATGGAAAGCTGAAGAAAGGAGCCTGTCCCTTGTCAACATTCACCTGTAATGGATGCAAAATGTGGGGTTAAACACCAAAACTAGACCCAGGAACAGAAACGAATAGGGTACTTACACGGTTTCATCATTCTTGAACTCCAGCTCCCCATAAGTGTCTTCAAAGTCTTCTCCACCTCCTTTTGCTGTTCCTTCTACTGTTCTAAATGGCACTATGACTGTACCCCGAGCACCTGATGTCCTTAGGACTTTGACTTCCATCACACCAATGCTCTCACTGACATGTATAACATCACACTCAAATGTGAAGATGCCAGCATGGTCATCATCCAGTATAGTCACTGTGGCCACACAAGGAGAAGCTAAGATGGCCTTTGGGTATGGGGAGTTACTGAGCTCTGGAGGTTCCTCGCTCTCCACCACACGGATGTTACTGAGCCGCACAAAGAAATGCTCATCTTCCTCAAAGATGTCATCATCAATAATTCCCACTGAGAATTCCTTCTGGGTCTCCCCTGATTTCAAGACAACAGTCCCCTCTGTGAACTCATAGTCAGCACCAGCATTGGCAGAGCCATCTTCTGTTTTATAGTCTACATAGATTGTCTTGGACACATCCCCTCCTTTCCGCACCACCGTCAAGAGAACGGCACCACAGTTCTCAAGACACTGGTAGGAGCACGGGTCAAAATATATTTTGGAGATGAATTCCTCAGGTTCATCTGGCCGCACCTCATGCAAGCTGCTGCTCTTCTTGGCTTGCTCAGCTGCATGCTTCTTCAGGATATTGCCAGCTCCCGTCATCATTCTGGTAGCTTGAATGCGATAAAAGGCTCTGCTCTTTTGCTGATGAGACAAGGCATAGTAGTTAGCCATCTCTACCAGCTGGTCCAAGTCCTTTTCTGGGTGCTTTTGCTTCAGGTCCTTAAGGATCCGGATCATCTCTTTGCGAGATTCATCCACCTCCTTCCCTTCCACAGTTACTAAGTTTCCATCTAGAAAGTGAGAGTTCATCATCTTGCCATCCATCTCAATTCCCTTGGGGTGATCACCTTCTGATTCTATGATAATGCCCCTGTGCTTGTCAGTACGGTACTTTTTGTGCATATACTTATAGAAAAGCAGACGTCTATCTGCTATCCAAGCCAGAAGGACGCAAAGTGGAAAGAAGAAAAGTGTGAGCAGACCTTCCCAGACCTGAACCACACCTGGAGAGAAGACAGCGAGGATCATGTACAACCAGATGTAAGCAAAGATGCTCCATGCAGCTGTGACAAAGAAAACCCTCAGGTGTTTTATCTTTCTGGTTTCCCCATCAGGGATCACATAGACACAGATGGCAATGATGATAAACATATTGAATGCAGCGCTGCCAACAATTGTAGACGGCCCCAGGTCTCCAGCTATGAATCCATGTCCACACACTTCTATCAGAGACAGAAGGATCTCAGGAGCAGAAGAGCCCAGAGCCATGAGGGTCAAGTTGGAAACAGTTTCATTCCAAATCCGAATGGTGGTTGTTGTGGTCTCTCCATTGGGTTTCTTAATTGTGATTTCTTTCTCTTGCGATGTAATGACCTCTATAGATGCCATGAAACGATCTGCAATGATGGAGACTCCAAGGAACATGTAGATCAGTGCTACAAAGTACACGATAACACGGGCAATTTTGTCCCCAAGGGATGGGTTTTCTGGGTACCATATTGGCAGGATAACACCTTCCTTGCAGTCAAAAGATCCTGAACACGAGCTGTTTTGTACTGAACTGGTTGAGTCTCCCGTCAGGCCAGCATCCACCTGCAAACCATGCAAAAACAGCACAAAAGTAACCAGCCCAAAATGGAGGAAGGCCGAGGTGACAGGCTGCAAGCTTAACCACGCCATACACAAGATGCAACTTCCACTGTGTAGATCCAAAAAGGCCGAGAACCTGAAACAAACAAAACAGAGAGGGGGGAGGGAAGCATGAGAGAAAAGGAAGATGCAACATTTACCCAAACGCACTTCAGTATCTCACCACTGAAGAGTACTGGTAGAGATGCATGGGTTGTCTCTCTGTCACTTTGAAGAAGGTATTTAGCAGGGACTCTAACAAACTGCAGCATTTACATGCCCAGCAGATGAAGATCAATTGCTAGAAAAGTAACTCAGAGGAAAAGTGTATATATATAATAGCCCACTCTTAACCTACAACACACGCAATAGGAGTACTGAGTGCTCAGCTGCCACTCACCTAATGATGCCATGGTGTTCCCCAGCACATAGCACTTCAATTTAGTACAAGAAAGCAAATTTAAAGGCTCCCCTGTCTCATCACCCAGGGGATAAGACAAGTCAAGGAATCATTAGCAACACAAGAAGCACCATTTAAGGCCAGTGAGCAATCTCCAAATGAAGTCTATTTGTAGGACATAATTCAATTATGAATTATGGAGTACCATAGTGGTCAAACTATCCCCACAGCCAGCCCCTCTTAATAGGTTGCAGAGTCTCCAGGAGCGTCCTAGGGCTCCCCTAAGCTTCTGAGGCACAGGGCCTCCACGTTGGGAGGTAAAGATGTCAGCCCAGAAACAGGGCAGAGACTTCTGTGCTTGGCAAAGCACCAAAGGCCATTTTTCACTAGCCTTTCCACTGTGATCTGGACAATCACATTTTACATCAACAATCCCACTTTTAAATGGTCAAAGAAACCTACAAAACCACCACAGTTAGAAAAAAATCTGTGCTCATGAACCCAGAATATAGAGTAAAATGTATGTACCCACCAACATTGCATCCCTAAGAAATGGATATATTTTTAAATACCCTCTAAAATTAAAGTAATCTCTAACCTAAAATACCATGCAAAAGAAAAGAGCTGATCAATTGCCCAATAATGCCTTCTGTTACTTATGGACTACATTGCTGTAAGGCTTGCACCACTTAAAATTGGACTCTGAACCTTTCACATTGTCAGGGATCACACTATTCTCCTTCCTTTATAACAGGCCTCAGGAAGAATTTGGTCTCAGGCTTAGCTGACAAATCATGTTTGTGAGTACAGACACAGCCAAGTATCTCACAGGAAACATCAAACTTAATAGCGACATTATCTACAGCACTTGGAAGGTTCAAGAGCCTTAACTCCTACTAACTTTCATTGAGGTTTGTACTGCCAGATCAGTAGGGCTGGGATTCATTTCCCCTACTGTAACTAAATCTTGGGCTGTAAATCAAATGAAGTAATTTGGGCTCCCTTTGTAGTCAGAGGAGAGACAGTCACTTCCAGGGGATGATCCTTCCTGTCCCACCCTGTTCTGACCCAAAAGATGTATTTAAGACACACATCTCCAGAAGGGATTTTGTCCCTTCCCATCTCTCTCCATGGACTCGAGAGGGTGCCCAAACAACCAGTTCAGCACAGATGCCTAACCTTCAGAAGGCAGCAGTTCAAAAAGACTGAGTGGCCCCCGAACACTTGAGGAAGTCCCTCCCCTCTCCCTTGCACTGTAAATATTCCAGGCAACATTTTAATGCTATCAGCATTAATAAATGCATGTTGAATGGCTATTTTATCATCATGTTGTGTCTCTCGCCTCTTTCCAAAAGCGGGTGCAATCTTCCTGATATCAACAAAAATGTTTTCAACTTTCAGATAAAAATCTATAAAGACAAGCAAAACAGGAAGGAAAGCATGAACAAGGACTGCAAATGAACAAAACCGCTCCTGACAAAGCACAGCAGAGGCGAGATAATTGATTATGCAGTATCAGGATCACAAATCCATATCTGACACTGTTGATATGAAAAAAACAATACAATTCTTCATGCTACCTGGACTAATTCAGAAGATCGAGATCCTGCCACATTAGCCTACTTACCTTCTCTCTCCAATGCCCACTTCTCTGCCTGCCTACCCTAGTCCTGGTGTCTGACTGAGTCTCTGGGGATCAGAGGCACCTCAGCCCCAGTGAGGGCTGTTAGCCAGCCCCAGCCCTAGCCCCAGCCTTGAAGTCTTTCCCTCATAGTCCAGGGCAACAGAGAGGACTGAGCTACCCAGCAGCACACATAACTTGGGTTCAGTTTGACACTCCCGTTTCACCTTCCCTCCCGCTCTGCATGGTATTTTACCAGATTTCTGCAGGATGTTGGGAAATCCCTGAGAAAGGGCCAGTGAACATGTGCAGAGTGACTAAGCAGCAAGCCCAACATCTCTGGGCTGCAAGGTGGAGGTGTGAACACACACAATAAAGATGACACGCTCCAGGTGCCTCTGACTCGAGGTGCACACAGGGACCAACTGCACAAGCACAGCAGCTCCAAAAACACCCCAGGCACATCAGATTATCCTTTTCCATCCTGCAATTGCTGGCAGGTATCCACCAACCTCTTGACACTTCCAGCTCTCACCTCCTACTTAACTGTACAGCAGCCAGGACGTGCTCTGTCTTCCAAGATCAGCCATGTAGAAATGGCTGACAGAAAGACAGGAGTAATTTCAAAAACATCTATATGACTCAAGAACCTAAATTTGGTTTCAAAAATTACTTAAGAGTCTAAGTATCACTTAAATTCAGAGCCTTGTCTAGGAATAGTACAATGACTAAACTGCCCTCTGAAATAAATCACTGCTACCACCAACCTCCCTCTCCGTGGGACAACCACCTTCTGTAATTAACATTATCTGTCTACCCTCTCTAATGCCGTGATGGTTTCTATCGCTAGCCATTCCTCAATACACTCCAGGACCTTGCCAGTCCTTCTCAAATTTTTAATTTGATTTTAAGCAGAGGGTAATTTTACTATTAGTCCTCAAACTAATCATATATTATTTCAAAAACAACCTCTACCAGGGTAGTCTCTATTTAGGTGTTAGGACCTCCGAAGTCAGGCTATGCGTTGTAGACTAAAATCCCAGAATTCATGAATACTTTTCTCCACTGGCTTTCACTTGCTTTGACAAACGTTTTAATGTTAAGCAGAGGTCACAGTCATTTTCTAACATGATACAATAATGACCTAATCCTGTAATTCTTTGACACAGATGAAGCTCCCCAGTGGGATCAACAGGAACTTTGCCCATAGACACAATGTCTAATAAGATCTTAATATGTGTTCATTAACATGAAAAGCATTAACCTAACCAATCTGAAAAACACAGTGAAGCATTCTTACTGTCATTCCCCTCCTTGGGAACTACTGCAAACAACAACATAGAATAAAACTACTAAATTTTAAAACTGCTCCTAATAAAACATTGGAGTAACAGTTTTAACATTCAGGTGACAGAGGACAGAAGAGTTAAAACTGACTCTGTAGCTCTAGGTCAGCAAGGTTGCTTATATAAGGCACAAGTTTTCCCTAAGATATATCTACTAAACTCAGTCCAGAAATCACTGGAGGGGATCTACATAGCTCTGGCCTGCCCAGAGTGAAGTAGACACATTCCCCTACCTCTCCTCTAAGTAGCAGCATTGATCTCAGCAGGGCTAAGTGTGGCAAGAGCCACCCTCCAGTGCAAGTCCTGCTCTGAGGACCAAGCCTCCAGGTGGGCTTGCAGCACAGCCCTAAGTCACTGCTAGTAACCCAGCAGGCATCGTGGTGTCACTCCTCCAATGCCAGTGCAACAAAACACATCCCCATCTGGTGCAGACAGGTGTCATTCCAGCAGCGTCACTGCCCTGGCCCTGCAGGATGCAACAGGAGGCTGCAGCAACAGTGGAAAGTCAGTTAGCATTGGGTGATCGTCAGCTTCATACCATGCAGATCACAATTTCCGCTACCTCTTTGCTATCAGACATCATTTTCTCCCACAGGTCTCTGCCCTGCTATTGCTATCACATTGAATACATGTAAATAAGGGCACTGGTAGTGGGGGGACCAGGTATCTGTTAGGATAAGTTCAAAGCATTCAATCAGTGGAAAAGAGAGACAAAATGCTGTAAGTATCACTGCACCAGAATGAGTTAGCATTCAATAGCAAGGATCTGGGAAGATGCATAATAGTTATTTTAGCAGGGGGAACTCCTTCTGCAAGAGTTGACAATGGCCATGTGATCCATAAATCCATAAATAGAACCCATAAATAAAAAGATCGGTTCTTGAAATGCTTCTGGAGACAGTCCAGAAGGTAGCATGGGCCACACGTCACAATTAAGCCTGCAACAGAAAATTACTTTCAGACAACTATCTAGCTCCTTACATCTTTCATAATAGCTGAGTTTCGGAAGACTGATGGTTTGTCTGCTGTGGACCTATAGTAAGATAGAAAGCTCTGAAGGATACATTGATCCCTTAGAGTTTAGCTTTTTGTATACAGCTGCTCACATGACTCTAAAGGCAAGGATATTTTCACAAGGAAGCATTCACAACAAGAAATCAAATCAAGAGGCAACATAACACAGTGATGGCTGCTAACACATAACCTCCAGTTCCCAAGATCACTGCTCAGTAAATACAAAACCAAAGGCAAACCTCTAAGTCCCTATTAATTTGTTATTTAGGCAAAACTCCCATTAAATCATCATAAAAAACTTTGGATTTGACCTGCAAATAACATTAGGTTGTCTGGCAACTCCCTCTCCTTCCCCTCTCCCTCCCAGACGTCAAATAAATCAGACACACTAGTACATCCGTGGCCATATATCCTCTCTCCCCTGACCCTACACTAGCCAGGAAAGGCTGCTGATTAGATCTGAGTGTGGGGTGAGCCACATTCAGGCATGGGCACTGCATGAGGGCCAGACAGAGACATCTCAAGATCAAGGGTTTTGTCTCCTTGACAAGCATCTGTCCCAGAACAGAGCAGATACAGCACTGCTATTAGTGTCATCCTATAGCCCCACTTCGAAGCTGGAGGAGACAGAAATAAGGTTCAGCTTAAAAACAGGGCCTCACATTCCTCAGCTCAAAGCACATAAAAAAGCTTTTTGATTGAGCACACATTTTTTTTTATAACCATCAGCAAAAATTGAAATTATAGCCTTTCTGCCAAAGAACACAAATAACTGAGTTTTAACAGAAGAGGTATTATACCTAATTCACACTCTTCCCCCCCCAAAAAATAAAAGCATAACAAAATATTTAATACAAGGCGTATTTTTCAATTGTCTCCATTCAAACACTATTGACCCCTTTGCTCGCCACTGCAAGAGTAGTACCCGGAGTGTAAGGTAAGATTTACCTGCAAGCCAAAGGCCAGAGCAGTGTTATTAGAATCGTTTTGCCAGATAAATGCAAATTTCCAAACACAGACCAGACCTTACACTCTGATGGCACATGCCTATCTGATATGAGCACAACCAAGGACCCCAAGCTGATTTTACATGGGTTATTGCACAGCAATAGGTAATTTAACTCCCTACTACCACACCAGTTGGGTTTTATGAGGAAAAAAGCACCATAACTCATGCTTAGGCCATGACAGATCTTCACAGCTTGGCTCTATGGAAAAGTTATGGCAGGAAGCTAGAGATGTTTGTTGCTTTGCACTTCACAGTAAACATGCCAAAACCCAGAATTAGCTGCCTACAGAATAACCCCCTTGGTATGTGTTAAAAGCAGCCTTTTTTTTTCTCTCAAGATCATGCAAAAAGCTACCATAAAAAACCTGAGCTCTGGTAGCAAGTCTTTTAATATTTACAAGCTGGTGTCTCTACTAATTTGAGCAATTCCTACCATTTTAGCATAGCAAATGGGTGTTAATTGACATAACGACTAAAGTCTATTCATTCCTTATAGAAATGATGCAGTGATGGGATCCAGTTACATCTGGTTATCCCAGGGCTGACCCAAATGGAGCACAAGTCTGTGTATGGCTTGGAGCAACCTCCAAACACTCAACTCGCCCCATGGAACTGGTCCATGATGTTTTTTCTGTATTTTAGTATCTATGATGCTCCTGGAGAATCAGTGCCATAAATACCTAACCCATAAAGATGCCTTGTATCTAATTGTCCCCTTCCAATACCAGACCAGCTGCACTTGACTGGCTGGGCATTTTATTTCCTACTTTCACCCCAAATGAAAAATAACTGTACAGTATAGACAAATATATATGGATGTAGGAGCTGTGGTTTATGCTCTATGCACAGACATGTAAAGGAGGAGGTGGCAGACACAGAAGGAAACCTGTTGGATAGCCACAGCAAAGCTCTGAGTGACATCTGAGAACCTTTATCATTATTATTATGCCTTCCTTTTCTGTCCTATTCAAATGCCTTTATCTCAACCCATGAATTTTACTTTTTTTCCCAATTGTCTCTCCCATCCCACCCGGGCAGAGAGGAGAGAGCGAGCAGCTGTGTGGTGTTTGGCCACCTGCCTGGTTAAACCACAACAGTCCTTTCTGGTGCCCAACGTGGGGCTCTGAGAGCCCCTGGTGCAGGCTAGTGCAGCCTCCTTGGGAGCTGTGGTGAGCCTGCTCTTCCATTCCCCATGCACATCTGTATGTTTGATATTCCTCAGGCTAAGGGACAGCAAGCATTACCCTTTTCCTTTTTTTTCCCCCCAGAACTGTAGCCTTTTTTACATTCAGAAAACAAAATCTGGTGTTTAGGCTGACATACAGATTAGTAGTGGCCATCCTCCTGCTTAAAAAGCAGTATTATATGCTCTGATACAGATGAGGTTTCTTTTTTTCATGAATATTACATGATCTCACTGTTTTTTTTTCCGGGACTTTCAAGTGGCCAGCTCACACAGGAGATAGCAGGGACCTCTGGAGGCCATCTAGCCCAACCTCCTGATCAAGCAGGACCACCTAGCCAGTTGCCCAGGACCACATCCAGTTGGCTTTTGAGTATCTGGAAGATATTCAAGCATGAAGGATGGAGCCTCTACAACCTCTCTGGGCAACCTGTGCTAGTGTTCAGTCACACTCACAGTAAAAAACGGGCAGGTATGGAGTCCAGGCCGGCCTGTGACAACCACATCCAGTGTTAGTGCATGGGAAGCCAGAAGAAGCTCACGCTGCACACAAACTGCACGAGGAGCTCGCTGTAGTGCTTTGGTGGTAACCACACATATATATCTGGCAAAAAGTCACTGTCGTGACCTTCTGCAAGTTGCTGGGAAGCTCCCATTGCACATTTAGAGACAGATCTTCAAACATCAGCCTTTTTGTTGCATATAGAGTTATTTCTAAACACAGTTAAAGCCTTTTGGTGCTTGATACCAGTGCACATCTGAACACATCATTCTGAACAGCCTGAACAGCCCCAGATTGAGAGGGCAGGTACTTTCAAGTACATCCTTCGGGCCCTTGATTTTATGCCTATGATGTGACAGGCCCAATGAAGAGGCTGAAAGTCTTTCCTTTGAGTTTTAGAAGGCTGAGGGAAATAAAGAAGTGAAGTTACTGGGTCACCCACGCGGTGGCCTCCCTGCCTTTTCCATGGACTGCAGCTGATGGAGAAAACCTGGAGCCAACGCCACATGGGGTTGCAAGAGGCACTGACTCCTCTGCTGCAGCCTTCAAGGCGCTGGTTTTCATCTCTCTCTGTCTTGCTTGTTTATAAAGAACAGCAAAGACCATTTGGGGAGTGGGGGTGAAGGGGAAAAAAATTATTCCAGCAGTGTGAGGAAAACTTGTCAGTAAAAGACATTTTATGTACTGCCTGTGGCAGCACGCAGGGTGTGTTATTTACTGCTCCTGCTTCCCGGATATATTATACTGCTGGTTCAGGTGCCACCATCAGAGCGCAACTTATCACCTAGTGACTCACAGCATCCTAGAGGAAAGATGACAGCAGCAACTCGTGACGTTTCTTTAACACTCCAGTGACAGATCTGCAACAGCTACAATTAAAGACCCTAGGATCTGTTGTCAACAGTGCATTTGTGCTGCAGAGCCAGTAGTTACTTGTACACAGAGGTGGGCTAAGTGGTAAATAAGAGGGGAGAAGGTGGTGTAGTCATACCTCACCCTCTTCAGATCCAGAACTAGTTAAGAAGAATACAAGTTTTGTGACAGCAAACATTCATTCGAGGCAAACCAAACAAATCATGTGATGTGCTGGATTTGATGCAATAAGTAGCCAGGCAGGGAGCCCTCCCCTGGCCGGCTCCTGGGCCAGCCACCAGACAGCCACTCTGGGTGCTAACCCTGGCAGCTGGGGCACACACTGCCCCAATCCTCCAGAACAGGCCTGTTTATTTCTTAACTTCTCCAAGAAAAAATAAAAATTCTGATTTTTTCTTTTGTCCAAATACAGCAAAAAATATGTTTTTACCAAGAAAGCTACATCACACACAACAGAATTGTTTGCCCTTCACAAGTCTATTCAGAAGGGTTCATTCCTGGCTCAGTGAGAAAGAAAATATTTTAAAAGTGAATGGAGGCAGAAGCAGCACAAACAGGGCTGTGGGATACTGGGCATAAAACAGGGAGTGGAGAGGAAGAGGAAAAGGCAACACTTCAGAGATCATCTTTACCACTGCAGCAAAGAACAAGCAATTGTCATTTGTCATGTTAGACTGAAGAATTCTACACTCCTCTGTGCGACAGGCACAGAAATGGGGTAGATAGGAAAGACTCTTGCTTAGCTCAATTAGCACAGGTTTCACTAATTTCAGAATTACTTAGACCAGAGCCAGAAGAGTTGTCTGGCCCATGCCTCAGGGGCCGCCACTGCATCGTTCCCCTTGTGAACATTATTTCCTAGTACTTTGTCCAGCCCAGTTTTAAATTACCCAAGTGACGGCATTTCCACCACTTCCCATAGAGACTCTGCCATGATGTAATTTATCTCAGAGGTTTTAGCCGTCTTCCTTATATTTAGGATGAAATTAAGAAAATTTATGCTGCTAGTTCTCATTATCCTGTCCTTGGAGCACTCTCAACCATTCTCCTCCCTGCCTGAGATTTACATGCTTCAGATACTTGTAAATAGCTGCTCTCCTCCACAGTTATTCTTTGGCCAAAGCACACAAATTTATTTTAATCTTTATAAATTAGCCCAAGCTGCCCTTTAATCATTTATCTTCATCTCCTCTTGGTTCTCCATCTTCAAGGCGTTCAGAAGCAGCCGGGTATCTGGGAGAGCCATACCTCAGTGCCTGCTCCCACTGAAACAGCAGCAGATCTGCTCTCGTTGGAGCAGGAAAGCCAAGCCTGGGCAGTGAATTCTCGCCCCTCAGCTCTGCTGTACAGCAGGTTTTCATGAGGTACTGGACTGTTACAAAGATCAAATCGAGATTGATATACAGGAACTCACTGTGTTGCTCCCTTTCAAAGGTTTCTCCGCCTGTTTGCTATGTCCCCAGCGTGATGGGGCTTGCAAGAGGAGCACTGTGCTGACTGGCATGTGTGGAACGAAAGCAGATATTTCCAGAGTTTCAACCAAAAAGTCAGGGTCTCCAGCTGAGAGGAGGGAAATACACTGTAACGCGCTCGCTGCTTCTGCAGATCTGAGCACAGCAGGAGGCATGAAAAATGCACTGAGCTACGGGTTATCCTCAAAATACCTCCCACTTCACTTGGAAGGTGCCAAAACCTGTAAATTTATCCATTTGAATACAGTTATCAAATAGGATTTCACACAGCAACCTCATCCTTTACTGACGCATCTCTTATTGACACATACCTCTTATTGACAATTTAGATATCTTAATCCTTCGGTGAAAGCTGCTAATTCTGCAACTGCTTTAAAAAAATAAACCCTCACATCTACCATGATTAATTCATTCTTCGTAAGACCGGGCTGTTTATTGTTCTTTGTTCATTTATGCACTAGCTGTTTACAGATTCTTTCTTAATATTAGCTCTGTTATTTGTTAGAAACACAAGTCATATTTACCATATGATAATTGCAGAGATGACATGGACAACAAACAGTTGAAGATGAGCTACTAAAGCAATTACAGAAAGTGGCAGCAGTCTCCAGGCTATCCGCTGCCCCACCTTCATTTCCCCCACCCCTCAGTGGCTTTCCTTGTGGGCTTTATAATGCCATATGACACTCTGATCTCTATAGCAAAGACAGGCAGAGGTTTGTTCTTCACTACGGCATTACCAGGCAGGATTATTTGCCTTTTTCCTTTCAGTCTGTGTTTCAGCTGCAGGTCTGCCCTCCCCGGCTCCCTGTCCCACTCTGTCCTGTCAAGGGTAGGCAGTCTGAAATATCATCTAGAGCTAGTCATCCTCAATACCACATTTTCTTTCTCACTGTCACAACAGCGCTAACTTCCTCCTCTGACCCATCCATGGTCTCAATGTGTCTCAGATATTTCACCAAAGTCACAGAAGACCAGATTTCACAGGGTAGTTAGAAGCTCAGTGAAGCAGCTCTTTAACCCATGTGGACACCCTGACCCCATGGATATCAAGATTTTCCACTGGACATCTAAACATCATTCAAAATTCCAGCAGAAAAATAAACAGATGACTACAAGAGGCCACTGCTGTCTCCAAAGACATGAGGTTTATTTCTTGATTCCTGCCTAGAGTACTGGGTAGGTCCCACACCCAAAAGGCTAAACCAGGTAAATATGTGACTTGAACCTTCAAGGAGATTTAAAAAAAATCAAGATTACCTGTATGTGTATGTCAACTTGGGGGTGGTGCATACAACAAAGCACCTTGTCCAAAAAGGATGAGGCTCCTCCCATGCCATTTCTAACACACCTGCAATGATATTCTCCTAATTCCCAACAGTCAGCAAGTCTCACCTTAGACACTAGTGAGGGACATTTGAAAACTGAATGCAGGGCATCATGTATCAGAAGAATTTCCCAGCAAAGTACATAATAATCATGTTGTTGTTTATCTCCAAAGCGGAAGAAATATCATTTTCATTGTATTCAGAACACTACTTACACCAGCTTCACTCACTTGACCCTTCCCTCCAAAAGCCTCCTTTTACACAGACATCTGAAAAATAAGGACTGTCTTTTCAGTGCAGTCAACCTGCATACGGTCAGCTGAAGGCTGGGAAAAGAGAGAGGATCCTTAGGACCATATTTTCTTTGGTGTAAATCAGCATAGGTCCAATGAGCCCAAATCAGCAATGCCAGCTTATTCTATTGGAAGACCTGCCTGAGGAGCTCTGGCAACATTTCATACAACATAAACCTCCAAAAGGAAAGCTTCATCTATTTCCTCTTTGCAGCTCATGTCACACACATCAGCTGGGGAGCATCTTCCTGCTTCTTCCATACCAACTATATTCCTCTCCATCTTGCCCTGGTTCCTCCCTCCTCCCAGCACTCCATGCTGGCCCTGGATTTGCTACAACTAGTCCTGCCAACAGGAGCAGCTGAGTCATGGGAGATGACCACATCAGCCAAATGCACTGAAACGAGACAAGGGAAGGAGAAAATCCTCCCTCCCCCCACAAACTGAGACCCCACCAAACAAGGCCTGGAGCCTCTCTTCTCCACCACGTGCCCTGTGCCACTTTGGACCAGCATCCTGAAGTGCCTCATCCTGGAGGTACAATGACAGGAGTCAATGGCTTTATGTAGGTGCTTGGATAACATGCTCATCCCATGCAGCCACCCACTGTATGGTCTATTTAAGCCACCAAGGCAAAGATAGATAACAGCCTCTATCTTGCCACTGAGGGACACAGCCTCTGTTATGGATGCTAATGGTACCACATCTCCATCAGTTTTACTGAGAAGCTCGATTCCCCTTCAGGCACTGCAGAAATTATCTTTCCATCCAGTTCTGCAAAGAGGAGATTAAAACTGAGATGTGCTTTACTTGCTTTGAAGTCCAAATCGCTCCTAAGACAAGGCTAAGGCAAGAAAATTGCAGGGTCCTTCTCTTGCTGGACCTTTCAGTGGAGGACTGACTTGAACAACAGCTAAGGCAGGAATGAAGAGCCTGTTTTCACACCCTTACTCCACACTCAGTTCTTGTCCCCTGCTCTCTCAGCCCAGAAAGCCTTTCCTGCTCAGCTGTACTTCTGTGGTGGTTCCCTGAACCCAGCTCCTTCCACCATCGCTGATGACAGTAACTCCTGATAGTAACTAACAGAAAAACACTTTGCCCAGAACAGGAGCAACAATCCCCAAACACCAGTGGGTGAGAAGCAGTGGGACAGGGAGAGCATTACCCTGAGCAGAGCCACCATTACTATTTCATTCAGGTCAGTGACACAAATGGGTAAAGAACAAGTACAAAAGGTCTTTGGCAAAAGGATGGTTACTTTTAAAGACAGGCGAGGCTTTGAAATAAATTTATTTCACTGTGGGAGCTCAAACGAATGAAAATGGTTTTTTAATGAATTTGAGGCCTGTATCCCAACAACCCTCCACTCTGCAGTAATCCTTCTTCTGCCCATTCTCCCTGCCATCTGAACTGCCCGCAGACACGCACACAAACACTTCTGTGCCCCTTCCCCTGACCTGTCCTCCTACAGCACCCACGGTCCTTCCCATTCCCAGCTACCAACCAAGCAAGAGGCAGCAGGTCCTGCAGCCCGTCCTGAGCTCCCTGTGCTGCCCAGGCAGTCAGAAAGCCACCAGCACCACTGGTGCACCTTTCATGAACTGCATAAGAACGTGGCATCTGAGAGACCACCATACTTTTGTCCAAGGTGATTGCAGCCAGTCCGCTGTACTGTTTGCTCCCACACATATACTTGCAAATTATGACCATGCCACTTCTTCATGCTCTCTTTGCAATGGTAAGTAGATGAGATTTCTGGAATCCTGAGCAACCAAGCACAACTCCCACGTCCACTCCCTCAGCCTTCCCTGGGAAATCAGCTTTGGTCAGAGGGACTGAGCTGGTCAACCAGGCCAAGAGAAGCTTGAAGCTAACACCAACAGAAAGCTCCCAGGCTCAGGGTATTTTATCTTGTGAGCACTAGAAACTTTTTAAATTCTGTGCTGTGCATTTGTGCAATCTGTGGAACTCAATGCCATATGAAACAAATTAAGGTAAGTACTGGAAGACTCAAAGGAAAAACAGATGTGCATGGAAGTCAGTTCCTAACATGCATGTACAGTGAAAGCTGGAAAGGCCCTTCCTAACTGAGCATCTGCTTCCTAACTGGGCCAACCTCTTGTTTGTCACAGCAACCAAGCCCACATTGACCCGAGAGACTGGCAGAAAGCCACACACAGAGGATAAATGGGGGGTTGAACATGTGAGGGATGCTGTTACAAGAGTGGGAAGCTAGAAGGCATGGAGTTGTTGAGGGAAGTGGGGAGTTGGGGCAGTTACTGGAGAATCATAAAGAAATCTATATATTTAAGAAGGAAAAGTAGAGTAGGGAAAAGGCCAGAGCTGGGAAAAGGAGTGGTGGCTGTGACTTGGTGGGATGCATGAAGCAGCAAGGAGATGGATCTAGGCAGGGAACAGGCAAGCCAATGGGTTTTTTGGGCATGGTGTAGGTGTAGCAAGTGCAGCCGAGCATCTTCTCACCTTCAGTCATGCGATTCCCCAGAGGGGAGGCAGCTCTGTTGTGCTCTGAAGGTTAAGCTGTGCCTTCTGCCTGGCATAAAAGCACAGTGCAACCAATGGGTAAAACTGCCTACCTACTTAAAAGCAAACCCCAACACTGCCAGGAGGGACAGGCTTTATTTTTAGCTGGGACACCAGCAGGGTCACTGCTGGTGCTGCATTTCCCCATGGAAGCCAGGGTTTCATGAAGTGTGCTGTGCGTGCAGGGTCACTGCAGGGGAAACATCTGTCAGGTCAGCTTTGGGGAGATGGATTAAGCTAAGGATAAGCTAAGTTAGAGAAAAGGAAACATTTACTAGAAGAAGTGAACCTGAAACTACTCTAGAAGGTTAAAATGGAAGGAAAAAATGATGCTTAAAGAGTCAGAGCAAGTGGTAATTTATGTGAGGGCAAAGTCTAGTGCACCCATCTCCAACATTCTCAGACGGGAGAATACCCCATCACATCTAACTCTGGTAGCATCCCCTCTGCTCGCCTCCTGTAACCCAAACTTTGAAAGGCTCACTCTTGCCTGGAGGCTGCCAAAACAAAAGCAGCAACATGTCATTATCCCTCAACGAGATCCTTCACAGAGGAAATGCACATGCAGAGAGACTCATCTTGCCTTGAACTTTGAAGACAACACCACTGAGACCTCCACCTCACTCTGGTCCTCAGGTCCTCACACATGGGACCCCAGTTAGCCCCAAGGCAGGCAGCTCCCCCAGGACTCACATACTGGCCAAGCACAGCACCCTCAGCAAGCGCAGGGCAGCAGCACAGACAGCCTGCTGTGGCCTCCTGAGAACAAGGAGTCAGGTCCTTCCCTGCCAGTGGGTTTCATGGGTGCAAACCTAATAAAACAGTTGGCACCACTCCCACTTGCACTGCCAGGGAATGCAGTTTGGAGGCTTCAACATGGAGAGATTGTTGTTGACAAAGTGCTGAGTGCTAGTGTGAAGCTTTGAAGGGACTTGAAAGAATCAAGAGCAGAAGGAAGTTCTCATTTTATTCTCTTCCTTAAAAACCTGAGCCCATTTGGCATGATGCGTCTGAGAAATAGCTTGACCTAGACTCTCTGTTCCATTTTTTTTTTAAAAATCAGGATCGACCCCTGTACATGTACTTGGGAAGATTTTATATTTAAAATTATTTTGTCTTTTTTTTTTCTGCTGATTCTTGTGCCTCTTAATAGAGTAAGAAGCGCTTTGAAGACCCTGTCACTCTTAGGTTCTTTGCAACTAATTTGCATTCAGGACTATCGTCTAATCAAGAGCAGACTTCAAGGCTGAACCAACTCCAAGCCTTAACTGCTTCAGGCAATTCAGGCAGCATCTTTACAGGTGGAAGCAGGGCTTCTTAAGCCAACCTGAATGTTTCCACCTCTGCTCATTTGTTCCCATGCTGCACTAGCTCTCCCTCTTTTGTTGGCATAACTGTCTGCATGGCTATGCCATGAGTAAGACTGGGAACCGACCTGGCTGAAAAGCAAGCTGAACCCACCACCTGGCCCATGTGCCACTGTGCCAGTACCCTGCAGCGGTGAGGATGGGAGCAGGAACAAGCAGCCAGGGTGGGAAGGCTGTAGAAACCAAGGTACAAATGACAAGCATGGCAGGGGCATTAGCTGTATGGGCAGGGGCAGATTTGCCTTTTGCAGCGGGGAACCCTGCAACACCTCCTGGACCATTTAACAGCCTTGTCCCACTATGCCAAGGCAGAGATACATCTCCACCTGCATTTTTCCCAACCAACGTGCGTGTTCAAGGGTCACTGAGTAATCCCTGCCAAAACCATGGAAGAGGATAAAGGTGTTTATTAAAGTGAACTTTAAGCTCAATGTCGAGGTATTACTTCCCACCAAGGAAAAGTTCACCTCAAGGTGGTAAACCAAGACATCCATGCCTTAGTGCCCCAAAACAAATGTTCCCGTCAGCAAACGGTATGGAGGACAAAAGGACAGCTTCTTCACACAGCACATTACACCAAGTGCCCATCCATCACCAGCCAGGGTGGGCCAGCAGTGCATGGCAGAGGCAGCGCTGCCTTCCCGTCCGGGTGTGGGGACTTGTGGCACTGGGGCAGCCGGTGGGTTTCACAGCCTGCCTGGACCCTGGTGACAGACTCTCTCCTACCACTACTTGCACTGAGGGGAGCTAGGACACACCCAAGGGGATCTGCAGCCCAACAGCAGAGTGAGGTGCAGACATGCCCAAGCTCTCCCTGGTTTTGCCCCCGCTCTGGCCTGGGGAAGAAAACCAGCTTTCACCAGCATGCAGCGTATGAACACGCTGGCAGGGCGCCTTGCGCTGTCAGCAGTGGAGGGCCCCATTCACTCCCGGACACGTCACCTTCAACACAGCTTCAGCAGTCAGCTCTAAGTGCCCTCTCACAGGTACATCCCTGCATCGCTACATTTCTTTAGATTAAAACCATATTCAGCGCTGCTGCTGGAGAGTGCTGCTGTTTGCTTTGAGACAGCCTCCAAGTACCAGCCTAGGAAAGGGTGAAGATGAAAGCAATGGCAATGCAGTCTCATATGTCTATAGTTTCTAAAACTCTTTGACACCTCCCCGGCTGCAAAACATGCCCAGCAGCATAGGATATTTAGTATTTCTGATTGCTCTTGACCTGGCTGTCTCTGCTGCTGTCCTGAGTTAGGAGTCTTAGGTAAAAAGACAGCAGAGTAGAGGAAGGCAGCAAACAGAGCAAGTCCAGTTTTGCAGCCTTGAAATAATCTGCTCATGAATGGAAATGCTGAATGGAGACAGAAGCTTCTCCCTAAAGCTGAGTGCTCTGGAAAAGCTCCCTGTTTTATTATGATGGAAAATCCTCATTGGAGTGTTTCGTTAGAAAACAAGCTATCATAAAAGAAACATTAAGAGGCATAAGCTCCCCTCTCTCCCATGATGTCAACTGTCAGAGACATCAACGACAGCTCAGATGTGTGATAAAAGGCTCCAGCAAGCAGATTTAAAGACAGAATTACCAAAAAACTGAGAGTTGAAGGAGCATGGGGGCATGATCATCACCTGTTTAGAAATGCATCTTATGGGGTGAACTAATTACTTTACAACACTGTACCGCAGGAACAACGGCACCTGGGTCTTCTCATTGCAACACTGGCAAGAAGGGGTGGTGGTGGCACCTTCAGAATGGTATGACACATCCCAGACACCTGATACCTTGCCATTCCTGCAAAACCCTGTGACAGAAATGCCCAGAGGGGAGACTGGGAGGCCATCGTGCAGAACTTTGTGCACACACATCCTTGACGGCCTTCAACCAGAGCCTACAGTTTAAAGCATTAAGGCAGAGAGAGGAGAAGGAGGGAAGCCAACTACTGTCTACACCATGTTAGTCCCCAAACAGCCCAGGAGCCCACTGACACTGCAGGAAACTGGAGGAGGTTCCTGGATTTCATTCTGGAGGTGAGCAGGGACAGAAATCTCATCTTCAGCCCCAAACCCCATAGCTCCACGTCACTTAAATCACCAAATGCAGAACCACGAGCTCAGCAGCACAGAAGGTGTTTTAAGGGTGCCCCAAGAACAGCTTGTGATCTCGTGTTTTTCTTGATGCATGAAGCTCTTCAGGACAAAGACTATAATTTATTAGACATTTGTATGGTACTTTGAAACACAGGCCCCCAACCAGGCTGATGCCTTTAGGAGTTACCGTTATCTAAACAGTAAATCAACAATAGTATTAATCTATGCCATGATACCTAAACACAGTGGGTGATGGTAGATGGAGCATCACAACTATCAATTTCCTGGCTTCAGAGATTTTTTTTTTCCCTATTAAGAAGATGTTTTTGTCTGTGTAATTTAATTTCCTTCACTTTTCTTTTTTTAAATATAGAATTAGGTATTACTGCCTGATTAAAAAAAAAAAAAAGAAATTTGGCTGGCAATCAAAGCCATCTTTTTAACTGTTGAAGCACATGAAAGGCATCTGAAACACGACAACAACAAAGAACAAGGCACTATTTGTCAACGCCACTTGGTCATTGGGGAAGCTTAGGGGAGGGGACTGATGTTGTTTGTTTAAAACAAGCAAACAAAAACCTGACAGACAGACCATTTATCTGTATAGTGCTTCACTTGAAAATATTGGCGGAGGGAATACATCTTAACTCGGTTTCTAATAAAAAGTGCTGACACACTCCGTTATGGCACTTCCCTGCCTTGGGGAAGGAGGATGCCTATCGCAGAAAGGACCCTCTGAAACTGAGGGATACATGTAGGATCAGGGACAACACGGCAGCAGGTCAGCCCAGGCCCTTAGCACTCCTCTGCCTGTCCAGACAGCAATACCACAGCATCTGCCACGCTCAGACCAGTCTCATCTGATGCCAACTCCAGAGGAAGGCAGAGGAAGCAGGGAGGTTGGATTCATTCCTTTCCTTCCTACAAGCCAGCCAAGCCGAGGAGCAGCACCCCGAGACCGCCATGCAGAACAACTGCCCGTGACTCCCACCAGCAAAGTCTGCTCAGGTGGGATGGGGCAGCTCCCACCCTCGCACTGCCCTGCTGAGGGCCTGTGGAGCACAGAGTGGTGCGTGACCCAGGCCAGGCTCCGCATCCTGCTCCACGTGTGCTCTCCTGTTCTGGGTGCTGCTGTTCAAGACAGCGCAGAGCACGCTTCCCACGCTGCCCAGGGCGATGGAAATGACCATCCCACCTGGAGACAGCATTTGCCACCTCAGGTGCCATCCTGTCAGGTGGCAGCTTTGCAGAGGAAGGGGGCAATCTCTCTGCCAGGAAAAAGTGCTACACAGAGTGGCGTTAGGATGGCTACACACCCGCCTTCCCTCCAGCACCCTGTCACCTGCTAATTATCACAACCATGTCCTCACCAAATCCCCACATGAGTAGAAAGATACCATTAACGATACAAATGAGACCCAGTGAGATGAAACAATGTGCCCAGCAGCGGACTGGCAGCGTGCCAGCGACCAGGAGCCTACCTGCTTTTCCACTACCCTTGCACAGGACCTCAGCAGCGGGATTACCACAATCTGTCGTACCTTGGGCATTTGAGAAATGCTTAAACCACCCACTTACTAGAGCAGGACTCATATTTGGCTTGGGGGAAAAAAAACCCAGACTGCTGTACCGCACCTTTTACCTAGGGCTCTCTATCCCCATTCAGTCCTCTTCTTCCCCACTCTCTTTGATATTACACCCTTTTATTTACAACAGGGGGTAACCGAATTGACTGCCATCACATTGCATGCTCACCGCAGAACGGAGAGCTCCTGGGCTACTCTTGCTCCTCCCCAGCCAGCCCTCGGCAGCAGCTGGACATGCTCTTTTCTAACATCACTCCTCCTGTTCAGGAAGCAAGTCTTGTTCCAGTTGACCACAGAAGCCTGAAGGTAAGCACCAAACATGACTTACTTTCCTAGCTAAACCATGATCAGGATAAACAAACGCCTGCAACAGCTGTGGATAGAGCAGGATTTGGGACTCCCCAGAAACGCTTGTGCTGTGGGGGAGCAATGCCTCCTGCTGCTGCACCGAACTAACGAGCACCTTCAAGGCCTCTGTGTCTCGGGAGCCCTCCCAAGCCAGCTCTGCTCTCCCAGGCCTCCCGCCAGGCTCACAGAGAGCACAGGATGAGTGCTCTTGAATGGGAAGATGCTGCTGTTACCTAAGTCTTCCAGCCCTGTCCTCTCCAGAAATAAAAAACAGCTCAAACAACCCACCCTTTTGTTCTATAAAGAGATGGGAGGAATTAAAGGAATATACATAGAAGCATGAGGAGGGGGGATATGCACAAGGCACCCCTTCTCACCCCCACTGTTCCTCCCGCATCTCACCTTAAATCTGAAGCTGATTTTTAGGGTGAAATCCCCAGAACAAGCCCAGGAACAAACCAAGGAGCCAGGAACCCAACCATTACACTACAGCTCCACTTGGGGGGGCAGAGGGGAAAACGGCCATAACCTCACGTTTTAAAATAACAGTGAAAAAAAAAACCGAAACACTTGAAACGGTGTCATCTCCCACGCAGGGTGGTCGATACTTTAGACACGGAACATAAAGCCCTGAAGCAAGGCTGGGAGGGAGGAAGAGTATGAAATTACCCAACATTTAGGTCAGCCCGTGTGCGTGCGTGCGTGCGTGTATCGCTTCTCTCCCCCCGCCGGCCGGGGCCCCGCCGGCGGCCCCGTGCCCTATTTAGGGCAGCGCCTGGCGCAGCGGCTATATTTGACACCCGGGATAAACAAGCCGGCCCCGGCGGACGGAGGGCGACAGCTGCCCGGGCCTCGCCGCCGGGGCTGGCCCGGCCCGGCACCCCCGGAGGGAAAAAAAAAAAAAAAAAAAGGAAAAAAAAAAAAAAAAAAGAAAAAAGAAAAAAAGGGGGGTGTGTGTGTGTGTAAATTTATAGCACTGCATGAGAGCCGCTTCCCGCGCCTGGCAGCCCCGGGCAGAGCCGCCCCCCCCGGGTTCCCCGGCATCCCTGCGGGCCGCGCCGAGCCGCGCCGAGCCGGGGCACCCCCGCCCGGCGGCAGGAGGGATCCCGGGGCCGCCGCGCACGGGGCCGCGGGCTCGGGCTGCTCGGTGCCGCGCACGCCCCGCCGGAGCCCGGCGGCGGCTCCCACCGCTCCCTCCTCCTTCCCTCCGTCAGGCCCCGGCCCCGCAGCGCCCGCCCGGCTCGGCCCGGCCCGGCGCATCCCCCGCAGCGCCCGCTCCGCGCTGTATGCAGAGCCCTCCCCCCGCAGCGGCACACACGCACCCCCCACCCCCCAACACACACACACACACACAGAGCCGCGGCGGCTCCGCGAAAACAGCAGGAATGAAGGCAGCTCCCAGTGCTCGGGCGGCGTTAAATCCCCTGCACCCCCCAGCTCGGGAGATGAGCCCCCCAGCACCCCCAGCTCCACGGCCTTTCCCACGCGAGGCACGGAGCCCCACTCGAAACTTAACCGCCAGCCTTGCGTCTCCTACGGAGCAGGGGGGGAGCACCCTCTTACTTACCCCTTCTGGTTGCTTTCCTGACTTTTTTTTGGAGGGTCGAGCGGGGAGGCGGGGGGGCTCCGCTGGCTCCCCAGTACAAATCCTTCCGGTTCCTAAAGGGAGCTCATCGCACCTCCCGGTGATTCACCGACGGTGTGTGCGGGTACGGGGGGGTTCGCCTTTGCATGTCAGTCCAAGTTGCCTTGCTGGCTACAAAACCTGTGCTCTCTTTTGCAGCTGTCAGGGTGAGCGGGGAGGTGCATCTGGAAAAGGGGGTGGGGGTGGAGGTAAAATGTTGATAAATCCACCAGCCTTGATCTTCAGCTCCGTGCGGTGGAGTTTGGGGAGGGAAAAGAGATCTGGCGAAGGGGGAGGAGGACGAGGAGGACGGAGATGAATGGGGGTCGAGGGAGGGGGGAAGAGAAAATGGATTGTACCCCAGATTGCCACTGAATCTGCTGGGCTTCCCCCGCTCCCGCTCTCACAGCATCGGGGCTCGGTCCAGGCTTCCCAGCATTACAGCGCACGGCAAAGCGCTGAGCCCGATTTCTGGGAGCCAGCGAGGTTTGCACAACTGCAGCAAGAAGCCAAATCAAAAAGCCAATCTGCGAGCCTCCAAACTCCACGTCACCCTATCAGCTGGGAGCTAGAGCTGCAACAGAATTACAAGCCATGCATATTTATTCTTCTGAATCCAGGGGGGAATTTTCAGATCGTTTAAAGCAAGGCACGGCGAAGCCAGAGCAAACCCTTTCCAAAATAAATAAAGGCAGAGCATGTCTTGCATGTAACACACACACACATCTCTATGAGATCTCCGTGGGCATCTATAGGTAGAGAGATACGCTCACTGAGTGGCAATCGCTCCTGTACCCTCCAGGTATATTGACTTGACTTTGCGATTTCAAGCAAGGGAGGGGAAGAACACGGTAGTTGAGCCTCGGAGGAGAAGATATTGATTGCATATCTGAAATATAAAGCATCTGCCAAACACTTCTGAGAGATTAAATATAGGCAATGTAATTACACAGGCAGAGTTGGTCCTGGTATACATTTGAAATTGTATGCTTCGGACTGTGCTTGCAGAAACCACCCAGTCATCTTTTTTAACCAAAGTCAAATAACAAGTTGTGAGACAGTAAGTCATTTTAAGGTAAAAAATACACGTTGCCTCCAAAGTTGCTATTTGACTTTGGCAGAAGATGACTAGGGTCAGGTTTCCAGGGCCATGGAACAGGACAGTAGCTTTATGCCTTGCACAAGACACATCATGATGTTTGCACACAGGCTTGTCTCTCCTTGTGATCCCCTCTATTTTCGCCACAGCAGTTACGAGCAGACGTGCGCTCCAGGCGATTTACCTTCTGGCATAGCTTCTCACTTCTTTAAGGAACCCACAAGCCCATGTACTACAAGGCAACAATCCCTGACACGGGGCTATTCCACCAAAGGGTGGGCTGTCTCATCCTCCAGAGAGAAGCTGTCCCCACTCTGTTGTCCCCAGCAACCCCTCCTACCCCATGAGGTGATAAGGGAGCAGAAGCTTTCTGGTGAGACCCAAGCACATGCACAAGTGCAAACCGTCCCTGTCAAAAGCAGCTGTGTAAACTGTCACGAGAAATCTGAGCCCGAGTCCTACACTGGACAATAGCTTTTACTTCGGCCAGGCACAGGCAGGAGATGTTACAGACTGGGAAGGGGAAAGGGCAGCAAAACAGTTACTGGGAGGCTGACATGGAAAACAGTTGCACCTACTTCATGCTGCCAAAAACAGGTATGGAAAGCTGCAAATGGGCTGTGGTGCTCCTCAGGAAAACACAGACCACCAAGTCCCTGAAAGTCAGCTGGTACATTCTGGTTACAGCTCCACAGGTTAGCCACTGGCCCCACACCTCAGCACAGAAGGGATCCAGAGACCTGAAAAAGCAGTTACCAATTCTGGTCTGGCTACTTAACCATTACTAGTTAGAGCGGGGAATGGAAACCCAGCAACAGAAGGGCAGCCGGAGGAGGTCACAAGGGGACACAGTTGGTGCCAGGTGGGGTGAACAAGTAGGAGATGGTGGCACAGAAGAGTGCAGAACGTCCCACAGGTCCCAGAGTCAGCCCTGTATCTCCCCAAATGCCACCCGCTCCTCCTGCTGTCCCCAGATAACCCAAGCAAGGTGGTGAACGTGGCATGGGAAGCATGTGGGCCAGAGGACAAGGCGAGATGTAACGTGTGCCGAGGTGTCTGAGCTCAGGGTGCCAGCCAGCCCTGCACAGGGCTGCACGCCTAGATGATGCTCTTGTGCGACTTCAGGGAGGGGAGGGGCTTCCCGGTGCCTGGGGGCACACAGGCAGATGTGCATGTGTGGCCCAAGCAATTAAAGTGCCCAGCAGTCTCATCAGAGCTGTGGAAGAGTCCTTATTGACATCGAAACATAAAATTAACAGCGCAGCACCAATGGCTGAAACCCAAGACCAGGTGGATGCAGGGACCCTGGTGCTGGCCAGCATCACCCACTCTCCAGGTGACCACCTCCAAACCTCACACCCCTGTCAGGGAGCACAGACCCCAAGGCTGACAACTCTCCAATCGTCTCCAACATCAAGCAAAGGAAACTGCCCTGGCCAGCTGGGGGAAACTCTTCTCAACCGGTGGCTCCTCATCAGGCAGCTCCAACCACCCAGCTGTGTTCAATGGTTGGTGAGAGCAGGTCTGGAGTTGAGGAACGGCTGTCCAAACGTCAGTGGGAACAAGCCCTGAGGGCAACACACAAATTTACAGCTGACAGTAACTTAAGACAGACAGAGCTCTTCATTGTACACAGATGTTTCATTTCACCTCATCTCCTCAACTCAGTACGTAAAATCATTCCTAATACATTTTAGAAGTGCTCCCAGGCATTTCCCTCTTTTCTTCCCTTTCAAATGGGCCCAGTCTCACGTTGCTCAGCTCAGGCAGAAATTGTTCATCACAAGAGGGAGTATATGAAATTTCCTCCCTCATCAGCTTTCATCAGGTGCCTGCTCACGTTCATGTCAGAAGAGATGGGATAATGTGACATTTATTAGTATGATGCATCTACAGAGCCTTGAAATGAAGTTCCAAATCTGAGAAAAAATTACTTTCCAGGGGAAAGAGGAAAGGAACCACGATGTAGGAGGCCGCTTCAAGGCTATCCGTGATTACAGAGCAAATGAACCCAGTTAAAATGTAAGATTTCGTGCTTTATTTTTTCCCCCATAAAAGCCTACTTTGCAAACATGACTGAGGCTCTGAGAGCCAAGCTGGGCTTTACTCACACATCCTCAACAGTGCACAAGATCCTATCAAACAAGCCCCGAGACATGTGGAACTGTCCATGCTCCCTTCATGCACTTCCCGTGAGCATTGGGCAATTCCTCCCCAGGTCCTAGCAAATCGGTTTCTGCCATAGATGCACAAGGAAGGATGAAGGATTGTTCGTTCTTTGTGTATCCTCTGCGCACTGATCGGGAAGGAGTGAAACATGGGTCTAATCTCTCTGATCCACAGATGTGGCTGTGACAGGTGTTGGCTGTGATAAGATCCTCTAGTCTCATAGCAGAGCTTCCCAGGAGGTTTAGCCTGGGGTCAGAGGCCACGTTCCTCAGGTCTGGCTCAGAAGGAAGGGCAGTTCTTTGTGCAATCACGTTCACGATCGCAACTGAGTGCAGAGCAATGTAGAGACAAGACCGCATGTAGATGACTGATACCAACAAAAAAGTCTGTGCTTACCAAGGGTATTCTGTGAAAGTGAACATGGACCTAAAGGAACGCAGTGTTCAGTACAACCCCCCCAAAAATAAAAAAAAGCCCTAAAGATACCAGCTGGTCATTGGGAGTCCAGGGCAACTCAAACCCGTGAAAACTTTTGATGAGAAGTGGCACTTTCCAGAGAAGCCACCTGACAATGAAGGGGAGTGAGGGAACACTTCAAAACCAGACTTTGATCATGGTGGGATCAAGAACACATGTTCATTCAAAAGATTTTCATTTTTGCATAGGCTTCAGAAACTGTGTTGGTCCATAGATTGACCACTACAGGGTGCGGAGAAAGTGGACATCTGCGGTGGAGAGTACCCACTCAGGACAAACACTCTGGGGCAAGGCCTGGCAAACCAGTGCATCCTGGGGCAGGGAACAGGCACTCATTCAAAGGGGATTTTCCCAGCATTTTAAATGCTAACCATGAGTGGTGTTCAGGGGGACCTTCTCAGGTTGAGGGGCTCTGCGGCTTTCCTTCTTTCTGGCATCTTAGAAAAACAGTTAAATAGCAACTCTTTTACAAACTAGCTTACATGTTTTTGGAGGGGTTTTATAAGTTTTTTCCAGGAAAGACCAATGGAACTCTATTGCTTACAGCACTGGGGCACGTGCCAGGGCAAAGGGCATATCCAGAAGGTCCCTTTCAACTGCAGTGACTAGTAATTAGCAACCAGCACCAGCACTGCTGGCGATACCCCCATTTTCTCAGCTGCAGAACAAGAACACGAGACAGATTACAGCAGTGGATTGGATCTGCTCGTCTCCCCACTCCCACTGAGGACCAAGGAGCCCGGCCTCAGAGGAGGAGGTTTGGCATGACAGACGACAGCCACAGATATTAGCATGGCAAGAAGCCTGCAAACACATCAGCAGGTTCAGGTGGGTTCTCATACGTGTCTTACAAAGCCCTAGAAGAGGATTTGCCTCCCAACGTTTTCTATTTAACAGCTTCCCAAAATAATTTTGAATTCCAAAAATCAATGGGAAAAGCTCATATTTCAATGATTTTGAAACCCAGCAAAGACAAAAATCAATTGTACCTCAACCACTCTGGTTTCCCAGTTAAACACTGGCACCAAGATTGGTTTTTTTGTGCTTCCTGTACCGCGTACTGGCTAATAGCACGAACAAAAAAAATCCATGTTTCTAAAACTAAGCCAGTGCTTCATAGGGGAGGATTCACAGTGATTCTAGAACAACAACTGGTGCTTCAGCCATGTGCCACACACAGGCTGGCTTTCTTACACCTCTCTCAAATTCTTCCCCTTCATTCTGTGCACGTCCCTTCAAATCCTGGGCAAGCTATTCCCTGGCCAGTGTGCTTGCTAACAGGCTAAATTGGGCTGCTATTGATCACAAAAAATGATTAGGGTTATCTTTATTGCAGACAGCATATAGGTAGCAGGAGCATGTTGTCCCCTGTATTGGCTTCCAGTTCCTAAGGAACTTCTACAGCACCAGCAACTCATACTCTCCCACCCATTTTTGCAGCCCAGGTGGCCAATGGACCCACAGCCACCAGCCTACACTAGCAGCGCCCAGCACAGGGCTGGGGGTGCTCAGCTCATGGGCAGAAAATGTTGGTGTGGCTGTGGGTGCCCCTGTCCTTAACCTCATGGCAGTGTCTGTGGGGGCTGCAAACAAGGTTTGATGCTATGGTTTGCCTCCATTTGGAGCATGCAAGGTGCCAGAGCTGAAGGCCCTCGAGCTCAGGGGATGTTACCAGACAGCACAACTACAGACCTTGATAGCACAGTCCAGCAGGGATAACAATAAAAGCTGGATGAAGATAGAATAAGATTTTACTGTTCCCCTAAGGTCAATGTAATAATTTTCTTAGCAAAACAGCGGAGACCTACCAAAAATGAAAAAAAAAAAAAGTCTCCTATGCAATAGTATCTTTTCCTTTAAAAATGTGGGACAATGTAAAGAGTGCCAGATTGTCTCTTCCACCTGAGCAATTAGCAGAAAGCCATGCTTCCCTTTAGGGGACTCTGATCCTGGTTTATAAAAATCAGGGGAAAAAAAGAACTATAAAGTAAAATAACATCAGCTGTTAATGAAAGTTAACAGTTTAATTAAAGGAGCGAGTGACTTGTGCACAGAACCAGCGGCTTGTGCATGGAGGGACTGAAGAGATGCATCTGTCTTTAGGATACATGTGGCGTGTATCTCCAGTTTGGCAGGACCCAGGGTGACATTAGGGTTAGGGTTTGGATTAGGGTTAGGGTTATGGCAGGACCCAGGAAACACATATAGGATGAGTGTTCCTGGTGCAGGGTCTGACCCCAGACTGCTCTGGTGATGGCAGCAGGTCAGAGAGCATCTCCCTGGGAAGGGGCCTGCCGCTGGGACTCCACACAACATCTGCCACCCTAACCCTACAACTAACCCCTAACCGTAAATGCTAACCCCTAACTCCTAACCGTAACCCTAACCCTAACCCTGACTCTAACCCCTAACCCTAAACCTAACCCTAATACTAACCCTAATCCTAACCCTTAACCCTAAAGCTAACCCTAAAACCAACACTAACCCTAATAGCCCTAACCCTAATGACCATAACCCTAATCCTAAACCTAACACTAACCCTAACAAACCTAACCCCAATCCTAACCCTAACCCTAAAACTAACCCTAAGCCCTAACCCTAAACCATATGACCCTAAACCTAACCCCTAACCCTAACCCCTAACTTTTGAAGTCTCTAGTTATGTTGCCAAACCATCCTCCTGATAGGTGTCATGTTTTTGGGTTAAGCGGGTGATAAAAACACTAGTTGTCCCATAAATTATTAATTTATTCAGGTTCTCCTAAAAGTTGAGTTTACAAGAGTATAATACCTTGTCTCAATGTTTAAAAAGAATGCACAATCACAAAAGGACATAGGTGCATGCAACATATATCTATATATGCTTAGATCCTGCTGAATACAACCCTCTTGTCCCAGGCATGCCATCAGAGCCCAAAGCAGTCCCACAGTATTGCTCTGACAGCAGGATCCCACCCTTAGAGTAGTCCAAAGTATTCAGATGGAAGAGATTTAATTTGTGGAGGCACACTTAGACACATGCACAAAAGACAGGCGGTCTTTCATAGCCCAGCTTTTCTTTCTCAAAGGGTTTCTTTTCCACACAATGGGTATTTTGTCCTGTACTTTGTACACAGTCCTACCTTTGGCCTGTGCCCTGCACTCTGCTGCTTTCCGTACACCATCTCCTACCTGCTCATGTCTCTTGCCACACGCACTCTTTAAGCAACCCTTTATGTTGTTGCTGTGGGAACATGGGTTTAGCTGTTGCTCTTTGTCAACACCTCGCATAAACTGTGAACTTCAAGTAGCTCTGTCTTTCTCTCCAGGATAACTAACTTGCATCCCATAATGTGCAGAAGGATTTTTGCTCTGGAGATAATAGGTGGAATAACTGTGGGCAGCAGAAGCACTTCAGCCTGGAGAGTCTCAGGCGCCCATCTCCCACCCACAGTGTGCTCCTGGCGGGGGGATGCTATGACCATTTTGCACAGCCTGTCATCCATGCAATTTTTTTCACATTCAGTTTTGCAATGTTGTCCATCTTGCAGCTACAGAGAAATATCTTCCACCTCCGGGAATCCTGGCTGCACGGGGCTGCTCACAAAATTGCTTTCTGAATACACCAACCTCACTTTGAGGGCCATGAGCAGAAACACCAGATGATAGAAAAAAACACCTCATCTCCACATGCTGGTAGGAGATTTATCAAGGTTCACAGCTGCTGCAGCCACCTGAACCATGTTTGACAGGAGCAGCCCAATGTCACCCGGCACTGGGCAGACAAGACCCAGCTGGCAACACTCAGTGTCTCCCAGTAGAGCCCTAACGGACTGGGTTCTTCCCTCAGCCTGGGGTTCCCAAGCCTCTCCTTCCTTCCCCCACCTGCCTGATTTCTTACAACTTGGAAATTAAGATTTTGGGAATTGTTACCCAGCTACCAAGTTTCCCTGCAGTGGGTTAGCAGGTCCCAGAGCTACAGGAGGAACTGCCAGACGAGCAGGCAGAGGTTCCCACTGCCAAAGCAAGACCATGCAGCCTCCTTGACCCAGGAACCCAGCCCAGAAGTCACAAGAGGGCTCTCAGCATGTATCATACACATGGATTAAATGCCAACCCCACAAGGCTAAAGCATGAGAAAATGCCATTTACCTCAATGCAGCAGAACTTCATGCAAGCACCAGAGCTTGGAGAACACTCTGCGTCCCAGAGGCCCACAGCATGCCAGGGGTCAGAGCGGTGCTCCCCGCAGCGCTGGCAGGAGCTGAAGCAGTGGCTTTGTGGTGCTCAGGGAGGCTCAGCTCACCCGCACAGCGAGCGGGTGCGTGCTCAGAGCAGCACCCCGGCAGGGTGGGAGAAGGGTGGTGACAAGCCACAGGTGGGGTCCAGCCCCCCCCAGGAGTGTGCTGCCTCCCTAGAGGGCGATGGGTGTTGCCAGGGAGCAGGTCCTGGTTCAAATACCTGCCTTTGCTGTGCACTAGGAGTGTCCTGTAGGAGTCCTTATGTGGTGGCAGAGCTCTCTCCCCTGTCCTGCCACCAGCTCCCCTCCTCCTGAGGACAGGGAGAGTCTGTAAAGCCACATGAGCTGCCCAGCCGCTGCCTCCAAGTGCCGCTCCCTGCCCCAGCCTGCACTCAGCTCACATCTGCTGCATCCAAGGTCCTCAGAAGGGCCTGGATTTACTTCGGAACTGGAATTTAAAGGTACTGACAATGCTGGAAGCAATTTCCAGGTACATCTCACTGTCATCACCCATGCAGCAGAACAGGGTCCTGAGTCCCAGTTGCATGCAGAGACCAAGTCAGTTGACCAGGAGCCATGAGACCTGCTGCCCCCAGCCCTGCCATAGCTTATTCCGGGAACATCAGCAGTGCCAGGCAACTCCTCAAATGCAATGGGGCATTCCTAATCTCCCAAGGCTGCTGCAAGGGCTAATTGCTTGACACCTGGTTGCAATGCCCTCCAGAGGATGAAGGTGTGGTTCAGTACGCTCATTATGTGGCTTATTATAGACGTTAGTATTTACTAGAGAAAGGAAGGGGTATCCCAGGAGTGACAGCATTGCGAAGCAGCCCCCTTCCCTAGCATCATGTATTTTTGCTCACACGGCAAGAGCAGCAGGGCCTGAAGTGCCTGGATTCCCTTTCAGCTGGTTCTGCTATGAACTGCTGCGCCCCCCTGAGGCTGCTGTCCCTGCTGCCATCGTCTCACTGGTTTCAGCTGCACCTAGAAACGGACCGAGCCCTTACTTAGTATAGTTATATCTCCATGGTATTTCACTTAACTTTCTAGAGCCTCTTAACATACTTTCTTGTTACTGAGGAGAGTGGAGGGATGGCTCCATGTCCTACAGGGCACAGGCAGAGCACTGTGACTGTTGCAGGGGGACTAGGGATGGCCAAGCAATCGGCTGATACAGCCACCCCTGGGCAAAAGACCAAGGCACCCCTCTTCTCCACTGGCTGGTGGAGAATTTTCTCTGTGCCTTCCCTCTGCCCAACACCATCCTGCGGATCAGCATGCCTCCAGGCATCTGGGAAGCTGCCTGTCACCTACTGCACTCAGAAATTTCATTTTGTCATGCCTTCAGAAAGACAGAAGCCAGCAAACACCCTTCATCTAGCCTCTGCGTAGACACATATTTGTCCTCATTTCTTTATTGGTGGTTTCATGGTTTACTGCCTTCATGAGACAGAGAGCTGCTGCCATGTGGTTAGGGGACAGGCTGCAAGAGCAGCTCCCTTGTTAGACTGGTTTGGTGGGGGTATTGCGATTTTAAGTCCTTTGCCAGCTCCATGAACAATGAATGCATGTTCAAAAAAGGGAAAGAAAATAAAGGGGAAAAAGATATTATTAGAAGGAGCAAAGCCTCAATGGGTCCCATCACTTCCCCCAGCTGCTGCTGTGTCTAATCATTTTCATAGTGTATCAGGAAGTGTGAAATCACCGATTAATTTTATGACAGAGATTTTCATCACAGAAGGTGGGGACATGAAACCTTTCTCTTCTGAATGCAATTGTAGCTGCAGGTTCATTCTCAGCTACCAAGTCTTCCCCCTTACTCCAGGTACCACTGTGGAAAGCAGTGAGACAAAACACTCCAAACCAGGTCACCTCTTTTCTTTCATGGAAACACGCAGATGAGTGCCAGTCCTTGTTACAGAAACCTCACAAGATGCTGAGCAGGGGAAGTTCCCATCACAAATTTCTCACCAGCAGACAGGAAAGAAGAGACATATGTAGGCTTCCTCCAGGGCTCTGCTGCCTGGAAAGGGCTCTTGCACCTCTCAGCAGCAGCGAGGGCAGATCTTTGAGCCTGGGTGCCTTGGCTGTGAAGCATCAAGCACCCAAACTCAGCCCCCAGACACTGTCTTAACTATCTGAGCCTTACACTGTCCTCAGACAGGCCAAGGGTCTCTGCCTTTTGTAGGACCAATTCAGAAAACACAAATTCATGAACTTTGGACAGCCTTCTCTGGGCTGTTGGAGGACCTGAGAATAATCCATCCTCACCCCCATCCACATCTGCCAGTGAAGGACCTCTCCCTCACTTGATGTGTTTAGAGACAAATGCAATGAGGTCCTGACCAGCCCAATGTTACTGCAGCGCACAGCAGGAGATTCAGAAAGCTTCCCGTCGCTTTAGCGGAGTACAGATTATGATGATATCTAGCCAAATCCTGATCCTGTGGAAATTAGCTGAAACTTTGTCACTGTGAGCAGTATAGTCCTACAGGAGCTGCTGAAGAGCCTGGGGAAGCAGCTCAGAGCAGCAGAGGGCAGGAAGCGAAGTGTGCTGCATCCAACACCTTCCAAGGGGAATTTGCAGAAGCAGAATGACATTTGGACTCTGTCCAGAACACGACAGCCACCAGCCCCCTCGCGGGGTATAACTGACCTTAAATGACAACTGCTGAGTTGATGTCTGCTACTAAAAGGCAAGATCACAGGCAAACAGGTCATTAGTTTGCTCCTGACCTTGAACTGGACTGGAAGCCATTACAGTCCCACTGGCACTGTCTCAGCCTCTCAAAGAGAAGAGTGCAACATGCATGGAGACCTTCTGACACAGCCTGCAGCCCCCTTGCACACTGCAGGACCTCCTCCTTCACATGCCAGCCCAGCACAAATTCACTGTCCGCCCTGGCATTACACTCCAACTTTGTTATTTAATGAAGCAGGTGGGGAAGGGGATTACCTGGGGCAGCAACAATTCTCCTGCTTCCCTGGCATGGGATGGTGTTAGCCAGGATGGGTGAAGTGGCAGTCCCACAAGACACCTGCCCTGACCCTGTCCAGAAGGGAAGGCTAGCGTGGGCCAGGGTAGCACACGTGTGCAGGTACTGCTTGGTTTCCACCAGTGTCCGGACAGAACAGAGCAAATCAGAGCACTGGGACAGAGAGAAACCCTTGAGACAGGATACAAAACTAAATCAAAGTTTTATGGGCTAGGATGAAAGGGGAAGTACTTCAAAGACTGCAAAGCATTAATTTTCCTTTCTGCTGTGGCTTCTTCTTCCTCCCTGTTTTAATATGATGGATCACCTGATAATGACAGGCAGTTGCTCTGACTGACGCGTTCACCCAGGATAAAGGAGAGCAGGAAATTGGATCTGAGGCTCTATACTGTATTTTAGCAAGTTCTGGAGCCACCAGAAAGAGACACTTGGTTGTATTACTAATGCCATCGCACTCCCCGCAGCCGCAGACATGCAATCCTGTGTTCAATTTCCTGCTATCACTCGTTGTGCCCAGTGCGCAGCTGAAGAACAGGAGTATGAAGTGTATCTGATTTAGAGATGTACATGAATGAGGCCCAAGCTCTGGATGCAGTAGGAAATTGAACTGTTGATGAAAATGGTTTTCACCAAGGAGACTAGTTTTTCTCTCCCTGCCTCTCCCATTCTGTGTTGTCCGATTCTTAAGGTCACAACTATTGCGTCTTTCACCAAGACACCAATGAACTGTTCTAGTATTTGCATTTCCAGCCCCACCTTTTTTTGTCCGCTGTGAGGAAAGCTCTCTCAAAATGCATAGAGCCCTTTACCTTCTCCCCCCTCCCCTGTCCCAACTGCTCTGTGCCATGAAGGAGGTAATCTGCTGAGTGCACAACCTTAGTTACCATCACCCTGCTGCCTTCTGCATCCTACAGCAAAAGCTGACTTGCCTGCTGAAGGGAATGGAGAAGGGAGAGGGACCACAACAAGGCCGGGGTAGATTTTCTAATACATGGTGAGATCTCCTTTGGGTTCAGATCTGGCCTTGCAGGAACTGTCAGGACATTGGGAATCCACTCCTGTTGTGGACTTTACTGGGTCCTCAAAGCCAAATCCCATCACACCCTTCCCCAGCTGTTAGGAAGGCAGGAGGGCACTCTTCCAGAAGGACTTCAAGACTTGCAGGTGCAAAGCCAAATGCTGATTGTGGCACTAGGGTGCTAAGTCCTGGATCCTATCCTGCTGATATTTTGAAGAAGACGAAGCCTGTGAATCCCAGCCCGGAGAAAGGCATTGCTACTGGTACCTCTAGAGGTTTTGCAGTCTGGACCCTGATTTACAGCCCTCACTCATCTCTGGCTGCAGACAGCTATGTGCACTTCTAGATTACAGCCTGGATCAAAGACAGATACAGTGAAATACTCAGGCAAGATTTTTGCTCAAGTACAGCCAGTCAGTCCTAAGCAAAATACCATGGATATTTTATGAAAACAGTGTATTTTTATTTTAGATCTATGGGCTGACAAGCATCTGAACATGCATGAGTTTAAATTGCTTCCCAGCTTGGGGGATCTGCACTACATCCCCCTGGAAAGCTATTTTAATTGCCACACCACCTGGAAAACCACCCAGCAATAATATTCTTTGCCTCGCTGGCCCATCAGGCTGGACTGTAACAGACAAGATATTGTTGCAGCAACCTGATGTAATCAAGAGCTATAAAAGGCAAAGCAGTAAATCATTTGGATGCAACAGTCTGTCTGTGCACTTAGCTGTTCTTTAAAACATCCTAATGTTCCTAAAACATCCAATAAACAAAATTGCATTTAACTATTAACAGTCACACAGCAATTTTCCTTGCAAAACTTGCAGTCTCACAGACAATGGGTGGTGGTGGGGAAGGAACATGGCTGGGAAGTAGATTGAGAGTGTCCAGAATTAAGAAATTTTTTTCATTCCTGCAGGTGGTGAAACTTATCTCACTGTTCAGCACAGGTGTTGGAAAGGGTGGCTCTCGCTGCTCCTAGGGTTAAAGAGTCAACCATATTCTTTACTGAGCTTTCCCTCAGTGCTCTTAGGACACACCAGCTAAGCCTGCTCATAAGATCTAAAATGAGAGCTGCAGCTCTGAGGGAGACTTGCACAACACTAACTGGAAATGAGGAGTTATGTCTGTCTCTTACACCTCAGTTAGGACCATCAAGACCTGCCCTGGAGGGGGTAGAGGCGGAAATACTGGCTGCAGATTCCCTCCTGAGCAGGAACTGCCATTCCCCAGAGCTGTGAGTTCAGATAAACTGTAGAAATGCACACCAGAGTGGTGGCAAGAGAGGTTCTTGCTAGAGGGCCAGGAGGCCAGAGTCCTCTCCACAGCACAGAAGTGGGTCAGAGTCCCCTCCCTGTCAGGGACTTGGTATTTCAGCACAACCCTTGGAAGCACAAAGCCTTCTTATAGAGATTTCAGATACACTAAAGCACATTTTCATTTCAGCTCGTGAGACGAGCTTTGCTTTTCCTCTGTATCTCAAGACTCTGGTTTCCAAATAAAGAATCAGTCAAGATATACAGAGAGTAAATGAGATCAATAATTTCTATCGGCTTTTAAAGTGACTAAAGAGACAGCCGAGGAACTGGAAAGAACTGTAGATTAGACAGAAATTGAGGCATTTTCTCAGCTGCTTCTTTACCAGAACTCCTGAGAAGCAGGGAAAGACAGAATCTTTCTCTTTACCTACCTGGCCTCAATAATGAAACAAACCCTGAAGTCTCAGGAGAAGGAAAACAGTAGCAGCAGCTCAGGCTTTCCTTAAAAACTGTGGACCATCTCACCAGCCTCACCCCAGCAAAGTCATTGCAGCTGAGTGCTGTTGAACCATCAAGGTCTCAAGGTGCGTATTTGGTGGCCAACTGTCCTTGAGAGCTGTGGAGCTACTTTAACTTAACCCAGATGAAAATTTTCCCCATTGGCTGACATTTAACTGCCCTGTTTTTTACAGGATTTATCAAGAAGTCAGGCACTCAAGGTGACTCATCGCCAGCTAAGCCAGAGCCAGCAAGAGCTGTCACACTGCGCAGCACTCTGGCTGCCCCAGGGGGCTGTCAGTGACACCGAGTGACCAGATCTTCCCTTGCCTTATTAACCTGGGCATCAGCAGTGTGTCGCTGGGCATCAGTCAGGTTGGATAAACCCCTCTTGTGCACTCAAGGTGTGGATGATGGGGAGCCTCTCCCTCTGTATTGCAATGGGGCAACATTCATACTAACACAGCAGCAAAACTCAGTTACACCAGGGCATGTACAGAGAGTCCAACTGGTTGGTAGGCAGCTACACCAGGATAAATAGGAAGAAAATCTGTAATTAGAATCACCTGTCAAATACCGTGCACCTTCCCCCACTCTCCTCCATTGCATTTATAGCCTGTCTCTCCCTCTGTCAGCCTGCTCTTGATTTTCAATGGGTTTGCAGTATATTTAGATTGAGAATAAAGCTCACATGTGAGCAGGTGAATTGGAGGCAGCAGAGCAGCACCCCACAAAGCCTGGAGGAAGAGGTGGCATGTGCTCCCAGACGAGCTGGGCACAGTGCTCAGCAGCAGATCCTTCATGGCCAGGTTCTGATAATGCACCCATATCTGCATACAACAGATATTTTATTTACTCCACTGGCCCCCTTCTCCAAATGCTGGGCTTGGACCACAGGCATTTCTCACTAGAGGGCAGCAGGATGCATTTAGAGATGGACACAGCAGATCCAGCTGGGGCAGAATTCAGTCCAGCCCTCTGGATCCCCGAAGACAGTAAATAGGATGATACACAAGCCACGGTTGGGATGGTGCCACCACGACAGCCTGCACATGGGGCCAGGAAGGAGCTGGCCCAGCAAAACCCTGGCCAGGTGGGCAAAGGGAGGGTTTTGCATTCAGAGTTACACCAAGGGGTCTGTTCAGGGCAGCAGCCTGATATTAATACGCTTGGCACAGCATTAAAAAGAAGAGCAAATGGGATAGGAGGCCAAAGCAGCAGCCTTGATGTAGAACATGAAGGGAGACATTTGTTATCAGAATATCAGAGACAAGGAGGCACCTCTGTAAAAAAAAAAAAAAAAAGAAAAAAAGAAAGAATGGCTACAGCGGAGGGTTCAGCTGCTGAAAAACCACTTGATGGGCAGGAATTTGAAAAGACCTGCTTCTCTGTCAAAGACACACACACACAAACCTGCCTTTCCCTGGCTTGTTCCAGAGAGAGGAGTTATGTGGGAAGGAGATGTGGGATGAAGCTGTGTTCAAACAACAGAGCTCCTAAAAGCTATGGAAAACAGAACTGAGCGTACACAGGATGAATTGAACAATAACACTGAAGCAACACAAAGTTTGTCACTGGGATCTCTGGAGTGAAAAAAAAAAAAGAGAAGTGGAAATTACTTAGTGTGGGCAGGCAATCCTCTGTTTAAATAGTGGAAACAGCATTTTTAGGTTTACTGTGAAAGCCAGATTAGTCCAAGTGCCCTGAAGGTAGCGCTCATTTTGTGGGCCAGGGATCTTCCCTTCCAGTGCAGGCTGGAGCAAGCACCTGCTCCAAAGGTGCCTTTTCAGATAAGTGGTTTGATTCTCCTTAAATACCAGGTATACTGTAGGTGACATCATTAAATTGTTGTCCAAGCTGGTTTGTGCTTTATTAGAGAGAAATTAAACCATGAACAGCTCGTTGCAGAAAGCAAGGGTAGGTACCAGCTATGATACAGTTCATCTTCTCCCAAGGATCAAAGAAAATCTTTGTAAAACTACATAAACCACCCAGAGTCACTCCATTCACCCTGGAAATGGAAGGGCCTGGAGGAGCATAGCAAAGATTTCATTAGCAGTAACCATGACACCCACTTTAGGATGGGAGCTGAAGAAGGCAACATCCAAATAGCACTGGGGGGTATGTTTCTGCAAACAAACGGAAGTCACCATCACTGGACTTGGCTAGGAGAAAGATTTTAGGGCACGGTGGGATTTCAGACCTGGAAGTACCTGCATAGACAAGTGAAGTTTGGCAGGAGCCAAGAACTGGATAGAGTCAGGCCCCAAATATTGAGTTGTGGAAGCAACCAACCACTGATACAACATGTTCTGGAACATTGCTATCTTTCGATAACTTAAGATTCTAAAATGAATATCTAATATTTAACTGATCTGCTTTATTTCAAGCAGAAATTTTGGTCTTGAGGCAGGGATTACTCAATGGGGTTAGATGGCCCAGCTTGTGCAAGAACACAGCTTGGAGAAGGTTCTTCTAAGATTTTGTGACAATGCTGACATCAGAAGAGAGGATTCTCAAATGACCCCTGCACATGCTCACGACACCATCTCTTACAGCTCTGATCAGGTAGTTACACAGCCTTCTGTCCCTGAGACGTGGGCAGAGGAAGAGTTGCGCACAGGAGAAGGTCCACACAGTGGTTCTGGCCTACCACCACACCGCACCTGCAATAACACCTCACTGAGCACAAAGATGGAAATGGTGATGCAAGAGGCACCACAAAGGGCCAGGCCCCATCTGGACAAGAGAGAAAGCACAGAGCAAACAGACCTATTAAAAAAAAAAAAAAAAAAAAAAAGGAGAGCAGACCTTCTCTGAGCTTTGGCAAATTGGCCCTGAAGAAGCAGTGTGAATCATTAGAAGAAAAGGATAAACTGCCCCCAAACCTGCCTCTTGTATTTAAAAATTGTATTTAAAAATCGCATAAACACCAAATAGGTTTTAGCTCCTTATTCCCCATCTTTACAAATATGGATCATATAGACATAATGAGAAAGATGAGAGGGGTGACAAGAAAGGAGAGCAGCAGGCATCCCCAATGTGCTAATTACACAGCACTCCTTTCCTTAGGAGGCAATACATCTTTCTTCTGAACGGCCCCATTCTGTAGCCAAAGCTTGCCAAAAATCAGATAAGGACTGGGGCCCTCTCCTTCTGAAAAGCACTGTTTGGGAGACACCAACATCTAGGAGATGATGGACATGAGACATCGTCTGCAGCTGTTACTGGTTCAGGCCCGTTCCTGCTCAGGAGCTGCTTCTCTGCCACAGTCTGGATATCGGAGCAAAACTGGTCTCATTCTACACATGGGTGTCTCCACTGGAAGGCTGTGGTCATAGTGGCCAGTCAGCCCTCTTCATTTGTAGCCTTCAATATTGGTTTAACCATAAGGGAGGGGCAGCTTGCCTTGCCCCAGTGCTGTCCCCCTGGGACACCAACAGCAATTTGGAGAAACCACTGGCAGGGTTGTTACATGAGGGCTTTGGTCTGCAAAGCTGAGCTTGCTAAACACCAAGCAGTCCTTGGCCAGGTGGTGATTCTGGGACACAGCCCTACCAACAGAGGCAAAGATCCCTTGAAGAAAAGCCTGGAGTTGGAGGACAACCAGGATTCCACCCTGTGCAACATTTAAATAAGCTGCTTCGGCAATATTTGGCCCTCTGGAATGCTGCCATGTTTTGGGATGGCAATGAGGTGGTCCTGTGGGTCTGTATGCTCTGTCTCTCCTACTGTCTCTCTTACACTCTGATCCCAGTGGCTGGAAACATTACCTGGGCAGAACAAGACAAAAGCACAAGTAATTTGCCTGTGTTGTTAGGGAAATGGAAGCAGGACAGCAAGCCCCATCCTACAAATGGTTATCTTTGAGCACACAGCTCTTAATTGCATACTTAGGCAAAGCCTAGGGTAATTTAGTAAGTTAAGCATGTAATTCCACTTTAACTGATGGGTAAGTCCCTAAAGCAAATGCTTATGTGTACACAGGGCTGCTCCCTAACTTGGCCAAGATTTGCTGGGGAGCTGGAGAGACCTGGCTTGGGTGGCACTGGGGATGCTGCTTTGGCAAGTCACCATACTGATGTACATGATGTACAAAGCCATGCCCCAAATTTGTACGGCAATCTCATCACTGAGAGAGCAATTCTGGATGAGAGTAACCCACTTTTAGTAGAAGAAGGGTAGATGGGGGGACAGATGAAGGCTGAGGGCTGCCCAGCCCCATCCACACACTGCAGCAGGGAGCCCTAAAGCCTCCCCCAGCAACTCTGCACCCCTCCAGCTGCCAAGCACTGCCCCAACAGCTGGCCAGCTTACCTCTGCTCAACCTGGCACAGCTGTGCTTCAAGAAATTTGTTGCACAAACCTGTCTACTTCTTAGTTTCACCATCTATAAAATTAGGTTAAAAATAGATACCAACCTTTAGAAAAATATCTGGAGATCCTTTAGGTGAATGCTGTGCAAATAGAAATTGTCATTGTTAACAACCGGGTAAGATGAAAAAAGAAGCTAGGGAAGGGAAGAGATCTACACTGAGCTTTTTGATGGATCTGAATTCTCTGGAGGGAGGAAATAGTCTATTAAAGCCACATTTACTCTTTAGAAAAATTTCCTTATCTCTGATCAGGAAAAAAAAAAGAAAAAAAAAAAAGAAGAACGATTGGCAAGGAACGCTGGGCAGGCAGCCTGACTGTGGCTGCCTCTGAACCCACACCCCTCCCCAGGTGCCAAAGGAATGTCACCTCACCCTGGGAGATGGGGCAGGGCACATATCTTGTCTCAGGAGCTCCAGGGGCAGCACAGTGGCTGCAGGACCAGGCTGCCTTCCCACCCAGGTCAGCTCCCTCCACTGGTGTTTGCTTGCTGTTCTCAAGGAGGTCCCCGTACTTTGGTTCCCATACTTTAAGTGTGAAGTTTTCCATTTCTGCCTTCAGTCAACTCATGAAGCTGTGTATCAAGTGAAAATACGCAGGAAAGAGGAGAAAGTTACCACATGGCTTAATTAATCTTACGGGTGGCTGTCATGCAGCAGGAGGTAGTGTAAACAAGAGACTAAAGTCTTGGCACACTGAAGAAACATCACATTTCTGCTGGTGCCAGTACAATGGAGAATGGATTTAATATAATGTTCAAGGGAAGAAGTAGAGGGAGGAAGGGGAAAGAGGTGAGGGTTGTCTGCAACTCTCAGGCGCATAAAGGAGGCTCCAGGACAACAGGACCCATTTAAAAGATTACAGCACTAATTGCACATCCGCCTTGCTCAGTAAGGAAGGTCACCTGCACCACAGATGGCACCTTCACCAAGGCACAGAGCGCTGCAGTGAATGGTCTGGCATGCAACAGTCAACCCTCCTGAAGTAGTTGTGTCCCTTCTGCTTCTTTACCTTCCAGGGATGAAAACATCCCGCTTGGTGCCAAATGATGTGATGAAAAAACAGTGCAAACCGCTCCTCCAATTCTCACAGCTGATGCCTGCATGCCCCTGCCGGAGCCGAGCTGGAGGTACAGGGTGAACAGCTACAAGTGACCTCTAACAGCTTGAGCTGCATGCTAACAGCACCAAGGAATTTATTTACTGCAGAGGATCGTTATTCTGGGTCTTGTGTAAATTCAGAGAAACTAGGTTTTTGCTTTCTTACCAGCCTATGAAGGCTAGGCAAAGGGTGAGAACAACAGGGAGTTATTCCCTTTTCCTGGATGTAGCAGAGCAATGACATGATCTATCCATTATTACAGAAGGAGACTGTGACAGACCTTTTCTACCTCCTTAGAGATAAAGGACAATTTCTTTCAAGAGCAGCATCAGTAATTTCTCCAAGGCCAATAGTCAGTTCAAAGTAGACAGCACAAATGCTCATTGGCATTTCAGAGGTGAACAGCAAATAAACATTCAATGTTGAACAAGATGCCCCCCCTCTCTTCCTCATGTTAGATCTGCTTTCTTCTTAGGCAAAAAGATAAAGGAAAAAGGCATTGCTAAGTAGCTTTCATTAAGGCATGTAATGTCGTGCCCTTGCAAGGGCTGCCTACCCCCTGAGCAGGACTGTAGGTGAACATCCCAAAGCAGCTTGCATGTGCTGGGTTTTACTCCAGCTGGATATAGTTTGGAGGGTAGAATCACCTGGGAAAAGATGCATGAGGAGACAACCAGTAGAGTGGTATGAAGGAGGAAGCCAAATAAAACTGAGGAGATGGAAGTGGGAGGGAGTGTGCAGCAGGGAGGAGATGGGTCTACTCTGGCCAGCACCAGTATCAGTCAGTCAATGTGTGACTCAGTCAATCCACTCTAAGCATGACATTTCTCTTGGTAGAACATGTCCTCTCCCCAGTTTCTCTGCTCTAATGCACTGATGCTTTCATTTCAAAGGGTGACATGATTACAGGGGATGCTAAAAATACACATGGGCTTTCATTCCACTCCCCCGTCTCTGGTGGAACAGAATTTCCAGCTTTCCTCTTAGCCAACAAACAGTGATTTAATCAGAAAGATGTCAGGGGGGGAGGCGGGGGGGACGGACACGACAAGACCATATCTTTCTTTTCATTATCTCCTTCCTTTATACAACATTTAACAACCAAGGCTCAAATTTACAACCCAGTCTAGTTCTTTGGGTGACCGTCAGTTAGCACTCCCAAAGGAAAGAGAGCCTTTCTGCTGCACATCCTTCAACGTGCCAGCCCTTCAGCATGATTAAAGGTCTAGGCCAGTAATGCCCAAGTTTCCCATGCTGTTGGCAACCTTAGCTACTCTCTGAGTATACAACAAATACACAGAGCTGGGGTTCACCACACGTGCAGCAGCCAGATGCTCCCCTGAAACACAAGCCTTAAAGTAGATAGGCACCACAAAAGCTCTGCCAACTACCTGCCACTCCCGGGGGGCCCTGGGGAGAGAGGAGCCTGGGGACAAGTACACAGGCTGGGTAAGTTGTCCTTCCACTCATGGATGCATAGATGAGGTACTCCAGTTCTCATTTCAGGGCAGAGATGAATGTCCAATCAGCCTCTACTGCACAGAGCCCACTGAGCATTTAAAAACAGGAGGTTTTAGATAATAAAGAGTTAATTAAACAAATGTTAAACTTATCTTGCTCCAAAGGCTCAATGTACTTGCAATTCGGCTAAAATAAAAGTGTATAAATGATATCAGACAGACTTGATGCAAGGAAGCTCTTCAAACTGGTGGGAAATTATTTAATAATATTACAGTTTATTCATATAACATTAGGTCAGTATAAACTTTCTCTAGCTTTAAATGCTTTTACCTCACATCTGAAACATTTTCTTTTTCTGCTATGGTTTAAAAGACATAACCAAATACTAGGTTACAGTCATTCCTGCTTTTGCATTAGGTATTCAAAATAGAAGTCTTAATTGCAAGTTGCAAATGCTATAAATGGTAGGCAATAAATCTCAACAACAGAGGATCAAAAGGGAAGAAAAACCAGTAACATGGTTGTTTTTTTTCTAAAACCAGGACACATTAGTCTGGTTACAAGACCTCAGTTGTTAGAGGGAGAATTTTACCTCAAGTGACAGATTCTATGAAACACTTCTGTATCAGGAAGATTAAGAAAATACAAACATTTCTACTCAGGATCATTGTCAGTATCCCAAAACTCAGGAACTGACATTGGCTTTTCATTGTCATTTCAGAAGAAAATGCCCTTATGCCTCTGATCTGTACACACAGAAGTGTGGGATATTGAAAGATATTTCTTTTAATAAGCACTCCAATTTCAAAAGCTTTAAAATTTTAATTTCAAAATTTCATAGAAGAAATAGATGACTGAAAGCATTTTAACCACATCTTTTGCGGTCTCCGAATTTTTAATTCACTTAAAATCAGACATTTACTCTTACAAATCAGAAAACCCTTTTGAGGTGGATGTTTTGTAGGAGCATGCAAGCCTCATAGAACAACTTAGTAGTGAGGTTAGATGAAGACAACATCTTTATGTACAAAATCATCACACACACTTTATGTTCTAGTTACTGATCAGAGATCACTTAAGTATAAAATTTGTATTAAGAACTAATGAATTACTCCTTTGGGAACATGGAAGCAAGTTCCTTAGTAAACGCAGAAACATGAGTTACCCCTCCAGAAGAGTCAAGCAGAGGGAAGATGGCTTTCTGTTTCAGTTACAAGATAGAAGAATTCATTACTTTTTAAGAGGTGACTTTGATTTAAAGACACTTTTATATGTGCTTGGACCAACTGAAACAGTGAACTGGATATATATTTTATATGGTTTTGTATATGTATAAATAAATGCTAAGAGAGTTTCAAAAAAATTCCAAAAACATTCTGCAGAGCTGCCACCATGCAGCCAGTGCACCCTGCACTCTCTCTGCCCCCTGCTCATGGTGAAGGATTCCTGCCAGGACAGAGGCACTGAGCTGTGGTGCCCGTGAGAGACAGACAGCAACACTGCCAGGCCCCCAGTGCGTGGTATATTCCATTTCCTCAAAGACTTGGAGAAAGCAGATGTTTTTCTTCTGCTGAGCAACGGGCAGCGCTCTGCCCGCCCAGCGCAGGGGCTCACCGTTGTGGCAGTATGCCCACTCTCGCCGCTGCTCACCCCAGCCCACCTGCGGCCCTGCAGCCGGCCAGCACTGTGAAGTGGCGGCTTCCCAGGTCGGCACCATCTCCTGACACGAAGACGTCCTCTGACCACAGCATCAGGAGAAACAAGAGGCTGGCAGACAGGGCCGGCAGCTAGCGTGACACTTCTCTAACTCAGCTTCTAATGGGATAATGAAGTGCGATTTCAGGTAGTAACAGCTTCTGTTGGACATCGCAGGCCTGAGGCCATGTACTCACAGGGAGAAAGAAGCTACCCTCAGTAAACAGATTTCACTTGGACTGACAATTTTCAGTGTTTATTCACTGATTTGTTTCAGGAAAGCTGTTTCAGTGGCTTCCCTGCCATTATTGATTCAAATACTTTTGCTAATTATTTGGAACACAGTTGAGATTTGCCCAGCTGCTGCAGTTATATGGGATTTACCAAACTAGAGTCACCAACTGGTGAATGGGGTTTTTCTGTCAGAGAACTCATCAGATTACCTACACTGGAGCAAGGCTCACTGCCACATACGGAAATGAGAGTTTTGCTGTCCCCTAAGGAGAGCTCAAATGCTCCTAGATCTGTTCAAAGCTCTTCAAAGAGACACAGAGACAGACATTGCCTTCAAAGTAACCATGGTTTGTTATTTATTTCTACCTTTTCCCTTTTTAGTAACAAAACAGTCATAACTAATAATCATTATTGTTTTGAGTGAATCTAATTGCAGTGTTCCCTAAAGCACAGCAACACTCCCTCCACGCCCAGCCAACTGAAATAGAAAAAACGCATCCCAAAAATAGCAGCAAGAGACAGCTAACAAAACCTGGCCTCCCACAGTGTCATTAGACCAGACAGATCTTTGAGACAAAAATCAGCTAGGAGACTAAGACTCTGGAAGACATTGCTGCCTTTCTACAAAAGCCAGACAGAGGTTTCCTGCAGCAGAAGCCTCCTACACCCCCCTCTATGCCAAGGGACGTAGAGCTGGCTGGTGCTACCCCAAAAGTAGTTTTGGAGGGTACATGGGCAGACCTCCCTAGGTGGAAGGCAAATTCACAACATCCTCCATGTACCTTCTCTACACAGGGTAACTGCAGAGACAAAGGTAGAGTTTTTAAGTGATCTCTGCCAATGTAAAGACTGGAAGATACCCTGTAGTTACTGGGCTTGATCTAGGAATGCTGGAGTGAAATTCCTTACACATGAGGTTCCGCTATATCATTTTATGGTCTCTTCCAGAGATAATACATATGATTTCCTGTTTCATGAGTGACTTAGGCAAAAAACCCCAAGCCCCTTGTGTATCACGTAATCACACTGTTCCATCTAATCCCTGAAGCCAGTCCACTACAGAAAGCAAAACATGGACTGCTCTGAAAAGAATCTGCCAGAAAAATGTGCACAGATCTCTGGCCAAAATCTGCTAGAGGAGAGCTCCTCACTTGGAGGTTAGACTGCTGCAGTTGCATCAGGATGAAAAACAAACTGGGAAGGGACATGCCACCTGCATTGTATCACAGGCTCTAACAGAGGCACCCATCTCCTGTCATAGTAGTTAGAATGGGTCACAGCTCAGGAAGGCAAGACAGGGAAAAACCCAGCATCCCAACAAAATAACATCCAAATGTTTTTATCTGGGACATCAGCATCTTCTACTGCCCCCATTCTGATTGCCCAACAAACTCTTTTTCATTGCAAATCAATAGATCTGTCTGTAAAAGCCAGGATTAGATATGGTCTTCAGGCACTGAGGCTAGCTGGCAATTACAGTGTCCCTTGGGGATACTTAGCTTTGGATTTCAGAAGTTTACTACCACCAAAACTATAAAAATATGGATATGTTATCACAGTATTTTAAGGTCTTCCTATGTAAGATATGTTTTTTGCCTGATCCTAGAACCCCATTGATGCAGGGGTGCAAAGCTCTCAGAGGACTTACCGGTATCATCTTCCAAAAATTTCTGATTTATATTTCCTCTAAGCATTAAAGTAAATAAAAAAGGAAAGACTCTCCTGTTACAGATAAATGTTTTTTGTTGGCCTTCAACAGAAAGGAACCAAACCCACCAGCTGTACTATAATTTCTCCTACTCCAGAAAGTGGAGGCCCACCTGCCTTTTGAAACAGAAGCAATTCAGGCCAATGCATCTCAGCTGTATTTGCAAGGCATGTTAAAGGGAACTTGACTACTAAAAGCTGCCAGGTCTCTTAAAGAGCAGGAATGAGGTACTCACAGACAAAAAAGAGCTAGGAGGTCACTGAGCCCAGCTTGCTGCCAGGGCAGGCTACAGTCCCCAAAGACAGAACATGCCAAGACTTCAACTGATGCTACACTTGATCTTAGCCAAAAGGCCAAGAAGTGATAATGGGAAGAGGACTGAGGATAAAAGCGACTGGCAGCTGCCTCTATATGCTCTGCAGAGAAGATTCATGCAAACCTCTTTGGAATAATACTTAGAATTTATCACGTTAGGCAGATGGTATTTGACTTGCTGCTCTTAATACATAATCCTGAAAGGTCTGTGCCAGTTTGCTACTGTAATAATAATGCTGGTTTGCATGTTACAAGAAACCTTAAGCAGCATCAATAAAGTAGTCTCACAGGGCCAGTTTGCTGACACACTGTTCATGCCCTTGCTGTACACAAGGTTATCTTTAATGGCAGAAAATATCTTTTTATTGTTCCCTGTTGACTTGGAGGAGACTATAGATCCTCTGACCTTATTGCCCATACAACATGAGTTTTAGCTGAAAGATGGTCTAAGCAAAACTTTGCTTTTGAAGTAGGAAAGATGTATTCCCTTAGGTTATTTCATCCAGCAGACAGGACTGCATTCAGTCCTGGCTAAGAAAGCCCATAGTATGACTTCCCCTTGCCCGTGCCATGATTTCCCTTGTCAGAAAGGTAGCTTAGATACATTACCTCTGTAGTAGGCAATGCTGGCATTGTAATTTCTATCTAAACACCAGTGTGACAGAGTAAGGTATTTGCTGACCTTTGTAATAATTTGCTGAGATAATCTTTATTTAAGCTGTCAAGAAACTCAGCAGCTTCTCAAGAGAAACAAGAAATAATACATTAAAAAAATTATGGCAATATCAGAGTTGCCCTAATTTCAAACTCATTCAGAGCCCTTAACCCTGTTCCAGAGAGTTCAGGGAGAGAAGCTTAAAGGCATTAGCAGAGGAACACAGGCCCTTGCTGTTTTTGCAAGCATCCATCTGAAGGGTTTCTCTTAACTTTCATGAACGCCAAAAGTGGAGCACCCCAGACCGCTTACTAAATGAGGAGACTTCTTGGGATCCAGCTCACCTTTATAAACCACCCTTACAAAGGCAAGGTGATCAAACCTCAACTAAGTGCCTTCCAAGATCAGTGGAAGGGAAGAAGCAGTGGAGCACAATTGAACACCCACCTTGTCAGGCCTTAAGGTATCATGTATTTTCCGAATTTCAGATCTTCCGCTACACCTCTTCACGTAAAGAAAGCAGAATGGTGAATCCTCCGAGGGCAAAAGAAACTTCTCCAATGACAAAAGAACTAGGCACAGGAACACGTTGCTCGAGTGTTGCAGGGGTTCCTAGATCATAGTATCTCTGGGCAGAGAGCACAGAAGAGAAGTAACACCTCTTTTGCTAGCTGCTTGGCACTACCTGAACACACAGAAAGGGAAATGCAAAAAGACTGTATAGAATACATGGCAGTTAAAGTGGATAGTGTTTGTCAGCAACAGAACTTAAAAACGTTTTTTTGAAGAAAATATCCTTTTTGGGAGAAAAATTATAGATGTTTTTAACCTGAGGAGCTGTAGAAAATCCTGTGCATCCTTCTACTACTAGTGAAGAAGACAGGGGGGAAACAATAGACACCTCAGGGATAAATAACTGGGAGACCTGTGTATGAAATGATACATGCAGAGGATGCTATCAAGTTAGTGAGATTAATCTAAGGGTAGTAATGTGCAAATCTGGTTTCACCAGGAAATTATATCTGCACTTTTAAGATCATGTGCAGAATGTGTTAGAAAAATGGACCTGTCAGATAACATTGCATAACCCTGGGTAGCTTCAAGGGACAAAGACTGCTCAATTTTTAATTTCTGTTGTGAATAATTCATTACAGGGGTAAGAAATCTTCATGGATAGATGAATGATAAGAGATAAAGGTCTCCTCCTCCTAAGCTGGGTCTGGCCATAGAAAGTACAGCTTCTCATATCCAGCTTTTTCTTGCAAAGTCTAAATAACCTGGACTAGTCAGAAACCTCAGTCCACTTAACAAAAAAGTACATGTTCTATGCTGTTCATGGGAGATACACTAAAATGGACATTCAAACAAGCATTTAAGACATTTATATTTCTGATTATTTAAAATATAGGGGGGTTATCTAAACTGAAATATACCATGAATGTTCCCAGCTGTTCCTCTGCAATGACTTCCCTAAGTTGCAAAACACTGTCTGTCATAATTCACTTTTAAAACTCCCCAAAAAAACCCCTTATCAGGGGCCAGGGTGAACTTTAGAAAATTTGATCAAACTGCATTCAAGTTCATCTTGATTTAAAGGATGATAGAAATAAAACATACGATTCTGATGTCTATTATTCCAGTACAGCCAATAACGCTGTTTGCACTTCACAGGGAGCACACAGCCCAAAAGGCCCATTGTAAGAAATATGTAATCTCAGACTTTTGTACTGAAAATATGCGTTTCAACTTTAATCACGTCTACACCCAGTCAGGATGTTCACAAGCATCTGCAGTGGGGTGGAAAGCCAAATAATGGTAAGACATGACTTCAAAATTGGATGGACTGTAGTCACTTCAAGTATATACGACCGTGAGTAGGACTGGAGTCTCTCTGTCTTACCAGTTTGTTGCTAGATAGGTAAGTTAAAATGATGGAAACGCTAGACCTAACACTTAAACAGGGGTGAGGCCTTTTTTCAGACTGGGAAATGTGCTGGGTTTCTTCTTCTTATGACATATGAGCATGCTGTTCGACTATCTAATGAAAAAATGACATTATTTAAGATGAACTAAACAGAAATAAATTTAGGTTGTAGTATTAGCGACAGCTAATGTTGCTAGGGAGGAAGGGGATCTAGTTTTTAGAGGCAACTTCACTGTAAAAACAGTTTATGTAAAAGTTAGTGTCCTTACCTGGGATAGCAAAATACTGGATGCAGTAAGGGGTTTTATTACCAGTTATTGTGTAGCAAAATCCTCTGTAAAATTGCAAGCATGCAGCTTTCTGAATGCAGATGTGTGCATCTGATGGGAGGAAGGACAGTGTTGCCAGCCACAGAGGTGTGCACTTGCACACTCACCAGCAAGCAGGATCAGCACTCACCAATTAACGAAGGAACTGACAAGTACAGTGATAAAGGGTCTTTCTCAATATTTGTCTTTTTTAAATCTGGTTGACTGACATTATGCAACCTGTTCACTGAGAGGGATCTATTTTGATAGATCTTTACTGTTATTGTGAACAATTTTTGTGAAAAGTTTTGGAAACTGTTGAAACATTTTATGCTGACAGTCTTTTAAGTGAAAAAGCATGCTTTTAAGATCAGAGGTGGCTTTTTGTTACCTGAGGAAAAAGAATCAAGAATTGGAAAAACACAAAAAGCAAACTACAACACCGCAGTTCACCCAAACAAAAGTATTTCTAAAACCAGTAGCTTGCAAAATAGTATACTTGATTTTTCATTCTGACTTGAGACAAGTATTTTTGAGCTCAAAAGTTTTTCCTGAGACAGAAACAATTTTCCTCTCTACTCTATCCAGAGGGACCAGTCAGAAAGAACAATCTGTTTTCTATTACTATTTTTGTCCCTAAGCTTTTTTCTTTCCACATTTCTTCTTTTCTCTTATTTCCTTTTTTTTTTTTTTTTTATTTTTTATTTTTCACTTTCATTTTCCTTCCTTTTCTTTCTTAGAATGCCCTATCTATTGAAAAACAGAAGAAACTTGAGTCTGGAACCCAAGATTCTTTGCTCTTGCTCTCCTCTTTGCCTCTGTTTATTCAGAAGGAGTATGAAAAGAACTATATTAAGCTGAAATTTTATTCTGCTGTCCTCTGTTCAACAGAAGATAGTCCACTAAAGCCACTAAATCACAGATAACACTTCTCTGTGCAACATTATTAGGAACTGACAGCTAGAGATGGATGAAGATCTCATCTTTTAAAGAAAAAAGTACATTTCATTTCCTTTGTACATAAAATAGAGAGCACAGCATTGTGTATCTAAAGATAAAAACAGACCCAGCGTATTCTGGGTGCCATACTTAAGGGGATATAATACTGGGTCTGTGTTTCTGGGCTTACATTTTACAGGATATCTTCAAATTAATTTAGAAACCACTATTATTCAATTCATGGTAGACAATGAACTTTTAGAAAAAGAGGGTGACATTTTACAGCCAGCTACATTAGGAAAGAGCAGCTCAGAGACTGAGCTGTTACTTTTTAGGAGGAACACTGGAAGAAAGGACAGAAATAGGAGGGAGAATGGATTTGTAGGGCAGAGACAGGTTTACCCCTGATCCTGCCTGGGATTAAGCCATATTCCTGGGAGCTACTGGGCCTCCTGAGGTTGATACCACAATGGATGTGGTACTGACCATGCACAATGGAGTTGGTATTGAACATCAAGGATCTCATCAACTACCTTGGAACACACATGCTAAGTAAGTATGGTCATTTTTTTCCATCAACTGAGGCACAGTAAGCCAGACTCCAAGTATGCTGGGTGAAAGCCCATAAATTTCTTCTACAGAGGCACTGGCAATACACAGTATTCCCTTATTTCTGTTTTTTGGAGGTTTTAAATTTTTTTCTTTCTCAAATGACCTGTGACTATGACACATATACTACTTTTCACATTTGCAATGTATAAACATATTTAACACGTCCTTTCTGCAGCACTACCAGCTGTTGCTTTGGTTGAATCTAATTTTAACATACCTCCCAAGCAGCACAGAGATGGTGAGGGTGAAACTTTAATTGCTTGTCTGTGTTAAGCAAGACAGTTAAACATGCACTTAAAGCACATGTCCAACAAGAAAATACGGTCGGTCCGATTCCAGTGGTATGAAAGACTGCTTTGGGCTCCTGGGGTGAGGACAAGTTTAAGAAAAACATGGAGTTTTTGTTTCTAAGTCTAGAGACTATTAGTGTGTTGGATGGGTCTGGCTGCAAGTCCTTGTAGGAAAAGGCCTACCAGTGAGCAATTACCTTCGATTACAACCTTCTAGTTAGCTAGTCTAAAATAGAATGGGTATTTTTTTGTGAACCTTACTCCACTGAAGGATAAAAAGAGGTTTTCTACTGAAAACACTGACAAAAAGCAGCCTTTCTAACCACAGAAGTTTATGGAAAATTCTTTGACCATCTTCATATAAAAATAGTTATTCTGTTTTCCCTAAGACTTCAGGTAATTCCCTCTTTGTTTCTTTTTTTTTCCTCACTGGACACAAAGTAGTTAGTAGCAAAGTATAATATTAGGCTTTCCTATTTCTTGCAGAAAGAAAAGGCTCTGAAAAATACAAGATATAAAAATGAAAGTTGTCCTGGACTTGTTCTGGAAATTCAAACATAGTGACTCAGAGCAAATAAAAGAATCACCAAGAAGTACAAGGGCTTATGTAGTTATTTCAGAAGGTGAAACCTACTGATTTAGGTTCCACCTATACACAGGCACATACAGTTAAACAAAAAGTGTTCATGTAAACCATCCAATGAACAGTGACCTCTAAATCACTCCAAGTTGCTGCTTCTCTGTGAAGAAATTGATTCCTTCCTTTGCTTTTTGGGATTGGTCCCCAACTGATGATGGGGTATATTTAAATTATTTTTCAAAAATTTCTGCATTCTATATTCTGGTCTAAAACTTCCATCACTCATCTTTTATTATGCCATAACCTACCATTTTTTTGGGTAGCTGGAGCCATTTTCAAGACCATGGAGGATCACTATTGGCAAATTTGTTTTCTGCACCTTGATTCTAGAAGTTTTTAACACTCAGGTGCTCAGTCAGGTGCATTTAGGAGCTTTGAAATTCAACTGCTATGTTATTGAGCAGGTTTTGAAACCATTTTTTGACCATAGTACCTACAGCTTTCATTAAGCCTCTTTTGTCTGTGTTATAAGATATTGAGCATTTTCTCTTTTGAGTCACCCATGAGTTTATAATTCAAAGTGCTATAGGAGAAACACTCAATAAGCAGGATCCACAGGCTGATATCATGAAAAGATCTTGTTAGTATTTTGGGTGGCAGATAGCTGTTGCTGGGAACCATCCAGCTGGATACCCACTGGTGCTGCACTGAGCTCTCCCTATCCCTGGGGACGGTGCCCCACATTCTCTTCACTTCTAGGCCCTACTGCTTTTCTTGTTACAGAAGATCCCAGAGACCAACCTTGCACAGTTTCTTTGAAAGAAAAACACTTTCTCCTTCATTGTCGAAACAGATATTTTGATTTTTAAGTCCACATACACAGAGACACCTAGCCAAACTTCCTTCTTTTATTTCTAATTTCATCAACACTGACTGGAATATCTGGCTTCTTCAGTCCTCTCTTTTACCCCTTTAATACTTCACACCTCTCACTAAAGCCTTGTTTTCATTCCTCTCAGACTGGTATATGCCAGTTACCAAAGAGGATGCAAAAATGTCAATCAGTGTCTGAGACTCACAATTGCATTTATTTACCTCTGACACCACCGCCACACACACACACACCCCCCCCCCCCAGTCACAGATATTTAGAATAACAATTCAGGAATTCAGCAAGGTTGTCCGCAGGTGCCTTAGAGATAACCAGAATGCTGTATCATGGCTTTCAAAAGGATAGTTCAAATAAGGAGCCAAACTAAGCATGAGTCCTGAACCAATTTAAGTTTGCCTCTCTTGCTAGTGTTGTGAACAATAATTCTCCACATTTCTGGAGTGCCTTCTACTTTAGGACACATGACAACTTAAGAGACTTTAATTGACTCTCAACACACTTTTTGTAAGTATTATTTCCAGTTCAGTGGCTAAGAAAAGCACAGCATAAACCGTGAAGCCATTGTCCACGTGCATGGCAAAAAAAGAGAAATTGCTGATACAGTTCTCCCCATTTTATGAAAAGTACAGCTTCTGTACCTGGCAAAAATTATTGTTGGGTGTTTTTTGTTTTTTGTTTTTTTTATTCATAAATGAGTCAACAGCATTAAAAAAAAAAAAGTGGGATTTTTTTTTTTTAGTGGACTGTCAATTTCTTAAAAGGGAAGTTGAAGGACAAGTTAGGAAGTTTTCCAACTGCATGTCAATGTTTCTCAGAGATGCTAAGATAAATCCATCTCTTTCCAGAGATGCCACTTCCAAGGTAGTTACAAATATGCCATCAGAAACTACAGGAAATTTAGTGCCTATGAAAAAGGAGGGATGGAGGTCCCCACAACCAGCAAGCAACCAACTAAAACTGGATCCTAAGTTATGACATAAAAAGTGTTCTTTATAGAAGTAATTATTTACAACTACATTCCAGCCCTGTTGAAGTAAGATGACCATTCCCAAAACAGCCCTTGCGGGATATCAAATTACTAAAAATACCCAGGATATTTCAGTGTTTTGTTCATCAAGAAAACTGATAAGCCTAAGGGCTTCATGAAAGAGAAGTATCTGTGCTTTTTCCCCTAGTGGAAGGGGTGGTTTTTCCTACACATGTTGTTCCTAGAATGCCACATGTTATTTCAGGGGTTGTGTTGGTCCATGCTGTGAGGCAATGCTGCAAGACTGGGAGCTGATCATGCCTCTCCATATGCAAAGCAATGGCAACCTCCTCTCTCCTTCAGTCAAGGCTGGGAAAGGGAAGATATGTATCCTCTGGAAAAGAGATAGCAAATTTGCAGAGTCCACACAAGATGGGTCTACACCAGGGAAAGTAATCAAAGAAACATTTCCAGTAGTCCAGCTAGTACTGCAACAGTAGCAGTGGTGCTGCAGGAGCCCTAACTCAGAGAATACTCTGTCAGTGTAGTCAATGCACTGGTGTCCTTCGAGCAATCAATTTTGCTCCTGTCAGTGGAAATGAACCAGGATTTGAATTTAAAAGTTGAAAAAATGCTAAGCAAGGTATGCAGTTCTAATTACTCCTTATTTGTCCTATTTTATATCTTATTTGTCTAAGAATATTATCTTGTAGGTAAAACTAATGACAAAACATTTAAACCTATTTCCTTCTTGTTTAGGTCTAGCACAGCTTAATGTCTCCATATTCTAGTTTTTCAGTTGCTCCCCTATAGCTTTTATGATTACCTTATTCTTTTATTGCTCCTCTTGTTCCTCTCCTGGTTCGTTGAATTTGATAATGCATTTATTTAGAACCAAAGACATATATGATATTGAACAGGGCAACACACAAATACACAGCTCCAACCTTGTTCCAGATAACATGCAACACTTTCTGATGGTCTTCGCAACTCTATCAGAAGAAAACATGCACAAAATATGGCTATTTCACGTAATGCTTTATGAAATGCTTTAAAACTCTCTCAAAATCAGAGTTGATTTTTCATCCTGAAAGACTGGACCTCATCACTGAGAAACTGAAGAAAACTAAGTGCCGAGGGAAGTTTTACCTGAGGGCAAGGAGGCTACCCTAAATAAAGTGTCCAAAAGGACATTTAGATTGAAACTGACACTCTTGAAGAGAGGAGCAAGACCACACCTCTTCTAAAAACAGTTCCAAAAAGATTTACATATAGGTGTCACTGAATGCTTTGAAACTAGAATCTACTGTTAATATGTGCCCTGCTACTCCATTACTCTGAAGAGGAGCTCTACAAGTCTGTTCTAGCACCTCATCAAAAGTTTCATTTCATTTGAAAAATTGACTAGGTGCTTCTCTTCACTGAACTGTCTCAGCAGAAGGGCCCTGAATTAGCATGGTTTCCTCTAACAGCAAATCATTGAGCACACAAAGACAAATATAAAAAGAAAAGCATTTCAGAAGAATTATCAAAAGATAAAAATTTCTGTGCACATGCACAAAGACACATGTATAATACAGGTAAGATGAGCTTTGCCACTGTATAGTGGTTCAAGAAGATTCTGATACAATACTTACTCACAGAGAAACATCACAGTTCTGAGTGAGGAAGAATTCTTCCAATTTAAACTGAGAAGTTCCAATGCAAAGGTCCTGCCTGCACAAAGGTATGAAGAATCACAAAAATCTAATCACATCTAAACAAATCTCATTTGACCAATTACCAGCTGACACTCTGTATATGCCTCTTGTACACTCAAGATCCTGGAAATGAAACACAAGAATATATTTGGCCAAATATGGACTCACTGTTCTGAACAGCTCATATGCCTCTAAAGTTCCTTCCAAGCTTAAGTCTGAAGTCACACAGGGGCTCCCTGAAGCAGCATTTATCTGGTCACACACATCGAGATGACAGCACTGTTGTTCTCATTACGACAACAACTTCTGGTACTGACAAGTGACTCCTGCAATGTTATTCCTCGCTGAAGCATCTCAGTTTTGAACGAGAAGGACTGAAAAACAATGGGATATTCTCAGTAGAATAATCAGCTTTTTTTTAATTGAGAATTCATATATACAGCCTCCGTGGAACTCCGTGCAAATGGATGCAAACAAAGAGTTTCAAATAATACAGTGCATTTTGGTCTGATCTCACAGTTACTTAAATATACACCAGCATGAATTGCTCATTGCAATCTACCCCTCTCATGTCTGTTCCTGATACTGGATTAAAAAATAAGGCAGTCCAGCCTGAGACTTCTTTTTTTTTTTTGCAGAGGCACCAAAGTAGGCTTGCTCAGTCATTCTGTCTTGAGACGGACTGCCTCCCGCTGTTGCTTCTGAACAGTCCTGGAATCCTCCCACAGACGGGGTCCTCTGATGTTCTCCCAGTTATCCAAGTCAGACTTTTCCAGCTTCTGCAGATAAACAGCAAAAAGAAGTGTGTCACTTTGACAGCCCCATGGTTTAAAGTATGTATGATTCTGAATTGTTTTATTTTTGCACAAGAAACTCGGTATCAGTATTGGGTTGATGAACTTTTATCTATCCTGCAACCAAAGTTCAACAGCAAGAAAAAGAAATGTAGCTGCATAAATGACTAAAGTGGGCATTACTGCATCTGCTTATCACCAGATACGACTGAAGAAATCTTCACTTTTTCTTTCTTCTCTCATGTTGTCTTCCAGATCTGTTTTTCAACTGCAACTCTGCCAAGTACTGAAGTAGTAGGAGTGATAAGCATTGGTATAGCTCAAACAGTGACCTGAAGTATCCTGTCAGTGCAGATACCAAAGCATACTGGAAAAGATGAATTATCTAGCACAAAGAAAGACAGTAATAATGCAATCCCCTTCAATCCATGTGGTTTTAACTTGAAAGGTATGCAATGGTTTCTGCTGCTGAGTTTCTCATGGCACACAACCATCACAGATAGGTCCCTCACTAAGTCATACATGAGATATGCTAACTGGCTGAACTGTCAGATACTTAAAAACTATCTCGATTTTAATTACCTCCTTGCCTACTCCTATCATTCCCACTCAGAAGTACCAATGACTGCAGTATTTATCTAGCCTTAGATGGGCACAAAATTGAAGAACAGGTGCCCTGAATCACCTACCAAGTGCTCAGTTGAAGAAGACAAACATATACTGCATCTTCACAGTCGTACTGGCAGAGACATCGAAGTCCTTTCCCAGCAGACAAAGACCTCAAGTCTCACATACCAGCCTGCAGTCTGGAATGATACATCAGACATGATGGGGCTCTGCTGACAGGAGACTGAGGAGAGTGTCTGCACCACGGCCAGGAACAGGGCTATTCTACATGCTACTGAGCAGGGCAATACTGCACACCATTAATGACATGTACTGCAGTGGGATTTAAACCTCTGATTTGTGATCAGGGCCTCATCTCAGCAAATGCTGTAAAAACACACCAGAAAATACTTAACCCTGCCCTGAGCTTGTGGTCTAATTTGTCTGCCATCCATCATCCAAATAAATGGCAAATACTGAGGGACCTGAATAATAGTCACAGAATAATTCAACAGCTAGGACAGAACAGACCTGCTGCTATTAGTTCATGTTATGTAAAAATTTTCTGCCACTTCTACAATGGAGGAAATTGCAATGAGTTTAGTCAGATATCAAAAGAAATTAGGCAACATTCAACAGAAGATACATGAGAACACATGCACAAACACAGCAGACTTTCACAAGGTAGAAGCAACTGAATTTTTTATACAGTGGAGTTGGCATAGGTCTTTCTGAAAAACTGTCTTCACTACTTCATATGTTTTATGATTAGCTGGTACTTCATTTCAGCCGGAAGGGATCTGAGCTGACATGGAAGGAGAGAGAAGGAGGGACGGCACCCATCATCCCACACAGTAGCAACTATCCACTCTGACTGCAAATACAGAATTTAATGTCTGATGCTAATGGAAGCTTCAAGGAAACTACACTGAAAATAACCACGTGCTTTAACAAAAGGGAAGCATGCTGATTTTATTGAACACAAAGGTACCACACAGCTGTGAGGATCTAAACTATTTCCAAAGGCGTTCAGCTCCCAAAGCCTGAACAAGAATCAACATTTAAAATATATACAAAACCTGTAGTATCTAAAGACAGGCTATACAGATAACTCTATCAAAAGAGTCAGGTATACTGGAGATCTTTACCAAAAGTTCATGTTAATCTGCCCTGAAATTTCACAAAGGCTTTTCAGAGAGGTTTGTACAAAACAGGACATGTTTCAAAAACACAATCTAAACAAACCAGTACAAGAAAGTATTTCGGCAGTTTCCAACAGAAAGTGTAAGGTACCTGGAAAACACACTGTGATATACTGACAGAATAAAACAACCAAGGGTTATGTACAGCATTGCCTCAAACTACAGAACAGATAAGATGTATTGACAGAGTTAATTTTTGCCAATTAAAGCATAAAGAATTAAAGATTCTAATGGATACATAGAAAGACTGTATTTTTATTTTTTATTTTCACTATATTTCTATAGATTGTTAACATTTTGTGTCATGTGTAAAGATTGTGTTTGATACCTTGCTGCAATTCAAGAAGAAAGCACCTTCCCTACTGGCACGTGACAGTTTCTGCAAAAAACAGTGGCTTAACGCAGAGGTGTATGTTCAGTTGTCAGAAGGCAGCATGATTAGACAAACCAAATTTCTAAACTGATTCTATCAAGTATTGAAAGAATAAAGGACTCCTGTTGCATGTCGATAAGCATAAGAAGGAATATCACCAGTGAAAGAAGACCCAAAAATCTGTTCCACAATGCTTTCCTACTGTACCGCACAAAACCTGTGCTGATTTTGGCTGGGATAGAGTTAATTCTCTTCACAGTAGTTAGTACGGGGCTATGTTTTGGATTTGTGCTGAAAACAGTGTTGATAAGACAGGGATGTTTTAGTTACCTTTGAACAGTGCTTATGCAGAGTCAAGGCCTTTTCTGCCTCTCACCCCACCTCACCAGTGAGTAGGCTGGGGGTGCACAAGAGTTTAGGAGGGGACACAGCTGGGACAGCTGACCCTAACTGATCCAAGGGGTATACCACACCGTATGGCTTCATGCTCAGCATATACAGCTGGGGCAAGAAGGAGGGAGGGACGGACACTCAGTTATGGCATTTGTCTTCCCAAGTCACCGTTACACGTGATGGAGCCCTGCTTTCCTGGAGGTGGCTGAGCACCTGCCTGCCAACGGGAAGTGGTGAATTAATTCCTTGTTTCGTTTTGCCTGTGTGAGCAGCTTTTGCTTTACCTACTGTCTTTATCTCAACCCATGAGTTTTCTCACTTCTACCCTTCTGATTCTCTCCCCCATCCCACTGGAGGGGGAGTGAGCGAGCAGCTGTGTGGAGCCTAGTTGCCGGCTGGGGTCCCAACACTACCTCATGTACAACTAAACAAAACCTAACCTTTTGCTTGACCGCTGACATGAAGATTCTTACAACACCCCAAAATAAATGGCTATATTAGATATAGGCCAAAGACACATATGTAGATGAGAATATGTCCTTCTATTGATTAGTTGCAGCACAAGCTACAAAGTGACACAGCTCCTTGAGACTGCCTGAGCTGTACAGTGAGAATTCAGGCAAGCAGCTAGTTCTGCTCTCAGATGAAGTCAACCTCTTTCACTCTAACTGGCTGGGTCTTTTAAATTTCTTATTTTATTTCTTTTTTTCTTTTTAGCCACCTGGACCCTGCGTACCTAGCTTCATGGAGACATCATAAATATGGTAAACTACTTCCAGCTTTCACTAAACTGAAATCCATATGAACTGGCAGTCTAAAAACCAAAAAGCTATTTCTTCCAATTCAAATGCACTAAATAGCCAATCATTGGAGACTACCATGAAATGTAATCAGATCAGACCAGCACCACTTTTCCTCCTTGTCTCAAATAGCCCAAAGGATACTGAATATTAGCTGTTTAAAGTAAGATCAGTGTAGTCCATTAAATCTACTGATTCACTTCCTAAATCAGCTAAACTGCCTCTTAAAAGTACAGGACTGACAGAAGCTGTAAATTCAAGAAAAAAAATGCAGCTATGCAGACAGGCACAGCGGAAAAAAAAACAAAACAAAACTTCAACTGTTTGCCACACACTTGTCTTTTGAGACTTTTGTTAAACAGCTTGCCTGGTGCAAAAGCACCAATAAGGTTGTATTGGTTAATTGCTGATTCAAATGCCTGGCTTGATATTAAGCAAATGTCTGGCTTGATATTAAGCAAAAGCCATAACCCTCTGAAGCCTTAAAATAAAATAAAATTTTAAAAGGAGTGTGAATTCTACTCTTGCAGGATAGTCTTCATGCTACAGTAAACAAACTGAAACCTACAGAAATTCATTCAGAGCTACTGGTGCTCAGGATGAATTAATTCAAGGCAGGCACTTGCAAAAAATGTTTGACTTTAGTCTCTGTTTCCCGCATGTGAAAGGAGGGATAAAAAAATCCTGTTTACTTTACAGCTTGATGCAATAAATTCTGTGATGAGCACCACAGAAAGAAATTGCTCTAATTCAGAGACACAATTATTTCCCATCGTTACAGTAAGCAAACCCATCTGTGGATAAAACATGTGCCAGGGAAGAATATCCTCATCGCTGAAAGATGCAGCAAAAGAAATTCGTTTAACCAGTCTGTTTTTGCAAAGGTGTCAAAAACAGCTTGAAGATCATAACAGATATATTGAGGAACTCTATGATGATGTATAGATGCAGAGGTACAGAATTAAGGCTAACACTGAATCTGTTGTCTTGTGCGTGACTCAAAATCTTAACTTTAGCATCACACTTGTACAGTCTTACTGGGTTTTTTTACAACTCTTTCCCAGAGCCACCTTTTTGACATCTCATTTTCTTAATATAAACTTGGTGCTACTTGCTTTGTTTAGCATGTGATAAAATGTAATATCTGCGATTAGTGATTTAATAGCCCACGATTAGTGATTTAATCCTCAGATTAAAAAGAAGGTTTTTTTCCAACTAGAGAATGTCTAGTTTTTGTGTTACTGTATACAAACAAGTCAGCAAGCAGCATGCTATGGCCAGAACAAGGTTTTTTTGTTCATTAAGGTAAGAAATGGGGGCATTTTTGCATGTAAGCATCCAAACTGCTGCTTCTCTTTTTGCCTTTGCTGAAGACTGGCAAAAACAGAAATGATGAAACCAAGAGAGGTTTTGTTACTTACTTCAGTGGCATCCAATACCATGGCACAATAAATTAACCGATGGTGAACTGGTTTAAGAGACTCTTTCCCCATAGGTTATTTTCCCTTTAATTATGCCAATTCAACATGATGTGGGGCTGCGTCCCAATCAGAAAAAAGAAACAGATTGGGAAAACAAATACATACTGTTTAGGAATGAATCCTATTTAAGTATAAGACAATGCAAACACCTGAACTGGCACAGCTGAAGGAAGCACTGGGTGGAGAAAGAACAGAAACATCTTTAAATGGCCATGTTGTAAAAGATGTGTATCAAGGAACTGCACCAGCAATTTGTCTGGGCATCTTTTTTGCAATTTGAAGAATAAGAACAAGACTTGCCTCCATCTCAGCAGTGTCACAGAGTTTAATTAATGTTCACAGAGTGTTCTCACAGTTTTGCGTGAAGATGCTACAGTGATACCAATTACTCAGTACAGCAAACAATTACAGCACTCAGTTAAAACTACATGATTACACAGCCTTCAATTTTTAAAGTAACAGAAAATACCACTAGGCAGATAGACTTCCATCTAGGAATTGGGGATTGTCATGATTTCCTTCTAACAAGCAGTTTCCCTTGTTAAAATGAAGAATGTCTTAAAAAACACATTAAATCTCAGAGTATAACCCAGTGCCATTTATACATTACACCTTCAGGTCACCCAAGATGGACTTCTCAATCCAAAGGATTCACAAGCTCTATACGGGTAAAGTCAAGAGAACTCATGCATGGGTCATTTACTTTCAGCTTATCTTCTTCTCTTGAGCAAAAACGAAACTCTGAAACATCCAACATAAAGAATAGCATGACTCCAACAGTACACCTTCAACATCAAACATTCAAAACTCTGCAAATTCCACTTTTAATTAAGCACTAAGTAGATTTAGGATAGTTTTCATTTCCCTTGTATATGGAACTTTTTTCAAGCTATGGTTAATGTGCCCCAGAAAGAGAAGTGGTGCTTATTATGGTTTATCTCAGAATGTATAGATTAGGAGACCAAACTGAGTTAATTGGACCAAGGAATTTCCCAAATTTGAGTGCTTGAACTTGCAAACTTTCTATCATATTAAGCTTTATAAAGGTGTCCTAATTACTGCAGCACAACCCTCTAGAAGGGAAGCAGCCGGGGACAGGCTTCTGGGATGTTTGCAGGATCTTTTTCAAATATACAAAGGTGAGCTTGGCTGAAGGGGATATGTGATCTTTTATAGTGCAAGGACTGCAGTAAAAACAAAAAAACAACAGTTCTGTGGCTAGTAGGATGAGCATATAGATTTCCACAGCACGTCCCTGTCTAGAGCCCACAAAAGCCTCCTGACACCACAGAGATTTATTTCAAACATCTTGCTAGGACTATGAATACTTAGAAGTGTGGACAATTTTTTTACTTATATAAAATCTGTATATAAAATGTATGTGAAATTTGGCATAGTATGTCCTTCTAATAATGGTAAAAAGATACTCTAATCAAAAAAGAAAGAGGTGTATGAGGATCAAAATATATTAGATCCATGAGTCACACATGGTGTTTTTTCTTCTGAAGTGATCTGAAAAGTAAGTTTTTACATGTTTCTTATGTGAGAGGGAAAAGCTGTGATGAATATCACAGCAAAGTGCTAAGAGATTACCACAACAAGAAATGATCAGTTGCCACTATGAAACTACTAACAGAAGTGTGTGGGTATAAGAAAAGAAACAACTAGAGAAGGTTTACAACAGTAACGTTAAATTAAACTTAAATCCAGGCCATTAAATAACTACCTTAAAGTAACCACACTCCTTCAAATCAGCAGTCAACCTTATTAAGTAGTCAACCCTTCTGAATTGGCAAGTTAAATCTGCCTCTCACATGCTGCTCCTCTATCCTGACCTCAGTTCAGGTAACATTCACACAGAGTTAGTGCAATTTAGGACTATTTTCCTGCTGATTCTCAACTCACTTCTCTTCCAGAACTTGTTCATCAACTTATATGCTGAAACAAAATGCTTTTCTCTACGTAGAAACTATGTTTTTCACTAAATGTAAACAGAGTAACTTCAATCCTTTTAGCCATAGTTTTTTTCAGTGACATCAATGGCTACTGTTTCATTTGTGCTGTTGGGCAAATTTGTCATAGGAAAAAAATAAATCCTCCTGTTTCTTCTCTGTGGTTAACATCCCCTGTCTATTTGATGAAGACAGTAATGAGTGTTAGTCCCCCGCTATATTGCCAGTGACAGTAAAGCTACTTCTCAGCAATACTGCTGAATTTACAGTACACAGATAACTTGTGATCAATCTACCTTTCATTCTATCAGAACCAACAGGTCTTCAAAATCAAATCAGAGAGACTTCTATCTGGAAAAGGATCAAGGCATCTATATAAACTTTTACAAGAATGAAAAGGAAGTTTTAGAAAGTAAGGTCCGGGTTTCTTTCTATGGCTGAAGTGTATTTTGGTTTTGAACCACCTTGTGCTTAAACACTCTTTATTTTCAAGTTAGAGCTGTAAGATGGCACAGCGTGACACTGGCTCTCCAATGACTTGCTAGGAAGATGCTATGAACAAGACGGAGTATGACATATGGAATTGCCAACCGCATTTCCCCCAGCCTCTGAACTTCTCAGTGATGTCTCCCAGCTATACTTGGGCAAAACTCATCTTACCAGATGTACAATGAAGTCAGGGGTTGAAATAGGGAACTTTTCTATTAATTTTTAAAAATTTGATTATTTAGTTAAAAAGTGTGCAAACTCCATGGTCAGTCTCCACCATCATCTCGCATGTCATCTTTCCATTTGACCAGTAAGCCTCTTAGGACAGAGAGTGACTCACTCCCTGACAGTAACTTGCTACTGCAGAGTACATTTGTACAGTACACTTTTAGCATTAAATAAAGATGGGTAACAATAATTTGAGAAGTAAAGAACATGCAAGAATCGTATAACAATCTTTTAAAGTATTTCACATTTAGTCAGAGTGTCCATGCAGGCATTATCTGGAAGTATGCTGGCAGTCACAGAATAATCCAGATAGAGTTTATGAAATTGGCCAAAAAAAAGAAAAAAAGCTAAGCAAAACAAACAGGAGAACATTCTTGCAATAAGTCACTTTGCCTGACTGCTGAAACAAGAGCTTCCTTCAAAACTATCTGCTTTGCTGTATCCTCTTCAGAGGCAATCAATGAGAGGAATGTATACAGCCTCAGCTGTGTAGCTAAATTTCCATACACTATATTAAAGTTCCTTCAGAAATATTTCATACCAAAGATCCAGCAATTCCCCACTGTGGGCCCATTACTATGACAGAAGTGCTTAACATTTCCACCTAGTCAGATGCATAAGGAAACGTTCCAAATACTGCCGGGTGGAAGCTAGCAGCCATGCTAGTGGATGCCACTCTCCCTACTCAAACTTTTCTGTGGCTGAGACAACACACTGTGTTGGCCCTAACATGGTAAGAGTTGGTTCCTCTGGGATTAAAAAAAAACACCCAGGGGGTGCAAGCAAGTACAAAGGATTCTATTTTGAAGAGAGGAGAAAGGGTGATGAGAAGAGATTATAAAACAGGCATTTGTACATCCTGACCACTTTTGCTGTCTGATTGAACTGTTAACTGCCTTACTTTGTTTTCCATCCATGAGAAATCAGTGTCTTCTTGTGGGATAAGAAAAGTGCAAATGCAACACACATGAAAGAAACAGCTCACAGTTAAGAAAAATCCTGTGCAGAGATATTTTTATAAACATGACCAAGAAATAATTTACAGGACTATTTAATAGAGATGAATTCCAGAAAGATCAGTAAAAAGCAATACCCTGTGAACTTTTCTCTGGAGGCTAAGTATCTTTCTTCCTGCAAGGAGGCTTTCCCATCAGAACTCCTCCTGTGCCATACCCATCACCAAATCCCATGTCTCTCTGATCACATTTTGAACTCTGGCACACAAGACTTTTGAGATGTCAAGAAGAAAAGGAGCAAACTATAGCTATTGTCTACGGATTTTACATCCACTCAGAATAAAACACTGAGCACAAACTATTTCAACTAAAAGCCTTTCCCATGGCAGTTTCCATTAATGATAAACTAACACCACTTCATCCTTATCTACAAAACATTAAGTGATGAAGACAGTGAAATAAAAACTCTCAAGACCATTTCACATGTGAATAAACTGAAATGCAAGAAACTCCACTTGTCCCAAACACAACCTAGAGGATAGTCGGAATGTAATGGCTAGGCTGGACACGCACCAACAAAGAAGAGAGCATGGAAGGGATGGAGTGATTGAAGGGAGAAAGAACAATATCTCCACCTCATATAGTGTCACAACAGTCACTAAGGAGGGATTTTTTCCCAACATCTTTGTAATCTCTCAGACAGCTCAAGGTATTTAGCCACTAGTATCTTCACAGATACGGAAGCAAATCAATTCAATACGCTAATCTATTCTTAAACAATAAAATCAGTAATCCTCTGGTACTGATAATGGCAGCAACAAGATACCTGCAGATTTCAACTACTGACGTTCAGGAATTACCTTCCCTCTAGAGTAGTCCTCATGCCCACACACTTCAATGCATCCATTTAATACTATAAATTACTACATTACTGCAATGTCCTTTCCTGAAAAAGATGTTTCATCCATTCTGTTGGCGCTACAATCCCCGAAGTTAAGTTAAATGAGCATTAAGTGGCTTGAATCTTTTTTAGAAGAGCTTATTCAAATTATTCTTTGAACTGTCCTGCATAAACATTTTAATACTGCAGTTACAATAATGTAGTTCTCAGGACAAACAGCTACACAACTTTTGTCCAGAGCTAATGTTGACCTTTTGTGATTTATCAAATTATCAGGAACAAAAACTGCTCAATATTCATACACTTTAAGAAAGCAGTGTTCTCTAGATTGACTGTTCGCAGACCAGCATATTCCCGTGTTTATGTCAAGCTGAGTCCAATAGCTGGCAACCAGTTGAAGGAAAACTTTAAAAAGAATTACAGTTTTGGTATTCTGAAAGACAGAGAACCCATTTTCTTGCTGTTGTGTTCAAATGATGTTCTCACATATTAATAATGGACCCTACTTCTAATTTTAATATCTTTGCTGCAATAAAAAAAATCTTCAATAGCTAGAACTTTCTTCTTCTGAAGGTATGTATATATAACATTCTTTTCTGTACCTTCAAAAAAAATTAAATCTTTAAGTTTCTTTCAAGCCCTAAGTTAATATATTCAGCTTGTTTTGCAATCTATCCCATTTTAAAAGCCCTGTACAAAACGTGGACGGCAGAAGTAGATCCAGTGTTTCAGTACTAGCCTCATCAGTGTCACACGCAGAAGTAAAATCACCTGTTCCTACCATCTGCCATTCCTGTTTATATTCACAGACTGAATTAGCTCTTTGTGCCACAGCATCACAACAGAAGATCAATCTGAATTATGTATTCAGTGACCCCTAAATCTTTTCCCAAGTTGCTGCTTTCCATAATGCAGTCCACTCTGGCCTGCATTTCCACATTTTAAATGAATAACTGGCTACTTTAAAAGGTCCTTTGCTCATTTAATAGGCCTAGCTTATCAAGTAATACAAACAGCTGTCTGTTCCTTCCTTGCCATACTTTTACTATTTCAATACTTTCTTGTCACTTGCACATCGGTAACAATTTCATAATTTCTTCTGTATCACTGAAGAAAGTGCTCAATATTGCCCAGATATGTCCCAAATCTCACAGAACACTAAAACATATCACTTTCCTGCCCAGTAATGATTCCCAGAGAATCATCATTCCCTGACTGAGATTTTCAGGAGCCACTGAAGTCTTTCAAGCATTTTCTTGGAACTCAGCTATAAACCATCAGAGCCTAATAGATATTAATAACAACTTGTTTGGGTATTAAGAGGTTTGGAAGTATATCCCTTGTCTCTTCTGGTTTGAATACAAAGGACTTTTTTCTCTAAAAAAAATACACATACATTTTTTGACTGTTGCTACTTTGCCAATGATCATGATTTGACATCCTTGTTATTTTGTTCTTAAGTTTGCCGCAACAGCATCTTCTTACCCATATCCTTGTCAGCTTTTCTATCAGACGACTCTCTGATGTCCTTAGCATCTTTTATCAATCTTCTCTGCTTTATAACTTCTCATTTACTGTTTCCATAGCAATCCTTCACACTTCTTATTATGATTTTTTTTTTCCCCTCTGCCTTCAATTGCCATTGGTTCCCATTGGATATCACATATTTAACTCAAGCTTAACTGATTTTCCATTGTAAAATGTTAATAAATTCTTCTTAAAGATGTTTTTATTTGCTTGAAAAACCCTAAACATCAATTCTTTATTTTGGGGTCTGATGTAACTGACTGAGGCCAGATTTTTTAGTGTGTCCTAGACCATTAATTTCACAGAAGTACAGAAATCAAGTGCTGGAATAAGGAATGTTACTCTGAGATTGCATTTAAACAAATGAAAATGAATGTACTGTGATTGTTAAACATACTTGAGAATGTTTTTCACTCATCACATTTATCAGGTTTTTTATCCCCCTCTTTCAAACAGTATTTTTGTGCTTTCACATAAAATACTGTAGGCTTCTGTCACAGGTCAAACACTTGACATTTTTTACAGTGTGTTCTACAAGGCCCAGCTCAGCAGCAGAACTACATTCACATTAGTACCAGTGTCACTAGTGGACAGAACTATGATTTATTAAGCAAAGGGGAGCAGCAAGGACTAATTGGCCATATGAGGACACATAAGCTTGTGAGAGGAATGCATAAACAACAGAGGATGCATGCAGAGGTAGCTTGCTCCTCTGGCATGTCCCGAGGCACAAGATAAATGGCATTATTAACAGATCTGAGGTATATAAAAAAATGTAGTACAAATTACACATGTAAATTCTTTCTTCCTCAAAATAGTATCCTGGCCAGAAATACTCCTATACGAAATAAAGTAAATTTTGTATAGCTTGAGAAGATATAATTTAGTAAATTAGAAGGTGAGAAAATGTCTTTATGTTAATTTCCTCTCAGTAAATTGATTAAATCTGTGATTACAACTTTCTTCATCACCACCACCACATTGGAGACAAAATACAGACTTCAACATGTCTGAAATAGTGGACATGTCTTTATCTTTTCCAATATGCCTATAAAAGTGTATGCTAATAATAGAAATGGTGACATTCTAAAAGAATTCAGTATGTATTCAATATGTACACTGCTATAAGGACAATAAGATATTTTTAAAAGTCTTAGGGAGGGCCAGTGGATATTTGCATGCATCAGGCAACCATGCTTCAAAAGAGCTGGCTTGGTATCCTCAGTAACAGCTGCAGATATAATGCTAATAATATTGTAAAATAAGGCTTTACATATCAAACCAGCAAATTTTTTTAAACTGCCCTTGATCTCTTATCATACTATATTTAGTAACAGACACTAGGGTAACCCTTCAATGTGACCTATATATAGAATTAGAAGATGTTCTTAAGAGCTGTATTTTTGACAAGTAAAAAAATAAAGGGGAAAAAACCCCACCCAAACCCTTCTAGCTTGGAATATGTGGGGTCAACAAAAAAAATCACTCTCTTAAATGTCAGCTGTAACACTGTGATTGGTTAGATTTTGTCCACCAGATTACAGAGGTAACATTGACTAAAATACACACACATTCAGTGTGGATCCTGCAAAGTATGTGCATGACGGTTGGTAGTTCCACAAGTTTCACTGAAGTAAGAAATGAATATGCCTAGTGCTTGCAAGTTGGTGCCTATAGTAAAGAATATATTGAGATTAGAGTTCAAAACAATAATCTGAATCTATTTTCATTATGTGGAAATGCAAACACATTTTTTTGTTGAACGGGTCTGCCCTCTATAACACACAAACACTACTGTGGAAGAATTTCTGCCTGGGAACACTCTGCAGTTTAGATTAAGAAAAGAGTAAGATTGCTTCTGTCATTCCTGTCCATCAGGAAGGAGCCCCAATACCCAAGTAGGCTTGTAATATGTTGTTATGATACTTGTATTTTATTACCATTGATTTATCCATAAAGCTAATGCAATTACGGCTATTTAAATATTATCCTTCAACTATTTACTTACCTTCTGGAGAGAAAGCAAGACATATATGAATACAGATCAGTTGATTTTGAGGTTAGGCAGTGAGTTAAACAGAGATGTGGTTCTTTTTACTGCTTGTGGTTCTTCTACGTAAATAAATCAGAGCAGCCTTACAGTAAATTCTGTGGGAAATGGGAGACACAATAATCCCAGCAATAACCAGAACTTAATGGATTTTTACATTTTGAGTTTCCATTGGAGCTTTCCATATGTACTCAGGGATCAAATCTTTTTATTCCCTACACCATAAACCACAGTTCTTTATAGAAGGGGGCAGCCCATAACTGTTTGCAATAATGGTAAAACACTGTCACGAACCTGGCAGGTAGGCAGATGTTCCATGAAATTAGAGATGTAAAAATACAAAAGGTAAGTTTTATTTTTATTTCAGACAAATCACAAAAGAGTAATATAAAATAGAAATTTTTTATTAGCAAGACCATGTACTGCCATTTGGACACCTTAGTATGAGAGCTATGGGTGCAATCAAGCTCCTCAAAGGCGTGTGACAGAAATGTGGTACGGGAAGAAAAAGAAAACCTGTGTTCAGCATAAAGACTGTAAAGATCATATTAGATGGACATTTGATCCAAGTAATTTTAAAACATAAAAAATTATCTTAAATAGCTTTATCCTTTGTTTCTGGATACAGGGAAGCTTTTTCCAGTTTTTCTAACATGGATTTTTGCAGACATGAAGATTTATGAAACTCTGGATATTAAACGGGCAAAAACAGCCATCTCGGAGGTCAGTAATGTTTTAAGAAAATGCATTGTTGAGGAAAGAGTGAAATATTTCTCTATAAAATCTTCTGAAATAGTGAAAAAGGAACAGCCGTTGTTTGAAAGATACAAACAATTTTCAGAAGCAAGAAATAACAGAACGCACATTGTTCTGCAATTGCAAACACATTGTTCTGCAATTTGGTCTAAAGATCATCAAAACTCATGCAGCAGAAGTGTTGACATTTACACATACACATTCTCAGGCCAACATCAGCTCTACATTTATAGACTAGGTTAACCACAGAAATACTGGAATGTATTTGTACCACTGTACTTGGCACCTGGACATCAAAGTAAAGCTGTGTTCAGAAAGAAGCACTCCATGTTCAAAAACCTTTCTTTACATAAAACCTTATTTTTATTGGACATCAGTGAGTCAAAGGCAGATGGCTGATCTAATTTTAGTTAGGGACAGATACAACCCACCAGTGGCCAGGGTAATCAAGGGTAGCCAAGGTTATGAGCCTCAAGCAACAAATTTATTTTACCTCATACTCAGATTCCAGTGTCACAGTGTTCTGTTTTAATTTTTCTTTAAAAGCTGGATCAACCTGCAAGACAAACAAAAATACAGCAAAAATGTTTGCACTGAAGAATTTTTTTAGAAGAAACTTAACCTCTGATAAACTAAATATTGGTACACACAAACCCTCCTCTCCTCTAAATGAGTTTATGTGCTATTTGTTCAGATACCAGGATGAGGAACACAACAATTGGGCTGAAAAGAGACAGGTTAACCGCCAAACTTTTCAAATCAAAAAGGAAGCACATTTGTAACTAGCCCTGCACTTTAACCTAGACACTTAAATCCATAACTGTTGAGTTTGAAACTGTCATACTAAACAAAGCCTTAAAGGAATGAAACAAGAAAGACCAAGAAAGCGAAAACTGTGATTATGTCTTTTACTCCTGAATGTTGTGTTGAATGAATATACAATATATTCTGATTTTCAAAGTCTAAGGATAAGTCAAACTTCCAATTTTCTGGTAAACACACAGCTCTCTTCAGATTCTGCCCCAAGACAAGTGCCTGATCCTCAGAGGTACTTAAAATACACAACTACTATCTGTATCGATGGGAATTGCTCTGAGGAATTTCCCTAGGCCATAGTGTTCCCCATGATTACAGGCACTGCCTGCTAGCTAGTATGCGGCCTGTGAGACCTCAGCTCCTACAGATGCTCAGACAGGCAAGTCTAACGCCATCTGTGCATGGCCAGAGGTTTGATTTCCCTATCTGATCAGAGCTCTGGCTATAGAAACACATGCATTTGCAACCTCCAGACTCACCACACTTGGGAACTAAGCCAAAACATCTAAAATGATTAAAGTTTGTACAGGATACAGCTCCCACCTTCTTTGTAATATTAAAAAAACTTGTAAAACAAGGTGCTGTCTCTGCGCTGACCCTCTACATCAAATAAAAAATGAAATGCTACATCTCTGTCTTGGCATTCAAGGCCTCCACAGCACTGTCCCTCATTAAAGATGGATTGCCTCTCTCCTCCTGTGACCACAACCTCCAACAACAGCCATGCTTCATTAGAACAATGAACCCATCCATCACACATGCAGAAATGTGAACTCTTCGGGCAGCCAGACAGGCTTTGGAGCTTACTTTCACACAGAGATAAGAGTGATCATGGACCTCACTGTATTCAGAACTAAATGCAAACACTATTTGTTATGCTTGGTGTTCTCCCAAGACACATACGGACAAGGGGAAATAAATGCTCCAGCAAGTAAAGAAGCAAGAGAGTTTTATTTCCTCCTGTGTTTTCCCTTCATTTAATAGTAACGCACTCGTGATAATATGGTTGGAGCAGCATTTTTACTTGATTAACCACAGACAGAATTTAACTCACAAAGACAACTCAATATCCCCATTATCGAGTTTTATTTTAGCAATTTTTAGCATGTTTTTTTAATGTGTGGTGGTTGCATGGCCACATTTGTGTAAGGTAAAGGGAAACAAGCAGTGAAGTTACTGCTGTTTCTCCTCCCTTCCAAGCCCTTCCGTCCTCAGACTTCCTCAGATATTCATTCTCCTCAACATGCACAAAGGGAGAAGACTAGCTAAAACTGAGACACAGCATCCCAATACTCATAACTGTTTGATGTTGTAGATTTAATATTGACAAAAAACACAGAAATTAAGAAGGCTAGTTGAATTTTCTCAGAAAAAAAATTATCCTGTAAATGAGAAGTGAAAAGAAATTCCTTCTTTAGAAGCAGGAATTTTATTCAGTAAATTAACTTATCAAAAAAGAATAGTTAAACCCTGTTCTGAGGGCAAACTACACACACATCTTGGCAAGCTCCTAATATTTAACATAGAGGTACATGAAAGGCTTAAGTCCACTCTGCAAAACACGTTATTTTGCTCAAAGTTCTACCAAAAAAAAAAAAGAAGGGAGCAAGTATGTATTTCCTCATATCTTTACCTTTTTTGTTCCCTACATACTTACCCACATAGAGTAATTCAAACATACTTGACTGCACACAGAAATTGAGTCATCTGCACGTTCTAAAGCCTTGACTGCAAACCCCTGCTTTTCAGTTGCCAAATGGAGACGGACAGGTTTCATATTGTTTTCAGAACTAATATGGCAGTTGAGAAAAAGTGTATTATAAAGTTCTGTTTCCACAATGTTTGTACCATGCTGCACTACCTTTGCAACGTCACAAGAAAAAAAAAAAAAAAAAAAAAAAAGAAAACCGAATGGTGCTATTTTCATTCTAAAAAGGCAGATAAACATCAATATGAGCCACGATCACAGATCATAACCAGGGAACGCTTAAAATGTGGGCAGAGCCAGGAAAGAGGCCCTGCCAAAGTGGTAGCTCCTTTATATTACACATCTGCCACAAGATCCAAATACAAACACATACATTTTGCTTCCATGATGACTGCTATGCCAACACACATACTGCCAAATGAGCTGAAAGTATTCAGCTATGTACTGGCAAATGAATCATGAGCTAAATTATGAATACAAATCCCTATTAGTAAATATGATGGGGAAAGCAGACAAAGCCCAAATGCCGTTACAGCCTGGCAGTGTCCTCTGCAACATTATTTAGGAGGCAGGAAGAAAGAGAAGACAATATCCTTTTACACTGGAGGATGACTCCTTGTCAGGCAAAATCTCAGATTTAGCTTCCATTTAAATTCAAGCTTTGTATCTAAATATGGAATTCAGAGATGTGTGGACTTCTAATTACAGCATAACTTCACATTAAATTCTTACTGAAAAACTATTTAAATACTTGATGTGAGTATTCAAGACAGCTTTCATGAGAAGCTGTCTGTAAGGCTTCAAAACCAATACTATACATATAATTTTTCTAGGCTTTACTATTTTTTATTCTGGGGCGTTGGGGTTTTTTGCCTTTGTAGCACTTGCAGCAAAAATGAATGAAACATTCTCAGAGTATTTTGCATTATACAGGCTTATTTCATATTACATCAATTCAAAGTGCAAGGACAGGTATATAGACAAACATCAAAAAAGGTTTAAGAACAAAGTTTTCAAATTAAAATTTTGTCCCATTTCACACTCCACTGTTCCTTCAGATTTACCCTTACTAAAATTCAAAAGGTTCCCAAAGAGGAAGACTTAAAAAATATTCTTAGATGGCTAAAAGTAATAGGGGTTAAGCACAAAATTATTCTCAGAAATCTTCATAGTAGCTATTTGGGGCTGTAAGTACCTAAAATCGTATTAAAATCTGGGTGCCACTTCTCATTTTAAGGCTGACATTCCAGATTTTCAATTAGAACCTGGGCAGAATTTCTACATGGAAAAAAAGATGTACCTCAAGGTACAGACAAGGGGCATCACTTCAGAGCAAAGCAAGAATACCTGGTGCTTGCAGCCCCTACCAAACCAGGGACTCCTCCAGTGCACTGTGATAAACTGTTGGCCTCTCTACACTCTTTTCAGTAAAGGGAAATTTTTGTCTGTAACACAAACATTTCTGGTACACTTGTAAACCTACATGTGCTGCTACTGAAAAAATTCTCTAGCTAACAATTTCCCACTGATCCTCTGTGACCACAGTTCATTTCAGTTCAGAAGCAAATAATACAGACAGAGAATGGCTGTGAAAGTCACATATGTCACTAACTTTTCCTTCAGGATATGGAAAGAATAGCTCTTCCACAAAGGAACCTAAAGAACACCATCACTATCCCCTCTTTATGTTCAGAGGGATGGAGCACCTCTCCCATGAGGACAGGCTGAGAGCGCTGCGATTGTTCAGCCTGGAGGAGGCTCCAGGGAGACCTTATAGCGGCCTTCCAGTACTTAAAGGGGGCTACAGGAAAGATGGGGGAGGGACTCTTGATCAGAGAGTGTAGGGATAGGATGAGGGGTAACGATTTTAAACTGAAAGAGGGTAGATTGGGATTAGATATAATAAATTCTTTACTGTGAGGGTGATGAGACACTGAACAGGTTGCCCGGAGAGGTGGTAGATGCCCCCTCCCTGGCAGTGCTCAAGGCCAGGCTGGACGGGGCTGTGAGCAACCTGATGTAGTGGAAGGTGTCCCTGCCCATGGCAGGGGATTGGAACTGGATGATCCTTAAGGTCCCTTCCAACCCAAACCAATCTGTGATTCTATGAAATGTAGGAATACAAAGCAGATTAGCGATGTCCCTCCTGTTCAGCATTCAGAGAGGAGGAGCAAGTTGATTCACATTCTGTTTTTCAGGGTAGCATCCCAGTCATCCGCAATACACGTATACCTGGATCTGTAATTTAAATAGTCCCCTTTCACAAGCAGGCTCTCTCTCAGCTATAACCATTATTATTTGTTTGTCCACTTGCTATTTCTGGCCATGGGTTTTAGCGCAAACCAAGTCTCGAATATATTACATCTTCTAAAATTAAGGGTTCAATTACTACACAAGGAAACTGTCAGGAGACAACCATGTCATGAGAAGAGGACTGTGCTTTTAACAGTCTCCTCTCACATAAGTCAGTGCAGTAAGTTGTATACTTCAGTCCAGAGACTGGAATGTACTGACCAAATATCTGTATACCAACATCTTACACAACCTTCCATCTAGCAAGCATTTCCAGAAGGCAGTAGATGATGTTTCTACCCTAAAACCATTTAGTTATTTTTACTAAAACACAAGTATCCTTTCCTACCCTATCGTCCATAAAATAATATCCCACTGAGAAAGATTTCAGCTTTTACTTTGGAAATGGGGAACGGCAATGGCTTGAATGTAACGAACATGAATAAAGCTTTTTTTTTTTCCATCTGCTCACACCACCATAAATAGATGGGACACAATTCTTCTGCAGTATCCACAATGCAGAGAGTCCACAAAATGAATGTTTATATGAAATTTTTCATTTTGTTCTCCCCACCCATTTTTTAAAACTAAGAGTAGGCCAGAACCACCAGTTCTGCCTCTCCCAGTAAATTATCTTCTTTGAAAACATTTATCATATGCCTAACTCCTCTAAATGGAAAATCAGCAATCTTGCATGGATCAGCCGACTTTAATTTTCCTTGAGAAGAAAAGACTCCAACAAATTGTTACAAAAGTCTGTGTCATAAATATTCCAAATTGCGGTTTATGAGCAGAGCGAGAAGTTGTAGACAAGAGAGGATAAATCCCAGGACTCAGGAAGTGCAGTATAAACTACAACCAAGCTGACTGCCGTTCTACTTAAGGAATTAAAGGAACAAAGCTTGTAAAGGCTGTAAAGTACAACAAAGGTTGTTCTTATGCCAAACTCTTTTGCATACAGTCTTTGGTAACAGAGAAGGGCAAGCCAAAACATACCATTTTGTGCAATTTCATTCACAACATTCTTTATCTACATTATTTATAATATTTAATACATGAAAAACACTTTGGTAAAGCTACTGCATACACTTGGATAGGAATACTTCTGAACACTGGGGAGACAGCTGAGACTAGATGCAAAACCTGGCATTATGTCCTTTGACTCTTTCCTAAAATCTGCATAGAACAGACACAGTTAAACAGAAAAGCATTTCTTCCAGCCTCTGACAGAAATCAATGCAGACATTTCCAAAGCAGCAATATAAAATGTTATTACAGCAGTAGTTCCCAGAGTTACAGTACATGGTGCACCAGTGATCTCTCAAAATCCAAATCTTTGGCTTGCTTCCAGATGCATCAAAAAAAGACCCACAATCCCAAACTCTGGACCATACATTTTCACATTATAATGCCATGGAAAATGCAAATAATTTAAAGGCTAATATGATGACCAAATCATCCCATACTTCAGCAAGCACTTAAGCATATCTAGATTTCTCATATGTAAAGTCATCAAAACCAACAAGAATTCTATAGCTTTCAGTTCCAAGAAGATAGTACTCAAGCATTTAATCAATGATTTGTATGCTTTTGCATCCAGCTTGATTTGCAGGTGCACATTTATTTATTTGATTTATAAAACATAAATTAGTGCCTTAAACCTTGGCTCTGAGAATGCTAGCATAAGTTTCATTTCACAGTAAAATTCAGTCTAAAAACTGTTAATTCCAGTACAAAATAAAATATTCTAACAGGAAAAACCCCCACAAGTCTGAACTAACAGTAAGACCCTTGGTGGTTTTTTGAAAGGTCCCTGCAAAGAAAATCAAATTTTGCTACATGCATAAAGATGAACCAGTTCTAAGTATAGACCCAACCACACCTCTCATCTTGAGGTCAGAATAGCAGAGCTCTCCAATACATGATCTCAAAGCTGGCATTCCTGGGCTTTGTTACATTTTGGTTTCCCTGAAACCCAGTAGTACAAAGGGAGGAACTAGCAAAATATTCTGTGCAGTTTTTCCCAAATGTCCTTTTTACTTTCTCCCAGACAAGAAACAAAAGTGTAAGACCTCCCAGGTGAAATGGATAGAACGTGCTGAAGATCCATGGTGTAAACTATGCAAGAAAGGCATGAGTGGTTCAGCCTAATTTCCTATCAGAGGATTTAATGCATCTTTTTTTTCATCACAGAAAGGGGTAAAAAGTAAGGCAATAGCATGTTCTTTCCTGTGGGCCAAAATGTAGACCACTGGTCACAAAAAAAGATTCTTACCCTGAAAAAACAGTTGCAGAATTTGTGGAGTCAGCCATCACAAAACACTGACAGAGAAAACAGCAAGAGTCACATTTTTAACAATATTAAAAGACAATTTCTCAAGGTGCTTTGTAAAGTCTCTTCAGTATGCTTTACCTGTCCTGCTACAGCCACTTAAACATTGTGAAGTACAGGACATAACTAAACACCCTTAAGGTATCAGTTCAGAGAAAGGAAGTGTTACATAAAGCAGTACTTTAAAAATTCCTTTTCTTCTTCTCAACCTGGGGGTATAATTTTTGAAAGATTAATGAAATCTACTAAAAGATTTTAAGTTTTTAAATATCGGTTTCATCATACCTTAACTTACAAGTGAGCTCTTTGCAATGTTTTAACAAACCTCTCAACGTTTCTTATAATGTGTCTACTGTTAATATATATATTTGACATTTACATTTTCAAATGCGTTTTCAGCGTATTTCAGTTACCCCATCACCCTGTTATTTAGTTACTATTAGTACAGCTTTAACCAATATATGCAAAAGGAAAGTCCAGTTCCAATATGAAAAATGTTGAACTCCAGCATTCATAATCATGTGACCTTTACTGACAAAAGCAAAAGCTTTTACTATGAAGAAAAGTTGAACAAACACAAAAAGAACTTTAATAAGAGTTCCTGAATATTTACTAAACAATGATTTGCTGTATCCAAATTATAAGGTTAATTGATTCCATCTCAATTAACTTTCTGAGACTAACAGTCATGCTACTGAAAGCACACCTAAGGTATATGGAAGGACTCACACAGAGTATGAGAATTTGTGATGCCAGTATTAAGGCAAAAAAAAAAACAAACCTTTTTGCCTCTAAATGGAAAATACTTAATAGCTAGAAATAATAAATACAAAATACAGCTTTTGGATGCAACTCCTGCAGGGTCAACATTTTTTATCGTATTTTTAAAAGATTGCTTTTTAATGGCTATGTACCTACTACGCAAAGTTAAAGATGGAAAATCAGTGCAAATATAGTTTAAGTTTTTCTTTATTGCTACCTTAGTCATATCCTAACTCTGGACAGGATCAACATCTTTGTGGTAACTCTGAAAAACAGAAAAGTCACTTAAGTTTCTGTTAAAAGCAAGTAACTTCAAGAGAGAAATTATGAATTGGCAGTTGAAGTTAGCATGCAAGCAGGCTGTGTTCCTCTCGTCAATCTTTTCACTGCTGTAATAGCAGACAGAATAGAATTAGAGAGGGTGTCATCTTCAGTTCTGTACTTCAGCAGAAATACCTGTGTTCAGGTGTTCACTGACTCTTCAGCTAGGCTTATCCTGGTAAACTAGTCCAGGTAGCAGCTTACTCTAACACTGTAGCAAAACCAAAAGGACCATACAATATCTAAACCACCACCTTTCACTTGGTGTATGACTTCAGAAACATAAAAGAAGTTATTTAAAGGGAAAAGTCCAACTATCTCACAGGAGACCAAATCTTAAAGCTTCAATAAAAGCATTGAAGCTTCAATAAAACAACAAAAAACACTCAAAAAACTCCAACTCATGGAGGAACAGAGATAGTCTGATTCTTCAAAGACCATATAAATACAATACAGTTAAAAGAATGCACAAGCACACTTGAAGATTAGGAATACTTTCCTTAACCAAACTTAAAAATATATAACGATATATGCATTTTTTTTTAAATGTGTAAGCTAATGCCTAAACACTGTCTTGAGCCATGTGAAAAATATACTTGGTACCCTCATGCAAACAAATTCAGTTTTCACAAACCAACAGCAAGAAAGTATGTTAAAATTTTTGCTGACTCAAATCAACAATACATAACAAAACCAAAAAGTCTGGTTTTTGAACCCTAATAATTGCTTTTAATTATGTTTTTTAATGTAATTTTGATTTATAATACAAATCTCAAAACTTTCTGTAAGTACCAAAACAATTTTTTACTTTATGTCTTTTTAATAGAAACAATTTCCAGACCCCATGTGTACTTATAAGAATTGCTTTCATTGTTCTGAAACCGCACTTCTACAAATTATATACTGAGAAACCCCCCAAGTACCAAATTCTAATAACTGCCATCCTAAATACGCATGTGTTAAAGGAATAAACACTTCTCGTCCTGCAGTTCACATAGCATTTAAGTAAAAATACTTTCCACACTGACATCTAGTGAAGTTTTAGAGTAAAAAGTCTATTCACATACTTTGTACTTACAGAAAGTGTTTCATCTTCCAAATTAAATATTTTAGATTACTAGAATTTGCAATGCATTTGTACATCCCACGCTATTTTCTTTTGAAAGAGTTTGTCACTTTTAACAAATAACACGTCTACCTGTCACAAAGGCTCAGACATTCTGATGGGTACATTAGAGAAAGTTATAATGGTAAGATCTGGAGTAATTAAATCTAAAACACGAGTAGCAAAGTTACTGTTTTCCTATTGTTCCAGCTGTACATATAAGGGCTAAACATCCAACATTAACAAAACAACTCTACTAAATTCACTGGGTATTATGAATGCAGAAAGTTTAATTCATACATTTTAGATAGTAATAAGACAACTCATCTCTCTATGCAGCACCCAGAACGCTTGTATTCCTAAATTCTCTCTGTAATCAATGAAGACAGAAAGGTTCCTCTAGGAATACCTAAATTAGTGTCCTGCTTGGAATCACCCCAGAGCTCACTCTTGGTAGGCTTTATGAACAGCACACGTCGTCTTCAAGGGTGCAGAAGTGGAAGGACTTTAAGGGAAAGCTGGTGAATTTCTTGATCCCATAGCTGCCCATCTACTCGCACAGGGACAACATATACAATCTCAGACACCTTCTACCCTCCTTGAGCTGTGCTCCAGGGAGGCAAGACATGATGTTGTACCAGCTACAACACTAATTTCAGCACTCATTAAGGTTTTAAAGGCAAAAGTCTCATTTTTATGCCTCATCCAAAAAAAGCAGTTAAGCATTGCCTGACACAACATACAGAAGGTTCAGTGGCAACTCTGGGGAAAATGTACCACCTATTGAATCACAAGCAAACCTGCAAATGCCTTTTGCAGTGACAAATATTTGAAGAGAGACAGATTATGCATTCTCCCCTCTCATTAGTGGTTGTACTCCAGACATGAGTTGGGCTCTGCTTTTTCAGACTGCTGCATAGCTGTAGTTTGCAACAGAGCTAACTGACTTGAGTTTCTAGTCTCAAAACACAAATGAGAAGAAAGGGAAGGTCCATTTAGAAAGAGATAACACTTAAAATGGAAACATTCCTGGGCAAAGGGTTTTCAACAATTTATTGGAAAAAACTGTAGTGATCTACAAGTCTAGAAGTACAGAAAATCCTGATCTAGGGACTGGGACCCCAGTAGATCCGTTTGAGCTTCAATCTGCTGACACCATGGCTACTGGCTTCACAAGATGAGTCTGGAAGGCTAGATGTTTTCTGGTGTTTGAGGGAGGTGAGGGGAAAAACAGCTGGATATTAAATCATGTTTTGGCTAAAAGCTGCCTGAAGCTAAATTACACACTCGTAATCACTTCAATTGCAAGGCAAAAATACTAGTAATTAATTGTGGCGATGTGACAGGATTTAAAGCAACCAAACAGAATTCTTGGTAGTACATGAAATGTAAAAATCTGAAAGCTATCAACATTTTACGTACTGAAATTAGTTCCACTTGCAATAGCATCAGAATGAGTTTCTCTAGTTAATAACCTTCTCTTCATTTGAATCTAATCTTGAAAACAGAAACACCATCAAGAATTATGAAATGGAAAAATGGCTTCTGTTTAAAACAAGGAACTCTTAATACTTGCACTCTATGTTTTATTTCATCACAGAGAAGCAAATAATCTGAGGTAAAGCTGCCAGATGTCCACGTTTCTCCAGACACAGCCCTTTTTTTCCACACAGAAATTCTGTCCTGGCAAAAAAAGGACAAATTTGGCCACTTGCCTGGAAATTTCAGATGATGGGCAGCATAGTCAGGTAGTAATGTGGCTTGGAAATCCCGGACAATGTATATCCACTGGCACTTTTGTGCATCTAGAGAGTTACCTTGTATGGAGAACATACCTAGCATGATCCCTTTACTGAGTACTCCCAAGACATGCCAGATAGGACCCAAATTCAGTCCCAAATTTCTCAGACATAAATATGAGAGCCCTCACATGAGGCACTCACTCTAAGTCGATTTTCTAAGTGCATCCACAACTTGCATATGCACATGAGAAAGCTGGAACAATGCATAGGGTCACCAAGGTATTTACTAGTTCAAGATAGGTAAATAGCAATGGGCACATATGTGTTAGTACACACATCTGAAGATTCAGAACTAGATTTACAGTGACCGAGCACCTGGTTGTGTAGCAAAATCCACAGCCTGAATTAAGATTTCTGGATTTTTTTTTTTTTTAAAAAAGCAAGATAATATTTAGATGCTTAGAAAGGGGATACCCATTGGGCAGCAATTAGAGCAGCAGTAACTACAGACAAGAGGAAAGGCTGAAGGGTTTGTAAATACTAGACAACTTGTGCTGAGATTCAAGATACCTCCTTCCAGTTAGGATTTATAGTCTTTAGCCATCTCAGAGTGAGGAGGACCAGGTTTTATTTATTTGTTGTAAAGAAAAAAAACAAATCCCTTATTTCAGAGAAAGAACAGTGCCCTGACAAAAGGGAGCCCAGCTTCAAGATGTTTAATATCAAATACTCATTTGATAAAAATATAGAAATGCTAAATGGCACAGGAATTAAAAAAACAAATTTCCCCTACCTCACATATATAATCTAACCACTAGCTCACAATCATATCTCCTCCCTTATTCTTCCAATTTCTTAACTGTTCCATACAGAGATGAGTATTAAAAAATAAAGTTGATACTGCCTGCAACTCAAGGCAACCCACACAGTTACAGTTATTGCATGCTTCCCAGAGAAAGGAGATGTGCCTTTAAAGTCTCATCCATATCCTGGGTACCTGCCCTCTGGCTGAACCAGCAGGTCACAGGAAGCAGGATCCCTGCTTCTACAGCCATTTTGTGTGAAGCCTCACAAGTTGTACTCAACAGCTCACTTAGTGCTCACATCTCAGCTAACACAGACTGAGGAACATCTATTTAATGGAGCCTAAAAGGTTTTCTATATATTTAATAGGTGCCAAGCTATGCAGCACCATGAAAACTATGGTACTAGACACCTTGACCCAAAGCAGAATTTTAGGTATGTAAAGGATCTTCAGTCCAAAAGCAATACACATCCAGGTAGCCACAGAATGGAAGCTTTAAGAATCAAAACTTTAGATCTAGACAGATATTAAGCCCCTGAAACTTTAAGTCAAATTTTCCAGTCTTTATAAAAGGCACAAGACCTCTCTGCCTGTCAGAGACCTGCAATTTTTGACTCAATGTTTATTAATGTATCCTTACACAGAGGATATAGCATGACATCCTAGCATGGATGGCAGACAAACCCTGCTATTTCTACAGTTGTAGTAACCACTGCATACATGGAAACTGATAAGTAAGGGCTTTTCTTCATTAAAAAAACTTATTAAAAAAGCTTGACAAAGATTCAGTGAAACACTTCACCATGGAAATCCTGAATACTATCTTTTTAGGGTCTCTGGCCAAACTCAGTATCATTAACAATAGCTTTTCATATTCATTGACAAAAAATTATGCTGGCACAATATTACAAGATTGAAACTAAAGATTCTTTTAAAAACCAGATATTTCAAAGTTAAAAATTAGTAAAGCTTTACTTCACCAGTGAACACACATATCACCAAAATAATCTCTGTATTACTATTATTAACATCATCCCATCCAGCTTTAATGTGACTGTCCCAACTTTTAATAACCATATAGTGATTTTGAGAGCCCATACCTGTTTCAGGTTATTAATAGAAGTGTTCTGGTACTGACAGGTCTGCTGGTTTCATCAGAACAGACTAGATGGCTTTCGTCTCATTTATTTCAACTTGCCACAAGATGGTATGAAATGGCAGGTACAGGCAATACCCTATCTCCAGGTTGTCTTACAGTGCTTTAAGCTGTTTGTGGTAACAATAAGCAGTGGGTCTAGGTAGATAAAATCACTGGAAACTATTCAAAAGCATACACACAGTGTCAGCCTCAGAATGGGGCAACAAAAATCTTACTGTATCCCAGATTGACTACATATTTGCCTTTTACAAAGAAATGGTGGTTAATATGCTAAACCAAAAAATCTGAAACATAAAACCATTAAAAATCTGAACAATGAAAACATACACCTCTGTCTGGTATCACAGCAAATTCAGTAAGCAGCTGTTTAGAGACAGCAGGAAAGGCATCTGAGCTCAAGCAAAATGGATTAGTTTTTGCTGAAATCAGTGCAAAAATATGAACCCAATGCTAGCAGCTGAACCTCAAAGTCTTGAAGAATAGCATGGATAAAGAGCTCATTTCTATACAGTCCCTCTGGACTGAACTGAAACAAAAAAGAAAACTGACGTCTGAACATCTGGTACCACCACAATACAGAGTATGAAAAGCTCTGCTACCCTTTCATTTCTGTGCCATATTGCAGGACTGAAATTACTACCCTGGATGATTCTGAACCACGGTCAAAAAATGTAACAAGTTCCAAATTCCCCCTGCCAACAGAAACAAAGACACTATAAGGGCACCTGCTTTGCCATCAATCAGGAGCCAGGCTGCCTCACTTAACATCCAATTCTAAAACCCTCCACTAAGCAGGCCATGCTTGAAAGCAAAGTCTGCTTTAATTTAGTAAAATGCACTTCATTACATAAATGACTGACAAAGATCTCTTTTTTTTTTTCTCCTATAAGTAATCATAAATGTATGCCCCTCACATTCTCTAAAGCACCCAACAACATTTCAATGTATTATCTTCTTAATCTTTGAAGGACTTGGGGCCAAGCTCATTAATGAATTTAGTCTTTGAAAATCAACTAAATCTACTTACACAAGGAAATTAGCCAAAGTTTGTCTTTATTAGACTTGAGACCAGGCCAACCTGACCTGCTTAAAGAAAAAAGAAGAAAACAATAACTACCAACATCAATCCCTTGACACACTGTAGTTGTATAATTAGCTTACTGAAACCAATTAAACACATGAAGATGCATTTATAAATAAATAAATGCTAAAATGCTAGATGAGAAGACTTAATTATTCTAAAATGCTAAAATGATTCCACATTCCCTTGCTGACAAGCTTAGAAAAGATACCTCTCCTATGTAGAAAATTCTACCAGACACCAATTAAAGATATTTTGATTTTGATCACACTCAAATCAAACAGGATGTTTTTAACACAACCTCTTAGGAAATCATGGAGGAAACTCTCCAGAATCAAAGAACGCCTCAGACACAAATGACGGATTAAATAAGAGTTCCGCTACCTTCAAGCCATCTGCTAGTTTGCCAATGAAGCTCCAGGGGAAGAATATTTAGGACAGGCTTCATGTCACCTAATTTTATCCATCTAAACTTTTGACTTGAAGCATAAAGTCTCTATTTATGCTCCTCTTACAGTCAGCTGAATAGAGATGAACATTTATAGAAAAAATAAATCCCCCTTTAAGATGGGCGTCCAAAAACCTAACCTGTCTGCCCCTGAAGTTAGGCAGAGGTTTACCTCACCTAGCATTCACTTGTGAAATATATTCATACACCAAGGATGGTACTCATCTCACTGAAATGTGGCAATAATAAAGTGTTGAGCTCAATCTCTCTACTTTTCCATCAGTCAAAAGAGAACAACTCATTTTTCCAACATCTATTTTAAAACTGAGTGAAGCATATTATGGGGGCATTTCTCTCTCAGACCATATATATGGGCTGCCTGGATAGCTATCTCAAACTAGGCATTTCATTTAAGCCAATGGAAACATGAATAAGATGGATGTCTGCCTCAGTGCACAGCATCACAAACATACATTTAGATTTAGCTGAGCAGATACTGAGTGTTAAAATTTCACTTTCCTAACTCTAATATTACAAATAACCCATTTAGAGTATTTTGAGTTAATTTAAATTGACCTTAGTACTGGTAGGGGGTGTTGGCACACCAGGAAGTCTAGAGGATGAGTCTAAATCCATTTGGAACAAAATCAAGCAGAAAGCCTGTAGAACACAGAAGATAACTGAGTGCATGGAAAGGCCTGGGCTGGCAGCAATAGTGTTAACTCCATTAGTTGTCGTTAGAACAAACTACACCACCACGGGCTTTTCCAGTCCAGTCCAATCACAATGACTTGGCCTATCCAGATTACGCCTTGAAATGGTGAAGTCACGTCAAGTTTTGGTCAGACTTATGATCTCTGGGAACACCAAGATGTAATATGATTTGAAGCATTGATGCTTATACATTAAGACCTGCAATGAAAAGACCTTTCCATTTTCAGTCAATTGAAAAATTTGGGGGAAGTGAAAAATACACCTTTACATCCTGCTACAATACAGTTTGCTACCTCAGTTAAATTCTTAGTATCTCTGATACCTTTGCAAATAGAGCAAATACTGTTTTCTAACACAGATGCAGGTCCTCAAATAAGATAGCTTGCAGTAAAGCAGCTCTACCCAGCACTAGTAGCTCACAATACGTTTAATGATGACAATCTCCTGACATCCCACGACTATAAGTAAAAAATAGCATTATTTGTGTAATTTTAAATGCTGCAGACATATTCAGAAGTTTAGGTGATTTTCTTTTAAAATCTTCATCTCATAAAACACATTGTTTAAAGGAGTAAAATGATGCAACATAGGGAGACACAACAGATTGTTCAGAAACCATACTAACTTTATGATAACCTTTTAAATTACATTTAATTCTGTAATGCTTCTTTTTCAGAAAAAAAAAAACAAACACAACAAACCAAAAAAAACCAAAACAAACTTCTGCTGAGGCACAGAAGTCCTATCCAGGTGGAGTTCACAGGCAGGTAAAATAGAAGCAAAAACCACTAGACAATTTTAGTTATAATACTTCAGGATATGCCGATGTGTGCAACTCCTGTAGATATACCTGAGTTGGTTTACACAATAGCAGCAATATGAACGTGTCAGCCAGCAAGTCTTGTCCAGTCACTTGCAAATTTATTCCCCTTTTTGGGTGGATGTTGTAACCTCATTTAAACACTGTGCTGCTGCAGCTGTCACCATCTCAACTCATCAGTTTGAAACAAACTGCATTATGTCTGTGAACCAGAGTAATATTTAGAATGCAACACAAAAGCATTCTAATAGGTAGATACCAGTTACTTCCCAAGTATCTACTTAAAAATGACAAAATGCTGGACTGATTTCCTGGATCTTCCTGAGGCAAATGCCAGTTATGTTCTCCCCTGATATAAAAGCCTTGTGGAAACTGGTCAGTCCTCTGCCCTCGGCTCCCGATTCCTCCTACAGTATTTCTCCCTGACCAACACACTTGAATTAATGGATATCACCTAAAGAAATATTTTTTTAAATACTCTTTTGAATTTAAGTAATTCCTTCTCTTTGAATTAATTAACTTTCCTGTTCCCTACATAAAGTAGAGCAGCAATAATTAGCTCCTTTTTACAGACTGAGCAAGTGAAACTCACTAAAATTCAGTGACTTACTCATAGGCAGAGAGGAGCTCCATGGTAGAGGAGGGAACTGAAGCAAGAACCTGAACAAGATGGAAATAAAATTTCCAGTGAGATCAGTGGAAATTATTTAAATGGCATGCGGCTGTGGGTTTCCTGACAGCCATTCATGAGCTTCAAGACATGATGTTAAAGGACAACACCAGGGACCCACCAACAATATTCTAAAACTGTAATACTGAGTATAATCAACCAGACAGTCAACACACTTAAATCACTATCAAACCCAATTACGAGACCAGCTGTAAAGTAATAAAATGTCAGAGTGTCATAAGTGATTGTATTAGCTTTCTCTTCCACTTCTCATTCTTTTCTTTTTGAAAGGACAGCAAGGCTTCCAGGATAATCCTCTATGCACCATATGTGCTCTTCTTTCCAACTCCAAGGTCTAGGATTATAAAACGAAAGCTGAGATCCTCACAGTTATATCATTTCATGAGTTAGGACTTCAAGACACCAAGTAAATGCAATCAATGAGAACTGATAGTGGCAACACTAACACCTTGCAGGTGTCTAAGCAGTGTCTCATGGGTAATTACATGCCAGTCAATTGGTCAAAAAGATTAGCTAAGGAGCTCAAAACACTGCCATTCTCTTTACAGAAATTTTAAAGGCAATCTACTCAGTCTGAATAAAGAAAGCTTTACAATCCTAGCATGGTTACTAATGAGTATGCTTCACAGCACCACCATCACTCCTTTAATACTCTTTCTGGGTTTATAGTTTTATTGCTCAGAGGATGGCTATCTAAAAGAACAGGTCAAGTATTTTCATTTTCACCTGGATTTTAACTCCCAGAGTGCCACACAATGGTCATACATATTTTAATGCACAACAGCCAATTCCAGGGCAAAATTCATGTAAGGAGAAAAGATTGAACTTGTGTCATTTTGACTCTTCACTGCCTGTACTTTCTGCCTCAGTAAGACAGAAAACACTATAATTCTCATTTATTAGCATTCTACTTCTGGGGTGCACTCACTTTGCATAGGACAAAGGAAAATTGAACAGAATCTACATATCTTGTAAACACTAATGAGGTCAGTATAGTAACACTATCATACATAATCCACAGCAGGAACCATCTGCAGACTTCAAAAGCTAACTGATGTTTTGTTTCCTGACAAAATGACCTAGAGATTCTAGCTTTCCTAAGAAGTGTTCCTGTTGCACGTTACCCTGGAGGAACTTGTTCAGTCCTATCCCCTGCCCATACTCTGAGAACCTGTCTTGCAATAACACTTCTTCAACAAAGCAGTGTTGGAGCTTAAACACTCTTATTAGTCTAAATGGTTTGCTGATGGTCTGAAAGCCTAGATTTTCCCAGGTAGTTAATATGTTGCTACTCTTCAACCCTCTACAGTAACTATCAGTCAACAGTACAAACCATTCCACATGTCCATGATTCTTATATCCAAAATTAGATCTGAATCAGCACGCCTCTACCATGCCCTGAATGACAACAATGGGAACACAGTAAATAAAAATATTTTGTTATTATATAGTTGAAAGGAAGCATCTTCTGCGTATTTAATAGAAGTCATGTTTTCTGTAAAAAACCTCTTTAAATAAACATCTCTATTCAATTACATACACAACGAGAAATAAGACAAAGAAAGGGCCTAGTTTTCCATTTGAGAATAAAGGGATTTGGAACAATGCCTACACAAACCTACTTACTCCTTCTCCATTAATTCCACATGATTTTCCTGTAAGCGTACCTGGTTTAATAAAACCAATTTTGACTTGCATAAATTCTTCTCAGAAAATAAACAATTACCTAACCTAATGATTTCTCCATTAATGGACATTTTGGCAACAATAGATAACAGAGAAATCTTTGATTAGTTTCAGGACAATTCTGACTAGCATAAACAAGCATTTACATCAATAAGAGTTTCAGTGTAAGTTCACTTTAAATGCAGAACATTCAGTGTGCTGAAGGAATATGACTAACCTGGGTATCCTGAGGAAATTAAGGGGTACCCAAAATTTTTTTTTTTACTTTTGCAAGAAACAGGCATATACAAAGCCCTGATATCCAAAGATACAATACCAAATGGATAAAATATCTGTTCATGAGATGCTAATAGCCCTCTTCAACTACATCTCTAGGCTCTGTCTTTCCACCCTACATACCGGCTAAGCCTCAGCCCAAGATCCTAAGTCACAGCCCAAATGAACAAGGCAACAAAATTCCTTTTTCAGTCCCTTCCCAGCCCCACTCCAGATACAGCTGTTATAATCAAAGCCAATTTTTATAAAAATATATATATTTTTATTTGGGTTCAATCTATTTAGGGTGGGAAGCAATAGGCAAAGCAGCGCTGGGTGTATGGAGAGCTGCAACTCTGCCACACGCACACCGAGTTCAAAAAAACAGAGGTTTTTTATACTTCTGTGCCACCGTCTTTAACCAAACCTCTCTCATCAGATGATTGTCCTGCTTTTTCTCCATTGGGTCCTTCGAGATGCTTGGGTCTTTGTCCTCCTCCTATGGGGTCTTTTGGAAGTCTCGAAGCCTTCGTCTCTTGGCGCGCTTTTTTCCTATTGGATCTTTTAAAAGCCTCATGATTCCATCTTTTGGCGGGCTTTTCTTCAAGCAGCAGTTACAGGTTATCTCTAGGGGGTGGGGGGGGTCCGAGAAGCAGTTACATATTATCTCTAGGTGATGGGGTTTCCGAGAAGCGGTTTACCTATCAGCTCTAGGTGATGAGGTTTCTGAGAAGTAGTTACGTTTTTCCAACCGAATGGCATACTTTATATTTTATCCATATATATTCAAACATTCATTGTAATATAGGTTATAGTAACTGCAAATCATTTCAAAACCCACACAGGGTACCATATTCTATTTTTACAATACTTTAGACAGCAGGATAGTGCGGTTTAACATTTACAGATCATTCAAACCTATCATACCCGCCTTGCTTAACTTAGCAAATTAGTTACAATAGTTTATTACTCAGCTCTAGGCTCTGTCTCTCTCCCAACACTAATCCTAGGCCCAGTCCAATGCATCACCGCCAACCCATACTCCCTCACAAATCCAAACCAGCATTTTCTCTTGAATTTTAACGCCTTTATCAAGGACTGTTCTTCAAAAGCCAGTTTGACATTAACAGCATAAGCATTATCACTAACGCAGCTTTTGCTCATTAAGCCACCAGAACACAGACAAAGTGGCATTTAACCCCTCAGTCACTGAAACAGAGACACTAGTTCTACTATAATGTTTCTTTCGAAATACAATTGTCAACTGAGAACTTGCCTACTAATGTCGCTTCCCTCTCAACACAAAGAGAATGGTTAGACTGAAAAAGGAAAAGGACAAATATTTTTGAAGAGAAGGAATCATAGTTTATCATTTGAAACATAGTAGAGATATACCACGAAAGGATTGTCTAAATTCTGTCTATCTAGCAGCTGAATTAGCAAGAAAAAAAGTTTGGGAAGTCATGCTTCCCGAAGTCAGAGGGCATGCTATAGTTTGCACATCCTTAAAACATGATCAAGAAAGATGGACACTCAGGTATTACAAATCCTAGTCTACTTTTGCATTTGTTGCTTAACTTCTTGCAACCTCTTGTTTTTTCAGCAGTAAAATGGAAATAATAATCCTGCCTTTTCTGACAGTAAGGCTATGAAGCTTAATTCATTTAAATTCTGTTAAAGTCTTTTGAGCTCCTGGTATGAAAAGTGTTATTTAATTAAACAGTTATTATTCCAAAAGAACAACTGTAACAAAAAAAAAAAATCATCTATTTATGTTATTGCCTATTCTATTTGCATATAACTGCCCAAGCCTCCAAAAGGACTTCTTGTCCCTGTTCTGATAAGGACTTATACTAGTCAAAGTATGTTATATGAGAAAAGCATATTCTACTCAAACACAAAAACATTCTAACTAGTGACAAATTAAACAGATATTACCATCAAGATTTTTAACAGTTTTAAAATTATTTAGATTAATGTTTTTTTCCTGAATTTCATGTACATTTTAAACTAGGTTTCTTTATCAGATAAAATATATTCTAATCTCTTTGGCTGTCTTACTTAACAAATTAGAATGGTTCTTAACTCTATTTTTATGGACACAGAAATAGAAATTCATGGGACATATTGCTTTGACTTGCCTGTCTACAAATGATCCCAAAGTTGGTGTTGCTAGCTCTCAGCCAATACTGCACTGTTCTTTATTTAAATTTCATCTATTCCTAAATAAAATCATAATGAAAAGAAAAAGAAAGCACAAAAGAGATGCTGCAGCCTTAAGTAATATCAGTTAGCACAGAATGCAGATGTCCTCTTTCAGCTTTTCAGAGCTTAGGAACTCCAGGGTGTAGTAGCTTCACCTCAGAGCTTTCATGTACTGCTGTCTAATTCAATGATGCTTTCCTTGATTATAAATGCTGGGACAAGGAGTCTCATAGATCTGAATGAGCACACCTATTACTGGGTTTTTAATCTGGGCTGTAGTCACAGTGCAGATCATGAAAGCCAAATATAATTCACTGAGTATGAATCTGACCAAAACCTGACAGAAACACAACAAGCAAATTCTTGCCCCTGATAGGATCATCATCTGGCTGGCAAAAAACAAAGGGTACAACTGGTCTTAAAAACCCAGGACTAATTGAAAATAACTACTCAGAAGACATCACTGGAGGAAAGATTTGTAAGATTACTCTCCCCTGTCTACAGGCTATGTCAAATACAGGACTGAACAAGAGTGGGCCACATGGTGCTTCAAAGGCTGCAGCTAGGTATGCAACACAAGGAAGAACAGTGAGAACGATTAATGTAATTTAGATGGCCCACAATTGTAAGACAAAACAAGGGGGTCTCCAAACTCTCAACAGCTCAGGATCTCAAAGATTTGACCACAGTAGAAAGCCACAGCATCCAGAGTCTTATACAAAATTTTTTTATATAAAGTGCCATATAGTCTTTAAAAAAGCTTCATGCCACCTGCAAGTCAGCAGCACTGAGACCAGAAAGCCTCTGCATTGCAATGGCAGAACTGCACCTTACAAAGTTATGGAAAGCAAGCCATTTTTATTTTTTGCTGAACTGACATGCTCCTTTCAGATCATATCATATACAATTTGGAACTAGTGCTACACTTGGAGGTGTTAGCAGCACTAATAAGCAAGCCACTTCCCTCATTCACAAGGTTTCCAGTTCTTTTAAAGAAAGGCTTCCTCCATATAGTATATTCTGACATACTGAGTAAAGACTAGCTACTGTTTCTTTTATGGAGCTTAAAGAACAGGATGTAGCACAATGTTAAAGTTATCTGCTTATCTCTGTCACCACAAAGCCAAGCCCTCAAAACCATCTGACATTCTATGCTCAATTCCAAATACTGTTTGAAAACAGAACCTTTTAAAATATCAATTTTCTTAGTCTAAATCAGATACAATATCTCTGTAATAACCTCCTCCTAGATATGCTACACTTCTTCCTCAGGATTCAGAACTGCCACTTACAATCAACCCACAGAACAAAATTTTTCAATTATTTATGTTGATCCATTTCACAGACAGTAAAAGGATTCATCACCATGTCAGCCCCTTTGTTGTTACCTACAATACTCACTGCCTAAGAGCCTCAGCTGCAGTCCAGGGCCCAGTGGTGAAAGGCAAATTCCCAATACCAATAGTTTGCTTGTTCTATCAATCCTTTAGAAGACAGTACGTACACAAAATGAAGTTAAAAGGAGAAGTGAAGAAAACCATTTCAACTACCTTGCCATGTAGTTTGTGGACATCATATCTTATTTGAGCAAATTCACGGAGTCCAAAAGATCCTCCAACAAGATACAGCTGAAAAAAAAGAAAATTAAAACAGGTATATTAGGACTATTATGAAAAAGAACACTTTGCACACTTGCAGAGAACAGTTTGCATACTGACCCAATTCATATACCAAGGGACCCTACTATTATTCCAACAGAAACACGAGGAACTTAAGACAATAATCAGTTTATGTATAGGAGAAGAGGGAGTATATGTAAAGTCAGAGCCTTCTTTCAGTCTCTGGGACTGGATTTCACATATTTCCTCCTTCATACAAAGACAGCTGCTTCATGACTCACATTTTCTAGGGAATTCCTCTCCTCTTACCCCTTCTTTTCCCTCCCATATGGCTTCCTGACATAACTGCAGCAAAGGAACATTTACCTTACTACCACAGGATTTATTCTCATTGCCAAACTCTATGGGGAAGTAACAATGCCACACTGACTTAGTCTGATGTCTGTGTGTAACAGATCTAATTAAGCTTCTGAACAGACCACCTGATTGGAGCTGTAGTTCAATGATACATTATCACACAGGCTAAGAAATTATATCCAGCACACCTGCACTTTTATTATTGCCTCCTTGGTTGTCTTGCAATTCCCTCCACACCTGTGAAGCTTATGAATAAGAATAATAGAAGGAGAAAGGGGGGAACAAACAACTTCACAGCCACATAAAGAAATCATTAAATTATTCTTTCTTATGACAGAAGGATATCATAAAACTGTCTATGTATTTTTACCATTACAAATGGACAGACCAAACAAAAGATCAAGTATTGTTAACAAACACCATTAAGAACTTGAAAATTAGAATTCTAGCTACTTTGTGGAAGAATCAGGCCTCTTGCTCCTGCTCTGACCTGACAGACTCTGTCTGCTGTTCTCTATTAAGGCAGATGCATAGGAGGTCAAAAGGTTTCATATCTAGAGATGTACATCTAAGGAAGGTGGAAGCATGAGGAAGCTCTAAGGGACTGAGTGAAAAAAAAAAACCAAAACCAACACCAACCTATTTTATCACACTGCACTGCTGTTACAGTCCTTCATTACAGGCTGTTGTTGCACTGGTAACCATTTCCTAGACAATGCTGGTTGATTTCTTGCTACATATTAGCTTTGCAGCAATGGCCTGTGTCCAAGAATTGTTAAAATTATGTTGCACAGGTAGTCAAAATGTATGCTCTTTCCAAAAAGTATGTTATCCAAAGTTCAGGTCACTGAGGCCACAAAGCCATATTCATTCACTTAAAAAAATCTTTCTACATTCATTCCTTCTGAAAGTTGCAGGACTACATGATTTCCCATCAAGCAGGTAAAACTACTCACAACCACATGAACACACTCCACACACACACTTATATGTTGCTAAATTACAGACTGGTACCCAGGAACTAACATGCTCTGTTCACATCACAGGGAACCCTTCACCAATAGCCAGGCATTAAAGGCTCCACAGTCTCTTTCTGGCCTGGCCCTTTCAATAGGTCTAAGAATCTAGCTGATAATTAGAAACAAATAGGCCAACATTTTTGGTCTATCCAGCTGCTAGGCCACAGAACTCAAACTTCAGAAAGCCAATCAGAAAATCATCATGTGGTAGCAACTAGAAATTTGACCCACCAAAAACTGGATGGGACCATACTTGTATCATAACTATTCAAGAAACTGATGATGCTCTTGCAAATATTGAAGCCTCAAAATACAGAACAGAAAAAATGGTATTCATATAAAGGGGAAAAAATAAAGTCTTCCTCATGTCAGTATTCTGTTAAGAAAGAATAACAGAAACAGAAAGTAAAGTACTCAAATGGTTAAAAAGAACCTGAACATTATTCAAAATTTAGTCAAAGCACGAGATTTGTCAGCTGAAGATATGGTAACACATAATGCTGAAGGACTCAAGAATAAGACTATAATTTAATTTCAATATGGTTGACACCTCAGCATAAATTTTCATTACCTGATGTTCCTTAACTCCTAACAGGTATTATGCTAATTAACAGCTAACGAGTTAATTTAACAAACTTTGAGTGTAATGAATGGAAATCACAAGTGCTATAGACAAGTTTATGGCTGTTACAAACCACAGCTTATTGCCTCTGTGTATATTAGTATGTTGACAAAGAGTGGCTATGCTGAGGCAAAAGCAACTCCACTAGAAATGGTTCAGTACACAACTGTTAAACCAGGCAGAAAGTAGCAATTACTTGTGATATCAATTAAATATTAGTTTGCCCAACAGCAAACCTGCATGAAGCATATATCGTTATGAGATGCAATATGAGTAAGTGCAAGACCTTTAACTGGCCTGTTCCTCGTAACCCAACTATTGTTTAACATAATGAAAAGGTACACTGCAGCTACCAAAGCCATGCTCCAAGATAAAAAAGAAATATCACAGTCTTTAGTTCTGATCATTTAAAGCTATGTAATATACACTGTAACTACGGAAAACCAAGTAGAAGGTTGTTGCATGACATGTCATGTGCTACTCACTTTGTCTCACCACATCGTATCACTCCTTTGACAGCAACCATCTATCATACCGTGCATTTTACATTTGGAGCTATACAAATGATAAAGAAGTTGATACACACACATCTCTCAGTTTCCTTAGACAGGTTTTGACCCAAGACTAACATTACTCATCTCACCTTTATACTACTAAAAGGAAAAAACCACTTGGTTTCTGATGTACTTTTCATCCAGCATAAGCAACATAACTAGCCTGGCAAGTTGGCCCATGTCGCTTATCAGCCGTTACCAGTATAGTTGCCCTTACACTTCCAATACTGCAATGGTTGATTTATCTTATGATGAAACATCAGTTAGGCTGTGTCAGAGTCAAAGTACATTGATGCTGTAAGAAATTACAAATGTCACTGAAATATTACACAGTGTAATGCTTGAAGGTTAGGATGAAGATTAAGTAATCTTCAGAAGCACAGAGTACACACAAAAATGTTTTCAAGTTTACTTGACCAATGTTCTAAAGAACAAAACATGATGTCTAAGACTTCACTGCAACACCAGACCAGAAATCAGTCATATTCAACACCTATTTAATCAACCAACAGTGTGTCAATACAGTTAGCTGACAGCCCTAAGGATGAATTGCCTTGATCCACAAAAGCCAGAGTAGCAATGGACAGCTATTCAGTTGATCAGATTTTTGAAAACCGTGTTCAAAAGCCAATAAAAGAAGGTATAAATGAATTTATGCAACTATAATAGCAATAAAGATAGTAAAGGACTCAGTGACTGACAATGCACTGAGTGGAAATATTAGTCTTGGTTTAAGTGTTTCCTTTCTCTTTTTTTGCATTATTAAGAAAGATGTCGTCACTATCTTCAATGCATACATAAAAACAACAATGAAGCATCAAAAGTCACCAGTCAAAATAATTAGAAGCAGGATAAGACTCAAGTTAAAGATTCCAGCAACATTATCAGCTTGTTGGCTTTGCATATCTTTATGCCTAGCATACATTTCTAGTTCTCCAATTTGTAAAATAGAGATAACCCCTACATTCCTTGCAAAACACTCTTCAGTTAAAAAAGCACTACAATGGACAAATTTGCTCAATGTAAGCCAAGGGCAACAGTGAAGTCCAGTCTGTTCCATCCACTAGTCCAGACATAAGATAAGACAGGAGAAGTTATTCAGGGTGCCATATAAACAAAAGTTAGGTTGACAACATTCTAATGGAAGTCAAGCTCAAGTTCACTCTCCAGTTAAGTGAAAGGGGAAAAGTAATGCCACATATAATGAAAATTAAGATATCTCTATCTTCATTTTTAGGATCATACAGATATTTAACTTGCATCATAAAATGTTAAGACACTGGCATATGAAGTGTACTCAAGCTGGAAAGTTCAAATACACCTGTGTTCTTTCATTGAGAGGCAACTATTCATTTTATATGCTTCAGAATGTGGAACAAAAAATGTTATTTTATATTAAATATCATCTGTCTAGTTACTCGAATGCATTCAACAGATTGATGACTGATGAACTTCTCACTTTTTCCTTTACACCTGAAGTTTACCTTAAGAAGCCAAAAATCATAAAACATACTAGTCGGCCAGCACTTAACATCAAAGCAAACAGCTTAACAGCACTGCTAGCACAATCCCCCATTAAAGATCTCACACTGGATTATTCCTTTATGTTTCAGTGAGTACACCAAAGAAACCCTACAATGTTGTAATGCAATTATGCATGCATGGATGACTTGCATGTTCCAAAACAAAATGAAAGATAGGATCTGACATAAGAGCACCATCTGTCACATATACTCAGAAACCTCAATAAATGTTTTATGTAAAAAAATGACATAAAATTCTCTTTAATAACATTCTTTTAAAAATTCTATTTGTTCACTTCTCCACTGGGAAGTATGTTATGCAATCAGTTATGGATGGCAACAGACTGATCCCTTGAACCGCATCTTGGGATGAGAAATACTTGTATTTGTCACCAGCTACAGCAAGATGGTCACTGAAAACTACTAACAGCAGAACTTACCGCAGATCGCTACTTTTTTAGTTTCCTACATAGTCTAAAGCAGCCATCCTCAGCTCCTTGTGTTCACAAAATAACAAGTAACTATTTATCTGACAGCACCAGCTACTTGCCATAGTATAGGTGTCCCTGTTGTTAGAGAAAGCCATTCCTGCTATAGTACCAAATATGAAAGCCAGATGACAAAATTACATGTCATAAGCCCCTAAATTGACCAAATAATAATATTTAGTGCTGGCAACACAGATTATGGAGTGGTGGAAAATGTTATGATACATATCACTGGAGAAGGAACATGATAATTTTCTAAGCTCTTCTTCAAGACTGCTGCTGCAAGACCCTCCAGCTATTCATCAGGAGCTTCAAAACTAGAACAGCCATGTGAATCATTTTATTTTAGTCTGCAGTGATCACAGTATAAAGGGTTTTGGAGTTTCCTCTTTAAGGAACTGTCATATGTGCAGTGCAAGACTGGTGAAAGATGGCAATCTGACAGCCCAGAAGACTGAAGTCTCCTTTTTGCTCCCCAAATAAAGTAGCAGGGCAAACTGCCAGTCCCAGAAAAGACCCAGGCAAGTCATCTTAACCTGAAGCGCCCCCCTCTGCCAGATCTCTCTCTCAAGAGTTTGTTTTCCACAGCCACAACAGCACTTGGCTCTAACGTTGAAACTGCGGAGAAGAGAGAAAAACGTGCAGTCTTTTCAGAAGCTTCCTAAATCCTCTCCTCGCCCTCGATGGGAGCACAAGAGGGTCTACCTTTTCTTCTTGTCTGCAACAAATGGAAATCATTTTTATTTCAGATCAGAGACCTTCTTTGGGGGGAAAACAAAACCCAAAATTATACGTGCCTTAGTAGTTATTTCATTCAGAAGTACAAGAATGCACCGACTTAATATGTATACTAGAATTCCCAAACTGCAGAAAGACTGAACTGCATTACATTCAAAAATGGATAAAATATGCCATCAGATGACCCCATGGATAACATGCTGGCAACCCAGGAGAGCAGCTGGTACAAACTGGAGCCAACCATAGCTGACTGATAAAGCAGAGGAGTGTAGTTTTCACAGCATGTAGAACTCTGTGCAGAGCATTAAACTTGACCCAAGGTCTCAGGCTAATTGGCTTGATACAGAGTATGTTCAAAGCAGTGATTTTCAGGATTGCAAATATGAATGGCTACAGTACTACAAAACCTGTCCCTATCCTTTCAATGCTACCATACTACATCTTAGGAAGAAAACAAAACCTCTGTTTATTAAAATGTCCGTTTAATACGGACATTTTCATAACACGTTGGAAAACACAGAAAGTGCATTTAATAGAAACCAATCTAAGAACAACACAGGAGACAGAAACCTTTATGTTCCTTAGCATGAGCATTAGAAAACAAAGGGCATTTTCAACCACAGCATTGTCATTTTGCATTACAAACATTGCTTGGGCTGGTTGGATGACAGGGAATTTCACTCAGCAGTTACAACTGTTTGAAAACCAAGGCTGTCATGGTGGTCAAGCTGCAGTTTCCCCTAGAAATGGTGCAGTTTGCACCATCTTCTCTTTCTTCATAAGCTTCTAAAAGCCAAAATTTCAATTTCTTATTAAAATTATCATTCCCATTGCTCACAGGTTCAAATCTAACCAAGGTACACTACAATGAGAAACTTTACATCCTACAGCAACCTGGTGTTCTCGTGATGTGTCAGACACAGCTCAAAACAGCAATAAACTGAAATCTTCAAGTAAAGAACATAAAAAGAAACCACTGCTGGTCAAGTAATACTTCCCTACTGACAACACTGGATAGGGGATGAAGATTAAATATACTTTATATTAAATATACTCTATAATAAATATTAATCTTACATCTTTATTTTCACCACCTCTCAAAGAAGGCGGAGACTTAGAGCAGGACTAAACACACAGTGAAATTGGGCCAGTCTGTACTTATGTTACTGTTCTGAGGCTCAACACAGAACCTCAGCTCCCAAGTGCCAGATTAGTCCATTGGAACAGCATTTTCCATATTTCTCAGCATTCTTATCATCTTTCATGGACAGATCCTCCATACCTCAGGACTCAGAACTGAGCAGCTTTTTATGAAACTGTATTTAAAGAAATCTTTGGAAACTTAAGTTATTTAAATGGTAAAAAAAGTTTCCCTACTCATTAACCCTGTAAAACTTTCAGTGACTCACAGCACAATAAAATACCATTTCACAATGTTTGCAAAACATTTCCAAGCGTCAGTCCAGACGACCCTGACTTCACCAGTGACAAAACTAATCCACAGACATGTAATTTCATGTCCCGATGTCTGGTAAAAGTTGTCTGTTAAAAAGGTTGACAGACAACTGGTTCATTAACAAGGGCCTAACATGTCACTGACCTTCTCCAAGGGTGCCTGAAAGCACAGACCACATTGCTGCAGCATTGTTAGGGACTCTCTCTAAACTCATCTTTCTTCTTGTCCTGTACATGACATGCATTCTTGGTGTCTCTTGATGAAGTGTTTATCAAAGTAAACTTGCACTGTTCAAGGCAGCAATGTAGATGGCATTGTAGCACAGTCTGTGTGCATAAACACTGATGGAAATATATTTTAGAAACATGTTTAATCACAGAAAAAACTTTTAGTCTTCCAAACTACCCACATCCTCTCTTTTGGCAACACTAGGCACAGCACATAAAACACCAAAGACAAGATCTAGAAGGAGAAGCAAGGACCTTGTACAGTCATTACAGCATGAGGAAAAAACACAGAAAAATGAAAGTAAGTCAAGATCTACAACTGTAGATACAGAGAATGTTGCAACACACTGCAGATTTGAAACTTGCAGCACTACATGTATAGTGCAATATACTTATTTTAGGTATGCAATAAAAATCATCAAATGAGCCACAGGCTATATTTTCTGTCTGCTAAGATGCCACTTCAGATCCTCAGAACTTAATTCTTCCCTTGTAACATGTTGACAGCAGAACTGGAAATGCATCTATACATTCATTTTGCAACTTAGATCCTTGTCTCAAATAGGAGAAACAGAATCACAAATGCAAGTTTTAGAAAGTGGTGTGAGCACATGAAATAAATTTTTTTTCAACATGCATTTTAAATCTATTGCTGCTTTGCAGTCTTTAAATCCAAACATGTTTCCTCCATGATCTAGAATCACCATTCATACTTGTCTGAAAAAATAACTTCCAGCAACCTTCAAACATTCGGACTGCACTAAAGAAGTAACCTTACATGTTCAGTGTCTTGTAAGAAAGGTATGACACTGGATCCACCATCTGTAACACTGAAAAGCCTTGTTCTCTCAAGGTCTTACAAAAGCGTCACAGCAGCAATAGAACAACTGACAGACCCATCTCTTTTGGTCAGGTAAAGTTGATTTTGGAATGTAAAGCAGCAGTGACTGAAGCTCTTCTGCAACAGAACTGAGTATCCTGAAGACTCGTAAGTTAAGCTTCATGTGATAAGGGTTCCCATAATCATGACAGGAAACAGAGATGTCAACATAGCTGACAAAGATGTTTAAGTTACCACAGAGGTGGCACAGCCCTCCATTGTAACAGCAAAATCTGTAAGGGTGCTGGAGCTTACCCCAATCTACACAGATGTTTCCATTTTTATCAGTGCTTTAGGACTATTCACCCTGTAGCGCTCAAGCTGTTAAGATATTCCATGCCAGGCTACACCACTCTCTCCTGCATACTTACTATTTTATGCCATGCAGAGATCTCTTATCTGCAAAGTTTAGAGTTAAAGGAAACATTCACAAATCAAGGTTTCCTGCAGGTTTAATTCCTGCTTCCTACAGTCTTTTTGGTGCTCACAAAGAAACATTATCTTCTGAGAAAGTATGACTGAAAACTGTGATTTACACATCTTACTCTGAAAGCTGTTGTCTGTTTGAGCTTAAAAGATCAGCCAAGAAAATTCCTTCTGCACTGAAATATTCTAACAGCCCCCAGCTGAAAAGAACAAAGGATCAAGATAATTTACACTCAAAAGAAATATTTTTTATATACATTTGTGCATGCATGTGTATAATGAGACACGCACCTTTCTTTGAATTATATTCTCTTTAACCTTGGAGCCTTTAGAAAAAGTGGCACAGGGATTTTTCATTCAAATATGCAGTGTAAGAAGGGAAGATATGAAAGAGTCTGATTTTTTTTTCCTGTAAAAAAAGCAAATATGGTACTGATAAAAAATCCAGCAGTACTGAATAATAAAGTCCTGTACCTGTCTAGTGAAAAATATGATGTACAGGATGCAAGAATCTAACAGAAGCCTTTGGTTTCAGTATTACCAACAAATTCAGCAGAATTTAAAGGGTTACGAAGGCATGCTCCTGATTCTGTGCATAGATCCACTGTCTTTCTGCTGCAATTGACCTCTTAGCACAATTTTGTTCAGCTTCAGAGATGCTTTCAGAGTTCAATAGACAGCTGGGGAACTGACAAGAATTGCATGACTTTTTTTAATTCCTTGGGAAGACTTTGGGCAGCAACACGGAAACTTTCTAAAGTATTCACAGGAGATAATAATTTTAGTCAGGGAGACATTAAACCCTGGAAAAAATATAATAAAATATTTCTCTATATAATATTGTCTCTGGAGGAAAGAGCTCTGCAGTAACAGAAATGGAATGAAATCAGGCAGTTCAAAGTCAGAGAAACCAGTCTCAAAAATTTCTGCTATGACGTGTGGCAAAAACCCTCAGAGGGCCAAAAGGACAACCACAGGTCTACCTTGGCCTGGGAAGCTGAAGTCCTACCTCCAGAACTGAAGAAGAACTGAGAAAATCTATACCATTGCTGCCAGATGGTTGTTTAACCTCTCCTTAAAAACCCTAAGGATGTATCACGAGTGCTCAATCCTTACAAAGTTTAGTATTTTCCTAACATCTGATCTAAAGCTCTATTTATTTTGGTACTTCTTTCCCAAGCTATGGAAAGTAATTGCCACTCTCAATATATGATGTACAGAACTTTTCACACTTTTCTAAAACAAAGTCAATTCCTTCAAGTAATCTTCAACAGTAGAATGTCTGCTGTATCTTTTATGTTGTTCTCCTCTAGACTTTACAGTTTTTCTTCATCATCTCTACAATGGCATCACAAAGCTGGAAAATTACTCCAGCTGAGGACTTTGAGTAGACTGGAAGAGTCCTATTCCATGTTTTACTTTACTTTTGAAAAGTTTCTGTGTCTTGCAGGACCCACCCACCTAAGATACCTTTCAATTTGGAAGGCATCTGATAACTACATTTTCTAGTATTTCCTCAATCCTTTGAGAACACAAATTACAAGAAGCGTATCTTGTGCGTTCTCTAATGTGCAGTTCTCACTGCGAAGGTAATGGAGGAAGCTTTACCACAATCAAGATCCTGTGTATCAATATCATCTCCTCACCTACTATACCAGTTAACCTATCAAATAATCTGACGTATTTATTGTTGAAAAGCTGTGGTGACTTTTTTCTCTACAGGTCACCACCTGTAAATATCTACAATTTAATCACATAGCATTTTCCCCAAACCTTTTATGGAGTTAAAGCTGAGCTGGAGTGTACAAAACTGACTGGGCCCCTCATTTTGAAAGAGAAGTTGCAAACCTCAAGTAATTACATAAACAATAGGACTGTGACCAAAAACTATATGCAACCTTAAACATCTAAAAAAAAAAAAAAAAGTGTTATTAAACTAAAGAATAATGTCAGCGCACTCATAAAATGACATTAAAATGTAGAGAGCAAAATAAATTGTCTAGGCATGAAAGCATCAAAGTTCTAAACAGCTGTTAACACTACGCTCTATCACTTTATGCAAGGTGCTACACACAGATTGTCTGCAATATCAGGGAGTGAGGTTGCTGATGCAAATGATTCATACAGTTGTATTATCATATTCGTTTGTTGGTTTGGGGTTTTTTGAATGTTTTAATTTCTTACAAAAGTCTTCATCAGTATTTTGATAGAAAATACTTCAGTGTATTCAACTGAATTAATATTTACACTTAAAGTCCAGAACCTCCATATTGTCATTCAAAATAAATGGCCTTAAAACTTTTTTACCTCTGACAAGCGTCACTGTCCTTTTTGGACCTCTCCATTTTTCTGAGGCATCCTGCTGAAGATATCAGGAGGATGACACTAAGTTCTTCAGTAGTATTATAAAAATGTGGGAATTATCCTTTGCCTGACTTTTTATCCACCTAGAAATGAGCTTACTTTTTCTAAACCAACTGTATATATAGAAAATGAGACATGAACACAAACCACGCTCTCCTGGCTATTGCTTTCGTCTTCCTTCATGAGTTTTTATCCGTAAGTGTGTCTGAGTTCAATTTTTCCTCTAGTGTGCACAGGTACTCAGGATAGGCGAGTGCAATCTATTAAGCTGTGTGTCCTAGAAATTTTATTCCTTTGACTTTATTGATCTTTTCTAGTCTTGACTATTCCAAATAGTTCTCCCTTTGAGCAGAACTGTGTTAACCTATCAGCTCATTTAACTCAAATTCTTTCCGTTTATTTAGACGTACAGATCATCAGTCCGACGTTGATGCTGTAGTTTAAAATCCGCTGAAAAGCTAAAGAAAGTTAGACAAGCACATAAGCAGGGTTTTAAAGAAACACCGAGATGCATTATTTTCCTCACCTTGCCGTTACGAGTATCTTGAAGAACATGCTTCAGAGCCCTCCCCCTGCCCCCAGAGGCCGCCACTGCAGCTGCAGGCAGAGCGGGACACGCGCCGCCCGCCCCCTCCTCCTCTCCGGGCACACGCCAGTCCCCTACCGGCGCTAACACGCCCGGGCGACACGAGCACCGTCCACCGGGCGACACGAGCACCGTCCACCGGGCGACACGAGCCGCCGGCCCCGCGCACGGCGGGAGGGAGCCCCTGGGCCGCGCCTCGTGGAGCCGGACCCCCCTGAGGCGGCGGCGGGACCGCGGCAGCCCTAGCGTCCGCTCGCCCCAACAGGAGCCGCGGGGGCGGAACCTGGCGGGGCACCGGCCCGCCCTAAGCCTCGCCTCCTTCCCGGTGCCGGTGCCGGTGACGGTGCCCCCCCCCCCCCCCCCGCGGTGCTCACCAACAGGGGGACCCCGAAGGTCATGGTGCGGCCCCGCCACAGCTTGCGCAGCCTCTCCATCCCGCCCCTCCCCACAGGCCGCGGGCGGCGCCTCGCGCCTCCCGCCGCGCTTCCGGCCGGGAGCGGGTCCGCCCGCCACAGCGGCCCCCGCCGCCGCGGCAACGCGCCCGCGACAACCTGGTTCCGCGGCGATGGTGGCCGCGGCGGTGGTGGCCGCGGCGCGTTTGGCGGAAGGAGGCGGCTTGGGCGGAGCGGCCTCGGCAGGCAGCCGGCCGGGCCCCGCCAGCTGCCACCCGCCTTTCTGCAGCCGTAGCGATGCCTGCTAGCAGTTGGTGCCTGCAAGTTGAGGCCCGTAAGAATTACTGATAAAAGAAGCATCCCATTATGCCTTACATGGTCATGCTGTACCCAGTTGTCTATACCTGGAAGTCGACAGTACTATGAGAATTATGCGATCTGGGTGAAGCTCCTCAAGAGATCTTACTTTGGAAGTCTCGAAGGGGGGAAGTGTTGAGAAGTTCTTTTGCCGAACAAAATACTTAGGATTTAACAAGTGATTAAAGTGTACAGAGCAGATACCCTAACCCGGAGAATAGATACATGCTGGCAGAATCGGTCAAACAAGACAGATATGAAAGAACAGCTTGGCCGGAACCACAAGGTTGGGAAACACGCAAGGAAAAGAAATTGCCCTCAAAAGACTCACAACCATAAAAGGGAAAAAGGAGTAGGGGCTAACTCCCCAAAACGACCACCCGAGACCCCCACACGTGCATAGTGTAGTTTTGCAATGTCAGCATTATGTAAATGTTTAGTAGATAGGGGAAAGGCAGAGACTTCTTGGAAAATGTATGAATATTCATTTCTTTAAGGGATATAAAGGATGGGCTTTTGTTTTAGACTGTGCATGTTAGGAGGAATGATCCCCCATGCATCTGGCACCAAATAAAGAAATGCCTGCTTCTTAATGCTACGTTGATGTTAAGAGGTTCCTTCCTAATTTTGGTGACAAACAGCTCGTCAGTCGTGGAAATAATCCACGTGAAATAGCACGGTCAGACTCACGCAGCGAGCCAGGTGCTTTGGCTGCTGTGGCCAAGTTACCAGTTGTAAGGCCACAGGGTACTTCAAGATTGTGTGTACACACACACACAGACACACACGGACAGAGCTTCCACTGTATGGGATGAAAAGGATGGGGCTGGAGCCATGCTGTCACCTGCATGAATACACAGCTGGGATCCAAGGCCAGGAGATGCCAGTAACAGCACATGTGTGCTGACAGAAGGATCGAGGCTTAAAATGTCCTGAAGCCCCTCTGAAGTTTCTGCCCCTGTTTTTCTTTTCATCTGCCATCTATGGCATGTGAAATGAAATCTCCCCACCGGTTATTCCTCCTTGAAGCTTTCTGTGCAAACATGCTAGCTTTGTTAGGTGTTTGTACCACACCTAGCACAGTGGCATTCTCATTTTTGGCTTAGAGCTGCTGCACATTATGCTGTTACTCTTACTGCTCATTACTTCTGGTACCCCTGAATGCCCATTCACTCATATCACAAAGCATTGTACTCAACATATTGTGCTATTATATTAAGGCAATTACAAGCATGAGTGGCAGTTTAGTCTGCCTGTATTATGGGACTGAAAATTCAAAGTTAGTTACTGCAGCATAGTCCCTAATGGTGAGATGAAAGCACCATCCACAAAACTGCACTAACCCAGGCCTGACCCTGAATTCTTCTGCTAAGATAAAATTCCCTTTAGATGTATGTGGGGAAGGGGAATAGGAATTCACCTTCAGTGAAGCCACCACTGAAGTCACAGAAATGAGAAAATAACAAAAAACTGCAGGGCAGAAGACTCTCAAGATAACCCTGAGACTGATGGAGCTCAGTGCTAGCACATGTCTGGGTGGTTTGCCACAGGAAGTCCCTCAGGAGATGTTCCCTTCAAGAACCTCAAAGGTTAAAGAAGAATATGTTTCTCTGGATCAATCCATTCCAGCAGACAGAGGAAAAGCCTGCAGTGAATAGTTTGGTAAGAAATGAAGGTTCATGCTGTGCATAATGAAGAAAAATCCATGTGAACATCAATAGCTGTCACAGCATTCCCAGCAGTGAAGAGAGTGGTCTTTCACCTGTCAGCAAGGCGAGGATTGCCTTTTCTTGCATGAGGAGCAAGGCAGTCTGGAGGCTAGAGAAGATTTAGCACTGCATATACCTACTTTTTAAGGACTTCCAGCAATAAAGATGTATTTCACATATGTAGGGGTACTAGCGTCCCTGAGCCTACCTATCTGTTTTGTGTTGGACATGTACAAAGACTTTCAAGTGAGAGGACTTGACTCAGACTCCTGACATTTTTCTGTGTTCTGAACTTCCTTTTGTGCTTCCATGTGGTATTTGGTAAAAGAACTTGGCCTGGGTAAAGTGGACCTCAAAGGCAAAAATCTGCCACTTTGCAAAATCATGATCAAATAATGACCGGTTCAAATGACTGACTACTTCACCAAATCTCAACAGAGCTAGGGATTTCACCTCCCTCCACATGTGGGAAAAGCCAGCCTGCAGAACTGAGATCAGGGACATTTCAGGAAAGCAAGTGGCACAGAGAGACTAAAAGCTTCTACAGCTTGTACCTGGGATACCTTGGCAGGGTGGGAGAGCAGGGCTGAAATAGCAGGAAACATTGCCACTCAGGATTGGTAGACATGGAGGGCACCACTGGACAGAGACATACACAGGCTCTGCTGTCTCCAGTGAGAGCTGAAGGCTGTGTTAGTATTAACTCTGTGGATGGCCAGAACTTAGACAGCTGAATCTTTACTTGCAACAAGAGACAAGCCAGCTCAGCAATGTTAAACTGCATGTGTAGTTCCCACTAGCTTTTGTAGGTGGACGCACATCTTTACTGAAGGTCACCTTCTCTAATTTTGAACTTTGAGCTCGTTGATTAAAAGCAATTGTGAAGACCTGGTCACTAGCTATGCCTTTCATTCTGTAGCCTGGTTTCCCAAGGAAAGAAGATTGCCATGATCATGCTGGGTTTTTTCCTGCATTGTTATCCCTTATCCCAATCATACTCGACTCCCCAAAACTTTTATAGCCTTTTCAAAACAAAGCTGTCTACAACAGTGGTAATGTAACAGTCCTATTCTGAGATTTAGAGCCATTAGTCATTCCTTCATGTTAGTAATTAAATGTGCCACGCCATCCACTCAAATGCCTCTCAGCTACAGCCACATGCACAATGGTGGAGTGCTGACATGTTAGAGACAAGAGCACATATTCTCCAGGCATATGCTGTGATGTTTTCACATATTACTGTAGCCAAAGGCTCTTCCATGTTCTGGTAGCCTGCAGCAATTCAGGGTGCAGCTGGGAGAATGAAAGCTCCTCTTTTAAATACTTCCTAAGTCACTACACAGCTTTTCCACAACCCAAATCAGTGCCTGATGGCGAGCATAGCAGGGACAAAGTGGAACAGGACACCTGCTGCCTCAATTCAAAGAGTAATTTAAAACCATCTGAAAATGAAACATTGATGATTACTTCCTTTGTCCTTCTCCATTAATCACATCAAGGAATTGCTGGAAGTAACCCACAGCTGCTGATGCTCAGGTGCAGAGTTGGTGCCCTGTCATTCCAACTTTTAAAAGGGCACCAAAAGTCCTCACAGTAGGAAAAAGGGTTGAGTTTATGCCAGTGCTATGGGATGCTCTTGTTAAGATTCAGAAGCTGCTCTTTTGTTTTCATTGATAACTGTTGGTATCTAAAATTTTCCGATGGTGTTATACTCTAAAACAGCAAGAGAAAGCAAATGTGTAACTTGATACAAATATGATATAATAACAACAATAATTTGGTAATACTTGGAAGGATAAGAAAAGTACCTAAAAACAAACAGGCTGTGCCAGAGATGATCAGTAAATTAGACTTTTAAAATGTCTTCATGTTTAATAATCTAAAATGCTGTTAAATTACAGAGGTAAAGCTATCATCAATATATATTTTATTTCCACAGTGTCCTTTTGTTCTTGTCATTGTTGGTTGGTCACCTTTAACAGAAAGGGGTAGGGAGAAACAAACACTTTTGAAGATTGGAATATATTGTGGTTTTGATTTACGATAGAGGTTTGATGCCTCCTTGATGTGACCCCTACTGCCATAAACAGACAGACAAACATAAAAGTAGATAAACAAACATCTCTTTTATGACATTGACAGCTCACCCCAAGTGTTGTTCCCGATACTTCAAGCACATATTCACGTCCCCAAGGAGGCTGAGTGCAGCTTTCTTGTCCAGATTACCATACAGCCAGTTAAGCATTTTTTACTTTGTGAAATACTGTGAGAGGTTTTTCTGTGTGAAATGTGCCTCTGGAGCCCTAATTCTCTCCTAGATGTATACATGGTGCTTTATCTGGAGCTCAGGTGCAAAGTAGAAACACGAGGGTGATGGCTGGCTGGCTTTTGTCACATCAGGAACTAGGTGTTTCTGACTGCAGTTTCCCTGGCCTAGAAAAAAGCTCTAGGAAAGCCTCTTCTCACTTTCTTCCAGAGAAGGATCTAAAAAGAGATTTTAAAATTCACTGCACATAATGTGCTGATGGCTATTGGCAGGCACCCTGGGAACTTCAGACAAATGAAGCTTGCGCTGCTGGTTTAGGCTGCAATGACTGCAGGGGCATAGAGTGCAACAGTACATTGTGTAACGTGGTTTCTGGGCGGTGGGATGGAGGACAGGATGGAAATCTTATTAAACATCCCTGGACAAGCTGGAGTGATCAAAATTGGTGCTGGACTGGATACCAGGAGCTGCAAAATTGCTCACAATGTGGTATTGGCTGCGAGTAGCCAAGGTTAATAAGGAATATGACTTCAGTTCAGTATAGAACTTGCAGCAATTTGTTCAGAGGCTGAAAATGAGAGGCGTGTTGCAAAGGTTTTGTTGCCCAAACATGCATCACTTCAGGAGGTAGTGGAGTGAGGCCATCCTGTGAGTTACATTTCCATCCAACAGACCTCCCCAAAGCCTCCTGCTTCACTAAGAGCGTGCACACGTTAACAAACCATTAAGCGCTGTCTGTGTAGACAAGATGTACATCATAGCCAAGACCTTCAGCCCTGAAAGCACACACTTCTGTATACCTGAGCTAAAGAAACAGTTGGTTGGACTCAGCATGCTATTGCGACCAATAAAAGGAAACAGCCACGCATTTTAAGGGCTTGTAGTTCTTTCTGGTTGGGGGGTGGAAGTCCTGACTTGGTAGTAGCTGTTGAGAACAGCATTTCTAAAATGGCAATCCCCCTCTCAACACTGTGCCTGTTCCTTTTTTCATCCTCCTTTGTGTAGCCAAGAGGAGTTGCAAGGGGCCTGGATTTTCCCTTTGATTCTCTCCTACATCTTTTGACTAGAACTCCTAGTGAGGTAATTGAATGGAAGAGTTGGTGTACTTGTCCTTTCCTCCTCCTCTGCTTTCTCGTCAGCTGTCAGAATGAGCATAAATACATCCAAGGACCAGATTCTTGTCAAGAGCCAGCCTGGAGAGGCCAGTGAGCCAGATGCGCCTATTTTTCATGCCACTAAAATAGTGCACACAATGGAAGGCACGATGGTGGCCCATGCATTGGAAGGGTCATCCATGCTTTCCAGATGTGGCCCTAAGTTTCCCCCTCCACCTCCAAAAAGAGAGAAGGAAACAGGTTGACATGCTTTGGATTCACCACTTTTTTACCTTGAGTTGGCTCAAAAACAGGCTGGGGAACGGTGGCTCTGGAGACACATTTTAGGTCTATGAGTGCAGGAGGAAAAGCAGAAGGAAATACCAACCTTCCCAATATATCCTCTTATCCTTGTGCTCAGGAGGGCTGTTCCCCCAAAGACAGCCAGCAAATTTCAGCTAGGAGGGAGATTCCCCAGGGAATCTGGGGAATAAAGGAAACCAGGTATGCTGCCTAGAATTAGGGGAACTGAGAGGGGTCTGTGCCAAAAAGCACCAATATGGTCAACAGTCATCTCTGCACCTACTTAGTAGCTGCCTCTAAACACTAGCCCCATCCTCTTTTTGACCCCAAAGAAAAGCCACGGTAACACATTCATTTTCTAGGTTCTTTGTTATTATTTTTAAGAGCAGGACAGTCAACTGAGCTCTTAAATTTGAGTACTGAAAACTGGCGGTTGTAGAACAGCAGCACCTTTCATTTGTCCTTCACATGAGTTAGAAACCTGATAATTACAAAAGGGATGGGGCTGAGTGGAGCTTGTTGCTGGTCTAAGAGATGAGAAGGTTGCGTTCTGGCTCTGCTTCCTTCACTGGGTGTGGGCAGGAGATTTGCGATAGGGGAATGGAAATGGCAAACCCAGCCAAAATAGAGAGGAGGCTGCTGGGCTCACATGAGGGGGGACGAGATAAAAAGATAAAACAGTTCCAGAGAAGGAACATCACAGTATGGTGCCCCCCTGCCCCTACGCATGCTCTCATGCCCGAGAGAGCCAGCAGTTCTCCATAGATCGAGGAGCATGGGGGCCCTGGAAGGAGAATCCAGTTTAGTTGCCACACTCCTCAGTTCAGCACTGGGGTTCACAGTCATTTTGCCAAGCAACTGTAGTGGCAGCCCTTGGAAAAGGGGCTGAAGCTTCACCTTCTTAGTAGAAAGGGTCTTCCCTCTCCTGTGTTGTCCATTGAAGAAGAGAAGAGAAAAACCAAGGTGTGAGAAAAAAATAGTACAAGGGGGAGAGGGATGTTATTTGAGTGTATACTGGCACAGTCTAGACTCGGGTATGTCTACAGGTTCGCGATGTGCCTGAGGCTGAGGGGGCTGCAGAGGTGGAGGGGGCCTCCTCATCCGTTGTGTCCCCCTGCTCCTCCTTGTGGAGGCCGAGGCTGATGTGGCTCTGCAGGGCTGCTGGGGTCAACCACTCCTTGGGAAGGCAGCTCTGGAGGAAGGGGATACACGAGCTGAAGTAGGCCAGGCGGTTCACCCAGCGGGGGATCTCTTTCCCACATAGTATCTGTGGAGCAAACCAAAAAGGAGCATGGTTAATAGTACTAAAACACATGCGTGGTGGCAATGTCATCCCCATCCGCACCACCAGCTCAGCGGAGTGAATTCCCTGTTGCTCAGAAGAGAGCTGTCTGAAGTGTAGGGAGCATCTTCTGCAGCCCAAAACAGCTATAAAAGCAAATGACTACCCAATGCTCGACACGCACAGAGAGCCCTGCCAGCCACAGCCCTTGCCAGCATCATAGCAGAGACTGGGGGAAACAGTTCATGGTCCTCAACAGCTCTGGCCACTCCAGGCAGTCCATGGGTAAAAGGACAGGCCTGCTGGTGCTTCTCCACCACGACAAAGACAAATTTTCCAAGTAGCTCAAAAATTTTGGAAAAATATTTAGGCTGTTGCTGGCCAGACCTTGAGGAACCCAGAAGCTGAGCCTGAATAGGTGGATAGGGATGCCTGCAAAGCTGTTCTTGCTGCTCAATTTTCTTCCTTGGGCTGACACATCAGGTCAGTCAAGTTACAGTATCTGAGAGTCCTTTTCCTGTCCTAGCACATCACCCTTTGATTTCTCCTCATATGGTATTTCCTAAATGTGAGAAACCAAGCAACAAACAGAAAAATACTAGCCTCTCACTAGGCCTGTGTTTCATCACAGATGCTCCTTGGCACTGTTTTGCGTTACACTCTACTAGCATAGATATTGTTTTGCAAGGTCATCTCACATTCAGCACAATGAAACAACCCGCTGCATATGGCATCTCCTTTCTTCTGTAGCATTTGACCACACATAGAGGACAGATTTTAGTAGCTGTACCTATCTTAGGCCACATAAGGAAAGTTTCCCTTTACATTTTTCCAGACACAAAAGAGGCACGTGGAACTGATCAGCCGGGGTGCCTCAAGAGTGTGTCTTTAGTAAAATATACTGCTTTTGTGGCCCTACACCAGTATACTAGAGCCTGAAGTCTGTAGTGGGTACAGTAGTCACAATACCCAAATTCACCTTCCAGCACTGTCTCCCATGGAGCAAGACAAGCAGGGAGGAAACTCCACCCCACAGCTTTGTTCAACAATCTATCTGGATTACTGGTTCCAGGTTTGCTCATTCTGCACCTTCCACCAGGACTAAATTCCTTTGCTCTTCCTCCCATCCTCTTTCTGTCTAAAACTACACTTCATTTAATACTAATTGCTGCAAAAACTAAGAGAGTGTCTGTAATCCATCAAGGAGATTATTTAATGAGATATCTGTTATTGACAATGGAAATGACATGCTTAGAGGTTTCAAGAGATTTTCAGGGAGCACAACTGGAGCAGTTGCTAGAGGATAGGCCATGCCACATTATAGCTGTTATGGCTGATGACCAGCTGGTCCTTCATGAGTATGGCCTGGGCAGAACAATCTAAGCCCCACTCCAACAGTCACCTTGAGGATAAGGGAATTAGCTTGCTTCAACACCATGGAGTTCCCATTGAACTGTGAAGAAGGTGGCAAACCTATGACCATGCTAATTTGGCTGTGGAACTCGCTTTATTTTGACATGCATTGTTTAAAAATCAATGTGTGAGACTGAAGACATTATCATTAGGTATTAGAAAATGAGCAGAGCCATTTAGCTGCTAAAATTACTTGCAAGCATAGACTGTTCTTTACTTAACACACCCCAAGGACTTTTGTTTCAGTTCTTACCAGTGCTGCATTCTACTTAACCTCAGATACAGCTATATGAATCTGTATTTAAAAAATTTTTAATCTGGGGATAATTACTTTATTAGCAATTCTTTATCTCCATCCAGATCCCTGGTTTCCACTGCTAGAACTATTGCCTGAGCCTGTAAGTAGATGACCTCTTCACCTGCTTTTAAGATTGATTCATAGAAAATTTGCTGATCCATCTGATTTTCTCACCAGACATATCTGACCGTTTTCACAGGAATACTGCTGAATTTTCAAAATTGTATTCAGTATGTTCTACTCAAACACTGAACCTGAGCCAAAGCCAAAAAAATGTAGCACAACTGCCTCTAGATTTTGTAGCATTTCTCTTTCTTCCTCTCCAGGAGTTCAGGCGACATATTGCTAGTGTAGAAAGTGACTCAGTTTAGGTTCCTTGTGATGTATGCGTGCATGTGAGCTTGGTTCTCAAGCAGTTATCTTATTAAAGACTTCCCTCCAGATATTAATAGGAAAACAAAACCAGGGTATGATTCTTCAGGTAATTAGCTGAAACAACAGAACAGGTAAGACTGCCTGAAAAAGAAATACTCTTTTAAGAGCTGACTATCTTTGCTGAGCAGATCCCCTAGCAACTGAAATAGCACTTCCCAATGTGGAAGCAATGCTGAGATGTTTGTCTTTGTTTATGGGAGCTTCTTCAGAATGAATCAGTGATGCAAGGAAGAGCCAGAAAAAGAATAGAGATGTGTGGGCATCAGGCCATCAATCACCAAAGGGCAGTTTGCGGAGCTTAAGGATAATGATGAAGTCAAAGTGGTTTCCTTTTCCTCAGTCATGTTTGTCCTGGCCTCTTGTCAGTGAAGCCTCGTTACTATTCCACAGCAAAACACAATGCTCAACAGGAGCAAAAGGGCAACAGCATGGTATGCCACTAACTACAGCCTGCTCCTGTGTTTTTCACTCCTTGCCATAAAGCATATTGTGCTGGAGCATCCAGCAGTACTTAGCTAATAGAGAAACATCAAATAAACCTGAATGCAATGGGATTAAGCCAACTGAGTTTAAATAAAACAGCACAAGCAAGATGAAGTGGGTGTTTTCCAATTGCGCATGAAGACACAGAAAAATCTACTTATTGCAGCTTTTCAGGGCAATTCTCAACTGAAAACCGCACACTGGAATAATAAACTCACAGAAGACTGATACCATCCATTGTTTCCACCAACAGAACTCTTTTTGAGAGATTTTTAGAGTTTAGGATTTTAGAGGTTTTTTTCTTGTTTGCTAAACAAGTGAGGTTTTCTCTTTTGAAGGAGGTAAACTTCTCTGTTATGGGTCACGTACTTGTCCTGTCAGACTTAGTGGATGAACTGTTATGGGTTAGAAATCACTGGTCCTGACCATCATATCATATTGTCCTGCTACCCATCCCTTCAGGAACTTAACATAGCTGTAGTGGAGCCTGAGCTTGACACTGGACAAGAAAGCAGCTGAGCCTCTTAAGCCGACGGGAGAAGGAACTTTCAAGAAATGAACAGAATTACAGATGGACTAAACCTGTGTGGGATGTGAGCCTGAAAGGTAGCTCAGGATTTACTTACAGCTTCTCTGCGGCAGAAAAGTGTTTGGGATGGGAAACCCTGCAGAGTACATGAGAGGCTGGACTACTAGCAGCAAAGCCTGGAACACCTCAGCCCATGTAGGGCTTCCCCAAGCTTTGTAAACCTCCCGTGAGTAGTGTCCAGCTACCACTGCAAGGCATAGCACTTCCTCATCTTTCTGTCACTGTCAGGTCCCTGAAGGTGTGAGTTATTCTCACCCCACAGAGGCAGCCAGTCCCTGCCACAGACTGAAATGTAACATTTTGGATAGCGAGCGCAGCTTGTGATTGCCCACCAAGAGACCTGTCCCGGTTTCAGGCAGAAACTTCGGCGGAGGGTGCATGTACTTGCAGCTTCCACTGAGCGGCACCTCGTGATAGAGAGCCAAGTCCCCCACAGCTGCAGCTTCTTCTGGGGACTCTGCCTGAGAGCTGCGAATGACCCAGCTGGCATCTGCAGAGTCAAGTGCAAAGAGCAGCTCAGACATCCGTGGCTGAAGCCAAACATGAGGGAGAAATGGGACATGACAGTTGGGGTGCTATTTCTGGGCAGCTGTCAAATCCACACCAGGATTTCAACTTAGCAAGAAACAATTAATTTGGGATGCAAAAAGATCCTCTGAGCATCTTAAGCTGTGTCACTTTGCACTAAGCAGTCCCTGGTTAAAATGTACAAACTGCCCTGGGAGCTAGGACTGCGCTCCATCACTCCTCCCTCCCCCTAAGCGCCCTAAGAACCAGGCTTTGTTGCTCAGCAAGCCCTTAAAGCTCCCTGCAAAGCTTTACTCTGGGCAGGGGAGCTGCCTAGCAGCTGGGAAACATGGGTTTAAATGAAAGGCCACACAGGAAGATGAGTCTTTGGCCTTGTAAAGGACAACACTATCAATGTGCTGCATTTTGTAAGGGCTTTGGGTCTAGATAGTCTAACAGGCTGAGCCCCTTTCAAAATAAAGTGAAGGGCAGGTTAGCTGTAGATCCTAAGAGAAAGCTCTTGAATGCAATAGGTACAGCGCTGTGCTGGATGATGCAATTGGGGAAAATCGGGCCACTCACAGAAGTATAACTCGAGGCACTTACAATTTTTTTTAAGTGAGCCTTCCCAAAGGCACTATGTAGTGTTCTGACCCATGAAAATCAAGATGAACAGAGGCAACATTACATTCTTCAAACAATACATACTAATTACTTCAATTCTTGTCTTCAAACTGAGGCTCGGAGAGTTCAGCACTGAACATCTGCTGAACCACCCACTGCCACTTCCACTTAGCAGCCTTGCTGAAAATGAGGTGACATCCACGCAGGGCATATATCCATTTGAGCTACTGTACAGTATTCCCCTTGGTGTGTCTTAGAGAATGCAAAGGGCTTTTATCGGTGCCTGAGGAGTCTAACACACACCCCAGAGCACTTCAGGAGCAAAGCCTTTGGAGCCCAAGGGGAATCTTTCCAGTGTTTGCATGAGTTGGTTCCTATGAGGCCTAGACAATAAAGCACAGATGATGCTTAAGAGATTTTCAGAATAAGGCCATTAGATACAAACCAGCACATCTGCCCAGGCAAAGCTTGCAGGCTGTGCTAGGGTAGCAAAAAAGCATGTAGAAAGAGAAACGTGTCAGTGCGATGAATTAGCACTTGGACACATCTGGAATAAACCCTGTGCATAGGGATATCTTTTTTACCACCCTGCAAAAACTGAACTGGTAATATAACTGCCCAGTGCTGGCAGAGAGAAGGGAGCCTGAGTGCATCAGTGAGGAACATACCTCTATCTCTGCACTCCTGAGCAGCTGCTGCACATGGTGTGTACGTGGGAAATAACATTCCTGAAAGAGAATGGACCTACAGCCCTCGCAAAACACCTGAAAGCACAGTCTCACCTTGGTGGAGTTGGCATGCTATGATCAATTGCTTGAAACAGATTTAGCATATAGTTACTGTGTAAAAGCAACAATTTCTACTCCAGGGAATATAACTAGCCTGTGGGGATCAACAGACTAGATGAAGGGGGGCCGTTTCACTGAGCTGTGAAGCTGTCTGCAGCATGCATTCAGCAGAGCCAGGAGTGGCTTGCATCTTGCATGGGAAAGGGTAGAGCTCAGAAACTGCAGCTGAGGCTGAATAAGCTCAGTAATGAGGCTGCGTGCTGGGAGGTGGCATCCTCACTCAAAGGCAGGAAGGGAAAAAACTTTTAAATGAATTTCAGCAACTGTCTACAATGCTCCCGTTCTCCTAGGCAATCCCTTTTTGTTCCAAGCAGGCAGGGCATTGTCACTCCTACAGGTCCTCCCCAGCACTGCAGGTGTTTCTCCTGTGTAAAGCAGAAGCAGCACCTGCACTGTCTCCCTGAGACCAGCCAGGAGCGAGGAAAAGGACACATTGAAAGGAGAGACTAATACCCACCATGCTGCTCCCCTTGTGATGCTGGTGTGAATGTGTCAGTCACCTCTGTGGTCCTGCGGCTTGAAGGACAAAGCTGACTCTGTGCAGGAGTCTGCATGCAGAGATGCCAAGAAGGGAGATGATGGAGTGTATAGCTCTGGGTCAAACGAGACAGCTGGCTTACAGCACCTCGGCACTCACAGCACTATTTCAGCTTCACTGGCCAGGCCACCAGTGGAGAGGCACAGTGGCTGCAAATGTGATATCTTGATGAACCGCATTCAGAGCAGCATCACTGATTAGTTATGTACCAACACTGCAGTATGGCAATACACTCTCTGAGCATGAAGTTCCTTGTAACCAGCACTTATACGTACATCCAGCAGCTGCAGGATGACAAGCTAGGCAGCAAGTGGCCTCATAACAGATAACCATTTGGGGAATACTAAATATAATTAAGCCTGGGCTTGTTAGTGACATTTAAAATAATGATTTTACCACCAAATGAATGAACAGTTGCAATTCATTCATATTATTGTGATGGCCTGAAGAGTAACTGCCTTCTAGCAGATGCTGTTTCAAGACCAGTGGCTGAGAACAGCTGTTGCCTAATAGGGTTGTGCTTTCCAGTGTTATGGACATGCTGAAGGTGACCAGGCCAACTCAGATGCATAGAGGGACGAACATCAAGAGCGTCTATTTTTTCCTGAATGGCTAACCAAGGAAATCCTGTGTTTCAGTCTCAACCCTTGTTTCCTAACATTAGGGAGCAGCAGGTTACTGTGGATGGAGATACAATTTGAAGAGAAAATACAGGAACTCATGAGAACAGGGAGAGACTTTCTGTCTGGCAGTGTTGGCAGGACTCCTAGGCTTTAGGGACTAGAACCTTTTGCTTATCCAACACACTTAGACAGTTCATTTACACTCCTGACACTTTTCATTTATCAACAGGCAGCTGGTGAAAAGGACCGGGTGTTTCCTTGTCACCTTCATTCCTGGAAAGGAGGCATCTGTTCTCAGGCATTTGCACACACAAAGGCTCAAAGGCTCCATAATGGTGCGACTAGAGATTAATTCCCCAGATAGTACAAACTAACTTAGCTCCAAGGTATTATGCTTATTTATAACAGGTAAAGAAAGGGGGCTTTTGGTTTGGGAAGACAGATGCAAAGAGCAGGTAAAATAAAAAAGATGGTGCAAAACACCCACATTACACCAGCCCCAAAGAGCTTGAGATAGGGTGGGGTTTTTTTCAAATTCACTCTTAAAATATCTTCACATCTAATCTGTTTGGCTAGGTGGATCACTTTAAAGGGAAAAACCTAAAATAACTACAGAGGCACATGTGGCAAACTCAGACCATTTAAAAAAAATTGAAATGCTGTGCTAAAAACTTGCCCCAGGGGGGATTTCTGTTTCAAATTACTTGCCACCTCATACTATTCCCCTGCACATGTAGATAGATAAAGAAAATAGGATGGACTGAGAGAGCTGCAAGATCCATGTAAGAGTTATTCCACTAATCGTTTTTGTTGGGCTATAAGACTCATTCAGGATGGCAAGGATAGCTAGAAAGGTTGATGGCGGAAAAAAGATGTTTATATTTTTATAGCAGCCTGTATTCTAAGAACTCCCCAAATACTTCAAATTTTAACTAATACACAAACCACCCCTAGAAATCTTATTTTGCCACAGCAGAGAAGCTACCTCTGGAATGCAATATAGCAGTTTATTAACTGCATGCAGTCAAAATTGTGCGTACCTACAGGCAGACACAAGAGAAAAATGACATCCATCTGAAACCATGAGAATAATTCACGGGTGCAGGATGTCTTTATTAATAAGCTGCTTCTAAATGTATGTGGCAGTTAAAAAATAGAAAACTAACACAGCCTGTTCCCCATAGAGCTAACAACCTTCAAAGGCTGCTGCAATGAAGCAAGTCTTTCTATCAGCTTCAGTGAGGACTGACTCAGGCACCAGGAAATAAAGCTTTCCTAACATTCTTTCATGCCCTGTGGTTGGTTGTTGTTTTGTTTTTTCATTTCCTTCTCTGCCTTCTGTCTGTTGGGAGCGTTGTGCCCCTGCTAGTAACAGAATCATGTAGGCTTTTATGCAACAAAACACCTATCTCCTACAACAGAGGCAACTGAAAAGCAATTGTTGACCAAGTAAGACACGGATATTACTTGTCTACTCAGGATCTACTGATGACTGGTTTATAAAAACTTCTGCCACTTTTAACTGTGACTTAGATGCCACCTGAAGCTCCCTTCTCTGGTATTTAATCCTTTCTCTCTGATAGCTTTCAGGCTAAGGAGAGCTTCCATAGTTTTTAATAACATTATGATGAGAACTCACATGTGCCAGGGGATGGAAGTGAAAAGACTTAGGCTTGAATTATTCACTGATGATTAAAAAGTGCCCTCATCTGGTCCTTGATTCAGCAAACATGCCTTCAGAGAATTTACTGGAAGTCAAGCTCCTCTAAGGAAAGCAGGATTCTGATGTAAGTTTGTTACATGCTGTCAGCTTTGCCTTGGCTGGAAAAGGACAGGTGAATCGCCAGAAAGAATATGCACTAGCTACCATCCCCTGTCACTTCAGTACAGCTCCACACCCTCTACCAGTAAAGTAAGATCCCTCTGTTCTACCAAAGCTCCAGCCATACTGACAAATAACCAAGACAGCCATACCATCAAGTAAGTATACGTCAGACATAGCTCTAAAGCCCAGCACAGAGATATCTTACACTGCACTTCAGTTATGAGATGTGTATTTCCTGCTATCACTCGGACACACAATGACAAAGCCTCTCTCTGCTACTGTCAATACTGTCAATCTTTACCAATAATACAAAGAAAAAGGGAAAGAAGCCCTAGCATCCATGCTAGATGTGATCTGCATGTAAACAAGCCTGACTGCACCAAGATCATCCCCTGCCTCCCAAGGAAATTCAGACTGTGTGGCTTCACCAAGTATTTCCATCCAATCTGGCATGCAGGTTTAATAATATCACTGTGGTGTCAGCATCAGTAGTGGGTATGCGAGATGCCTACTTCAGTCCTCTGTAACCATCAGGTTGTAGGATTCACTGCAGACTCCATCTGTTAATCTTCAAGGTATTTCCTATTGGAGAGCATCCTTTTAGGCTGATTTGAGAGAGTCCTACTGACTTCAGGAGACTGGGAACTGTTTACTTCCCAGATTGAGCACTGCACTGCTGCAGCTCTAAAACTCTGGCTGCAAAGCATTTGACTGTGACAGGGCCCATGATCCCTGCCCTGTAGGAGACAGCCTCATCTAGGATGCTAAAGAATTTTCCAAGGCTGACCTAAGCCACCTCAGATGCTTAGGAGATCCTTCCCTCCTTCCCTCCAAAGAATGGGCCAAGCTCACCTCATTAACCCTCAGGCCTATTTTCCAAGACCCCTCATCCCTAGAACAAGACCCTCAGTTCCCAAAAATATTTTTCTCTCTGGAAATTTCTGCAACTCAAATCCTACAACTTCAGAATGAGCTTCCAAAACCACAAGCACACAAATTCCAATTTAGACCTCTCTCTTCTCCTGCTGAAATGTGTTATCTCTCCGTTTATGTAAATAATCAAAGTAGGACAGTCCCCACAGGAAAGGCTGAGGGACTCCCTGCAGCAGAACATTTTGTGGCTGATATTCAGTTGAATTTTCACTGAAATGGAGGAGAAAAAGTAAATAAATCTTTAGTCCACTTTGCTCTCTCACCCCCCAGAAAGCTTCTTTCTGTCCAGGAAGCTCTCAGTTACTTGAGGATGAGTATGTCTCACTAGCTAGTTCTGCCTGAATTCACAAAACGTCCTAGCAAAAGTTTTATTAAAACTGCCAGATCCCTCTAAAAGACTCTGGTTTTGATGACTTGGTTTACTCTGAAAATCCTAGTTCAGCTCTAATAATTAGTTCAAATTTTAGCCATTTACCCAGATGGCGTCTCTGAGCACTGTCCCCTGGATCCAATCCTTTGGATCAAGAAATGCTGAGAAATAAGGAAACAGATCCTTTAATATTTAAAGGAATAAAGGGGTGAAAAAGAACAGTGGGTACAAAAGGAAGCTGGATAATGAGATACCAATCTGTTTTCCTGAAGGGTTTTAAATCCTTCAAATCCAAATGACCCTAAAGAGCCTTCTAAAGAATGTTTACATGTGGATGTCAACCACACACACTAACTTCCGAGTTGGTTTTCATCTTTTTTAATAGATTTTTTGGGGTATAAGACAAAGTTGTGATAATTTAGGAAGGAAATAGGGATGATTAACTGTGCTTCAGCATCCCTCAGTCATGCAGCCGTATTCTGCTTTTATTGACTCAGGAAAATTGTACCAGATCACTCGAGTGTTTCTGAGCCAGGTTTGTCCTGGGGGCTACTGCAGATTCTCTGACCATACTCTTAAAGATACAAGCGGGTCCTACTAACACAGCCTTCTCCTGCCTGTCTGCTTTTTTTTTTTTTTTAAAAAAAATAAATAAATAGGGTAGTTTTAGAGCAGCTGCAAAACAGGTAAATAACTCCAGGCTGGGAAACTGCTATAAAATGCAGAGGGTTTTTGACCTTTTCTCCTATTTAAGATAAATTACACATACAAGTCAGAAAGAAATCATTCCCCTTTTAAGAACAGGAAAGAAAGACATGGTAAAAGAATAAAACCTTCTGTCACTGCTGTCCTCAGGTAAAGTTCCAACATCAACAGTTTTTAAGGTGAATCAAATCAGTGCATCTCAATGAATTTCCTAATTATGATGAGCATCAGCTTCTTATGTTATCAAAAGGGCTCATAACACCCACTGATTTTATTGCTATTTCACCACTGGTAAGGCTGTTGGGGAATAAAAGGCCATCTTCCCTGGTTGCTCAGAAGCCACACTCCTTTGATAACTGTGTCCTATAACAAGGTGCTAAAGAGTTTCCTTAAATAGGGATCATTCCAGTTGCTTGGCAGTAATCACACTGATGAAGGGAAGAGTGGTTTCCTTGAGTCATTCCACTTATCTTCCAGTTCTGGTGCTGATTCAAAGGTGTTTTTCTCCCTTCCTGTGGTAGTTTGCCCTTTTCTGAGATATGCTGTAGCAACTGTCATCACTCTGGTAAGAACATAGCTCCATAGCTTATCTTAGACAGGAAACTTCAGAAGCATGGAAAATTGCTGGTGGGAAGTCAAATGAGTCATCTTCTGTTTGTGAATGGGCGAAGCAGCACAAGCTTTTTCAGAGTCTTTAAGCTGCAGTGACATGGTGTGATCGTTACACTCAATAATGTGGAATATCACCAAACTGAAGAACCTGGAAGCAGAAAACCTTCATCCTCTCTCTTGATTCTCTAGTTACTGTTATCTTCTGTAAAGATGTCCTCAGGCACTGTACACTCACCATACGCCTACACATTGGCAGGGCTTATACTCTTATATGCCTATATTTGAACACCTGGCAGTCAACCTTTCTCCTTTACACAGATTTTGGGGTACAAGCTGAGCCAAGTTTGCTTTTGCTTTGCCTAGTATCTGCCATGCACAAGCCCAAAATGTATTGTAGACTTGGAGGGCAAGCATGAGCTATGCTCTCACATTGAAAAGAGCCCTCTGACAGCAGCTTCACAGTTCCCTATATCTGCATACACCTACCCTTATCAGTGCCCAAAGAACAGTCTTGGTGACGGTGTGGAACTCCATGTCTGTCTTGGCACCTCATGGCATACTTCCTTGTTGCCCACTGCTGCAGTGACAAGTGCTCCTGCAAAGCAATGCCATGGCTAGGACCTCAAACCTGCAGAGTGGGGGGAACTTACAGCCCAGGAATTACTCTTGAGTATGGCTTTTTCCAAGAGCAAGAATGTATTCCTCTCCCTTTACGTCTGCTTTATAGTAAAAGGACAGAAGTTACAAATTGCTATCTCACATCTTATTCTGAAAAATCAGGAAAAATCACATTACAGAAAGAACTAATTATTTTAGCCTTTCTTTTTGTTTTGAAAGGTTTTTCTAATGTTCAAAAGCCAATATTTTTTTCCATCTGGTAGAGTTTAAATAGCCTTTTTCATCAGCCAGGACAACTCATAAAGAACATAAATATTTTGCAATACCTTGAAGGGCCATCTGAACGTATTGCTGTAAGTATACATGGGTGATTGTTAGGAACATAGGGGCTTAATAACAGATGATCAAACAGAAGGGCTTTGCCCAATATTGAGGCGGTCCTAACTGAACTACCCACACATGCATAACCTCATCAGCATGCTGGAACCCCTGCTGTGTGCCAGCACATTACCTGCCTGGAATACTGACAGGCAGAAAGGCACAAAAGCTCAGAACAGGATGGGAAGTTTGGGCTCTGCTGCTGATGGCCTGACTGATTTTTCTTTGCAGAAATGACAAGCATAAGTTCCCAAAAAGGATGCCCCACCCCTCTGGACAGTTTCTTCAGTGATAGGGATTTTGGGGACTGTCAACATAAGCAACATGAAAGGAGTAAGTTTGTTGTAGGAAAATTACTAATTCCTGTTTGATGAACTTCTTCATTTTAACCCACAAACAATTTTCTTAAGTGGTTTATAAATATAGGTACCATGGCACCACATTTCAGGAGCCAGCATTTCATAGCTGAGATCAAGCTCCCCTCACCTTCCCACACTGACATGGGTTGTGAGGGTAAAGGGAAACCACAAAGGGGTATTAAGTGGTGTATGTACCAGCAACCTTAACTTGAAGCTGGACAAATGCACAGGGAGTGCATCTGATTTCTTTCTCATGACTATCCACTAGGAAATTCTGCCCTGCTTTACATCAGAAATTCTAGGCAGAGACTTATGCTCTCTGGTAGTTCTTCAGTTCTTAAATAACACCACGTTAACCAATGAAGAAGAATTTCTCAGGAAATCCACACAAAAAGACTCCTGATCATGCAGCATGTCCACTAAATCACTTACTGAGAAGGCTGCCATGAAATAGCATTGGAGAAGATGAAGTCTGAACTGCTGCTGCTGAAACCAGGGCATTCTCTGTTTTCTTCCCACAGGAGCTGCTTTGTGAGTAGACCCAGGTGCCTTTTTGATCCAGTAGCTGCTTGTTAGAAGTCCATAGGGAACTGGCAAAGCGGGGAGAGATCTAAGTCTTGAGCAAGTGTGAATACGCTTAGCAGTCTGCAGTAGGGAGTAAGGAAAATTCAGAGCTATAAGTGCCAATGAGGGCATAACAAAGCCCCTTGCAACTTACAAGTGAATGTGGGCAGGAAGATCGGAAGACTTGGAAGAGATACATGGCATTGTAGGGAGAGGCTCAATGCCACAGCAGCACGCAATTAGGCAGCAATTGCACTGGAAAGTGAGTTTTTTCAGAAGTAGGTAGATATCAGGTCTAAGGCATGCCCAGTGGTTAAGTAGAGCTTATCTGCCTGTGCTGGACTTGTCCAGGGATTTTTCAAGATGCATAGCCAAATGGAAAGTCATGAATATAAGTCTGAACATGCCCCTAACCATTAGAGTCAGCCTACACATAACTGTTAAATATATCAGTTACCAGTTATCATGGTGGGACCTGAGCCATCATCGTATTAAACAGAAATTTGACAGGAAAATCATTCATTCATAAACAGATGTAGATGGAGGATTTCTGAATGGATGTTCTGTTTGCTGAAAAAACACTGGAAAAGGACAAGAAAACAAAAATTTGAAAGTAAAGCCCGACTCCTGTGGCTTCAGCAGTCCTTCTGTGAATGGGGAACCTTACAGGTCCTGGCAGTCGGACATGTGGCCATTGTCTCATGGTGTGATCCTGAGAAAGTTGATCTGGGAGGCAGAGCCAGCCTTATACCTCCTTCCCATTCCCTCTGCAGAATCGTTACCTCAGCCAGCAGGACACGTGGCTGCATCTGCCCTCAGTCCACACGACCAGATGGTGACCTCCCAACCCATAGCCCAAGCACCAAGGCAACATCTATGGGTACTAATTAGCAAGCCCATGGCCAGATGAGAACATTAAGGCAGGCAAACACAGCTACCTAGCACATGGCTGTACAGCCAGATCTCGAAGCCTGCCAGACAGATTTGTGTAACACACATTAACTTACACATCGCTACACAGCTGTGAAGCTCTAGCTTTGGTTTTGTGTGCTGATACAGAACAAGTCACAAATCAGCCAGCTTGGCAGATAAGAGACCTGTCATCAAAATATTTCAGAGCCCTTCCTGAAGGAAGGAAATAACCCAGCATACAAGGAGGGATACTTGGGCACAGGACAGGGATGTGATTTGCCTGGTATTACCCAGGACTCTTGAACTCACCACACTGCTTACGCTCCTGGGCAGAAAGGCATAAAGGGCTGTGGGGCACAGAGCTTGTCATTGCCTCTTTCGTGCTAAAAATTAGCCTCCACACCCATCCCTTTCTGTGGTAAAAGGGCATTGCAGTACTGATAGCATCACCTTTCAGCTGGGCTACAGCAGCAGAGACACCAAGAACTTACACTCACTTAAAATGATTGGCTGCCTTTTGCATGCCTGGAGTTAAATCCCAGTTCTAGTGAGCAATTTTATTCTGTTGAACAGAATTTCTACATCTTTTAATTCTTTGAAAACCTTTTCCAGTTTCCTGTCTTTAACTGCCGCATAACATGACTTTGCATAAATAGATGCTAATTATCATTATTATTGCTGCTTCACAGGTGAAGAGTCTGAAGGAAAGGGCAGTACAAACACTAAACAGACTTGTCTCAATTGGTTTTAGGGCACAAACATCAGTTCTGTTTTCTGCACTCTATGGTGACACATATCTACACAGTCTTGAGAGCCACTTGTCATGTAGCCAGCACGTTCTGTGCATTATAAGGCTGCTCTGTATAGAACTACATGGTAGACCCTGTGAAGCTTCCTAATGTGGTGACTTTTGTTTTGTTTAGTTTTAATGGGAACTACGGCAAGGGGGAAAAAAAAAAAAAAAAGGCACCAAGGCTGTAATGTTAAGCAAGCATTCAGATGCTGGGAAATGAGAATTGAAACTTTCATTGCTTTCAGTTCAGGCAGCTTCTGTCCCAACAGGTTTCAAGCAGTCTTTCCTCCAAGAGGTCATAAGTGTCCCAAGGTAAGATATGCTACTTCTCACCCAGCTCTGAAACACAGTGATTGCCAAATTACTGTGTTTACTAGAAAGATTGGAGACATCTGTCATCAGGCAGCCACATGTATTTCTCATGTTGCTGACTGAGGCATGTTGAACAGCACAGACTTTTGCTTAGTGTCTTAACACCAGCTATTTCTTTAAAAATTTCAGCTCCCATTTTCTGTATCTTGATGCTAGAGACTATCCAGGGCCTTCTGTTCCTGGGCCTGAAGTGCACCTGCTTTGGTTTTCCATCTGTAATACCTTAGAGAGGGATGATAAACACAGGCACATGTGAAGAGCAACATCAACAGAAAATCCTGCTTGCCTACAAAGGGTTTATTTAAACTGACCTAAATCCTGAGTCAATTCTGCTCCTGGGAGCAGAAGTGTCAGAACTAACCATTTATGCTTTTGTTTTATTATCTGGACATGTTATGGGGCAGTGAATGAGCACACAGAATCCACCAAGAAAGCTCTTGCAGGAAAACTTCACCATAAATTCCACTCCTGTAAAGATGTTCACTGCAGGTGTATTGGAAGCAAAATTTAAAATACCTTAGTAGTTTTTTGTTAATATCTCTTATTTGACTTGTGTTTGGAAGGTTGGACAAGGAAGAGGCAGTGAAGGGTTCACTGATATGTAGCAGTAGAATCAAAGAGAATAGCTTTGAGCTTATGGCTTGGACATGAGACAGAAATTTTACATATTAAAATACATAACAAGCAATGACCATATTTCACTGCTGCAGGTAAAGCTTGTTTTTTTTCAGCTTTTGCTGATCATCACACAGCTTTCTCTTGGGTTTTCTTCATAATTTTTAAAGTTTTCATTTTTGTTGTAGTAATTTGATTATTTGACTCCAAAACAGTAGTGTGGCTAACACTGATTTGATCACTGTACTGTTTGAAACTTCATTCTCTGTTTGTATCAATACAATTCCTTCCTGTTTATTTTTATTTGCTAATATTTACAGAAAGGACTCAGTCATTTTCTCTTTCTATAATTAGCAAGGATTAAGCCAATAGAGAACTGGTTTCCTAAGAGGCTAAGCAGGTCCCTTGTAAATGAATTGCTGGTTCTTGAATTCCCTAGGGATTTTCTTACAAAATCATACAGTACTTTTTCTATATAATCTCATCTCACTGAGAATCTGTGATGGGCCTGTTTGGGGATGAATAGACACTTGTGACAGAAGAGGTTATTGGCATAGGACTCTTGCCCCATATGATGAAGAAAGGTGAAAGATGTGAACGAGGATGGGGACTCCAGAAAGAGAAATGAAAGTTTCACAGCTAAAGCAGCTGAACTCCATTGTGAAGAATTATATTCTCTCCTCATGTTTGCCATAAAACACCTATTGAAGCACTGAAAAAGTTTTTATGGAAGGTCACTTCCATTTTCTACTTATCTTTTTCTGACACTGGGTCAAGATCCTGGGCAAGTGCTGAATACTCATACCTTAACTGAAACGTGCTTTAAATATCTCATCTGGGGGGTGAGGAGGAAGGCAGCTTGCCCCCAGAATAATCAGACCTTCAGGAATGGAAAAATCAAATATAAAAAATTAGCAAATAGTTGGGATAAATTTGTGCTTCTCTGTGCTACAATTCTCTTTGAAGAGAAATAACAGTGTAATTCACAGTTATTTTGTGAACATTAAAATGAATAAGCACCAAAGATTTCTATGAGAAAATCAGTACTTTTTTTTTTCATAGGTTTTGGATGGTGCACATTAAATAAGGAAAAGGGACACCCACTTCCTGAATACTGCAAATCTTTGTTTGCAGAACACTGACAAGCCATTTTTATTTCTCTACAGATCATGTAGGGTTATTTCCAATTGTTATTAAAATTATGCACATTTGCATGCTAGCCAGGTCTGTCCTTCCAATTCCCTCTCAGGGCCTATTCAGTGAACCAAAATGCAGGCACTCCTAATTTCCCACACAGTTTAGACCAAATGTGTGATAAACCTGCTACATCTCCACCTCCTGATCCCATCCCTTTCAACAGCAAAGGGCTTCTAAAAATATTAAGGGCAGAGACAGGAGGTTTGACTATGGGCTCTAGCCTGGCAGGCTGTGTTGACCCCAGTTCCCTTCCTGTGAGCACTACTACAGATCTGAAGCAGAAAACAAACAAACAAAAAAGATAGCTGTGCCCACCTCAGCCAGAGCAGCAGAGAAGTGATTACAGTTCTTGTGCATCAGGTGGTACGCGTTTCCTTTGTACTCCTTGCCCAGTTCTTCCATAATCTTATCCACGTCCTCTTCTGTGAAGTCTGTGGTGCCCAAGGCAATCGATTCTCTAGTTAAAAACAAAACACACAACAGGAGACATGGAAAGATACAGTAAAGAGAGTGATACATACCCAGGGAGAAGGAAATGATCAGACATTGGCAAGAAGGACAGGCTTAAAACGTGGAGAAGCATATCTGGGGCTATCAGAGACTCTCACTAACAAAATAGCACAGTAATATCACCAGCTTATCCACAGAGCAGGTCACAGCATGGGAAACAGCCCTGAGAGCTTCATGCTCACCACCAGGAAAGTCTTATCTCTGGGAGTCTGCTCCCACTCTGCCCAATGTCCCACCATAGAAATTTCCAGCAGGACAGAGGAGATGCTTTTTTCATGATTGAGAGGGTTTCCATGAGGTGGGCCAGGAGGGAGCAGACTGAGAACTTTATGCAGAAACCTATTGCTTCTCCCAATATTAACTCCACAGAACTTTCTTCTAAAAAGTCTCCAACAATATCAACATAAACTGGCAGTTTGGGAAGGTCAAGTCCCATCTGCCATGGGCAGTTCCTTGACTCACAGCCCCACAATCCGAGCACCTTGAATAACACATTAATGCAGCATCCTCTCGGACTCCTCTAGCAGCTGGTCTATCCCTTGTGACAGAGTAGCAAGAAACACAGAAGATGACTTCTGGTACTCTGTGCAGTATCCACAAATAGGTGATACTCATAGAAAGACCAGGTTTTGTTTTTTGCTCCTGTGCATTTTCTGTAACACACAGTTACATCCATTCTTGCTGACAGGTGAAGCTGGGAGCACAGAAAACAAACAAAATGAGAAGAGAACTGCATTCATTTGTAACTATACTTTTAAACCCTGCCAAACACAGTTCAGGACTGTTCCCTGTTTGGTGTACACGCTCTATTATCCACCTCCAAAATCCCTGAAGGGCTGCCTTTGAACCAGAATCATGTAAAGGACGCAGTGAAGGTGCTTATGAGGAGAGGGAAAGGGGGACCCAGAGGACAGGACTTCCCTGCTCCCTCTACACTAATGGCTATGGGGGGCAGAAAGGAAGACTTAGAAAAGGGCCCTTACTTGAATTTAAAGGTCTCGCCAAGTTCTACCGCACTGCCAGGTGTGATCTCGAAAATCCCACTGAAAGGGTAGGGATGCCCTCCATAGGCAAACTCTGACAAGAAAAGAAACAGACTGTGAGTAGTTGAATGAATGCAATGTCAGGAAAAAAGTCTATGGCAGCTGTCTGCACAGCTCAGTATCAGGGGCAAGGGTATTGCCAAAATCCATTTCAACCAGACTTTGAAAGCCATTTTCTCTGTCCTGTTGCCTACCAGGCTGAGGATGCCCTCAGAGCCTCCCTCCATACTAACACTTTCTCACATCTCCAGGAAAGGGCTCCAAGTCTGTCTCTGTGCCCATCCAGGTGGCTTCCCCTCAGTGCAAAGTTCTGCAGTGGAGGCATCTAGATACACTGAGTTTCTGTAGTGTGGTGGTACTGAGCTGGAAGAAGTCTTTTCCGGGATAGGGAGAAATCAATTCTTCTAGAGGGATTTACAGGCAGTGAGGGGAATTCTTCGCAGAAAGCCAACTGCTTGCACTCCGCTGCCTCAGCACGCAGGTCAAGCCAGAGGTCCTTCCGTGTCATACAGGCCATCTGGCATGGCCTGTGAAACACAGCCTGTGGACCTCACGGCATCACACACGCCGTCTCACACAGCCTGTGAAAGTTCCTGTGCTCAAGATGGAACATGAGACCCCAGGGGGTTTGCTTACTGCATGCCACTGGCTAAAATACCATGAGTGAGTACCCGAGCCATTCCCATTTAATGCTGAAGAAGGAATCAGAAAGTCTGTGATGCTAGTTTGTCCTTCGCTGTGCTGCAGCTGTTTTCCCAGATCCCTTGACTGCGCCTTTTACAGTGGGTGCTCTAATCAGCTTCAGCTCCATGCAGACTGTTTCAAAAGTAATTTTCTTTTCCTTGCAACTCTGCTTTCCAAAAGAACAGTTTCCAAGATCTGGAAATTCAGATTCCAAGATTTCTAGACCAGAGACATTCTTAAAGAGTTACTGCAAAACAGATTTACCCTGGCAGGGAATTAGCACTAACACGCATATGCAGGTCTCAAGACAACCACTGATCCACCTCTACCCCTTCTCCCATTTGTCCCAGTCTCTCTCCCCTTCCTTCACTGTGGAATGGCTTTCCAACACTGGTCCCTCCTATCTGCCATCCTGCTACACACCTGCACAAGCTATAGAGGCTGCAGTTACATGCTGAAAATAAGAAGGGCTACATGGTTCATGACAGAACTGCACGAGTTCCTGCTGGGCTCCACAGTGGCCTCTAAAAAGAAAACTGGCTGTGTTTGTCATTCCTCAAAACATTCCTTGCCAAAAGCTGTGAGTTTGCAGTGCTTTTCCGTATCAGACTAGCCATATAGTTGTCTCCATGTTCTGCAGGTAGTGAAAAGGAAATACTTCATACCTCTGCCGTAGATCTCGATGCCAGAGTGGAAGACACCAATCCCCAAGGTGGAGGTGTATTCATTTATCCAGTACTACAGTAAGAGAAAAGCCACATTTGGAAGCATTAGTGGAAAAGAAACACACTATCTTGGTCTCGGGTATATCCCCCATCTCCCTTCCTCAGGGTAACTTAAGGACAAGAGGGATTTTGAAATTATCTTGAGACAAATAAATTGAGACTCCTTACAGACCAACAGAAGTGGGCACTGTGTTTATACAGCTGGCTGGGATTAGGTCTCCAAAAAATGCTCATCTAATCCTTTCCACATAAGGTATTAGCCTCTATTAAGATACAACTGGACCTGAAGCTGCATAAACCCAGCTGATACAGGATGTGTGATTATTTATCTATCTTCTCACACAAATAAGCTGACACTGAGCCAGTTTCACCAATCCACTTGTCATATCTGATCTTCAAATCTTGAGTTCAAGAATCTCCAAATAATTTCCACACACCTTTTTACATCACCTCCCAACATCTACTTTTTATAAAGCTAGTTTTAGGCAATGAGATCATAGAGACAGATGTCTGTTCCCCCTGTAGGTCAGGGGAGGTAATTATCTATAATGACATTGGAAACTGCTTTACAGAAAAAAAAAAAAAAAAGAAACTCGGAGCATGCTAGTCAACATTTTGTTCAGAGGCACCATATATGATCAAGCACTGTTTTCAGAAGAGACAAGGGCACGCTGCTCCAGAATTAGGTCCGAGGTGACCACAACTTCACCCAAGTCAAAGACAAATTTTCAAGAGGAGCTGTTAAGTGACTTCATTGCTCTGGAGTCCAGCACTTCGCCATCACATTAAGAGCAGAGCAATACTGCAGGCCGGTGCGCGCATGCAATGCTCCTCCACCGAGCACTGCTCAGAGCCTGTTTCCACCATACCGTGAAGGACAGTGCAGACACCCAAACAAGTCCCAGCTAAGCTAATCCTGAAGCGGGAAGCCATACAGCCATGCCAGGGCAGTGCTGCATTGGAGATAATTAGCCCTGCTCAACACCAGTATTTATTAGGCTAGCTGCAGAGCTGTGCTGCTGCAGGAACGATGTTTTCAGGCACTGCCCATGCCTGGTGTATTTCCAGTCCACTTATGGCTACTGTGCAGTGAAGATGCATCTCTAGTAACTCAGAGCAACTAAATTCTTATTTTACTCAAGCACTGCAAGGAAATGGAATCTTGTTCTCTTGTCCCTGTACAAGGACATGACAAGTTCACTAAGCTAAAATTCTCTTTTGGGTCTGGCAGCTGCTTCTGGTAGAGCCAGAATAAGCTGCACTTTCCCTGGTGTCTGGCATCACTGAGCTGCTGTGGTATGAGTAAGAACCCCTCTGCTGTCAGGTAAGCAGAGGTCTGGCACACTCCACCTACTTTCCTCACACTGTTTGCTTATGTATTTTTCATGACTGCAGTAGCTCTGTAAATCACCTGGAAATGCTTTCTGAGACCACCGTTACTGTGAAAAAACACAGTAGCTGTGATACGAAAAGCACAGTTCCAAGCCTGACTTAATGTACGGCCAGTTTTCATACCTTTAAACCATGTCCCCAAAATGCTTGCCTCTGGCAGTACAGCAGTTCCCTTTCCTTCCAAAAAACGCTGTAATGCTTCTTGTTCTTCGCAAGTTTTGATACCACAAATGATGTATTACTGCAGGAGGGCAGCAAACCACCTGACCCCAGGTGGATCCCTGCCCACTGCTCTCTTCAGACCTTGTATAACCTCCATTTACCTCTTCACTTGAATTATGCATACTCTTGTTTTTAGGATACATCAGAGCACTGGACTGGAGCTAGGTTAGGTAGCTCTCAACCTCTGCCAGCTGAGACAGCACGTTAGCAGTGAACCCTCTGTTGAGCAACATGCCTGGTATTCAGGGACATGATGTGCCCTTGCCTTTTGCTGCCTTTCTCCACAGTGCTCTTGCCCTATGTTCTGCAGCAGGAATATCCATGCTCTGACTGGGGAGGAAGATACAGAGGTAGAGACAGCATATGGGAGCCCATATGACACCAGCCACATCTGCTGAGGAGACCAAAGCCTGTCTCCCATGGACACATAGCCTTCAGTTCAGTTCTTGGATCTCCCAAATCTCATGGGTTAAATTCTCAGCCTCAGATAGTCTCAGTAAGCTTCAGAGAAACGCTGGTTTCTAGAGTCCCCGTGTAACAACTCCCAGAGGGTATGGTAAGTAGGTTGTCTTCTTCCCTCGGGCTGAGCTATTGTCTCACAGCAACAATACAAGCATGCCCAGATCATGGGCTGCTAAGGGAGACTTTTTAAATTAGAAATGCTCTTCCCAGTTATCAAAGTCAGGGCCATCTACAGAGGTTGGTCTGCATCAGGCTTTGTATTTCAAACAAGAAAGTTAAACTGAAAGTCATGTTCACCTACAGCTTTTTCTTCTTCCATGTTAAACTTTATGTTGGATCCAAACAACAAATGAGAAAACAAGAAGGAAAAAACCAAAAACCTCTCCTTGATTAACATGTTACAATAATGCACGGAGACCTGATCACCTCATATGCGCAAAGTGCTGTCAGATCACAAGCCTGCCCTGTCCCCCAAACCACTCTTGTTCCCAGCACACAGCCACAGCTCCCAAAACCCACCCTGCCCGACTGTGGGAGCCGAGAGCCAGGCTGTAGGACAGCTCTGGAAACACGAGTGATGAGGAGGCTCCACCAGAGATAGAGAGAGGAGCAGAAGTGTTTCTCTGGCTGATGCCAGGTGTTGCAGGATTACAACCATCCCATGGGCATTTCTGTATTTAAATGGTCTATTTTTCAGTATTAATTCCTTTAATGAACTATTATGGACTGAACTGAAACAACTTCAGCCATACCTGAATTTGAACTGAACAGAAGCTATACTGATTTAGTACTTTCTTTCAAATAACTAATTGAATTGGAATCTGATTTGCATCTTGGTTCACTGCAAATAAAAATTTTCAGTATGATTTATTAGCAAGACCAAAACACAAACCAGTTCTGAATCATGGCTGCTACTGTCCTCATCTCACCCCTGTCTCCAGGGTGCTGCAGAATCTGCCTCCGGTGTACAACTGAACACAGAGTGAACGCCTCACGGCATCTTGGCACAGCCTACGGCTTGTCTCGGGAGGAAGCTATGCTAAAGTGAACATGTCAGTCACTTGCCGAGCTGGAAGAGAGAATCCAAGCCAGATTTGAAACCAGGTTTGTACACACATGCAAAAGCTGGCCTCGTTTTCCAAGGGTTTTGAAATTCTGAGCATAAGAACAGCAGCAACAGTCAGCAAATACTCATCTCTGGAGTAAATTGGCTATTGCTTAGATTAAAAACAAAAATCCGCAGCCTGTTCAGAGTCAGATGAAAAAGCCAGGAATCGAATACAGCAATATCTTACAGGGAGCTGTGATTCATGCCTGCATCGCATACTGCCTGCAAAATCATGCTGTAAACCTTACACAGAGGGACTTGGAGCATTCTGTCTCATTTGCATCTTCAACACAGACAGAGAACAGCTCAGAAGCAAAGAGAGGCAAGAGAGGAAAGCTAACCAGACTGTAGCTGCTTCACAACAGCTGCAGATAGCTCAGGATTCAAAACTCAAACCAGAGAGGGACCTCGCTGCATTTACAAGTTTGTAGTGTATCAGTTAAGAGCTTTTAATGCAGGTCCCTGATGAAGCAGAATTCGAAATTTTCCAGTTTTTATTCAAGTCTTCCCTGATTTCCTGGTTGGTTTGGTTCAGAGATCACAATAGATGGTGAGATAGTTTAGATTCTGGGAGATACTCTGAGCCAGCTGTGTTATTCACTTCATTTAGCCATCTTTCACACAGAGGCAAAAGTGAAAGTCTCATTGGGACAGTGAACCATGCCTTAACTTTCCAGAAAGGAGAGAAACTAAAAAGTTTGATTATATTGAAATACTCCTGGTAGGCCTAGGATGGAGAAGCAGATGGTGTGATACTAGCAGATTGTCATCCTGGGACTTTTCAGAGCAGGAATTCCTGGGAACTCCTACCAGAAACATGGATTTTCAGAGAGAAGAGGCCTATCCATTAATTTCTACCATCAATTAGTATCATACTATAACATTGATGTTTCGGTCACTAACTTTGTCTTTACCTCCCTACTTCAGACTGTTATTTTCTATGGTGTGTCACCAAAATCTTTCCTGCATCACCACGCTGAGCAGCTTAACTAACTAGCTCCCTAGAGCCTGGAGACAAGAACACCTCTGTGAGTATCTCAGATATTACTTTCTCTGAGCAGCCAACACACTAAGCAATTTTCCATTTATCACCCCAGAACAGATTGGATATTCCACTCTACCAGATCCATCCACTATTGAACAGACACTAATCAATCCGAAATTTCTTATGATCTGTATGAACATACTTATGATCTGTATAAAATCCACTGGGAGTTGCTAAATAAATCTGATTTCAGCCAGTAGTTGCAAACTCTGACCACTCAGTGTAGTACCAGGCTCTTATTTTCACAGATGTTTCTTCTCTGTAGGATGGGGGAGCTAGCTCACTGGCTGGCTCGACAAATCCAAGTGGAGGACACTCAGGGCTCTGGCTGCTAACTGGTGTGCTCCAGAAAGGAGCAAGACTGGCAAGGGACATGTCTTCACACATCTGCCTTTACACACTGTGTGAAGGCTTTTCCCAGAGACTTCGTCTTGGACTTAGCAGCCTCGGCCCCTGTGGTCAACTTACCTAGGCAGTCTCATGAAAACATGCAGGAGTGTGTGTACTAATAAATGCATTAATAAATCGGTCATACCTCAAACAGCAGGAAAATCCTCTGTGATGTTAAAGCTCAACACAAAACACCGTATTAAAGGCAACATCAAATTGATGCAGGAGACCAGCCAGGGAACATCAAAATAATATCTCAGCATTATTTTCTGAGATGCATTGATTCAGATGTGAAATATGGGAGCACAAAAGACAAAACTAGAAGGGAAAGCTAGAGAACATCACTTTAGGAAACCAGCGAGTAAAATCCCAGCCTTATACAGTCAGCAACTTGAAAAAGAGTTTCAGTTTCCCCCAATACATTTTCCTAAAGCAGGATCCAGAATCTTGAAGGCCCACAGAGGTGGAAGGAGAGAGCCCAAAATAGATCACAGACTTTATTACCTGAGTGATGCTTGCAGGGATGAAGGAAGCATTACCTCAACTACAGGCATGCAGGACAGGGGGCTTCCCATAGATCTTTGCCAAAGTGCTTCAGTCATATTGCAGTAGCGCCCGCTTATGTTCCACAGCCCTAGGCACACAGACACGTGGTGTGCCAATATGTCTCAGTCCTTGGGCTGCTCACCCCTTTTGGCCTGGAGCTCTAGTAATAAAAGCCACTATCATGTGGGATTACATCAAATTATATAGCATGGCTGCTATTAGTAAATTTTCTTTAGCAATTGGATGAAACCTGAGCTCATTTCAGTGTGACCTGTGTCTCTTACACTCAGTTCTCCAGAGGTCCAAGGCTTGTACATTCACGAAGCCTAAAATGCTGTTTTCCTAATATACTGTGAATATAGATTAAGCAGGAGAACATTTAAATGCATGTGGGCAGAACAGCAACTAAAAGAGAATCTTAACAGAGTATTGAGAAAAGGAGCAATGACACAGAAAAAGCTATCTGGGTGCGTCCTCACTCCAGCACACACAGAACATGCTTCTTCCCAGCTGGAGGATCACCTCCTGTGTCAGGACCTCTTCGCTGTTGGAAAAATCTATCAATCTGCAAGTCATGGACCAGGGTGCAACAGACCATCAGGTTACTCCAAATCCAATTAGCCAAAAGCACCTGCTTTAGTTAGATGTGCTAACTTTCACTTAAAATGCTAGGTAGTGTTAAAGAAACAAAATACTGAAGTAAGCAGGTCTCTTTTACAAACAGGCTCAAGCCTCCGGTCGCAATAGGCAGTAACTTAAAAGTCTCAAGAAAAACAGTCCCCAGAGTGTGGGCATTGGCCTGTTTGCAAACAACCCGACTGGCAGAACTGATCAAATCTTGAGAAACTACAGGTTTTCTTCTAGGAAAGCATCCAAGTACTGAGAAACCTGCAGCCTCAATCCAGCCAGAGAGCTTGATGTAGCTCTGATAAAGCAGGGATACAGCATTATACAAGGAGCCCACTTCAGATCTGGACGGGGACACTTCAGACTTGGACCAGGACAGGAGAACTGGCTGGAGAATAGACATCTGAGGAGGAGAGTCACATTACAGAAAGAAGAAAAAGACAAGGTGTCCCTTGGCATGCAACTGACTCCACTCTGCCGCATTTTGAATGAAAGGAGTTTCTGCCAAGGACAGTTCTCCACCCTTCAGGTTAATACACTCTAATAGACTGGGAATTTCCTGGGAAATAACAGCCTGAAATTTACAACTTATACTGCTAAACATATTCCCTCATTCCTTCATGCACACCCACAAATGCTAAGAGAAGAAACACAGGGCAAGATGCTCAACTGAACCTTTGAGAGGAATGACAGGCCAAGCCTCTGTAGGACTCTGACAGCCAGCTCCGACTCAGCAGTTCTTCTATTTCAGCCAGGTTCTGCTCTGCAATGGATCTCTTCCTCTCCGGTTGGGCTAAATGCATTCCTCAGCTGTCTCTTCAGGAAGAATTTCTCTGGAGGTTGCTGTGGCTTTTCAGACATTATGCTTCTGAGTTGCCTGATGCATGAGGCAACACTAAAATCTTTGCAATCATGAAAACATAAAGAGCTTATTTCAGTGGCTTCTAAAATGCTGTATCTGGATTAAAGACTGATGCTGCTGCTGAGGGAGCTGGAAATCTACTTAAGCTTCAATGTTGTGACGCAATGAGATTTTACTGTAGCATAGCAGGACAGAAGAAAATATTTATCATGTTGCAGAAAGGAAACTATGCACTTCAGCAGTTAACTTTTGGCTGTATTGAGAATATTTTAAATATCATAAACAAGATTTAGCTGTGAGAATGGGATACCTTCAGTGTTTCTACTTACAGCCTCATCCTACAAAAGGGCGGGCACAATCCTGGCTCAAGTTACTGGTGTTACTTGAAGTCTCTTATTTTCTGCTTTCTCCGTTACTGTTCCACTTTCTACCCTGTTGCATTGATGGCAGGTCTTGTTCTGAGCAGAGCTTCCTTCCTGCAGCCCAACTAGGAGGAAGTTTACCACTGTGTATCTTTTGCCTCAAGCCACACACTTGTAGCCCACTATTCAGAAGGTAGCTGATCCAACATGCTCTGTATTAAATACAGTTGACTCTTGTTGGGGACAGTGAACACTCATCCAACCCATGTTTCAGAGTTTGAGTGGGAACCTGCCTTACCAATGGAGACATAAGGCAATTAGCTGGCTACATTAAGCAACTATTTTCTGTCCCTGCAGAATGAACATGCCTGTCCCTTCTGTTTACAAGTTCCACAGAAGCCAGCAGAAGTTAATCCACCAGCCCAAGGGTTTGTCACACCAGTCATGACACTAATGGCTCAGCTTGGGTGTCTGTGTACACACCATGGTATTTGTAGTAGACTGTTTGTGCCATATGAGAAGCCATATGCCATTTTCCCAACCTCCACCTGCTTCACTTAACCTCAGTCCTGACTCTGCCTGAAGGAGTCAGCTGAAGGGGCCAGGGTGGGACTGGGGGCATCAAACAGAAATCACTAAGAGGGAGTTGCTGGAGATAGCTGCAGCATGTGTAAGTGCCAAGAGCGGGTCCCAGACAGTGGTCTCATAAGCAGCTCTGCAGAAGGACTATCCATGCTATTGCACACCACCTCACATGCTGCATCTCATTAGTTTTGACAATTTTCATGTATAATCTTAATCTCAAATATATGAAGCCAGAAGAAAAAGCATCTATTTGCAGGATTACACTGAAGTGTACGTATTTACACAGGGAATGTGCTTGAGAAACTTGGATGTGTTATAAACCTAGCAAAGTGATAATGCCTTTGCCTTAGATGCATTCACAATGACAAATTGAGAGATACTCAAAAAGAACAGCAGCAAAATTATCAGGGATATGGTGAGACTGACTTATAAGGGAATTAATTCAGAAGAGTTAATAGCTTGGCAAAGCGATGACTACAGATGACAAATTTGCAAACATTTGAAGGGCTGACATGAATTATGGTAGAAGACTTCTTAAGAACGATACAAAAGGATTCAAGTAGGAGTAACATACTCAAAAAGTATAGAGACTTTGTCTAAGTGTTTAGAAGGTTTCTGGCAGTAAGAAAGCACAAGAAAACATGTGTATGACTGAAAGACAGATATCAAGAAAGCCTCAGTGTGTCTGTGCAGGACAGAGTAATGAACAGCCCAAAATGTTTTCCTCTGCTAACGTCTAGGAGGCTATTAACATCCTCAGTTAAGCTTATTTCAGACCCTGCACACCTACATGCATCGGGAACCATTAGTCCAGTTTTCAGAGCATGTCAGGAAGTAGGCTTCCTGTCAAAGAGGATTCAGGTGACTTGAAAAAATACCACAGGGAGATGAGCATCTCCTGATGAACCAGAGCGCAGGGTATCTGAAGCACAGTGTAGATGCTTTGGCTCTGAAACTAACTTGGCCCTGACATGCCTGGTAGGGTCAGCAATATCGGCTCAGGGTGCTCTGCCCTTCAAATCACAGGAAAGATGTAACTGAGAACTGTAACAATAAATAGGGCTGTATAATGATTCCTCAGCTGTAGAGTAATGCTGTGGCTAGGCCCTGCTCAGGCCAAGAAACCTCCTTCTCCTTGCTGGTAAGGATCTTTGATGTCTTCTGTGGACCTCTACCAGTCTTTCTTTCCAAATAAGAGACTAGTCCTGTCCCAATGTTTAGCATTACAGAGGAAAACCAGACATTTAGTGCATGATTTGAAAATGCACTCCAATCTACATATCAATCTTACCTAGGCCAAAGCATCTGCCTTTGTTCAGAGAGTTGGGCTGCTGGCAACATGCACCCCAAACGCTCCACAGACTGGCTGATTGCCCAACAGCTGTACCATGTCCCTGAAGTGTTGAAAAGCACAGTTCATCTCTCTGCTTTGGCAAATTCACAGAATCACAGAACTGTCTAAGTTGGAAAAGACCTTGAAGATCTTCCAGTCGAACCATCACTTGGTAGCAGGGATTTGAAGTTCAGCCTTTCATGTCCAAGATGAACACCCTAACCACCAACTATAGCTTCTCCATCAGTGATGCATGCCCATGTAAACAGCTCCAGCAGAAGAGATTGAGATCCCTGCCACCAGATAAACTGGCAGTTAAGACCTTTCTACCAAGAGCACATCTAGGTCCCTGCTCAGGTTCCTGAATTTTTCTCCCATTTTAGCAAAATGCTAATATGACACTGATTCTTCCTCACTGGCTTGCTTTCTCTTGGAATGTTCCTGCCTGGCCAAACAGAAGTACCTATTTTTGTAGGCATTTTGTTGGTGTGCTAGCTCAGACATACCAACAGTCCATGCCTGGCCACCTAAGGCAGATTTCTTGGGACCTCTTCTCAAGTTTCTAATGAGAACATCCAAAACATTAATGTCTTTCAAGCTATGGCACAGTCTGAAACAGTAGTTTGAAACACTCTCCATTATGATGTCTCCATTCGTAAGTAATTCAGGAACAAAGCATTCCTCAGCAGGATCCAATTCATAGGTACAGCCATCAGAACCTTTTGGGGAGAAAATTAATACTGATACCAAGAAAGTCTGTCTGCTCATCCTGTTAACAGGGGGCAGAGCTCCATGGCTTGGTGGACTGGAGCATCTGCTTTTCTTCCTCAATGATGTTTCTTTCAGTTATACTCTGACAGTTACTGAGACCTGCCAGGTGATCCAGACAAATATAATCAATCCTCATTTCATATTATAAGGCTTGCTTACCTGCCAGATCAGTCTGCCTTTTCTCCAAACCGTATCTAGTCACTGGTAGGGGAAGGAAGACTCACCTCCCCAGTGCCAGGCTGTGAGACCATCACAAAGTAATGGGATGCAACAAACTAACAATAAAGCCCCTATCGTTAGACATATGACGTGAAAATATTGATTGGCTGTATGCAGGTCACTTTCAACTTTATTTTGGCAGGAACATTCCCTCAAGTGCTGCCATCTGAAAGCGTATTGTGCTGAGGTAGAACAGGAGCAGGGAGAAAAAGAGTCAGAGACGACTACCAAATGAAAGGAATTAGGAAATCAAGCTTGACTCAAGAGCTGGACATTTCTGTAGAGATGAAAGGATTAAAAACCAAAAATAAAAAAGCAAGGGAAGAGAGACCAGGTTCGTCATCATCTGGCTCTTTGCCTATTCCTGGAGAAGTAAACCTCTCTGATGTAATACTAGAGGGGAAAGTTGCTCAGGAATTGCTACTCTGGAAACCACGAGGCTGAAGGTTGTTCCTATGCCTGGCACAGAAGGCAACTATTGAGGTATACATGTTCTATAAATTTAAAAATATACACAAAGGGTTTTTTGTTTTTTCTAATGGTCTGTGGTCAGGGGATTCAACAACACTCTGCTTCTCTGCTTTGCAATTCTTCCTAGGATCTCAAAATACTTTCCAAGCATTAAATTGTTAAGCCTCACAGCATTTGTGTCAAGCAGAAAGACTCTTCCTTTTAGAAGTAGAGGAAGAAAATACTAGCATGTAGCTTGTGCTATGACTATGAAAATACAGCAAATCAGGAGCAGAGATAAGCTCAACATCCTGGCTCAAAGGTTAACAATCCAACAACACTTCCACACTGCTCACCGAAAATAAGTGATCTATGGGATGGTCACAAGGTATGTTGAAGTGGAAAGGAGTGAGAATGATCCACCACAGCTCTTCTTGAAAAGGGGTATCACAGTGACTTCCTTTGCCAAAGACACTTACTGAAAAACTAGCATCATATTTGACAAACAGAATTAGAGAATAATAAAATGGAAGAGGCTTTTTAAAAGTTTCACCTGTGATTTTTCAGCTTGAACTGTCTCTTGAGGAGTACTAGCCTTAAAGGTCAAACCTCTTATTGACAACACTATGCGTATTTGCATTGCAACCCCAATCCATTAATGCTTTCACCAAGGACAACAGCTTCCTAGATACACAAGGCAGGGACATCTACTCTCTTTATACCAAGAAAGTGTAAGAAACTAGTTAAAACAACTGCTGACTTCTTCCAAGTTCCCACATGGATAACTACTTGGAGAAGACTGAGGTAACAACAAAGTGATTGTAATTATAGCCATCAAAGGGATGAGAAGTCCCTTTATGATGTCACAGAAGGACCAAGAACACCACAGGCAATGGAATAAATAGCTCCTTTTGTTCCATACCATTAATACAGAGCACAATAACATTGTTTTCAACCTGTTGTGCAGAGACCCAAGGGAGACAGCAAACTACTTCAAAGGAATCTGCAGGCTGGCAGGCTTACATTTGTTATACAAAAGCTGACATCTTCAGTAGGGAAAAAATAAAAATAAAAATGAGAGATACACAGACATTAAAGGAAAGAAAATTATTACAGAGAAAGCTGAGAAAAAATCTTGGGTTCAAACAGGAGGTGGAAGCATGTTTGAACATCCATAGATGAACTGACAAAGGACAGTCCCATAGCTAGGATGACAAACAAGGACTTGAGAGTTTCATATTCCCTGCTCTGCTATGGACATACTACAGATTTACTTTGGACCAGGTCAAAACTAAAATTTCATCAGTATAATACTACATTCAAATTCAAAACTGTAATCTGCCAAACTCTTCTTCAAATTTTCATTTACCATGAAATATTTAACACCATCAGTATCAGCAAACTGAATGGAAGACCTTCTCACTCAACTACAGATAAAACAGGTGGGCTCCACACTCAGATAAGGCGAATCCCCAGTAGAGATGGGGATCCCAGCTCTCCTTTCCAACACTGATCGTTTGCTGCTGGAAGTCCACAGACATAGGCCTCACCCTGGGGTTCCTAATGGCAGCAATTGCACCTCATAGCCAGCGGTTAAACCTATCCACAAGCGAATCTGGATTCCTACAGAAAATAGAAAAGAAAGTAACGCTCCCAGATCTCCTCTCCATGCAAGTGCTATGTAAGGCCAAAATCCAGTCCATCACTTAGATGTCATATAGGCATGTAAATTCTCACTCCCTGCCTCATTCCCAGTCGCCAAAACCAGTCATGCCTGTCCTGTGAGCCAACAGTGGCACTGTCAGAAAAGAGCAGGGTGGGGACTGTTTGCACCTAAGGAATCTATACTCCATGCCGGCTCTGGTGCCACCTGTTCAAAATACCTCATAGTGCCCCTAACAGAAATTGACTGCGTGCCATTAACATTAGTTTGCTATTGCAAAAAAAAAAAAAAAAAAAATCAATATTTATCTCTAAGCTTCTAAGAAGGGAGTCTCTTCTCCAGCATGGATGGGGGAAACCCTTTCACAACATGAGCTGAGATTTTTTTCCTGGAGAGGTTCCAGGGGCCATGCCTGGCTGGCAGTGTGCCTAACAAGCTTAGCTTAGAGAAATATGGGGAAATACAAATCCCTGCAGCTAGTGACTTGTCCTTTTTCCCTACAGTGCTTTGTCCTGTCTTGGATAAAATTCTTCAAATACAGTACCAATTTCATACTGTGTCTCATCTCTCTGCATTATCTTTTCCTACAAGAAAAAGGATATGTGTGTATTTTTGCAATAATCATACACTTGCTCTCTGCTGTTCCAGCACAATTACCAAAGAATCACATTGGGGGGGGGGGGGGGGGGAAGAGTACAGCAAGGAACATTTTGTTGAGAAGGGAACCGCTTCAAGAAGGGGTAGCTGTATAACCTAGCCAAATGCCAAATTGGGTTACTGGGATAATTATCTTCCACAAAGCACAACACTTACATAAAAACAGTGATCATGGAAGTTCAGATAGGAACTCGTTTATAACCCCTGACCCAAGGGCTTCTATGCCAGTGATTTTAGCACTGTTTAAAATAACCAAAGATACTAACCACTAATAGTTTTGGAAATGAGTAATCATTTCTGATTTTTGGCATTTAGCTCTTGAATGCTGACAAACTGCTTTAAGATACTTTTACCCCCCATATGAAGATGCAACACAATGATTAATGTGTGCAGCATGCCATGACGGCTGGGAAAAAATTAAAAAGCTAATGTAATGTGCTCTGCTCTGGTTTATCTGTGGGCTATGGGGATTTTTTTTTTTTTTCCCAAGAATTCCCACTCTATTTAATGGGCAGCACCAGACATGCAACCCTGCATGACCATTTAATAGCCATCCATTGCTGAAAGACAGAGATGATGGTTAGCAGCAGTGCCTGGCAACAGATCATCAGCATTTAGTACTACAAAGATACTGTTCTGGGTGAAAACCATTTCACATTAAAATGTGGGTGTTTGTCCCTTCAAAGGGACAGCCTCTGTGCTTGCTTCTCCCAAGAGTCACACAAACACACCAGTACTGCTTCTTTGGAAAACACTAAATTATCTTTTCTTTCTTCTCCTTGTCCCCACCTCCTAAACAAAACAGCATGTATGAGACTAATGTTCGATAGCATTTTGGCTGCCCTAAATATTTCCATTCTGCTGGGCACAGTAATAATTTTTACACTTGTGCTAAAGCAAATCTTCTGTGGAAGTCCGCTGTGTGTTGCATACATCTAGGAACAGACCTGAAATGACCCTGGTTTCTTCATGGACATGAATCTTACGGTATCTCCACATCTGCAATGTACCCAGTGAGATCAGGGATTGAAGGAGAAGAGTGAAGATAAGGAAATTACATCAGGAAGATCAAGAAGAATTTGCCTTATGTAGCAGGTTTCACTGAAAATACTTATTCCTTTTTCTCCTCTCCATTTGTATTTATTTCTGTAAAAAAAAACCATCAGATACTGCAACTACATCTTAGCTCCCATTTATTTTAGTGAAAAGAGAAATGACTGTATATTTGTACCATGGCATGCAAATGGTATTGTCTGCCAGATCCCTCGAACACCTGCCAAAAAATTCTCCTGCATGCAGAGTAGACATCTAATCTGAACTGTGGCCAGGCTAATGTAGGGGAAAGAGGTAAGCACTGTAAATGTCTCATCTAGTTCACAACATCATCTAATATCAAAGACATCTGCTCTCAGATTAAACTAACCCCCTAGTCTGGCCCTTTTAAGAACCTGCTATATGCCCAGTTATCTACTGTAGGAAAACAAGGCTTTATTCAGCCCTAGCTGACAATGGCCCACCACCTTTCTCAAAAGCAGATTGTAACTCATTTCTAGGAGTGAAGAAGCACACTCCGAGCCCATTTTGATTAGTACAAAATAAGAGGCAGTGCTTTGAATATGACACTACACACATAAGTCATATTCCATATTCACAAAAAAAAATGCTTTCCAGAGAATCAGAGACTTAAAAAAATCACCACACTCTTTCCAGAGTGATCCATAGGGCAGGAGAACAAGAGCAGAACTCCATACAATCAGACACAACTCCCACAAGAGATGAAGGATATTGTACGACAGATGTGGTTCTCAGTTCTCCTGGGTTGTTTTTCTTTAAATTCACTCATGCAAGCTAAGGAATAGAAATGGTCATAAACCTATAAATTAAGCTAATTATCCTGCAGACCAAGAGAAAAGAAAGCTTTGCATTCCTTCATAACAGGGAAGTATCTGGACATTCCAGTAATGAAAGTCATGTAAGGGATGCATCATGCAAGTGATGAATGGATAGGTCTGAGACTATTCAGTTCCCACTCCATATATTTGCCTTCTTCTGAGTTAGATGGATGCATGCAAGAGGTAAACAGATTTATCAAACAAACAAGATCAGCAGACCAGCCTGATATATTTCATCTTATGTGAAACTTTTGTTTGCTCTATGAAGTATGAGTTTGGTAGCATTTATATAATTCATTTTACTGTGCTTCCCTTTACCTTTAACACCTCAAAAATCTTGCTCAGCCTCTCTTACTGGAAGAGACCAATAAGGAATAAAAAAAAAAAAAAAGGCAGTATAAAACTTAATAGAGAGAACAAAGTTGTATTTGACTGGGTATTATGACAAAAGGAATGTTTGCATCAGTGGGAGATCTCATCTTGGAAGGGGTTAGAGTTGCCAGATGGAGTTAATAAACCAATCGCTGTTTGCATGCATCCTATCAGATCTAGATGAAAAGTAGCTTGTTATCAATTTGGAGCCAGAACTCTCTCCCTTGTTTCCATTTATACAGTGTCTTCATGAAATATGGTGGAATCCTAGTTGATGGCTGGGGCTCATATTTGGTATCACAAATAATTCATTATCAGCAGGACAAGGCAAACATCAGCATGTTGTAAGCAGGAGAGCGTTATTACCTCATTCCACAGGAGAACACAGATAAAATTTGCACAAGCAAATAGGATATATTTGCTCATGCACCACATGTGCAAACATAAATACAGTCTGTACATATACAATGAAGTCTTGGAGAACAACAGTGTTTTAACTCTCAGGTTTACATGAGGTATCCTGCTAGCAGTAAGCAAACATGCCCAAGAGCATGTACAAAGCCAACCATGGATAGATTGACAATCAACTTCCTTTCACACATGCCATTTCAGTCATCAAGGCTAGAAACAGGACCAGTATTGCACCAAAGGTGCAGCAGTATAAATTTGTCCTTGGCAAGTCTCCTTACGGGAACAAGTTTCTCCTAACCATCCTCTTCCAGAACATGGTCACTTTGCACAGGAGTGCTGCTGAATCCCTAGAAATGCCTATGCTTTCTGTGGCAATAGTTACCTGCTCAGAGGACAGCCTCTTCAGCAATTAAATTACAGAAAACGCAAATTTACCTCTCTCCCAGCTTACTTTATCCTTCAAGGTGCATTTGTACATTGTGAACAGTGAGAGGAAATACACAGCTTGGTTTGCTACCCTTCAGCAGCAGCAACTTCCAGGTAACCAATCATGAAAACAGTACTGGATAGATACTGGCCATCAATGCACCTTTTTGCTCTCTCTTTATAAAAAAAAAGACCACACACTGTGACATGAGCTTCATTTCTATTTTGCGTAATAGTGTAGCCATGGTTTCTACCCCACTTGAACACTAATACCATTGGGGTTTGTGCACCTGTGCTTGCACATACCTTCTTTGCTTTCCCTTCCAATTCAGTCCTAGCAAGGCACAGGCTCTTTTTCATCTGTTTGATCAGATGCCAATACAGAATGGATGTGAGCAAGACCAGCCTGATTCTGAACTGCTGTGTTGGTGCCTTTCTAAAGAAAAGCACTCCCTCCAAGAGGAAGAATACCAGCTAGGTTCAGCAGAGAGATGGTATGGAGAATAGCATGCTTCACATCGCAAGTGAGCCTTTGGAAGATGGTTGAAGTGAACGGGAATCAGTCTTGAGTTTTAAAGCCTTAAGAATACCCAAGCTTTTGGAAGCAGCCAGATGCTTTGTTTCTTTGGAGTGTGGAACTGCTTGGCATCATAGCACCCAAACCTTAGTTCAAGCGCAGTCGCATAAAAGATTTAGACAACACAAACCCACAAATTAGGGGTGGGAAAACCCCCAGGTATCCAGCAGAGAGCACTGCAGAGAGGGAGCTCTCTTACTGATCATTCTTCATCCAGATCGTCTCAGGACCCTGTGCTTTCAAAACCATATGAAAACATTGTCACTTTTGGCTTCTAGATAGACCCCAAAAAGATAAGGATAGACTCTCCAGTAACATTTAGTTATTTCTTCAATCCTTTCTCCAACATTCATAAAAGAAAAGTCTGTAGGGCCAAATGATAGCAAAGCTGTAAAAGGATAACTCAGACCTGACACTGCTGCTGCAGAGACAATAAATTAAATCTTTGCATCAAAGCTTTCTTGTTTCTACCAAAATAAAAGTGGTGAGATTCCCATGCCTGAACCTCCCACTTTTATTTTTGTAAATGGAGTAGGAAGAGTAAAGAAATAGGAAGAGTCTCTGTTTAAAGTTGACATGGATGACTGTACGATACAGACAGAATTAGCCCTGGAGGATCCCAGGAGCAGAACACCACTTGCCTAAGAGTAACAGAGGAACCACAGGGACAGAATAGCTGAATTACTAATGATTGTGGGCAGCTTCTCATGTAAAATGTCTCTGGGATCTGAGCACCAAAAGGTAGCAGCGGTAATGCTAATATTCAAACACAGGTCCACATGACGGTCAGGGAATTGCAAGTCTCCATCTAAGGAACCTGAAGGTGCACAAGTCCATGGGACCTGTTGAGATGCATCTGCAGGTCCTGAGGGAACTAGCAGATGAAGTTGCTAAGCCACTATCCATCATATTTGAGAAGCCACAGCAGTCAACTTAAGTTCCCACTGACTGGAAAAGGTGAAATATAACCCCCATTTTTAAAAGGGAAAAAAAGAAAGCCAAGGGAACTACAGGCCAGTCAGTCTCACCTCTGTGCCCAGCAAGATCATGGAATGGATGCTCCTGGAAACTGTGCTAGAGCACATGGAAAATCAGGGGATTATTGGTGACACCTAACATGGCTTCACTAAAGACAAATCATGCCTGCATCCGGTGACCTTCTACAATGGGGTTACAGCGCTGGTGGATAAGGGAAGAGCAACTGACATCATCTATCTGGACTTGTGCAAATAATTTGACACTGTCCTGAACAACATCCTTGTCTCTAAATTGAAGAGACATGGGTTTGATGGATGGACCACTCAGTGGATAAGGAATTGGCTGGATGGTCGCATTCAAAGAGTTGTAGTCAACAGCTCAATGTCCGAGTGGAGAGCAGTGACAAGTGGCATTCCTCGGGGGGTGGTGTTGGGACTGGTGCTGTTTAACATCTTTGTTGGTGACACAGATGGTGGGATCGAGTGCACCCTCAGCAGATTTGCTGATGACACCAAGCTGTGTGGTGCCGTCGACACGCTGGAGGGAAGGGATGTGCCATCCAGAGGGACCTGGACAGGCTGGAGAGGTGGGCCTGTGCATGAAGTTCAACAAGGCCAAGTGCAAGGTCCTGCAGATGGGTTGGGGCAATCCCAAGCACAAATACAAATACAGGCTGGGCAATGAGTGGATTAAGAGCACCCCTGAGGAGAAGGACTTAGGGGGTATTAGTGGATGGAAAACTATGAGCCAGCAAGGTGCGCTTACAGCCCAGAAAGCCAACCACGTCCCTGGGCTGCATCAAGAGAAGTGTGGCCAGCAGGTCGAGGGAGAGGATTCTTCCCCTCTACTCCATTCTCATTGAGACCCCCCATGCAGTGCTGTGTCCAGCTCTGGAGCCCCCGAGATAAGGAGGATGTGGACCTGCTCGAGCAGGTCCAGAGGAGGCCACGAAGATGATCAGGGGGCTGGAGCGCCTCCCCTGTGAGGACAGGCTGAGAGAGTTGGGGGGGTTCAGCTGGAGAAGGCTCTGGGGACACCTTTTAACTTCCTTCCAGTACTTAAAGGGGGCTACAGAAAGCTGGGGAGGGACTACTGATCAGGGTGTGTAGGGATAGGACGAGGGGTGATGGCTTTAAACTGAAAGAGGGTAGTTTTAGATTAGATACAAGGAATAAATTCTTTACTGTGAGGGTGTCAAGACACTGGCACAGGTTGCCCAGAGCAGCTGTGGCTGCCCCCTCCCTGGCAGTGCTCAAGGCCAGGTTGGACGGGGCTTTGAGGAACCTGGGATAGTGGAAGGTGTCCCTGCCCATGGCAAGGGGGTTGGAACTGCATGATCTTTAAGGTCCCTTCCAACCCAAACCATTCTATGATACAAAACCTATCAAAAGGAATCCATTAAAAAAAAAAAAAAGACTTGGTTTTTCACCACTAGGTAATAGACCTGCAAACTCCCTGGCAAGGCATGTTGACACAAAAGGTTAGATTTGTTCAGGAGAACTGAATGGAAGAAAGAGCCATCAAGAATGAGTAAAGAGACTGAGGTCAAGCTCAGAGAAGCCCCAGAGCTGAAAATGTCTGGAAGCTGTGAAAATATTAGAAGGAAAGGTCATATGTACTTGTGCTGCTGTTTCCAGCAGTGGCCACAAGCAGGCACTGAGGAAAAAAGAACAGTATTGGACTAGATGGACCCTTGGTCTGAGCCAGTTTGGCCATTCTTATGTTCATGTGTTCTTCTGTGTGAAGAAGAATGAAAACATTGAAAGGAGCCTTAGAAGTGAGTTCTCCCATTGTAGCACAGTGATAAAAAGAAAAAAAAAAAGTAACAGAGAGGTTTTATTTCCCAGAAGAAAGGGAATGATGAAGAGGGCAGCTATTTCAAACACCCATCTGAACGACTCTGGGCAAGTCTTACGAACCACTGGCAAAGAATCTGCCTCATGCTTTGATAGCCAGGATACAGTTTAAGCAAAGGTTTTGAGATTACATTGTAATTGCCCAATTAGCTCTTGCATGCAAAAGGGATTCTCTTGCATTTATCCATATCCAGCAGGGCAGAAATCCAAAGCTTTTTGCCCACTGTGGATTTGCTCTTCCAATTCATTAGGATTAATTTCTTCACCACCCACACAATTCTCTGAAACTCTTCCTCCCCTCCTGCCCCATTGCCACCTGTCAAAGTTATAAAGATGATTGGTGCTTCTTAAAAGCAGCACAGAGCATCTTTATCCATCTATTTACTGACAGATGCTTTCTTTTCCCCTCTCATTTGCTAGACTAGTTCTTTCCAAAAGCCTACAGTCTGTCAAGCTGTCCCCAGAGCACATATGTGCATGCAGTGTTTAACCACATCACCTCCTGTAACCCTAGCCTGTAATGTAACTGTGTTCCTTTCCCCCCAAAAATCCTAGGTAGCATTTTATTTTGACAAGCCCCAAGTAAAACACAAGATTTTCAAATCTATTGGCCATCTAATTCAATGATAACCTGCGTGACCTGGCCAGGATAAAGACTTCAGGCTGGGCCAGAGCAATCATTTTTATTTCTAAAGTAGAGGATAAATTTTGGTAGATTAATGTGTATGCAATCCTGTTATTAAGTCACTGGGCAGAACTAGGACTGACTGTTTCTTCTTACCTCTTCCTATCTCAGTCCAAGGCTTGTACAGAGTCATGGGAAACAAGGGGGGCATTAATCTTTCATGCTCCAGCTCACCCACCCCTGTTTACTAAATGACATCTTTTCAGAAAGTCTCTTGAACTATATTACCAGAGCTGCTCTGTAAATTAATTGGTTTGGGAAGAACCATCTCTGATCCTGTTGGCATCACAGTATGACATGAAATCCTAGGAGTTTTCTTTCAAATTGTAAATCATAATAGCAACAGAAAGCCTGCACTTTCATTTTTAAAAGACTGAGCACTGGAATTGTGCTTCTGACCTGCAGTTCCCTCCAGTGTTGGAAGCTATCTGAACTCCAGAGGGGAGCACAGGTAAACTGGAAAGCCTCAATAAAATGCTTTGCTTCAAAACATCTATCACAGTCCTTAAAAAGAAATCAGAGAATTTTCAGCAGCCGACGCTGGAGAATAGGAAAAACAGTCTCACAAACATAATTCCACATCAAAACCGAAGAGATAGTACAGCAACAAGGCACCTAATCGTAGAGTATCTCAAGTTGGAAGGGACCCATAAAGATCAAATTCAACTCCGTGCTCCCCACAGCAGTACCTAAAACTAAACCATAATGACCAAGAGTGTTGTCCAGATGCTCCTTGAACTCTGACAGGCCTGGTGCCATGACCACCTCCCTGGGGAGCCTCCTCCAGTGATCAACCAAGTGGTTCTCAGTGGAGAACCTTTTCTTAATGTCCAATCTGAGCTTTCCTGATGCAGCTTCATTCTATTGCCTCTTGTCCTAGATTCAGACAAGTCAGCCTTTCTGCACGCCAGCAACTCAGCTGCAGAGTGGGAATAATAGCCTTTTCCTTCTCCAGAGAAATACCGGGAATTACACTAGAGAAGACTGAGAAAGGATCATGCTCCGGAGTGGAGAAGGCTAAGCAGGTCTTTTGGATATCCTCCTGTTCCAGCGCCTGCAATGGCAGCACAACACGGACATGCTCACAGTTGCTTTGAACTGGCAAGTGCCATCAGCAGGCTCCAGGGCACAGAACTGCTCAGCAGGAGCTAATGTATCCTGGCAAGAAGCAAAGCACCACAGCCCCCTTGAGCTGTGTTGTTTCCTTACCCACTGCATCCTCAATCCCTTGAACAATATCCACCGTGCTGCAACATGCATGTCTGCAATTTGCACACCATCATCTCAAGTTGCTTGGGCTTTCCTGACAGAATTAAATGAATATCAAATTGAGTGCTGTCTTTCCCTCCCCTTTACTTCACTCTTCCCTTGCTTTTGTACATGCTGAAGTAAAAAGCTTCACTGGAATCAGATTTCAGCTGTCACAAAGCCAGCAGTTTTCTCCTAGGAAGTCTGGGTGCTAATGACAGAAATAGCAGCTGCCTCTAAATACTTCATCTGCTATATGCAGTTAAAGGGCAGTAAAAGCCAAGGCCGGGAGTGCGTGTCAGGGGTGACCGCTTGCAGAACCTCCCCATGCAGGCTCCGGTGTGGAAGGGAAGGGGGACCACCACCTCCTGCCTGACAGGAGGGCCAGGGACAGCCGCCGAGGCAGCAGGGGTGCAGCCGCAACAGGGCACGTGCTCACCTGGGCACAGGTCAGGAGGGAGCCGGCAGCAGGACGCAGGGCTGCTGCCCCTCAGCCCACCACCCAGAAACCCTGACGCTGCCTCCCATTCCTATGGGAGTCACATCAACCCAGGCAGCTACATCTCAGACGACAAAAAGCGGGTGGGGTTGTAACCTCCCAAGCATTCCCCGAGCACCTCCTCCCATCCCAACAAGAGCACTCTTTCCCTTCATAGAGGGAAACCCAAGGCAGAGATTGAAGTGACTCGCTAGAACTGCAGTTCAGGTGGAAACTAGGACTAAAGCTTTGGTACTTCTTTTTCTCAACATCCAGTGCTTTACTCAAAATGAAGGTTTGGTTGTTCTCGGCTAGGGTCCAAGGACATGCTTTGTTGGCAGCATTACACAATCTGTTTAGAGCTTTTTGATTCCCACATGTTCAAAGCACTTGTACTTTTCACAAAACATTGTGGTGTCATTGAGCACAATGTTATGTTTGAACTGAAAGGAGGATAAAAACATCTCTATCTATTATTACATGTAAATAAGAGTTCATCTCCTACAACCAAGGAGTACAGAATGAAATAAGAGTGAGCTTGACCCTAGCTGTGCTAATTAGTGACGATCATCAGTTTACTGAGATAAAAAAGTATCCTGACAGATCCACCATAATTTCTTTGCGTGAAGGCTTCCTAGGATAGAAGGAAGGGTGGAGGAGAACACAGAAACACCTGAGGACCTAATCGTGTAAAGAGCACAGTTTAAGTCATGTGTATGATCCTATTTTAATGAGTTCATTTACATGCATCACCCAAGACTTCCCAAAACAGGATTTTAAATGGTGGCAGAAAAACTTAATATTGCCTCCAGCTGTCCAATTCAGCAACTTATTAGAAACATGCTTTTAATGGCGAGAGCCTTCGGAGTACTCCAGAAAACTTTTACAAGTGCACATGAGGCTGGCAGTCTTTAGTGAGAGCTATCACAGTGCCAAGTGCCGGGTTTGAGAGAGTTTAGTGAACGCATCTTGTGCAATATTGCTAAGAGAGACCTCAGGACGTAACTTTTTATTTGGGTGATCCTGAGAGTATGACATTATTTAAAATGCTTCTTCTGCGGGTAAGCAGAAGGAAACAACTATATTCCTTGTAAAAACTGCCCTACAAAGTGGAAAGTAGCCAGGATTTTGTTTTGTTTTCAGATGTGCTTCAATGTATGTTATCAAAACTAAACCAGAAATAAAGTGCCAGTGCCATTCCATTTCCACTAAAATAGTCCCAGCTAGAAAGAGCCAGGGCTCAGGTTCTCATGTCTGAATACTCACAACAGTGCCTTGATACAAGCTGAATGATCTTCTTGTTTCTTGCCTACCTTCTGGTCTGTCTCTGCTCAGTCTCTCTCTTTTAGAGTAGCATACAAGCTGGATAGAGAGAGCAGGCAAGTCCTAGAGCCCCACATGAGCTCGGATGTCTCACTGTTTCTAGAGCAGTGGTAAACAGCAGCATCCCAAAGAGAGGCACAACAGCCAGCCAGCCAACAGTCACAGGAAAATAGTTGTGCTCCTCAGGACTTAAGGGCCCACCAAGGTATCTTTGAAGAGAGCTAAGTACTTAGGTGCTTTTCCTAGTAGGTGCTCATAACAGGCAATATACTGATACTGCAGTAGCATTACAGTTCTAAACGTGTCCAATGGTACAGCACCAGTTCTGTTGCAGGACCCATGATACAAGCTTAACTTTCTCTTCTGGTTTCCCACTTCACACGTTTATTGCCCCTGCTAGCTCCAGGTCATCTGTGTGGGGCTCAGATGAGGTAACTACCACTCCTGGGTGCTTAAGTTCTTTGACAGAACAACTACTTTACAGACAATGAGTGGCAGGGCACTAAAACCTTTCTGACTCAACTGACAAAACAGTTCTCCATGCTTCATGGGCAGTTCAGATGCTTGACATAAGGGATATTGTGATGATTAATAATTAACTGGCTGGAGATGCTGAGAGCCCAAGGACAGATGCCTCCCATCTGCAAGCTCTGGGAGCTGAGGCTGCACTTTGCAGGAGGGAGGGGAGCTGGTAGGGTGAGAAGGTGACAAGGTTGGTGTGCCCCTGGAACTCAGCAGCCTTTGAGACACTTTGCCTTTCATCTCCCAGCACAGAAGGTATTATCCTGCATTTCCCCAGGTGGCTTTCACTATCCTAGCCACTGGACGACCAGAGCAGCAATGATCCCTGCCAATTCCTGGTGACAATTCACCTAAAATGAGATGCATCATTAGAAGCTACATTCATGTATTTAATAGGCTTTAACATCAGCTTTAATGAGACACCTCTGAGACCTCAGGAGAGGTAACAGACAGCTGGAAACATGCTTCAAAGTCCTGTAGGTATGAGAAGTAGAATTCAAGTTCAGAGGTACCAAGTACAGGATTTTTAAGCACCTGGTGTGCGAGAGACTATTAAATTGGTTTTTTACATTAAAATCTCCTTCTGCATAAATTTGTTTGATCTAGCAACAGCTTTAACTGTATCAAGATTATCACAAACAGCAGCTGCAATAGGCGCTGAACTGCGTATCTCGGAGTAATTACACATTACAAAGGGAATCCTTGAAGCATTTCAATAACGTGCCATATTACAAACAGCACTTAAAAAGCCACAGATGGACCTGTGAGCCTGCTAGCTTAACTTTACTGCAGAGATGGATTTGGAAGATAGGATGTCACTTTTACTTCATCTTGCTTCCTGCTTCCTTGCCTTTCTCTTAGAATTAGAGGGCGTTTTAAAGAGTGCTGAAAAAGTTCAAGTTCTGGTTGATCCTGTGGGGTTGAATGCTGTGAAAGAGAAAAGTATGTGGAATCTCCCTCCCCATTCAGTCTCTTGCCTCCCGGTGCAGCTCTTGGATGAATTGTTCCCTCCCATTAGCTCTGTCTGAATGCAAGGGATAGAAGAGTATGCTCAGCGGTCAGGGGAATGTATGACCAATCCAATTAACAGGATGCTGGTACGAACGTCTTTCTGTCCTCTCTTGCCCCCCAAGGTCCTGCCTGCTGGCCTGGCTTTTTCAAGGCCTCTGGGTACCGTGATGCAAAGCATCTCCTGATGGCAGCACTCTGCCCAAGGGAGGAGACAGAATTTGGCCTGGACAATAAAAACAACTGAAATTTTCATAGATCCATGTGGGTTGCACTTGTTTATCCTTCCAGAGTCTTTTGCTCAGTAGAAGCTCTTTTGCTTATATTATGAGACCTATAGGGAAAAAAAGGATTTGTAGTACTTACCTTCTTCTGGTCCCAAGAACACCTGAGCTCAAAATGGACTCATTTAGTTTGCTCTTGTTTCTTCTTGGCTTACAGTGGCATGAATCTGTTCTGTTTCAGTTCAGTACAACACATTCCTTAATGCACTGGTCCCCAATAGTCTCACAGTTGCACGCACACAAGGCACAGTGCTCTAGCAGCAGAAAATAAGAGGTCTACGCCACATCCCGAAGAACTGCCAAAGAGAAGATAGCCAGCTGTCTTGGATAACAAGCAGCCATAAAAATTAGAGTGAACAAGGGCACAACAAATGGCACTGCAATCAAGAACAATGAATGTTGGAACTGGAGACAGATGGTGGGTGTATTTCAGCTCTGGACATGCATTTTTGCATATTTAGCTCTGGCCTCCACAGATTTGGAAACCTCCAGCACTGCCTTCACACCTTTCCACAATACCTCCATCACAGAGGTACTCTAAAGATGTACTAGCCTGTGTATTCTTAGTGCTGGGACAGACTCAGAAAAAAGGCTGCACAAGTAACTGACTCTCCAGGTTAGGTAGCCAATAAAGGAGGAAAAGGCAGAAGAGATCTTACCAGGGCATCAAATCGTAACATCTGTTTAAAATGCTCTGAATGGAAACAAAGCAATAGGAGGAGGGAAGAACAAGGTTGGTCTCTATTTACCTGGAGGAGCAAGCGCTTTCTGCTTGTACCTGATAACCAGGAGTCCAGATGCTCGTCCAGGAGGGTACAAACTAACTTTCTAACCACCTCAGCCTGCCAGAGGAGATTTGGTTCTCCACCTGCCTCAGAGGGAAGCAGCCTGGTCACCCTCTCATAGTGAGTGTATCTGGAGTCAGGCCTTCTCCGTCCTTCATGGTGAAGCCGTTTTTTTTCATATAAAGTAAAGATTCTTTGCATATAAAATACACAAGAACAAGGCCAGAGAACAACTGTGAGTAACACTATAGTCTGACTCTAGCCTGGACACCCTCCTGGAACAGCTAGGATCCACTGAAAACATTCATTCTTCTGCTGAGTATTTCAAACAAAACCTAAATGTTTTGACACAAGAGACCCAGAACAACCAAATCCAGAGTTTCTTGCTGTCTGCTTCTATGGCAGACCTGCATGAAGGGACAGTTGTGTTTGAGTCCCTCAGGGATTTTAACCAGGTCTCTGTCACTCCAGATGCATCAGCACACTAGATGATAGAAGTCAAATGCAGAACTACTACTGATCCTCCCCCCAGCACATAAGTAGCGCTCATGTCAGAACCTCTGGGCATGCCATGCCATCTCAAATGCCCTAAAATATTCAAGACATCTCTGCAAAGTTAATAGCTACAGAACAGGATCCATGAGGGAAGAGACCTGGACCTTTCCTGAGAGGGAGCCAGAGGTCAGATGAATATCCTAAAGTGGCCCTTGATGTCTGTGCCTAGGCAGCTGAATGAAGCCTTTCATTTCCTAGATAAGTGATAAGAAATACCTGGAAATACCTACAACTTAGGCCTCTTCTTCAGCAACTAGAAGCAGTCTGCTTCTTTCATGTACTTGCCTCAAGTACTGTCCAAGGAGTGCAAGTTAATGACAGAGGTAATGACTTATCAGATTAGTCCCATGCTTAACCTCTTGGTTCTCTCTGTCACTTCTCTTATGCACCAGACTAACCCAGAGCTGGGGGAGATGACAAATACAGGGCAATTATAAAATCATCTGCTCCAAGTAGTCCCAAACAGAGCAAGACACACAGATGAGCCAAGAACAAATGTCTCAACATAATGTACCTAGGGAAAGCTAACCTATGGCAAAGCCTATAACTCACTCTAGAAGGCAACACTGCACTCCTCATGCACTCCAAACCTCTGATTGAGGCAGTAATCAGCATCTAGGAAGCTTTTTTTCCTTGCATCAGTATCTAGTATAAATCAATCCCTAGCAGAAGATACCGATGAGAACGGCAGGGGGGTTGATAGTTCCTTGTGGGTTTAAGTAAGGCTTCATGGAAAGCACAGTAACAATCCATGGTTGAAGGTTCAGCAAACCACATTATCAACAGAGCTTGTGCTGTGCCAGGTACTCCATCTCCCAGAGATATGGATCTATCAGTAGTCACACGGCATTCAACCCACATGTTAACCCATATGATGGAGGCGCTTACTAAACAGGCTGAAATACTTTTAGCATTTCCAGCATCTGACACTTTCTTCTGTAGATAAGCATTCCTACCTATCAGAGATCATCTGTAACCCACAGCATTTCTTCTTCCTTTATCATTGCTTTTCCAGACACCTTAAGATTCATTGCTGAAAAACTAAGTTACCAATTAAAACAATCTTCCACTCCTAGGACATAGGCTCATATTTTGCTCTGAGATGAGAAGTCTCACAGATTCACGTGCTGATTAAATAAAGCTTTGAAGTAAGGAGATGTCTACTTTCACTCCTCTAGATCTTTCATACTTAAGACATCTAGTGTTTACCTAGAACAGTATCAAACATTTTTTTCTTTCCTAACAGTTTGATTCCATTTGCTAGAGAAAGAATCATCAGACTTGTGAATTTTGTTTCTTTTCTTCCCCAGCAGAAATATAGATTTTATGTATTGATTGATCACTGCCTCCCTCCCCAGCTTCAGCTATGTCATCTTGGCACAATGACAGGAACGAGAGAGACCAAAACAAACAGAAAATTAGAATAAGGGCAACCCCAGGTCACTAACGTAGCTTTCAGCCCTAGGACACGCATTTAAATTTTCATTGCACTAATGCACAACCCACCCATCACCACGCTTTGAAACAGCTCTGACAGCTGTTCCAACTTAGTAGCACTTTTTCTGTCACTAATGCTCAGCTGTCCTCAGCAGAAGCTCCCACCACATGTATAACTGGTCCCTGTGGGCTGCCACAGTAGGAAGCTGGATGACCAGCTGAGCCATTACACTAGAGCAGATCAACCTACAAACAGGGGTGAGGTGCAAAAGGCAGAAGGGTCTGCTTTGCTACTGCCAGTATAAATTCATTTGGTAGGAGAGTGACAGTCTCCAGTACTGTCAACACATCAGCTTTCATCATTACTAAGAGGGTTTTGTTTGTTTGTTTTAAAGAATAGCCAAGTGACATTGGGAACCTTGACAGCCTGATGAGCCAGAGGCTAAATCTTGCTGACAAAATTGTCATGTTCTAAAAGGAGTCTGCCTTGCCATTTGGGGAAACCCCCAAAAGCACTAAAGAAAATTCACTGGAAACCAGTTTCCATATGGTTTCAAGAGGAATCAATTGTTTCTCTGAGTTGCTCAGAGACAGGCCAGGGGATTGTGACTTAGCCTGTAGATGGGGTTAAAGGACAACTTCTAGTAGGAGCAAAAGTTTTCTGTATCTCTAGGTTAGAGCTGACCTTACCTTGAGGCCCTGAAATTACACCTGAAATCCTGCCTATAAGACTTCTGACTCCTCAGGAGTTCAAACTGCCTTGAAATGAGTACTTTAGAGACACTAAGTCAGATAGTCACCTGCAGGAACTGACTCAAGAGCACTGATGTGCGAACTCCACAAATGACAGGACCTATGAAGCTTTGCTCCATAAGCAGAGTTCACACACTTTGTATGCTGTGTTAGCTTTCCTAGGTTCTCCTTACTCATAAGGGTTTCTTATATTTGCTGATGTAAAGGCGAGCATGTTGTTGAGCAGCGTTCCTAGAGGAGGCAGGACTAACAGAAGTGAGAACTCCCATGTTGCCCTGGATGAGTCAGTTCAAGTCAGTCCACTGAGCAACGGAGCAAGAGTTCAACGAGTTTGCTGATGGGATGAATGCCGTAGCTGGAGATAGCAATGCTCTGTGTACAGTCAAGAGATGGCTCTTAAAACATCTCATGTATGAGCATAGAGGAGCCAGCTAAAGAACTGCAGTGATGGAGAAGATCAGCAGTAACATGGACAGGTAGCCAGCTTGTCACCCTGACAACATCAAAACAGACTGTTCCCCTGATGGATAACACATCTCCAGGCTGTTGCTAAGACAACAAAAGTCTATTTATTATGCATAAATGGGCACACTTCATCGTTGGATTTATTAACCCGGGCCATGTCACTTACTCTTCAGGCTTCTTAATTGGTTTAGACCAGATGCCATGTTTGGATTCCTCCTTCTTGAAGGAATGGACTCAGCTGCAGCCCAGTGTATTAGCTTTTTTATCTTTTCTTCCTCCCATTGATTTCCTCTCTCCAAAGATATAAGACAGAAGGGACATCTTGTTGCATTTCATCATTTTCTCACAGGCTTGAACTAGGCACTGACTACAACACAGTGCTCTGCATCTCCAGACTGCTTTCCTTTTCCCTCTGCTCCCAAGTTCAAGCACGGCAGGGCAGCAATCCCACTCTGTGACTGGCCTGCCTGGGATCAGCCTGTTGTCACTCAAATTAAATTGATGCAGTCTAGGAGGAAAAGAGAAGCAGAAAGAAAGCCTAGTTTTCCTCACTTGCACACACTGTCAGGCTGCTCAGCCTGATTTATTTGAAAACTCTACTGTACTGCCATCAGATTTGCCATAACACTTCCCCCTCTCACCCACAAAGTCAAGAGCATTTGCACTGGGAAATGTTGCATCCAAGGAAAGTGAAGCAGTCTGGATGGCCCTGACATCCAGCGAGAGCAGCTTTCTCTGCCTCCTGTCTCATTCACAGCAGTGATCTATCTGGTCTGTCTGGCATCTAACCAAGAGTCTTCCCAGAGAGTTTTGGGGCCCATAATAGCAAGTATCAGAGTATGACATTACTGATACAGATTTTGCAGTGGAACCATTACTTTACCTGAATGATTATGAACCCTGGACCTATTATGTATCATAAGCATAGTTTAACAGTCTAAATTCAGTCCTACAAAAAAATCCAACCCATCACAGAAGGCCAACTAAAAGCTCCAGAAAGGTACCAAAAAAAAAAAAAGCATCTGAGGTCTATCTGATCCCTCACACTACTGCTTGTGACTAGCACCATGTTCAACTACTCGTACAAAGACAGTTTAGCACATATGTAGGACATGTTACAGCACTGTGGGGAACCCATTACTAGACATCAGGCACCTGCTCTCACCAGTCTGTTATCCCGTACGCTGCACTTGATATGGTTTGAAGAATGAATAAGGCTTTGGATAAATGAAGAGTCTGTGATAAAGTAAAATTCCAAACCCAAAATCTTCCCCTTTTCCTTCAGGAATTTAAGGATTTAGCTTTGACCTTACCCCCACAATGAGCCTGTGAAGAAGATAAAACACTGCAGATCTTCCTTAGCCAGGGCTTATTCATGGAAGAGGGAATTCTTACGAGCTTTGAGAATGGCCACAGAATAAATAAGAATATGATACACCTACCACACCCTTCCAAGAACATGGCAAAGTTTTGAGTGAACAGTGTGTTTTGGAGAACTGAAATGATTCAGCTTTGGCCAGAGATGATTGGCAAATATTTTAAGGAAGAGTCAAAACATTTCATTTAATGTGTTTTTAAAAGCGTGTGGGGTTTTTTTTTGTTTGTTTCAGAACAACTTTAAATATATATATTAGGAGTTGTCAGAATTTAATTAAAGTCTCCCAAAGGCAATATTTCGCATTTTGTTCTCCATTTGTTAAATACATTCAGTTTGGCCAACATATGAAGGAGGAAAAAGAAAGAAGAGATTCTAGTGACTCTCCATCACTTAATCTTTTAAGACCACAAGTTACTCTATTGACTTAGAGCATCTCTTCAGCTCATCACAGCAAGAAACTCTGCAGCTATCAACCTACTTGACAAAAAAGTCCCCTGGCTTTCCATGTGGCTGCCTGGAATACCAATCAGAGTCAGGTGATGCTGCACTTCTCCACACATAGTGGCTCACAAACAACTGATGAGTAGTGCAGAGATGGGACCACGACCTGCAATAGGATTTCTCACTCTTCTAAGTCAGCTGAGAGCATCTAAGACCTCTACTAAGAGTAATCACAAAAATGTTGACGTTTTTCTGAGTAACTAGACTTATTCTTTCCTCCAGAGAGATAATAAAATGTTCCATGATCTAGTCAGCGCTTAAAACAATCACTTCAAAGAATTAAGTGCTCTGCTTGCACTCCTGTTACTGCTTCTAAAATAGACTCACAGGCTCCCTATGTACTGAAGCTACAGGTAGAAAGCACCTCCATTCCTTCAGTCTTAAACCATTTAATTATAGTGGCTAAGAGTCTCATTCCCCCTTTTCCACTTGCATAAGAAGCCAAAATAGGGGTGCTAGGACAGTAAGTCTGTGTGAGTTTTCAATGGTACACACAGGCCATCACCTCCAAATCACACATGAGCAATGGATGTTAAACCAAAATACTGGAAATGACAGAGCTGAAACATGTAAAAGAAAAAGTAACTCCCAGCTCTGTAAAACTATTTTGTATCAGAAAAGCTGACATAAAGTGCTAAAGTTTTATGCGTTTATTCTGTGGCCGTACAGACCCTCTAGCCTTATGCCTTTCCTCACAGATAGCTGATGTGTCCTCTTCATGTAGAAACTCTCTCAATCCTTTCCTCAGAGCACATAAGCAAAACCCAGCTTTGACCCTATCCCAGAGACTGCTGCAAAGTCCCACATACAGGTCCCACATCACAACTGCTTGTCCAAAAATCCTACTGACCTCACCTCCCTCCTGGGACTGACAGAAAAGCCAGACGACTTCTTGCAGCTTCTTCTTGACCAGCACCCTCCTGCCAGCCCCTCAGTCCCTGAGCCCAACTCCACGTAGAAGCAACTCTAAGATGACAGACGTTTGTAGAGACAGATGGAAACAACCTCATCAGAGCTCTTCACTCACCTAAGCCACTCACAGGCTGTGATGAGCCTCTGCTGGGAGACCACAAGCTGATTGGCTACAAAGAGAATGGTCAATGTTTCCTGGTGGTACAGCTGAAACTACTTCTTCTCTCCCATGGAGAAGATAAACCCATTACAAATCTTTATGGTTTGTAACACCACCTTCCTCCTTCTCTCCCTCCCCAGAAATGCTGCCCTCTGTGCAGATGCAGCCTCCCAGGATGCTCTGTTCCACCACACCAATAAAAATCAGGAGTGATTCATGTTCCTGGAACTCTTAGAAACTACATGAGTGACTATAAGCTCTTACATTCTCAGCCCAAAATTCCACCCCTACTTCAACACAGGCTGCTTGCTGTAATGTCACAAACACAAAACAGGGGCCTTTATCACCGCCATGGAGACTAGAATGCTATTGTGTTTGGTTTTCTCTCCGGGCCACTTGGATGATCCACTCAGTGGTGTGATGGAGAAATCAAATCAGTGACAGAATCAGCCACTGATCAGTGAAGCAAGAGAGACGCCAGTCAGTCACCTACAGGGCCATCCTTTGCCATCAGTCATTGGCCTTCAGCCATTTAGCTGGCAAATTATATAAATTATATACAGAACTGAAATAATATGGGAGGATTATTATAAATAATTACATTTTGGCAGCCTCTCTGAAGTTGGAAGTCACAAGGAAAAATCTCAGAGCTAGCGCAGCTACAGCAAGCTGAATCTTGTTTCCCTCTCATTCACTCCAGATATGGCGACAGTAATGTCAGTGGAATCAATGGAATAAGAGTGGGACAAGGCTGAGAAAGAGACTCACCCCTCTCCTCCAAACAGACCCTACATCATTGCTCCCTGCCTCCCTGCTGACCAGGGCTCTCACTCTCCTCTGCAGCACATCTCAGGGGCTCATTTTTCCTCAGCATAAGGAGTAAGCAAAAATACCAGAAGATCAAAATGACGGTTTTGTATGTTATCAGCTGCCAAGACAGTGGAAATTCAGGACAACCATATCTGTAATAAAAGAGGGACAGCAGTGATATGAATATCTTTGCTTTTAATTCAATAGCATGAATTTGCTATGCAATAAGCTGAAAATATTATGAGAGCCCCCAACTTGAATGTCTGCCAAGTGAACTATTTTTAGTGGAATGTGTTTAGCTTGCTTGTTAAAGATTTCAACTTAGGCAATAATTGCAGTTACTCTTCTGCCTGATTTAAGTAGGCAACATTTATTAATGTACAATGATTAAGTCAACTGTTCTGAACTAAGCTACAAAGATTTAAAGCGATGAGGAAACAGGATGATATTATGGCTAGAAGAAAGTCAACCCTGTGATCTAAGCAAGATCTGATCCACGATAAACAGCTTATTAAGGCAGAGAAGAGGGAAGAGACCTGCAAGTTATGAAAGGGAATTTGATTTTTCCCTCTGACAGCAAAGTGATAACTGACTGATCAGAGCAAACTCTGTCATAGATTTTATAGACCCAGTTATTTCACGCAGGTCTATGAACAGCTGTTAGCTTAGAGTAAGTCCACGCAAAAGCTGGATTCAGATTGGGAAAGAGATTCATCCATGATCAAATCCCTGATCCATGTTGTTATTCGGTGTCCACACACCTTAAATCAGAGTTTCATACCCTGCATATTCACTCTTTAAAATGTCCTGGTTGAGCCGCAAAGTTCTCTTGCCCTGACTGTTTTGCAATTGCACAGGTGTGTACAATTGCAACAAATAAAAGAGGATATAATCACCCTGCATGCTGGGGGAGATGGAAATTGCTTTTGATGATGACATTCTGAACACTCGGAATACCCAGAGATTTTTGCTCAATTCTTTTATTTCGAAGAAAATAAGTCTACAAAGAGATCTACCTGCTTCAGCTACGTGTTGAAAGCACTCATTAAATAGAAACACTTTTTTCCTAAATAAGCCTGTTACATATCCAATGGGTAAAAGGATAAATGGCTATAATCTTCGAATATGCAAGACTACACAGAGTGGGTATTTCATTGGTGCACAAAGCCCATAATTGAACTTCTGCCCCAGCGGCAAGTTTTCCTGCAGCGTAAGTGCTTCCAGATGCCATATAGGGGTCATGTTCCTTGTCAGGAAAGCAGAGCTTTACATCCAGTTAACTGTTATCCCCAGCTGTCTTTTTTTTTTTTTTTTTTTTTTTTCCCTCATTCAGGCTAGTTTTCCAACAGTCATTCAAGCAAATGTGCTCATTTCCCAGTTCCCCCGCAATTCCCCACCACAGTGTAACAAAGTGCAGATTTTGCATGGCTACATTCCAAACTCCGTGGTGTTAAAATCATAGCAGCAATGGAAAAGCATATAGCCTCAATAATCATAATGTAGGACTTGAACTAGAGGTGACTCAGTGGTAGTCAAACAGATGCTATATGAAAATAGAACGGTTTCTATGTAGAGGGTGGTTAACCCATGGAGTTAGCACTCACACACGAAGGTTTTCATGGCTTGCTAAAGCAGCAAAAATTACTCAGTCTGAATTAAACTGATGACCTCAGTTCAGTTCATTGTATCTGGGTGTCCATCTCAGAACACAGTGACCATGAACAGCAAGTCCCCTTCTCCCATAATTCCTTTGCACTTCATCTTTGGTGTCAATCACACACAAAAAAAAGCAAAGACCATGTCCATCCACTGTTTGGATCTCTTCAGCTCAGTAGCAAAATATTCACTGATTTGGGATAGTTCAACAGAGATAGTTGGCTGCGAGAGGAAAGCTCAGACCACAGCCTGCTGCAGAACAAACTTAAAAATTTGCAAGGAAGACAGTGGATATAACAAATGGGCAACACAACCCCTTCATCTTCCTCGAAGCATTAATGAGAAACTCTTGTGTGTGCATTTGCAGTGCCACTCCCTTGTTAGCAAGCACTAGCTACCGCCTGCTTGGGCTACCAGACCTGTTGGTTGAAGAACAGCTTGGGAGAGTTCACAGTTCAGGCTGCCAAGCAACTGACCATTAAACACTCAGGACCAAAGTCTAGGGAAGGATTTTCCACCAACTTCCTCAATTTTACCAATAATAGCTCTATAGAAGAGGCAGCTTCAAGCCACTGTAGTTGTGCTTTTCAGACTGTCCATCAATACAGACACAGTCCTACCTAAATAGCCCTCACCACTCCCTTTTCTCTCAGAAAAAATCCCAGCTTTTTTAGTCAACAAAAGATCACTTAATCTTCATAATAAGAAGAGGTTTGACATTTACAGCAACCCACTCCTAATCTCTTCGGTGTCTATTCTCTGGATTCCCCCAACAGGGAAAACCCACACTATTCTGTGGGCTTCCTGTTGAAAGTTGTCACTGCTTGATGGCAAAAAACCGAATGTAAACCATGATCTTAAAGGTCTGGAGCTAGATATTTAGAGCTCAGTCTGCAGCTGGGCCTCGTAAGCTTGTATTTTCCCCAGCTAAATTCACCAAATTTTTGGAAGATCTGAACACTACTTCTTTTTAAATCACAGGTTCATAAACAAAAACTGGAAGGGAACTACATCATCACCAAAACGTCCCTCATCTGAACATGCTTCTGTTGGAGGAGAAAGCAAACTGGTTGGTCCAAGCCTTCTTCTCTTGGGGGCTTCCACCAAGGCTAGGATTTGGATCTTCTGATATGTTAGCACAGATAATTTCCACTCATATTCCCCCTTACAGGAGGAGGGCAAGGAAAGCCACTTGCAACACTGTGAACTTTGAGGAAACACTGCAAGCAGCATGTCCCTCTGCCTCTCCCTGTGCTGAAACTTCATCAGTTCAGATAATTTCTTACTCCTATTGTTGCAATTAACCTTCAGAGAAAATTATTAACTACAGTCTTATGCATATGAGGGACTGATCCAGATTATTAGCCTAGAAACTATGTCCTTACTGCAATTGTACAGTTGTTTCTCCTCCCTGGATGAAATCCTGACCCCTTCCCCACAGCCTGGCAGTGCTTGCTGACTCAAAATTAAAGGACAATTATCTGCAACAAAGAGAGAGGTGGTCACATCTCCTTCTTTAACTGGGACACTGGAAATTAAAGAGTCCTTCTCTCACCCAGTGCTGCTCCTGAAAGATCCTGCAGAAAACCGGGCAGAGTTTTACCTATAATCTGGCCCAGTATGCTAAACGTTTCAAAGAAAAAAGCCGGGGTCAGCATCATCTCTGACAGCCAGAACATGATCTGCTTGGACGAGGAGGTTGGGGGGTGGGGATCAGCCTCTCTGGGCATCTGTGCTCGGCTCCTCTTCGTAAGACACCCGCTTCCTAGCACAAAGTCCCACCCGGCCCCAGTGCCCCCCCTCCCAAAGCAGTACTGTTTCATACTCACCATGTCATACACATTCAGAATCACTGGTTCATTTGCCATTGTTGATTGCAGTAGAGGCTGGATTAAAACCTTTCAGTCCCTGCCAGATGTGTGCTGCTGCCCCCAGGGTATGCTCTTACCCTGAGCCAGATAGAAGGAAATGCCTCATCCTACAGTCTCCGAAGGAAGGAGCGTGGAGGGAGGAGGAAAGGAGGGAATTCTCGCGGTTGGGGGGGGGGGGTAAAGTTGGTTGCAGGGAGGCAGGAAGGCTGGGTTTGCTGGTTGTATAGGGTTTATTTTACCCCTCCACAGCGCGACAGATCCGAGGTTTCTTTCGAACTCTGTAGCACACCTCGGGGTCTGTAGACTCATACAGCACCGTAACCAGGCACAGTCCAAGCTTGTAAATCCCGATCCACAGAAGACAAGCAGACTCTGAGCCCAAAGATAAGCCCTCTTCTGGCACCGTGAGAGAGGCGGGTGGTAGCGTGGGGGGGATGTCTCGGCGTCCTCGGCGGAGCGGCGTGCTGCCACAGCAGAGGGCTGCCAGCAGCACGCAAGACACCGGGGCCCCAAGGCACGGAGCAGGTCCGGAGCCGGGCGCCGGGGTCCCTTCGGCGGGCAGAGCCCCCGGGCCGAGCCCGCCGGGAGCCGTCCGCGGGGCTGCGCTCGGGCCGCGCTCAGGCGCTGCGGGGAGGGCTCTCCGCCCCTGGCAGGACACGGCGAAGAGGCTCTTCCAGGGGGGCTCCAGCGCGGGGCTCGGCCGTGAGAGGAGGAAGAGGAAGGGGCCGGCTGCCCCCGGGGCGGAGGGGGGATGCCGCAACCCCCATCCTGCCCGCAGCCGTGCCCGCAGACCTGGTGGCGGCGCCGAAGTTAGCGGGCAGCTCCCCGCGGGATCGCCGGGGCCGGAGGGAGGAGGATGCCGGGCGGGCGATGCTTCCAGGCACGGTGCGGGGCCGGGGCTGGGCACCCCCAGGTACGCGTGCTCTGCTCTCCGCCAGGGCCAGTCCTTATTTTGGGATCAGCTCGTCCCGAGCCGGGCAGCCCCTGCCGACTGCCAGCCGGGGGGACCTGCCCCGTCCTCTACCGGCTGGATGCATCGCTGCACGGCACACGGTGGGAGGGCGGGGAAGGGACGAAGCGACTGGGCAGGGCGAGTAGTTTCACTTCTGACAGCTGCAGGGTCTGGAGTTTCTTCCGTCCTGGAGCTACTTTGCACTCGCGTTAGGCTCGGGCAGCTCTGCAAGGTCTTGCCCAGCAAACGTTCTCTTCTGACCTGGATGCGAGAGTCAATTATAAAATCCACTGCGGTAAATTCATCTTCCTTTTGCTCCTCCTCTCTCTTTAAAGGGAGAGCAGGGTCTGTGATTGTGCTGGGAAAGGGTGCAGCCGAGGGGGTGGGAGAAGGGGGTTCCCGCACCCAGAGATTTGCAGTGGTGTGGGAATTAGCACGCTGACCTTACACGCTCAGACACCGCAGACTCTCAAGCAGCGCCCCCCCCGCCCCCACCCCCCCCCCCAAAAAAAAAAAAAAAAAAAAAAAGCAGGGATGACCTCATCCGAGTTGGAGGCGTATCTGAGGCTCTCTGCCAGCTCGCAGCCAACCAGATCTGAATGAAAATTGCAGGAAGCCCGTTACATCAGCAAAGCCCAGCATGCCCCAGCCCTTCCCAATGCCGCCTGCAGCCAGCCGCATGGGGACCATCCTGTCCGGGAGAAGGGCTCACCTCCCTTTGTCAGGAGTGGAAGGACAAGACCATAGAGCTGCAGCCTTGTAAATGACTTGTTACACAGCGTGCAGAAGGATTTGTGGTGAAAGCAGGCAGCACGAAAGGAAAGTGAGGCTATATCCTGCATAGCTAAGTGCCAGCCCGACAGAGTCAGACATAAAACTTTTCCTCCAGCCCGTGCAAGGGAGCCCCAGGACTGCTTTGCCCTAACAGTATGCAGCTGCATCTCCAAAGAGCAAAGCCACGGCTCGGGCCTGAGCATGACGGCATGCAGCATGGCAGGGACTCCAGCACCGTAATTGCACCCGGGCTTGGCATTCCGTGGGTGGCTAGGCAATTCCGCGCACATGGCATAGGGGCTGGGCCACCACCCCAAGCGTCGCGCCCCCTCCCAGCAACCCACCACCTCTTAGGTGCCATTAACCATCTGACTCAGCAGCCTGGGGCTGCAGGAGCAATTTGTGCAGGTGAGAAAAGGTGTCTTCTCCTCTTCCCTACCACCTCGGAGTCCAGATACTGCTTAGAAGAGAGACTGAGCCCCCATCATAATTTTGAAGACTATGAAGCAATAAAAAGCTCCCTCAGGAAGGGGCTAAGCACCATCATTCATGCCCTAACTTGTAAAAAAAAAATCCTACTGAATCCCACAGGGCTCCTGCTTGTCTGTCAAAGATACTCTAAGACTGTTGCTTTTGGGTATGTGTCCTGCTCTGATGATGGTGATGTTTTAAGGAGACTTGAAAGGAGGGAATAGCCGATATTAGACTGACGGATGTAATTGCAAAAGAAAAGCAGCACATAAGCTCTTCCCACACTTGTCCACATGCTTACTTGCTAAATTAACTCCAATGTTTGCTGTGCCCAGAGTTCACTAAAATAAGAGACTTAAACCAGATCCACATTCCAGGGACAGACATCTCTAAACACCTAGGATTCAGGAAAGGTGACAGGCAGCCACAAGCTTAGATATTTTGTCCTGTAAACATTTCTAAAATAATCACCTAGGAGAAAAAAAAAAAAAAAAAAAAAAAAAAAAGCGGCTATAAATTAATACCAGAATTCCACTTCTGAATTATAGAGATAAAAGAGGGAAAAAAATTAAAACTAGAAGCTTGTCTTTAAACTCGTTTTCTTACTTTAAGAGATCAAAGCCAGTATAAATGTGCATTTGTTATTTAAAGAACTTTTGCTGTAGGAGAGACAGTAAATGTCACTTGCACATTAAGACCTGGATTCACTCCCCCTAACTTGAAACATAACTGTGAGAACTACATGACAAATGTCATTGCTCTAGGCTCCCTTTCTTCCCCTTCACGGAAAGAAGTTGTTCCACACGGTGACAGCCTCATCAGTGTTTCAGTGATCCTTTGAAAGTTCCTTTTTCTACCCCCTTCTATCCTAGGCGTCTTATTCTAACTCCACATAGGAGGGATCAGTCTGAATACAAATGTTCTAACATTAATGTAAGCTGTTTAACAGACACATAAACTCTTTACAAGGCTTGGTCTGCTTTGGGCTGTGTTGGAGCGTTTCATCAACAGCTCAGGCTGATACCAGTCAAGAAACTGAACTGTTTATTTCAGGTGGGTGAATACAACCCTGCAGATAGCCCTGCTGCCAACAGGCACCAGAGTCCAAGTCTTGCCCTGTAAAAGCATTAAAATTTAAATGAATTGCAAATACAGGGGGAAAAGGGAGATTCTTCTTACTGCTGGTTAGGGCAGCTGGAACTAGAGCTTTGGGATCGTCTTTTAACCACTTACGTTACTTTCAGGACATCAGAAACATATTTTTCCCATATGTATGCCTAAAGCTAGACAACACTTTCATTCACTTTTAAGCAGCCTGTTGCAAGGCCCAATTTTCTCAGATTCTTCACATCCCTGGCACTTCCTTCACATGGATTCATGTATTTGAGTTTAATTGCGGTCATCCACCCTTACTATTCATGGCATAAATAAGTGTGCATCTTCAAGGATCACTGCCTAAAGCAAACAGTGTGGTCTTACATGTGTTCTTAGATTAATAAGTGAAAAGGGTTAAAAGGAAAATAATGTCACCATCCAACATTGATTAGAAAACCACGAATCAGGTACAACCTTCAGTAATTACCTGGTACATTAACCAAGGCAGTAGCTGAGAGCTTCAGCCACCTCCTCCAGGTCCCAGTCACAGAAGTGGCAGCCCTGAGCACTGTAGACAGTGCTGTGACATTCCACTGGGGAGAGGAACAAAAGAACAGCAGTGCAAAAGAGAACTAATGGATGTATTAGAGATGATGGTCGTATCTGAGGGTCTGTCTACTTGTGTTGCTATTCAGGATTTCTAGTTTAAATGAACACCTTTCCTTAATTTACCCTCATGCACCTTCAAAGGCTCCTTAGCAACACAGTAGACAATGGAGCTTTCAAGCATATTTCACAGCAGGCCTGCTCAGTTTAAACTTCAAGACACTTAATGGTCTTGTCTCCACATCAGGTACACCACCCCTGGCTGTCCATTATACTTTTTGACAACTTGTCATTTTGGATTGTATATAGTGCTTTTGCCCATGTCAAGTTGTCATTATTATCCCATTCTGAGTACATTAGCCAAGACAATCCTTTTTAAAGGAAGTATAAAATGGCCTTTTAAAAACTAGAGACAGTATTTTTTCGTGTCCCTAAGAATGGTGAAGGGTATTTGAGAATGTAAAGAGAGTTGCATTGCCCTTCTTCCATCTACAACAATAAATCACCTCCTGGGTAGGTACTGGAGCTCTGTAGCCTTACTCCAGGAGTGTCAAAGGAGGTATTTTGATTGTAAGAGTTTTATCTTGCTTATACCCAAGAGAAAAGATACATCATCAACCCTGTGTCACAGAGGTATGGAGAAGCAAAGTGACCAGACTTCAGCCGAACAGCAAATCTGCCATATGGTCAGGAGAACTGAAGTGAGGTGAAATGCGCACTTGTAAAGGAGATAAGAACTGACACAAGATCTGATCCAAAAAGCCAGGTGCTACTTAATCCTGAATATGGCTGAGCTGCCTCCCTATTGGACCAAGACAACTTTTGTCCCCCTGCAGAGCATGCCCCAAACTACCACAACCAAGGCACTGTGGTTCTTCACCCCTCTTGCAGTCTGACAGAGACACAGAAAATCAGCATGGTGGCACATAATACCCCCAGAGAACTCGGTCTGCCTGATGTGCTCCCATCTCTCCTACCACATGTTGGCAGCTGAACACAAAATCCTGAAGAAAAGGCCAAGCTCCTTCAAAAACACACTGCTGTGCCCACTGACTGCTTCTTGTATAATCACGTGTTAGATTACAAGGAACTGGAAACCTGGGCTCTTTTAGTTTTGCAGATTTAAAGCTCACTCCATCAAGGAGAGTACCCAAACCTTCAGATTACAGCCTGGTGTAGGCATCTTACATCCTTCTTGCTCACCACACAGCAAAGGATGCAAGAGCCTTAGGCTCCATTCTCAAAGCAATTTATGTATTTGACATTGCATGAAGACAATCCACAGAAAAGGAGATGGGACCTCTGGCACTTGCTCCTAGACATGTGCCCTCGCTACTATGCTACACCGTTCCAGCACCCTCAAGCTGCGTATTGGTTAGTGTCCAGGCATTAGATGTCCAGGTCTCTTTTTTAGTCAAGCTGAGTATCATATTCTGCAGCTGCATCGTAGCTGCATTCCAGTCATTATGGAAAAGTTATCAAAGCTAGTGGTACAGGATATTGATTAAAGAAATGCATATACACATCACAACTTTATTCACAGAATTCAGGTATTCCTTATTCTATACCTAAGCCCCTATTAGCAGTCCTTTCATAAAACCTGAACAAAAAGGAAATTAAGAAATCACAAAAATGTTGAAAGCAATCTCAAAACTGCTCCTAAGTTTTAACTTTTCCATTGAGTTTTTTGATTTTATGTGCAAAGTAGGATAAAATGCAACTTGCAAACTAGTTCTCACAGGTTGGTAACAGTGGTTAGCAACTACAAGCACTCCACTGTCTGTACTTTGTATTAATTTCTTTACAAATCACTGTGGTTGGTTGTTGTGGGGTGTTTTTTTCAGAATATTAAAATTTAATTCCCTTTCCTTATTTTACTTGCCATTCATACTGGACGATTAGCCAGCAGATTAAATAGCATGCTGCAATTCTCTGGGGCTATTACAGCATACAGACAACACAAGGAACCTTTCAGCTTCTAGAGTACCACACCAAACACCACATCTGACAGCAGGTGCCTTCTGATAGGTTCAAGACCACTCTGCTCTACCGACCAGCACCACCTATAGGTACCACCATGCCAGCTTTAGTTGGTTCATTTTTTTTTTTTACTAGTTTTAACCCCTGGCACTCAAAAACCTCTGTTAATTTTAAAGAATGACGTATCAATCTATGCCTAAGCAGAGATGGTGGCTCTCTAACTCCCCAGGAGCACTCGTCCCTTGCTTGGTTAGATACAGAGTGTGGGCAGCTCATTCCTCAGAACAAGAGGGTGCGGCTTCAGCGTTAGACCCTTAAGTTGAATCATTGGATCTGTAAATGTCGATAGCGTTTTACAGCTTTACAAGGCTTAGTGATGGGTTTTGTTTAACTCAATACATTCTGTAAGACATACCCAGAGGGCTCTAACAGGCCCTTGCACATAATCTGTATGAGCAAACAGGCTGTGGCTAAGCATCAGACACATGTACACTATTCAGATGATTCTTTAGTCAAGCCAAAACCCACTGCAGTGTCTTCTCAAACAAAATTGCTCATACGTAAAAAGATAATCAAATAGTGAAAGAAGGTCTGCTGATAAAGAAGAAAATCTAGTAGGATTTGGAGATGGTACTCAGTAGATTTTTTTTCCCCTTAGTCCTCTGATCCCCAGATTTTCATAAGTCTTCTGTGACACACATGGCATAATCTGGCTACCAAAGTTTTTGAATACTGCTATAATGTAAGCTAAAATCCATACCAAAGAGAACCAGTAACGGTGTCCCACCCCACCCACATTCACTGCGCTTAGTTTGAGGATGGACTTGGCAACTGGCAAACTAATTGAAAAGCCCACTGCACAAAGGCAGCCTGTGGCAGCGAGTATTTTCTGCCTATTTTTGTTGAACCATGGAAGGGGCCTCAGTCACCATTTGCAGTCCTTCACAAAGGACCTATGTGCTAATCTCTTTCAAGTCTAAATGCAGGTAGATTCTGGTTAACGGTGCCAAAACAAAAAGCTATGTGGTTGTTTCTACAGAGCTACTGAAACCTAAAGCTTTAGATTAAGTACATTTGTTATTTAGGAAGACAGAAGCTATCATAGATATCTTGGAAGTGTACTGGTCAGAAATGGATTATTTGAATTTATTTTCCCCATCACTTATTAAAAATCCTGTAACACAGGAGTCAGATCATCATCTGAACAGCAAGCAAAAAATGTGAATCCAGCTACCCAAAGGGTGAGGAAAAAACAATTCCGTCTTGCAACAGTGAGGGAAAAGTGTCAACTGGCAGGTAGGCAGAAAGAAGCACAAAGACCTCTTGCAAAGTTGGTGGAGTCCATGGATGTAAGGATGTGTTTCTTACTCTTCACCGACCTCCTGCATTCAACCTGATTGTGGGATGCTGTTCCCACCCTGCATCCTTGCTAATGTCTCAAGCTCCTCCTCCAATTCCAGGATCACGTCTCCCCATGAAACGCAGCCAAACAGCTAGCTACCCTGTGGTAGCTCCTCTCCAAAGCCAAATACACCAGCTTCCTCTTACCCAACAGAGGATCAGGGAAGGAGGAGGAATGGGAAAGCAACAGCCCTGGCTCCCAACAGCATGCATGGGCAGGGTAGGGTAGCCAGCAGAGCCTTGGTTCCCCAGGGCCGTTTTTCCCCTTGGCAGTCTGGTCTGGGACCCCCCATGGCCAATTCTGCATGACTTCCTCAGGTAGCAGAGATGCTGATATCGGTGTTGCAGCAGAACTCCCTTTGCTGCCTTCATTTCCCTGCATACTTTTAACTGTGAACTACTTTTAACTTTATGCTGTGAAATGCCACAAAGCACTAGTGGTATGTCACTAACGGCTCCAACTTCACCACAGAGATGGCAACTCCTGACGGGACTACTATCAATAGTCTCTGAATCACTTTGAGATGAATCAGACTGTTAAAATTTTTAATAGTCATGCACCAGCTTGGCTGCTTCCTTACCAAGCTCAGACCTTACAAATTATGAGTAATACTTGCACCGAACAAGGAACTAACATTCTGAAGAAAAATAATCTCTATTTCTCCCCTGTTTTTTCCCCCCACTGGCTAATACCAGGGCAACAATTTTCAGACTGCTGATGAAAATCTTCTGATGAGATTGAATTATTGTATCTTTAAACAAAGGGGGAAAAAGATCATTACATGAATGTTTTCCAAATAACTTTTAACTTTCTAAATATTCACGCCATACTTCCTGCTCTCCAAAGGATGAGGAGGCTAGGTGGCACTGCAGGCTAATGGACTAACTTATTATTGTAGGAATTAATTAAGTGAATTTGGTGGTCTTATCAACAAGCTCCATGGCTATTAGAGATTTCGTCAAGCCTCAATCACTGAGAAATTGAAGGCCAACAGGCCCAAGTATATAATTTTGCAAGGTCAGTCCTGGAATGAATGGTCAGTAGGAGCCCACTTTGCCTGAAGTACTGCTCATCCTCATAACTTTCCTTGAAGTAATGGAGTTAAGTATATAAAAATGTCAATATTGCTTCAGACCTATATCAGAGTTTTCCTGTTCTTCCAGTTCCTCACTGTAGGTGTCATGAACACTAAAGCACACACATTCCCACCTACAGCCATAACCAAGCCTAGCAGAGACAGTGATATCTGCTTCTTTCTGGTTAAAGCCCTGAAATAAAAATAATAATAAAATAAAGGCAAATAGCATCATTCTTCTTGTGTTGCCTACTCTGCCTAAGCAGCATGCCAGTATCTGAGGCCTATCTATGTTCCTGTTAGGAAAAAAATTATTATATCAGTAAAGGTGTTACGCAGGTACAGTTCTGCTGACTCACAAAAATATACACAAGGTCCTATTTCCCCCAGCAAAGCAAAAACCCATATCAGGCTTGCTCCTCCCAGTGAACTCTGTGTCCTGCTCAGTCAGTATCATTCCTGACACCTCCTCTCTCAATCCTGTACCCCCCCACGCACACATGCGTGTGCAGCTTTGGTTCTTTACATTTTTAAACGCTCCCAGACCACATACTTTAGCCTTGCTCAGGCCCCATCTTAAGAGTCTACTGCCTGCTTATCATCCCTATTGTCTCCAGTTATTTTATTCCACAAAGAGATCTAATTTATCTTTCTGCGTGTCTTGGAAAAATAGATAGTGCCTGCTGTGACCTTACTTGCATCTTTGCACAGCAGTCACCTTCTGTAACAACAATAATTCTCATGTATAGAATAACTGCAAGGAAGGGTGTCCCGCTCTGAATTAGGGTGAAGATATTAGTTTGAAGGACAGGAGTTTCTAGAATAAAAGCTCCTGCCTGATTATTACTTAGAAAATTTCTTGTTATTGAAAAGCAAAATATACCCTTAGCAGTATTCTAACAAAGGCAGTGTGAGTACAAGACACAGCATTTGGGAGCACAACAATAGATTGAGATAGCAAAATCTTCCAGCTTCTCAAATTTGACACTCTTATTTGTATAGTGTAATTTTTCTTCCATGCTTTATGACTTAGATTTAACACATGACAATCGAAATGTAAGATTATGAAATGCCTTACAATGATATGAGAATTGTACCTTTCATCCTCTAATAGATCTTGTCTACAGAACCTGGGGACTTAAATTATGCCATCTGCTCTTTCATATGCTCCAATAGAATAACCATATGATCCTTAAAGGACACCGCCTCGATTTCACATGCACTTTTGTTGCAGTGACAGGAACACTCCAAAATATATAACAAAGCCTTAGCATCATTGCACTTAACTCAAGAGACAAAATGGTTGTCCTTATGCTAAGGCTCCAGTGATACCAGTTATACCCAGACTGCACTCATGTACTTCACAGGGCTGTGGATTTATTGGAGCAGAAGGGTCTTAACCCCCACTCAGCCCTCTCCCTTTCTCCTACCAGGGGGCTGTGAATGCCCAGACCACCACATCTCTTCCTTTCTAACTCCTGATCTCACCCACCAGATGTGGGTAAATAGCAGAAAAACAGTGACAGTGCTCTGGCAGAAGAAAAGCAAAGCTCTTTTCTTAGGCAGAATTTGCTGAGTAGGAGACAGGCTGATGTGGCTCCCACAGGGTCTGGTAACAGAGTTCTGAGGTAAGAAGCATGCAGGAAAAAATAGCCTCTACACATCTCCTTTACCCCCCAGCCAGCATCACTATCCTTTCTCACCAACATGACAAGACAATATCCTTCAGCTCCTCTGTGTTCTAGTCTTATCCATTTTCCTCCCAGGTTCCTCTTGCTATAGAAGTTGTCTTTGAGCCCAAGAGTTGGTCCTGGCCAGGGAGCTCACGCTGTCCTGGGGCAGATCTCAACAGGTCTTTTGCAAGGACAGAGGGCAGCTCCTCTGCTTCTGTAATCCTGGAACAGCCAGAAGGGGAAGATGATTTACAGAGAAGCTGATGAGAAAAGGGGAAGGGGATGGAAAAGGGGGGAGGCAGCGGCTGGAAACTGACCCTTTTTGAAGCCATCCTGTCAGAGTCTTGGCACACTTGTGTCTCAGATTTTCAGAGATTAGAAGACACCAGGCTTAGCGTCTGTTCTGTTCCCAACCTCTCTCGATTTCCACTAAGAACTCCAGTTAGTTCTTTTTATCTATTATTTGATGAAGGGTAGGGAACTGATCTTGCTGCTGGCAGAATTTCTTTTGATTTTTAGATGTGATAAAAAAATGGTGGAAAAATAAATCCATTGGGTTGTAAATCAGTTGAGTTGAATGCTTGGTCCTTGCTGACTTAGAAGGCAAAACATGTCAAAGTAGCTGTGGACATGGCAACTGCGTTTGGTACTTTTCAAGAGCTAAAAAGCTCAGTTACAGCACTGCTGCAACACCACCTGTAGTCTTCAAGAAAATAAAGCCTAATGGGATACATAGACCCAAATGGTGTGTCCTATATCACTTTGTTCTCGCCACTAAACAAAACAGATGAAAATGGCTGGCAGGCAGTACCACACAGGCGCAAATCTGCCTAAAATGTTGCAGATGAGAAGCATGCTGCCTTAGCACTACAAGCAGATCACCCTGGCTTGCAGACACACCAGCCTCCTAGTGCCTGGGACATAACTCTTTAAGTGGGAACCAATAAAGACTGCAATTAATATATTTATACCAAGGGGAAATGTTGCTACCTGGGTAAGAATGCAGACACAGTTCTCCCAGAGCCAAAGCAGCAGAGCTAAGCCATGCAAGGCTCTGCTGTAACACAAGGGCATGCTCCTGACATTGAAAGCACTGCGAAGTGACTAAGCCAAGGATACAGACTAAATAGGCAGGGGAAAAAAAAAAAAAAAAAGAAAAAAAATTTAAAAGATACAATGGGAAGATCTGCTGTGTTGAACTGGGTGGGTGGAGGGTAATGAAGGAGAAGCACATGATTTGAATTCATCAGGCCTCCTCATCTTACCTGCCCCATCCAATGACCATCTGCAACGCTCTGGAGGCCCCTCTGGGATGCCAGAGGCTGTACCAATTTTAGCACACAAGGATGCAGAGACCATAGGCCCAACATCATCAGAGAATGAGGGAGAGGGGAGCTAGACAATGAATGAATTTGATCCAACATAGAGACTAAAGCCAGTTGAAGAGTAAAGTCACAGGTGCAGATTTTGACCATCCCCATTAGAATTGAAAAAGGAAGTCTGATGAAACTGAAAATACTGGCATGGACATTCTTCCACATATTCAGGAGATTTCATTATACATATCTTTTTATATGCATGCATGTGGGTGTGTATTCATATGTATGCATAGATTCACATATATATATAAAAAAAACTTTTGACAAGAGTTCAGTGCACCATTATTCTCACTTTGCTAAAATCCCTTTACCTACTCCCCAGAGTCTCTCCATGGACAACAGAGAAGGGAATTTTCTCCTTTTGGTAAATCACACTGAGACTGAGTGGGAAATCAATGTTTCCTGAAAAAAAAAAAAAAAACCAAAAAAAAACCCAGACCAAACAAACCAAAGAAACCCAACCAAACAACAACAAACACCCCCCCAAAAAACAAGCAAAACAAAACCAAACTCCATAGCCTTTCAGATGAAAAAGACAGCTTTTACTGCAAACACATTGCAGCAGAACAACTCCTGCCATTATAAAGAGAGGAACCACTTGCAAAATGGAATCCCAGCAGGTGCTCAACCTTTCTCCTTCTCCAGCTTAAAAGCATCCCAGCTTCATCAAGCATCAAGGCCTCAATGAATTCATCCTTAGAAATTTAAGCAGCACAACTCCACCTTTAGCCACCAAGTCACACACATACACATCCTCTCTCTTCCACTCAGGGAGCTGTCATGCTAATGAATGCAAGGGGGTTAGCTGTATTTTGTATTCCAGGCATACTCCAAAGGGGCTCTTGAGATCTCTCTATGCTGATGGAATTCAGCTTGGCCTCATTTGCAGCTGTTACTGAGATCCCAAATGGAATCAGATACAGGTCAGGTGTTTTCCATTATATTGAACTGCATTGCTTTTGAAATCTCTCTGCTAATCATGTCTCTCCTACATGGTATGAGAAGAGATTCAGATGCCACATTCCAAAAAAACGTTGGTTTAAAGGAAATTTCTTAAAATCTGCTTAGTGGCATCCCCTGTCCCTGCCACTCAGTTAAACTCATCCAACCCAGAAGTACATCCTGACCCCAGTAGCTGGGGGACAGTCAACAATATCCTGTTCAGCTATGTTTCTGCCAAGATATGCCTGTAACCACTCAGAACACCTGAATTTTCCATCTGTGAAACTCACTACTAGCAGTAACAAGACTTGCATGTATGAGGTCTTTTTAGATATGTATAGGGTGTGTAACAGCACAGGAATAACCCTACCTTCCATTCCAGCAAGGTTTTCATCAAGGCTATCCCCATCTCCCTTGTACCTACCTACTCCACTACTCATCACTGGCAAAGATGAGTTTACCTCCCCTGGGACTACAATGCAAGAGAGGACCAATCATTCCTATAGGAACTAAAGAATCCACAAAAGAATATAATATGAAAAGGTCACTATAAACTGCCCTGTGTTGTCTTATCACAGCTGTAGGAATCTGTGAGGAAGGCAGCATCCAGAAAGAAGAAAGTAGGATAGTTCAAACCCACCATCCAGCAGAGTGCCCAAGGTTACAGAGACTGGCTCAGGACAAGCACCTCCCTGTGGTACACAGCAGCAGAGCAGTGGCAATCAATGGCTGTAAGTAGAGCAGACAGGCAAGAGGCAAGGATTTAGGAGAAAAGAGACAGAATATGGAGCTACAGGAATCAACGTGCAACCATCAGAGGCACGTTTCATGTGTGCACAATGGCATCTCCATCCACTCGGGACTACTAGGGACATATCTTTGTGTACATCTTTGTACACATCTCGAAGGTCCACTTTTCCTTGATGTGCATTCTACTGGAACAGTTACAAAGTCAAAATACTTCAGTAATCTCATCGTTAGATGTAGTCAACAAGGATCATACCCCATCCAATGTCTGACTCATTGAGGCCAAGCTATAAGGAAACAAATACCTTCACTCTCATTCATACCAATCCTGTCCTTCCATTGTGCCTGGCCCAAAGCATACCTTGTTCTTTCATACAGAGCCAGGAAAACACCAACAATATGCAAGTGTTAAGAGTTATGATGGTCCCTGTACCTGGAGCTTCCCAATCTCATTGAGTTGCACTAGTTTCTCAGGTGAAGGCAGAAAATGCATAGGCTCAGCAGGAAACATTCTGTGCTGCTTCTGGTGGATACAGCATATTCTCTGGAGGGTGATCCACGAGCAGTGCTGCAAGCATGATGCCATTTTCCACTGTCTTCCCATTTCCCCTCTGACCAGCTCACATTCACACCGACACTGCCCGACAAGAACAGTGCTCACTTTTGAGCAAAGTTTGCAGACTGCAGCGGTTGCTGCCCAAAAGGAGCCGGCAGGTGGGGCAGGGGGCACTTCTCTGCTCCTCTCTCTCAGAACTCAGCACCAAGGTGGTTAGATTTATCCCTGGACCTGGAATAAGCTCTGTGTTGACAGCAGTGAGAAGCTAAAAGAGACCAGGAGATGTGAAAACTCTCCAGGGAACCATTTCAGAGCCAGGCCCTCTAGGAAGGCTTTTGCCTCTCTCAGAGAAGCCCTGGAAGGTCAGGAGATAAAAGCTCTGTATCAGATATCCTTTGCTCAGCCTGCATGTCTGAAGCCTCTTCTGTTTGCTGGAGAAAGGCCAGGACAGAGCTCTGAGCGCTGACAGGAGAAACCCACTCCTGCTCAGGTAGGAAGTCAAAGTCAGCAGGAGCTGAGGACATGGCCACAAACATTTTGCCTTCTGGCAATTCAGTTCTAACCCAGCTCACGTCGTGCCTCCGAACTGCACAGGTGACAGATGTGTTCTGCTTATTGCTTACTAGAAGAGCGTCAAAGAGAAAGGATTCACTGATCATACCCTCTCCCTTTTCTGCTACCAAAGAAATTGCTATTTACCTAAATGAGGAGGAGGTATTCAACCACACAAGACAGCTACAGGATGGGTGCTCAAGGAACCGATACACTCAATTGAGCAATGTAGAGCATGTATGTATAAAACAGAAGCCTATTTCCTGAATAAGCCATACCTGCCAAGCAAACTACCTTGTTCTAACACATGGTGTCTTTGACATTTACCTTCAGTCGTGAGGAGACTTACAATTCACGAGTGCCATAACCATGTATGATTCATCAGCTGTCTCTGCAGGACTGAAAAGTAAATCAGATTGAAACCATCTTCTATTTTATAGATGCTTATTAACACATTATTTAATGTGCCAAGTTTGCTTTGATTTGCATAGTTGAAGGATTTTTTTAGGATTTTTTTTTTATTTTACATACAGCTCTAAAGCACTTTGCCATAAAATTAATTACATCTTAAAAGTGCCTTCCTGCTCAGAATTCATGTTGTCTGCTCGGTTTTTTTTAAAAAAATTTTAAAAATGTCCCTCTTCTAATTTAGTGAAACTATGGACAGAAGCCCCATGAATTCAGAAGCAAAGCAGACCCAAAAGAGAGAGGGGGCAAACCAGATTTTAGTGCTAAGAAACGGCAGCAATTTCACAGGTCTGGGAATCATGGCATGGGGCAACGAGGAAGTGTCCTACCTTACTCAAGGAGCAACACAATGTGTAGGGAAAGAGGGAAGAGCCCATATGCCCGTCTAATGTGGGTGATGAGGTGCAGTCCAATGCTGCAAGGTGCCGAGGGCCTGTCAGACAGAGATGAGAACATCTTGTGGTGCCAAGTCTCTGGTCACTGAAGCAAATGCCCCTGTAATATAATACTCTTAAAAAGGATTTGCAAATTATTCCCACTAGAAGAAGAAGAGAAAGAATGTCCCTATTCTCCCTGCCACTGGGCTTTCTTGCAGTTTTCAGCATGTGCCCACTGGCTGATGCCCACTTAGCCTAGATGAACTCATCATGCTGTTTATAGACAGTAGCAAAGACTGGATGGGGCCATGATTCTGGAGGGAGGACAGAACAGGCCCTGGGCAGCAGCCCCTCTGTCATGCCACAAGACTGCATCACCATGCACACTCTGCTACATAGAGGGGATCCCTGTTGGTGCTTCTACTGATCTCCAAACTGCAAACATGCTTCCTGTGAGGCTTTGACTCACAGGCTGTAAGTGAGCAGCACTCCTCCGCTTTTAGATGAGCTCATAAAGGCTGTAATTCCTTTTCATGTCCTGAAAACCTAGAGCACAGTGACATGAGCACTACAGAAAGTCCATTCAGTAAAATTTCACTGGCACAGAGTGTCCCATCCTCCATTTCCTCTGCCTTTCCAACCCCAGAGCACTGCAAGTGCTCCGATTCCTTCTGCTCTGTTTCTAGATGGCTGGGTACCAAAACCCAGGAGCACCAGGTGTGACCCACAGGACTGGCATTGCATGGCCACTCCATCACAGGGGAGGAGTAAGAGATCCCAGGAGCAGAAGCTAACAGCAGCCAAAGTAAAGCCTTTGGCATCTCAGTGCAGGCAGCAGCAGCTGCAGTATTCTGGGATGCCCCAGCACTAAAAATGGTTGTGACTGTAGAAGTGCTGTTTTGTTGACACATGCCACCATACAACTTGACACATGCTGAGCTGGTCTTACCCACTACTGCTTACAACAATTATGTTTATAGCTGCAACCTGGGAGGTATTTTAGGGTTAAAGCCCAAGTCTGTCACCAAACACAGACGCGAGCACACACTCTCAAACCTTGCACATCTAAACATTGACTTTCAAATAGTTCTCAGACAAATGGATTTTGAAGGTAGTCCATCTATAGTGCAGGCATGCAGAGTCCGTATATTTACACTGTACCTTCACAGGGGACGCTTATAAACATAAAGCTGAGTGCACGAAATGGAGATGAAGTAGTTGTCAGCCAGAAGTGACAGCCCTCAAATGCTATCACCCCTGGTTTAACTTTCATTAAAAATGACAGGATAAAATGGGTCTCAACTGTGGTACTAGAAGGAACCACTTCCAGTGCAGGTATCTCCTAATAGACAGCAATATTCAAAGAGGAACTCAGATTATCAAACTCACGTAGGTCTATTCTGCTTAATTAAAACATTACTAGTAATTAGGAAACCCCACTAGCTTCCCTCCTCCCTCCCTCCCGATCCTCTCCATCCTTGAAATTCAAATTTGAACCACTCTGCAGCGTAGAGGGTGTTGCAACTCCAGATTCATTTCAAACCAGTAGGCAGATAAAGCCAAGCAATGGAATATGGATTTAAACTCCAATCAAAACTTCTTTAAAGTTCAGGAGAACGGGACTGAGATCTGAAATTTGGAGCATTCACCTCCATTCACAGATAAGTAAGGACATATTCAGCCTTTCCGTGCCTTTCAATCACATCAAGAATGAATCTGTCCCCTTAGACCTGGTGAATCTGCACAATTTAAATCTGGGGCCAAATGAAGGTAACAATTACCAAACATTTTCACCTTATTGGCACACCTATTGTAAAGTATCTTTTTTTAATCCTATCACAGGGAACAGTCTGAAGGAAGCAAACTCTCTGCAGACAAAAAAAGAATAGATTGAAGCATAATATAGATCTGTCTGAAAAAGAGTCTGCAGAGTGAGTGTCCAATAAAAAGACACCAACAGCAGGAGGGGATAAAATACAAGTATATTGGAAATCAAACCCTGGAACACTAGTATCTAACTCCATAGTTATAAAACTTACTTTTTTTTTCCACTCTCACTTGTGGAAAACCTGCTAGGCTAAAAGAAGGATATTGCATTAAAGCTGGGTAAGAAAGGCAACCATGATGTCTTTTACTTCTTGAAGTAATCCAGAATCAGCCACGAAGCAGCTCCTTCAGTCCTAGTTTTGCAACCCAGGCTATCTTTTACCATTTTGTTCTGGAAAATAAATAAATAAGGAAAGCCATTTTAAAACCTTAGACCACATTTTCTGCATCTGTATGCATCACGTTGTGGAGCTCTGGTACAAGGTTTAGCATGAGCAGGATCTCACCTCATTAAATCCAGCTACCCTGCAAGCTCAAAATGCACTCTGTGCCACTGTTAGCAATGCTACTGCCATTCTACCACTGCGCTACTGAATTCAGCAGAGACTCCAGCCTGTGTTTCTGCCTGTTAGGAAGACTGCCAGCTGCTTATTTGCCTCTAACCTTCCTGTTGCCATAACTGTTGATGTTTGAAAGAGGGAAAGATAAAGACAAGGAAAGGAGAGGGCATTTTGTGGATAAAAGAACCTTATCTGCCAATATTCTTAAGTGATTTCCAATTCAGAACAAGATACAAGAGTGGAACAACTTGGAAATGGAAATAAGCTGATAGAACACCACTAATTACTTGGATCTCCACAGAAATAGGATAACTACCTCTAAGGAATGCATGTATTACTCCCCCAACACTACCAGGTTGCTATAGCTTTATTCAATTGTCCCAGAAGACAGAGCACTACCTGTTGGGAGCTCTTCCACTTGCTTCACTGCAGTATTATTAGATCACTCCTTCCTGAATCTTTCTGGGTGCTGCCATCTGTAAAGGGTTGGCTTTGACTGCTATACAGTTTCAGAGCTTTTGGGAGTCACAAAAACCCAGTCAGTGACATTCTGATAAACTGAGCACTGACAGCTACCCAGCAGAGTTACTTGAAAAGAAACACAGCCTTTCCAGAGGGAGTCTTTTGGGTTGGCACTTTTCTGACCTGCAAAACATCAGCAAAAACATTAGAGAGTTAGTGCAGCTTTCCTTTGGCATCTCAGCCAAAAATCGTACTATCTCTTAAGATCAGCTTCTGTTCCAGAAGACGGGAGCATAAAAAACAGTGTGTGATGTTCCAAAAAGGCACAGGGAAGAATCTGGAGGACTGTAAGCAGAAAGTCTTACTTTCCTTCCTGGTAAATTTGAGTGGTGAGAGAAGATGGAAAATTGAAGTTCATGAGGAGTGAAGCCACTAAGAGTCTTTACCCAGAGCTCACCTGCAGGAGGAGGGACCAGAGCTCTCTCTTTGGAACAACCTTTGTGTTCAATGACACACTGCCAGCCACATCAACACCCTGAAGAGGATCTCCATGTGTGGAAATTTAGCTGACTTGAAGCTTGATAATAAAGGTCCTATCATAATCAACATAATACATACTGAAACTAGGAGAAAAACTAGGACTTATTATTTAAGATGCTATCTGAAAGCGTTTAGCAGTCTCCACTCCAAACATGAGCACACACCACTGCCCAGAACAATGGCGTTTCTGGGGCTGCCCAGGGACTCTAGAGAAGGGGCTAAGGTGTACACTGCTTTTGGAGGAGTGCTACATGTACACAGTTGTGGGAGAGTGAGGGAGGAGTCAGGAGAAACACCACAGGAACCAGCACAGAACAGAAGAAAGCAAAAGATCTGAACAAGCAGAACATGGCTTTGAAAACAATTCAGCAAGGGAGCTTTGGGTGAGATCTGGTGATCTCCTTAAAAGACACAAGGAGAGAGCACAGACACTACCCTGCTGTAGTAGATGAGGAAAAGGACCTTCAATAATTTTGTAAATTGAAAGGCAACATCAAAGATTCGTAATTCTATCATTAATTTCTTTAGTATAAACAATCCAGAGGGATTTGGACTGTGAGCAGCAAAGGATGAGGCCTAGATGTTGAACATTCAGGTGACTAGATACAACAGTAAAAACAGGCAGCCTTATTAAGACCACCATCTCTTCCAGAGAACTGGAAGTTTATTTTACCTGATTTTAAAAGGCTCAGATAGTAATCTGGGCAAGTTAGACCTTGTTCACCACCTACTGAATCAGCTGAATAGCTCCTAGGAAGCAGAATCCTAAACACACCCCTGCAGGATTACAGTGCAAAGAAAAAGCAGCCTCTATTGTAATTCTTTGATTGTATCAATAAAACAGCAGGAGAGACTAGTGACCAACTCCTATTTTTGGAAGGCATCTAGCAAAGCTCATGGTACAGTAATGAAAAGGTATTGTTTGGGCTGCAAGAAGTATAATTTGACCATTCTGATCCACAATTGAGGGCAGAAAAATGGGAATAAATGAACAATTTTCCTCAATTAGAGAAGGTCAACAGTAGGATCCATCAGCTGTCAACATCTGGATGTATTATGTTTAAAATAGATGCTAGTGAACTGGTATGGTGGTTTGAGCCCAGAATACAATTGAGCACCATGCAGCCGCTCACTCCCCCCTTCCCTCCCAGCACTAGGAAGGAGGAAATAAAGCAAAAGGCCCGGGAATTGAGAAAAGGAGAGGGAGGGATACTCACCCATTATGGTCAGAGGCAAAAGACAGACTCATTAGGGGAAGAAAAGAAAGAACATCACTTTAATTCAGATACTAACACCACTACCACTTAACAGACAGGGTAGGACAGTGAGAAGCATTACCACATCTTAAAAACACCTCCCCCCACCCCCTTCCTTCTTTCCAGGCTCAGCTTTGCTCCCGATTCCTCCACCTCCTCCCCCCAGCAGTGCCGCAGGGAATGGGGCGTGCAGTCAGTCCTGCCACTTCTTCCTCCCCAGGATGGGGCACTCCTCATGTTCTTCTCCTGCTCCAGTGTGGTTCCCCTCTCACAGGAGACAGTCCTCCACAAACCAGCTCTGATGTGAGTCACCTCCACGGGCTGCAGCATTTCCCTCACTGCTCCAGTGCGGGTTCCCCCTGCGTGTTGCAGTCCTCCCGGCACCAAACTGGGAAGCGAGGGCTGCTTCTTCCCAGCCTCCTTCAGGCACAGCCACCTGCTCCAGCACGGGGTCCTCCACAGGCCGCAGGCTGGCATCTGCTCCACCGGTGATCTCCATGGTGGCAGGGGGCAGACCTGCCATCTCACCACAGGCTGCGGGGGGGTGCGCCGGCGCAACCCCCCCCTTCCTCGCTGTTCACATAGGTGTCCTCCTCGCAACAACTCCTCACAACTCCAGCCTCCCTGGTTCCTTAAATGTGTTATCCCAGAGGCGCAGCAACCATCACTAATTGGCTTGGCCTTGGCCAAAGGTGGGTCTGACTTGGAGCCGGAGGAGCTTCGAGAAGCTTCTCACAGGGGCCACTGCTGTAGCCCCTCTCCCACTAACCAAAACCCTGCCAGACACCCAAACCCAACATAACTGGAAGAGAAGACAAGCAATATATTAACAGTATTTTCAAGTAATACCATTATATGGAAAAGCCAGTTTTATACAGGGAGATGATACCTCTCATTTGATTAATGGATAGAACTGGTAGAAAGCAGCCAGCACCAACCTGCTTGATTTCAATTCTACTAGCTGATCAAAGGATAACATCTTCCCATGTAAGTTGCCATATTTGTATCTGTAGATAAAGATGTTTCTAACAGTGCTACCAGCAAAAGTATTTAGGAGGAAGATTTTCAGAGGGACCTTAATGCTACAGAACATAAAGTAATGACTAATTACAGAGGTTTATAAAAAAGACCATCTCCTCAATGTCTCCTGTGGGGTCCTTTGCATCTTCATCTGAAACAGTCAGTACTGGTCCCAGACAGAGACTGGAACTTGAATCAGGCCTGAACTGGAAGGATCTCTGAACTGTTCCAGAGAAGCAGTACTTCTATCCCTATTACTTTCATGATACACACTCTACTTAAATCATCACTGACTCTTCTTCTAAGATAAACCTTTTTAATATCACCTTATAAAAAAATGATTTTACCCATATGCCTCCACTACTACATTTCTTTTGCCAGTAACAGGACAAGTAGTCAGGGTTCAGGAGGGTTCAGGCACGCACACCTTAGTAGAAAGACACAGTATGTGCTGACACACCTCACCTGCAAGATGAATTCCCACAGCTTAGAAATTCAGTTTATTTATTTAAACTTTAAATTCAGCACAGGTAAAGGCACAGCAAGAAGTGATAATTGGGACTTAAAAATATACTCAGCTCATACTGAATACAAGCTTAAAATATAAAAATCACTTAACAGGTTTTCTAGTTAGCAGCCTAATTTTCCCTTCCGCTAAGCCTCTAGTCTAGTAAAAAGTATCACTTAGCTAGTTTGATAACTAGCTCTCCCTGCTGAGAAACTGTTGTTCAGATATCCAAGAGATTTGATCTGGCTTTCTCGTTAACTTCCAGAAAGCTCAAAAACAGCTTTGTATTGTTAATAGCAAGGGTTGTAATCAAGAACTGTTCGGGAAGCCAACTACACTTCTTCCTGATGCATTTCCTTGGTAGGAAAGCTAGTAGCTAAATTTTGTTTCCATTCCAGACAAAAATTTACTCCTCTACAGCCAGAAAATTACAGCTTCATGAAAGGGGTACTAAGATAAGAGTTTGTCTTGTAGGCAAGAATTTGGCTTCAGAAGAAATCAAAAGGTCTATACCTTCATGGTGTGTTTTTATAGCTCATTCTACCAATGGGCAAAAGACCACCTAAATATACTTCATATTCATGACTTCCATGAATTCAGTATTCTAGGGGTACTACTGTAGCAGGATTTGTGGCCAGATGCATATGCTAAGGGACACAGCCAAATCTCTTTGCACTTGAGAGCAGGTCTTCACTCCTGCAGGGCAGTTGTGTCTTCCCATGAGCTCCTGTAAGCATCTGAGGCACCTTTTGCAACAGCTGACCAGAGGGAAGTTATCTGTGTGAAAGTCCCTTCCATTCAGAGACAGGGCAGGACTTCAACAGAAGCTCTGCAAATCAAAAAACAGCAGGGATTTGGATAAAGACCAGAGTTCTAGAATATAGTCGGTGTGTATGAACTACTCCTTAGAGAGCTGTGGCACTGTCTACTTAAATAAGCTTTTCAGTCTCCACTCTAAGCAAACACTTGGTGCAGCTATGTCTATTTGAATTAATTTGATGTTTGGACCCAGTTCCCTAGTCTGGAGTTGTCCCTCCTGTGGAAAAGTTCATTATCACCATCCTGAAAGAAGCACAATCAATCCAGCCTCTTCTGAAAGGGGTGAACTGCAGCTTAGTGAAAGAAGTGAAAGGCAAGAACAGCCCCTCTCTTCAACTCCACTGATGGGCAGATTTTCCTCCTAGCATTTATAACTAGACACCTCTAATGTGCCACTTATGCAGGTTTTCAAAGCTGAAGATACGCTGGGTGAAATATTAAAGCTCTTGATTCTTCTGCCCTCTTCTTGCTCTTTTAAGATTATTTCAATAATCAACACATATCCTCTTAGCCAAGGGAACACAATACAGACAGGCACTGATTCTGGCAGAGATCATCTTGCTGGAGACCCTCTCCGTGCAGCCATGTGTGCGAGCAGCTGTGAACAAGTGACTATGAGCGTCAGCTCTTGAACAGTCTGTGTTGTTAAAGCCTGGGGATAAACACACAGGCCCCCAAATGATAAGCTTAAACTATACTAACAACTGTTTGAGAAAGAGTTCCTTCATCAATAACAGCTATTAGCACATCCGAGTCTGACTCATCTCTTTCACCATCTGTGACAACATGTCATTTGCATTAATCCCTCATCTTCCTTGCTCCACATTCTCCTTAGCATTCATGCTTCCCAACTTGCAGCAACATTTGTCTGACCCTTCCCCATAAAACAACAACTATCAACACGTGTATTTAGATGAGCCACTGATCATAACCAAAAACACTGCACTGATTTGATACTGCCATCTTGGGAACTGATGAATTGAGAATTGCTAATGAATCACTAATGCTCAGTGATTATTCAGGCAGAGACCGTATAGATGGATAATTTCTGTGTATACACAGTATTACTTCTTTTTTTTTTCATCTCTACTCTACTACACACTTAAAAATATGTTTGGAAAGAGAAAGTTTATCAAGTGTCCTCAGGAGCATCTTGGGGGCTAAACCACACAAATACTGTGCATCAGAAAGAATTTACCAGGGCAATTGTTAAATGACAGAAATACGCCATTACCAGTGGTTTTACAAAACAAGCATCCTACTTTCAACACCTTAGATTGAATCTATATGGGAGATGTACAGAATACCTTTAAAAGTCAAGTCAAGTAATTTGAATTCTCATCTCTGAATCAGAATCTCAAGAGGACAGCTTAGGGGCACACTAGGATTTACCTCCTGCTAACCCATCCCTGTTCCACAGGTGATAATTACCTCTCTGCCTTTCAGTTAAGGGCAAATAGAAATCTCTTCTCCACAGGGAAAAACACTTTTCTCTCTCAAGTTATCTGTCTGATTAACATAATAAAGTTAAATCCAGAGAAAGCGCATTGGCCTGTATTTAGCCTCAAAGTTTGTGGTTTCGATTTCAGGCTTGAAAAAGTTCTTGTGTCCCTCCAGTGCATGGAGGAGCTGGTGGCAGGCAGAAAGCTTTCAGAATTAGGTGGATAAAGGTCACATATTTTGCTGACAATCCAGCAATAAAGCAATATATTTCAGGCACTGAAAAAAATCACTAGAAGGCCATAGCAAAGTAAAGTTTTAGAGAACAGTTTATAGTTTGATGCTCTTAGATCAACATTTGACAAGGAAGAGAGACAATTCTCTGCCATCCTCCTCCTTCCACCTGCCCCCACTGCCAGGAGGAGTGTGGTGAGAACACCAGCCTAACATTGCTTTTCTTTCCTCAAAGCAAGATGTTTATCCTCTGTATCCCCTTTTGTTAAGCTCTGAATCAGAAATGTTTGCCCCTATTAAAGGGCAGCCTACAATCTCACCTCTAAAATGTTAAATATCACAACTGTCAGAACTTATTTCAGTCACTGGAAGCCATGAAGAGCAGATCCCTTTAAACCACTTTAAAATCAAGGGCATGTTGGCTTTATGCAAAAACTAAGCCTGCATTTTGGGAAAGTAGGGCCTGCTTCTCGGAGAATCAGCACAGATACTCATGACATTGACAGAGGCACACACAAAGAGTGCCACAAGTTGGCCCAAACTTCGTCCTTTAGTGACAGCTGTTGAGACCTCAGGGTTATCCAAATCCTTCTCCCTCTCCAGCCAATCTTCTATAATCGGTGCCTTTCACATCCAGCCCACATCTCCCTACGGCAGTGTTCACCTTAAAATAGCACTTAGAGACAGCAGTAGCAGAGTACAGAGGTTTCCCTGAAACAGCATTGTGACCACCTTTTTTTTTTTTTAACCAAAGCCACAGAAGTCCATGTGCTGGATTGTGTTTGATTTTATTTTACAGCTTCATACCACAGCTTCATAACCACGTGTTCTCATTCAGCAGATCAGTGATTTTACATCCTCCATTTAGGATTTTTGTCTTTATACGTTACAAACAAATTCAGTAGCCACAATGGGACATACCAGCAGTGCAAGGAAAGACTAATTAAAGCTTGCCAAGCAGGGAGAACTTGAATACAGAATGGGGAAAGCTTTTTCCTCCTCACCCCAGCATGTTTAAATATTCACACAAAAACATCTGAAGTCCTGTCTCAACCTCTGAGCAAAATGCAGTGGAGCCCATAAACCACTGTGCCATATAATTTTGGTGTAGATTCAAACACACCCTTTTAATTACCATTTGAAGAAAGTTAACAGTTTGATCAGATTCCTTGACAATGTCTATGCAACACTTCCTCAGTGGTTTATAGTTACCTGGCAAAGCTGGTACCACTGCTAGGAAAAAAATTCAAGCAATTTAAAAAAAAGGACTTAAGACTGAAATTTCTTTGCTGAACTGTGATCTTCAAGTGCCAGGCTGGCAGACAATCTGGCTTTTTGCAGCACTCTTGCTGCAATTCAGCCACGTGGCATGTGACAGCTCAGCTGGGACTCAGAAGCCCCTCACTGCTGCAGGGACTTGGGGGAAAGGGCCAAGGAGCTTGGTTTCTTCAGGGAAGCTCTCAAGAGCAGAGGAGGATGGCTGTGCCAGGCAGGGCACATCTCTGCCATGTGTCCCACCGACACCCACCCTGCTCCCACAAGACCTCTGTGCCTTTTCTGGCTTCACTTCCTACCTGATTTCCACTTCCTTCCTATGCGACCCCACCAAGGCAAAGCCAAGAATACATTAATACTTTCCTTGTCTAAGAGCACTTTACAGCCAAAGGTATTATTTTGCCATTAGAGTGCATGCCCAGCATGCCTTTTTGTGCATCTGACAACAGCCTGTGGAGAAGCATAAGCAGAGCTGCCTAAAGTCTTCTCTCAATTCACTAGAAACCCTTCTGAAGAGTATTATTTACACAATGAAAGAAGAAAAAAAATCCACACAATCATGGATTATTACTCACCTTTTAAAATTAAATTTCTGAACTATATTCCCAAACTTTGTACTATTCTTGCTATGTTTAGAAAGGCAGTGAAAGAAGTTAAATATTACAATTCTTTTATCCCCTTTCCTTCCATGTTTTATTGTTTCCGTGATTCAGAAGTTTACTAAAACATGCTGAGGAGCACTAAATGCAAAAGACCATTTGGGATAACTGCAAACCCACTATTTTATGTGTTGCATTTGGACTCCCATCTATGGGACTTAAGTGAGACAGAAAATATTTCACTAGTTAAGCAATAGTTTCTCTTATACTGTCTCCCATTCCACCTGGAAATCTCCATGCTATCAACTTCTAACACCAGATTGCCAGCATCTCAATCATTCCAGATTTAAAAAACACCTTTAAGAACACAAGCATTTTCCTGCACTAGCAAATGTTAAATAACCACAAAACCATTTAACTTAGACTATTTCCCATTTAAAAGCTTGATGTCTTTCAATTAATGTCAGCAATCTACCTTGACAACTATCTATGAACTCTAAATTTTATGTGATTCAGGGAAACAGAGCTTCTAGTCTATTTGCATGAATGTTATTAACATCCAGAGTAGCTCTAATGGTTCATGAAGTGCTTATTACTAGTTAAACTAAAGTAGCTGAAGCAGGTGGCTGTGTCAAAGATGAAAAAACAGCATGGTTTATACCTCACACTGCTACTTCTCCATTCCCAAAAACCCCGTGTTTAAATTGGCCAGCCCCAGCTGTGTGCCCCGACCTTCTCCCTCCCTCTCCCCAGCCCAAGCAGTCCTACTGAACCAGGTTCAGACAATATTTCTTTTAAATATTATTTCTTTTTTTTTTTTTAGGTGCACACTTTTCTCACACACACAATATGAATAAGAACAAAGGTTTTCTTCAGTCTTTCTTTTCTCATCCACTGTAAATCTCTTCCAAAAACTCTTCCCAGAGATGTTGTTAGCCATGGATATATAGACAACCCTGCTCTCATGCACAAGTACAGCTCTTTCCAAAACTCTGCCTTTGCTAAACTTTCTCTCTTCTTTCTCTGGAAATACTCTGTCGCAGCAGAACAATGACATGTTTAGCATAAACTGCGCTTCTGCTGCACTTTCCAAAGTTGTGGATACATAATCATCTAGGTGGTGAGCCCTAAAATCTGCCTATCCTGCCCATCCAACCCACAGCAGGACACGGGTTACAGGTCTAGTGTGGACTGTCACATTCTAACAACTGGAAACATCTTTTCTTCCAGCATCAACACGATCAGGAGCTTGGAAAGGTGAGACAGACACACATTAAGGGCAAAAAGGGCAGGCCTGGAGCTGGGAGTTGCCATGACATCAACACAGATCTTCAGAGGTGTTCCCAAAACTGGAATCCATCCCCTACTGCTCTAGAGAGTGGACCATCCTGCTTGAAATACTGATACTCAGCAAGAGCTTCTAGTGTCCACATAAACACAGAGTAAAGGTCTTGGAGCTTTCTGGGCTCAATTCAGAACTGATCAAAGCTTCTTACTGCCCTAACTGTAGAGCCTCCACTACCTCAGAACAGGCTTGTGCTTGGTGTTCTGGTGATGTGCCCTCCAACACCTGAAAAGCCAGCCAGAATGAGGGCAGTCACAGAACTAAGTGCCAACGTTCATTTCCAAAGCGAAAAGGAGTAACACCCAGTCTGATAGCTAGTTCAGAGCAACTAAGGGGACACAGATGAGCTAACAAGTATCAGTGCCTGCTGACACAGAGCAAAAGCAGCAATTTTTCTATGACACTTGCTTTTGTGTCATGGCAAAAAATGCAAGCCAGGCACAAACGCCAGGCTGCTGAGAGGTGGTGAAGAGAGATGAGAGGGGAGAGAACTTCACCAAAGGTAAACATGGCTGGAATACTTGGACACAAACACAAGCTTGATGAATGATCTCCAGTCATTCACATGCCACTCTGAATAATTACCCTGCATACTTCACACACACACTTACAAAGAGTGCCAGCCTAGGAAAGTTGGTTTTGGCAGTCAGGTAAGAGATACACAGCTCACTCTACAGTAAAGCTCGTCTGTGGTCAGTTACAGCTGCAGCAGCAAGGACCAAAGCTTTTAAATTTGACAAGTAAAGCCATTTTGAGTCTGCACAGCATTCTTCATCATTTCAATAAGTGTACGTTCTCACTGTATGTGGATCCTTCTTTGAGGAAGCTTTGAAAGGCCTGGAGTCCCCCTCAGCTGCACATGGGGAGAGACAGAGCAGAGCTCCGGAGAGGACACACATACCAAGCACAGCAGCACAGATGCAGCATGCATCTGCCTAAAGCTAGTCATGAAGAAAACCCTTAAGACAAGGGTATAGGTAAGGCCCTCCTTCACACTTCACGTAACCCTTCCCTTGGGCCCCCCCAGCCTGTAGGACACTGTCTTACCAGTAAGTTACCTGCTCTTTCCTTCAGCTTGAGTAGAGGAAAACAACTTCCACAGGTAAAACCCGCATCAATAAATTAAGAAAGAGGATGGGAGGAAGACTGGCTCATAAAGCTCACCTGACCTGATCATTACCCTTGTTATCTGCTTCTGCCAGCAAGAGAGTAGATGAAGTTTACTGAACACTCAGATGTAATCTACTTAGTACTATGCAGCATGCTGATATATGTATTTTAAAAAAAAAAAAAAAAAAATCAATGCTATCCACTATAAAAATGCACCTGTTAGACAAAGCATGCAATAATCAGGAGATACCAACAGTTACTGAAAAATCATAACTATAGGGGGAAATTGCGTCTGCACCAAACTCCATTCAGTATTTTCACCGATGATCTGGCAGTAGACAAAACCAGTACTAGTAAAGACAGTGGACCAGTAGATAACACAGCAGACAAGGCAGAGAGAGAGTAATCTGGGCCTGTCAGTGCTCACACCTAATACAAACAGGAGATGCAGTCATTCGACAACATGCAAACTCAGACACCCTCACCCACACCATGCAGGTCACATCGGGTATGGACAAGGATTTAGAAATCAGAACATACAGGCACTTAACACCCATTTCTAGTGTAACACTATGACCAAAAGGGATTACTCTTTTGATCTACAAACTGGAATTAAGAGAATTTACCTTTCATGTGGCAATGGTGTTTATTCTGTGGTTCACAGATTTCTTAGGGCACTTGAGAAAGCAAATGAAGAAGGGGAAAGCTGTATACCACTTCTAAGAGATTTGTAAAAGTTATTTAAGAAAATCCAGCTCTTAGAAGTTGGCTTAAATTTGCTTTGCACATGTCTGCACCTTCACCAAAAAAATGTTAAGGGTTTGCAGGTAAAAATGATATGGAAAACTCCTACTATATGGCATTGACATGCTCAGTAATGAGATTCTGCACGTGGCTGGGGTGTCTGGATTTTACAAAGCAGTACAGAAACACTCTAAAGGGTGCAGAATGGCAGAGAAACTACTTCAAGAGAAAAAGTATCTTACACTGAGAAACTTAAAGGGCACAGCTGGCTTCATTTCTTAAAAATAATGTGAGAAGGCAGGCAATTACAACACAGAAATCCTCTCACAGGGAGGGACTATCAGTTATTAGAGGCCTCTTTAATCTAGCACAGAACAACCTAACAAACCAGTTGCTGGAACCTAAAGGCAAACTGAAAGCAAGGCATCTTTCCCTCCCACACGCTCCTTTCTAGTATGTTTTAATTAAAAAATGCCAGAAGTAGTGCATCTTCCTATCTTCAGATCAAGTCTGGCGGCTCTTTCTCACTGTTATGCCTAAATCAAATCCATGTTATTAGCACATGCAATTCAAGAGACTCAAATGCCTAGAATATACAGGAAGTCAAAATAGATTGATTTGTCCCTAAACTATGGATATGAAAATCCAGGCTTCAGCAGGTCACTAAATTCACAATAAGGTTGAGGGAACAGATAAGAATGAGAAAGAAACATGGGGATTTAAGAGTTTCAGCTGCCCTCAGTACCAATGGTGACTGAGTTCTTAAAAAAACCCCAAACTTACAAATTAGGATGCTTTTTACATTTGTCTTCAGGATTTCAACTTAACTTTTTTTCAAAACCCAGAGATTTAAGTTGTAACAAAAGCTAAAACTTTTTCTGATTGCTTGCATTTACAAGCTGTCCTCATTAGATGTTCTTTTAATTCACTTCTTCCGCAATGACAGAAAACATATATGCAACATATATGCAGCATTCAGTGTAAAGATGAAACTCAAGGCTACAGAAACCTCACAGTGAAAAAGACTTTGGAAAACACACAAAATTTAGGTGAGACAGTCCAGCTGCTGTGAGAAGGTAGTATGAGCCACAGCTCACAGGAGACTTTGGGGTCAAGGTGTATTTTCCACAAGGATTTGGGGATTGGAAAAGGGATTGCGTGGCACTCCTCAGGCACTAGTTTGAAGGCAGTAGGCACAGAAAGGTGTTCTAGACCAGATGGTTTAAATTCTCAATAAAAACTACTCTTCAAACTTCTGAAAAAGCCACAGGGGTTAATGCTGTGGTATTAAAATTATTCAGTAATTGTGAAAAGAAATCCAAGAGGAACACTATGCACCAGAAGGGCTTTTTCTTGATCCGTAAGCCACATCAATTATCTGGGCATTGGATACAACCCTCCCCCCATAATAAAATGCCGGAAACACAGATGGCAATCATGTCTGAACAGTATCAAAATCCCAAAGCTCAAAGATGAAAAAAAACAAACAACGAAAAAAACGCAAAGGCTTTGCTATCTCTGCTTACTCCAATGGGAAATGAGTAATCACTCCCTTCCACAAATCCTCATCCTCCTAGCCAGTTCCACATACTCCCTCTCACAGAAACTCAAGTCGGGCAGGGACTAACAAGAGGTTTGTCCCAGACAGACCTTTTACTTACTGTCCACATCTTTATTCTGATGGCTGTAGTACAACAGCACCAACATCTAATCATCCACATTAATACACTCCACATGGACACCACATCCAGATATTCAGAGGAGGTCACAGACAAGCAAACTGGTTTGTGCTGCATCTGCAAAGCTCTGTCCGAACAGCAGCCCTTCTGCTATCAGGCAGAACTGGCTTGCAGGCCAAGGCAAGTCACCGCATACATCAGCCCAGGCCATCCAACACCAATATACGTTCACCAAACCTCAAGTCTGTTCCCAAAGTCCCCTAAGGACACTGAGCAAAATTCCTCCCATTTCCCCTTACACTAGAGCAGCATATAAGCCAAAGCAAGATTTCATGTGGTCTGAGTGCTCCAAAACACCACTGTGATTTAGGAACATCATGTATAACAGCCTACCATTTCTATCTCCAGCAGACGGCAGGAATACAGCCCTGAGCAAACACACAACAATTTCAAACACATCAGCAATGTTTGACTAGAAAAATAAGTAACAAGAGATAAGTAAAGCACCGAGACACCAGTTTTTCTTTGTTTGAATATATATATTGCATATGTGATTTTTTTGGCATCATACAGACCAGACCATGCATTTTGCTTTTCTTTTACAAAAACAACAAAACACATTGATTTCTTGGAGACAAGAGGAGGTTTTACCCCACAGAGCTCATGTCAGCTGAGGCATTTAAAACCATTCAAATCACAGTGAGGAGATGAGACCCTGCAGGTAAATTCTGCAACACGCTTTCCAGAGCCAGGGTCACTCCCTTTGGTTTTACTCACTAAGCCTTACACCCTGCCTTACACCTGCCAGCCTGTCTCCTGAATATCACATCAGTCTTCACAAACAAGAACAAGCCAGGACAATCCCAGCCTGCTCTTGGCTTCTCCCTTTCAATCATCCTAAGATTTTGTGACTGCAGACAGCAAGTTAGCTGCTACAGAAAACTTTATCTAAAATATTCCTCACACAAAAAAATAACCCCCAAAACAGACCTTTAACCTGAGAGATGCAGACTTCGACCCACTTGATGACTGGAGAGATTATTGCTTCATTACTAATTTAAAGACTCTTCTGTAGCCTTAGCATGCCCAGATCTCTTGCCAATGCTCATCCTTTTGATTCAGTTGTCTGCCTGTCTCTCTCCAAGTATGCTAGCATTTTGTGGAAAGCTTTCTTTTACAACTCTGACCCAAGAATGAGCAATCATTCTGACAAAGTATTTTTCTAGCAGCAGGCTTTTTTCTTTCCAGAACTGGCAGGATACCTCACCAACACTGTATACTACTGTTAAATCAGCAGCTACACTGATGATTTTACCTGTGAAACCACAGATTATGTTTTATACATTTTTCTTAAGGCATTTAATTAGCAACAACCAACAAAAATTCAATGGAAAAAATAATATACCCTCTTCATTGCTTCTTTTTATTCATGGTTCAGACAGGGATCATTAGTTTCAAGAAAAATTCAGTGGAAACAAGGCAAAGCCTGTAGTAAATATTTTTGATTTAAAACCACCCCAACCCCCACTCCCTTTAACCAAAAGTCACGTCTTAAAACATGGTATAGATGAGTGTTTGAAAGTTCATGGTGCAAAACAGAGGAGGATGGCAAAACCTCCTCAGATTAGTCAAAAAACCAGCTATCCCACTCTATACATAAACACAGTCACCGCCCTTCCCCTTTTCCTCTCTGCTTCCATCCACCCTGCAACAAAATCAATATATAAAGAACATCAGCAGCAGCTTTATGATAGGCAATGATCCTTTCTGACATCAGCCTGTGATAAGATCGTTGATTCTCTATCTTTAAATTACATAATCGCTGTGTAAAATACGCAGTGATATCCGAAACGTGAACTCTTCACATCCTCTGTCGATACCTCAGCAAGATCCAGACTGCTGCTGCAGCAAGCGCCAGGCCTGGCACAAGAATGGCTGCTAGAGGAAGCCCACCTGATTCTCCATCGCTCCGATGACTGACAGGGCCATTTTGTGGCTGCAACTACAATGAAAAAGAAAAGTATCTGTGTCAGAGCCATCACAGGAGACCCCCAGTTCTGTGTCGGGACAAGGTGGCTCTGTAAGGATGTGCAAGATGGTTTCCCCAGGCACCTATACACTCCACACATGGGAGAGTTAGAATGGCTTTGGATGGACTGAGCTTTTACTGCAGAGTACCCAGTCATCACCAGGCACCTTCATGTTTCTCTGCCACTTTGTAAGCTAGGACTAACAGCTGGCACTGGGTATGTCTCATACAGCAGAAGCAATGACACATAGACACCCAGTCATCCCTTGATGCACACCCAACCACACAATTTCTTGGTGTGTTTACCAGGAAAAGTGCATCACAAGTTCTCTCTGCTTTTCTTACCTGCCCTATGTACACTAGTCCAGAAAATTTACTCCTTTACTAAGGGAGTAGGAATGCGGCCTCAACTCACCTCTCCCTACAGGCTGATCAGTATTTCCTTTGTCAACTTCAATGCTAGCCAGGAATGTTCAAATTACAACAGTGGATTAAGGATTTCTCTCTTTCTGTATTCAAAATGGTGCTAGTATATTTTAATTAGCAGCCCACATTTCACAGAATCATAAAATCATTTAGGTTGGAAAAGACCCTTAAGATCATCGAGTCCAAATGTTAACAAACACTGCCCAGTCCACCACTAAACCATGTCCCTAAGCACCACATCTACACATCTTTTAAATACCTCCAGGAATGGTGACTCAACCACTTCCCTGGGCAGCCTGGTCCAATGCTTGACAACCCTTTCAATGAAGACATTTTTCCTAATATCCAATCTAAACCTCCCCTGGTGCGACTTGAGGCCATTTCCTGTTGTCCTATCACTTCTTACATGGGAAAAGAGACCCACACCCCCCTCGCTACAACCTCCTCTCAGGTAGTTGTAGAGAGCAATAAGGTCTCCCCGGGTCCTTCTTTTCTCCAGCCTAAACAAGCCCAGTGCCCTCAGCTGCTCCTTGTAAGACTTGTGCTCTAGACCCTTCACCAGCTTTGTTGCCCTTCTCTGGACATGCTCGAGCACCAAAATGTGTTCTTGTAGTAGTGGTGTGCACACACATCTCAACACTACCGTGAGTGATGACCTCTGAAACAAAAGGGGAGTTTTGTCTCTAGTAAGATTTTGGCTTATGAAACAAAACTGGAGAACATGATTCTGCCTCCACAGGCAAACCTTTACCTCTGAGAAAGGAGATCTGTGAGAAAACCCATACTCCAGGCAAAACAAAGACCTGGGAACGTCTCCAAACTCACCTCTTCACTAATACTGTTACATACAAGTAATGCACAAATAATTACAGCCGTGGTCAACTAGAGGAGGCTGTAGTTCAAATAAAATATGCATAATTGACAATGACCACCTGGACACGGTATTTTTATGCCTCAAGAAATAGAGAGCTATCCACCAGAGAAATCAGTCTAAACTGAGCCAGAAGTAACCCTAAGAAACAGGTTAAGACATACCCTGCGCTGAATCTTCAGAGACACGTCACAGCCTGCGTTCCTGAACAGTTCCACAGCATCCTTGTGCTGCAAATCCTTCAAGTCTCTGCCATTGACCTAGCAAAAAGGGAAAAGGAGAACCAGTTGCTGAAGGGCAAAAAGCAAATTTTTAATGATGGAGGCTAATAGGAAAGCTAGGAGATAAAAATCTTCCTCTTTCACAAAACTCTGCATTTGGGGCATGATATTATCATCAGCAAGATCCATACTCATCTATTCATATTATAGATGTATTTTTATATGTTGAGACATAATATGAGAAACTCCAAGCCAAAACACAGAGGTACTGAAAAAAACTACCTAGAAGCAAAATCAGAATATAAGACAACAGTTGTTTTCAATAGCAGCTTCTTATGTTGTTGCTTTACTGGAAACAAATCAAAGGTGTAATTCTGACAGCTAATGAAAATAAAAGTGCAGCTACAGCAAAATTATTATTATGAGTCTTTCCCACATTGTTCCCTCTACTGGTCCACCTTTGAAACCTTTCTGTCTGAAAGAGTGTTGTAAACATATATTTAAAAGCATACTCATGTACCAAAACAAAACAAAGACTTACATACATATTGGCATCCACTTAGAAGTGTTAGAATTTTTCTTAATTTAAAATAATATCTCATGGCAGAAGGCTTAACAACCTACTTGATTTCATTCGCTAACTGATGATATCCATCCTAATCTTTCTTTTTCATTCCCACTACCCCTAACTGTATCCCCTGAGATCACATCCAGTGCCTCCATTCTCTTGATATTTAGATTGCTCCAACACAAGTACGTAAATATTAAACTGTCAAGAAAAGAGAGGATAATATTCTCTGTTTAACTTACTATCATTTTCTGGATCAATAATAGGCTACAACTAGTGCAAGGCACTCTATAGAGGCTAACAAGATTACATGTGGAACATAATAAGCAAGTATAAAATAAAGGTGTATTAAAAGATCATGCATCACACTAGGAGAGGTTACTTCTTCACTTATCACTTTGTAAAGCGTATTGTCTTGTATGATTGCCAACTGTCTGAAGAACCAGTGGAACTGAACCTCAGTCACTTTAAAACATTCTTCTAAAAGGAGAGACTGCCTGTATTATTCCTGATGAACTGAAATTAAAAGTTTTGTGGCCTAGAAGTTTTATAGCCCCCTATATTTTAAAAATCCCCCTAAGCAAAAGGATCAGTACTCGTGGACTACCAGTCAAAAAAATGGAAATTTAATAGGTGGAAGACCTTTATTTACATTGTGTAAATGACTGTCAATTGCGAGCAAGAGAAGGTCTGATGGATTCTAAAACCTTAGGGAGGCAAGTCACAGAGGAAATACAAACACAGAACCAAGGAGCGCTTCTGAGACAAATCAAGAATGCAGAAGAGATGGGCCCATGTCTAGAGGCACTCATCTCCCTAGTGCTCAAAGCTCTCCCCATACCCCCAAGATAGCTCCCCCATGGAGTTTGCTCAGCATCACCTAATTCCATTCATCACATCCCTCCTCTGCATGCACTGCAAACAGGAAACCTGCATCTCATATCACATCACCGGTCACTGTATTTCAAGAACACACAGGGCAACAGAAGAAAGGGCTTACCGCTAAAATTTTATCTCCTTCTTGTAACCGGCCATCAAGGTAAGCTGCCCCATCCTTTTTGATCCGGCTGACATAGATGCTGCTGTCATTGGAAATGTACTGCTGATCTGTCCCACCAACAATGTTGAAGCCCAGCCCTAAGGTAAGCCAAAGAGAAAGCTGATGAGAAAAAGCTCAAAGCTTCAGACATTCTTGCTGTTGCTGGGGTCTGTACCCTCCTACATTGTCCTGTTTTCTCCACCTTACTACAACTCACAGCACACAAACCTGCACCACCCTTTCCAACCATCACTGTCTAGAAAAATTATTCTTATGGAGCTGGTCTTGAAAGCAGAAGAGAGACTCTGAATGCCTGGGGGTCAAGATGTTTCATTCCATAAAGCATCCATGAGCCGTTTTCAGGTGGGTGTTGGGGAATACTGAGGGACATGCCATCATTTCTGTGATGCTGATTCCGCCCTCAGCAGGAATATGCCTCTTCAGCACAGCATGAAAGAAAGCATTCTGCATTTCACAACAGGCTATAGTAAATCATTACCTTTCAGCAACAAGAAATCATGCCTGACGAGCATTTCATGAGCTGGGAAACAGTTAGGAAAGGCAAGGAGCATTAGACCCTGTCTACAGATGAGGAAACAGGCAAGTGGAGCTGGGTGACCAGTCGGAGGTCACCTAGAGCTCAGAAGACTACCCTTCCACATCTCAGGAGCTAGAACTGGCATCCTTCACCCCCAAGAATAAGATTAACTTCAAGGCAGCTACTTCAAATTGTGTGTAATCACTTTGTTGTTTCAGGAATTCAAAACACGACAGGAAATGAAGACAAAGTTCTCAGATTTAAAGCAAAACAAAAAGGAGTATATATACATTAAACAAAGCTGATGTCCACTTCACATTTTTGTTATGTTTCATGATGTTCTTTAAAGTAAGCCTCAATTAGAGATCTCTAGCTAGAATCAGATGCTGGATTAAAGCTCACTTAAAGATTAAGACTTTTTGTTTCACTGAAATCCAGAGGAACAGACTGAATTCAAAATCTGGAAAACCAGAGGTTATGAGAGCACATTCCCCACTGTACATGCAGCTAAGTTTCTCTGTAAATAATAATATGTGACAAGGGATGGGAAAGATTCCCTAAGAAGGGGCTTGCAATGCAAAATGAAAGAAAAGTCAATGAAGAAGAAGAAAAAAAATTCAAATATACTACCAAAGTAAACAGAGAAAAACAAAACCTTTCTTTTTTTCTGACATAAACCAGACATTCAGAATCTATTGTCAAGAACAACTGAAGGCAGATTCTCTCCACCTTCGAGCAGGCTGATTTATTTATTTTCCCTTTCTTACTTTCTATCAAAGTTGGGACTAGAAACTTGGAGAAGGAGAGTTGCAAATGAAAGTAAAACCACCTTGTGCCTACTAGGAAGCAGCATTTTACATCAGTCATAGGAGATCAAAGGATGCAAAAGATGAGTCATACTATTTTAAGTGTGCATCTACAGCTGGGAAGAAAGGAAATATTAACAGCAGTCTTGCCACATCTCTTTTTCCTTTTTTTTTCTCCCCTTCCTGGCAGCTTTAGACAAATGAGGAAGAAAATGGAAGCGGCAGCAGATTGAAGAAATACTGACATTTCAGCTAGACTAATATCTATTCCAAGAAGGAATAGTTGTGCACACCTTTCAAGGGAATTAAAAAAAAAAAAAAAATTTTCCATGAAGCCAGTAAGCTGGGAACAGGAGGAATCAATACTACAGAAAGTACAAGGTTTAATCAACATTTATTAAACAGACAGAAGGAAGGAACCAGTTTCAGAACACATTGATTCTCACACACATACAAAACCTCCCATATATATATATATATATACTTAAAAAGTATACATTTTGCAAATTTCCACCCACGATGGGAAAAGTAATCAAAAGCCATAGCTTTTGCAACAAAAAGAAGCAGCAGTTCATGCTAGACCAAGTATTCACAGGGCTTTTTCAAAGTGCCTTTCCAGCATTTCCACTCTGGCTAAAAATATCTTCCCTATCATTCCTGGAGTTCTCTGCTGTTCTCCCCTCTTCCAGTTCATGAAGCCACAGAAACACCACACAACCGGGAGAAAAGGAGCAAAGGGAAGAAGAGAGCACATGGCACTAAATCCCTTGTCTTCAAGGGACCAGTAGTGGAATGGCAGAGCTTTAAAAGTAGGCTCTGGTCTAAACTTCTGACCCTCCGTATGCCTCATTTATGCTCCTGAAACTTAAAAAGACATTTTAAAAAATCATGATTGATAGGATTAGGAAAAGAGAGATTGAATAATATTGCAAATTGAACCGATTAAGTTATTCGCTTTTCCATAAACCCAGATTTTTCTACCTAATTTCAGTCTAGTACCTCAGAAGGAAATTTGAAAAAGAGAGACATATACATACACTGCTTTGCCACTGTAAATACATTCACCTCCTCAGCAAACTTCTACCAGAGATGTTCAGCATCAGACCTATTTTAGAAAGCTGCAGTCAAAACTCTGATTACAGAGATTAAAGGATTACACTGTGCTTTACAGATAACAGCATTTTGTTCCTTCCACAGAAGTGAATAATAATTCACATGGTAAATCAAGGTCGTCAGGGGCTGTAGGACCTTCAAATCAAGTGACATAGTTAGAACCTAACTCTAAAAATACACAGACCATCTTAATGACGGGACAAATGCTGCTTGTGGTAATCTGATTTAAATTGCTGTGACCACATTCAAGACCTCTCAGCTCTGCCCTTCAACATCCCCTTCCACCTCACTCAAAATTTCAGGTTCCCGAATGTATGGAAACAGCCTTCCCCTCAGAAATGGTTTCGTTTAAGCCAATAATTTTCACTGACAAGTACGGCTTCATTAATTTGAGCTTGTGGCTGTGCACGCAGGTTCCAGACCGCTGGCCACTTGGGCAAGCAGGGGATGCAGAGGGCTGCCTGCTGGGCTCACCCTTTGGGTTGTGATCACTGACACGGGGGCCAGGACAGACCCCAGCCCTGCATGGGAACAACCTTCACCCCGGAGAAAGGGAACCAACACGTACACCAACGACGCGGGTGCTGCGGGTCCTTGGGGGACCCATGGAGCCGAGGCCGACCAGCAGCTGCACCCAGCAGTTGTGCTGACAGAAGGGCTGGGGCGTTTTCTTTCATACTCGTTTTAATTAAAGACAAGGCTTCGTACACCAAAGTACAGAACCTCCCTGGAGCCCGGGGTTCTTTGGAGCCAACCTTTTGCTCCAGAGCCGTACATTTGGCTCTAACTTGCCGCACTTCTCGAAGTGCGATTTGAACGGCATCATAAATCCTGTAAAAATATGAGGGTGGAGAGGCATCTGCGGGCCTCCAGGAGAGCACACGCTGCTGTGACAGGAAAAGCAAAGCCCAAAAAATGCCCCACAGGCTGCCCCGTTCCCTCTCCCTCACCACCCCGAAGCCCGAGCAGTTAACATAAACCTGACAGTACAGGGTATGGTCAGTTCGACTAACGTTTTTCAAAACGCCCCCTAATTTGGGTATCCGAGAGGGCTCAGTGCTGAGCACCTGCCGGGACAGCAACAGGAGCGGCACCGGCGAGGGCGAATCCTGGGGAAACCAGAGGCGAGCTGTCCCGCCCGAGACACCAGCCGCAGCCGGTGCTCCCGGCCGCTGCTCCCACAGAAGACAAAGCCTGGGCCAGCCAGCTCTCCCGCACGCAGGTCACGGGCTTTTCCCGCGGCAGACTGTCCGCCGCGGCCGCTTTCCACGGGCACGCCGTGGCAGGAGGGTCCGTCGCGGCCGGGAACCCCAGGGCTGCCGCCCCAGCGCCTGGGAGCGGGCCCTGCGCTCCCCGGCCCGCCCCGCCGGGACCCTCCCGCCGCCGCCCCAGCGTCCGCTGAGGCCCCCCCGGCCCAGCCCCCGCCGCCGCTCCCGCTCCGGCCTCCCCGCCCCGCCGGGGGCTGCGCAGGCCTCGGCGCGGCTGCCCCGGCCCGGGAGAAGCCGCGGGCCCGGCGAGGGGCGGCCGGCGCCGCCGCCTTACCTGAGGGTCTGCGGGTGAGGCTGATGACCTCCTCGAAGAAGCCGCCGCCCGCCACGCTGCCGTTCATGCTGCGGCCTGAAGGTGCAGTGGGCTCCCGGGGCAGCCCGCTTTCGTTTCCTCGGCCGCCGCCGGAGGGCCGCGCCGCGGAGCGCTGGGAGTTGTAGTCCGCGTCCGCGCCGCCCGGGGACGGGGCCCCGCTGCCAGCCAGCGCCTCCGGCTCGCCGCGGGCAACCCGAGCCTGGGGCCGGCGGGCGAAGCCGCGCCGCCCGGGGGCCCCCGCCTGTGCCCGGCCCGGCCCGTGCCCGCGGAGCCCGGCCCTCAGCCCGCCGCCGCCGTGCCACGGGAAGCGGTGCCGGTAGGCGCCCGGCGTGCGGCTCGGGCTGAGGGCCCGGGGGCCGCGGCGGCCTGAGGAACGGGGCTTCTCCCGGTACCCGCCGTGCCGGGCTCTCGCCGCCGAGGAGGGGTGGGCCCTGGGGAGCCCTCCCTGCCCGCCAGAGTGGGCAACACAGCGTCCTCCTGCCCGCAGGCACCAGCCCCTGCCCCGCGGCTTTGCCTGGCCCCTGCTCCGCTCCCCACGTTTTTCCTGAGGGTTAAGGAGCGGGTGGCAGTTTGCTGGGGGGATGCGGGTGACCTTCTCCCAGCCCTTTTAACTGGCCACACATCAAACTGAAAAGCAGATCAGACAGAGATGGGCAGAAGCAAAAGCCCACTACAGAGAGCATCCATGCCAGCTCCTAGTTATCCTGCGAATCAGTACAGGGAGCCTTAGATTCAGAACCACAAATAGCAAGCACACAGAACTACTGTGCTGACCACCACTGCTGGGAACAATACCTGACTGTATTCTACAGAAAGTGTTCAGTTTGAGGATTTGTGACATTTTCTCAAAACTACAGAACAGATAATTACCTACCAATAGAAGGCAAAGTAGTTCAGCTTTCCATCTAACAGAGGAGCCACTTGAACCTGGGACTCCTGTACCCTCAGGGAGTTCTTGAACCACTATATTATTGGGAAAAAGATAGCAGGGCAAAATTTATCTCTACTTATTTCCTTATTAAACTTTACCCTTATCTTTTTCAGCACCTGCTGCAAGCATGGCAATACAGATAATGACAACAGGGAACAGTGACCAAGGCCTGGTGCAATTTAATTACCTAACTGCTTGGCACTACTGGGACAGCCCCGTCTACTCATTGCAGGAACTTTTCTGATGAAAATGAGAACCGAGTGCTCTGGTCCTCAGTGTTACACTACCAATCTGTCTGGTACTGCAGTACAGATAAGTATTTTTGACTGCATTCATTCAAAGATTATGTTTGGATTCCTCAATTTAACAGGGAGAGGCAGCCTCGGTGCTGGATCTCTGGATTAGAGGAAGAGTGTGCCACAGGCCTTAATGCTTAGTTCTAACACTCAGTTTAGCACAATTGTCTCAAAGGTGGGAGACAGGCATTCAGGGCCAAATTACACCTTCCATGATGAGCAAAGTCTATCACAGGAGGATTTCTTAAACCATTAAGCACAGCATTCAGATTCCTACCTGTTTCCATCCAGTTCCCACAGTTACATTGTCCTGGATATCTATACTTACTTTTAGCCAATGATTAAGATGACTGGAAAGCAGAACTTGCACAATGTCCATCAATTATTTTTTCTTCAAACTCAGGTTCTGCTAATATAGTACTTGGCAAACTCCTTGAAGATGCATACTGTTCCTTAGCAGCAGTTTTAATGTATTTTAGAGATTACAGTCTTGGCTTAGAACAAAAACAATTTTATCCTGATCTGAAATTAAAAAAAAAAACTCTTAATACTGCAGTTAGAAGTCTTGTTAAGCCAAGACATGATTTCAAACAAGAAACATGGGTAAATCATTGTTGTCACTTACTCCTAGGCAGCTCCACCCACCACCTCTGGCCCGCCACATGCTAACAGGTACTTAAGACTTAACACCTTGCTGCACTGGCACAGACCATTTCATGTGTCTTCATAGTCAGATACTTCCCTCCAGCACCATTTAATATACTAGGCTGACCCACATCTCTTGGGAGATGGTGCAGCAGCATTTGCAGGCTGCCTTTTCCATGTACAAGTGACTTAAACGTTAGCCAAGTTCTCACATCCATTTAAAAAGGCAATTAAAACTAGGAGGAAAAAAAAGGGGGTAGCCAGAAAGATTAGGACTTGCACCTTCAAACCACAGTAGGATATTTTTCACAAACCACCAGAAATACCTAGTTATTCGTTGCTATGGTGAAATCAGAAACAACAATATTTTCAAGGCAAAAACCTTACTGAGGGAGCTCACACATTTTATAAAAACACAGACTAGGTTTTTTGGGATGCATGTTTGTCTTTATCATATGGTCTAAACAGAAATAGAAGAAAAGCATACAGAAATACTCCTGTCCAAAGTTTGCTGAAAGCCTCCTCCCAATTTACAGTCATAGCTTTTTAGATCAATCCTTAAGTACAGAGAAAAATGGAAACTACAGCATTTTATGGCTTTGTCTCATCCAAAATTTCATTTGTAAGTAAGCTTTCTAGCCTAAATTGTACTTTCATTTACACCTCTGTCTCTTCAGTATGCAGGTCTGTAAGTAAGAACTCACTAAGTGTCTCTCCAGTCTCAGCATCTTGGCAATTTATGGTACACTATCCATCAACAACAGCAGGCCATCACGGTGGCAGCCTGAGACTTCTGCCACTGATCTTTATGCATTTAAAAAGAAATAAAAAAGTCTACCAGTACTTACCAGTTGTGCATAGCTAATTGGAAGGTGCTGGGTGTGGTGCTTGTGTCAGTTTTTAGCTCCATCTTTCACCTCAACCACATTCCCTATCTATCACATGTCCCTTGCTTCTCACACCTGAATTAAGATTTTTATTTCTGAGGAAAAAAACCCCAAATGACAATTCTTCCCCCCCACCACCAAAAAAACCCATCTCTGGTTATAAGGAATATATTTGGGGTGTTAGTCAAGGGGCAGTTATCTTGTCTTGACAAAAATGCAGAATTAAGTTTTCTTCATTTAATGGAAACTAGCCATGTTGTACCAGGACAATAAGCATAGCCTGCTGAACAAACACTGTGTTACCTCATTTCCCCAGATAAATACAGATAACAATTTAGTAACAATTACAATTGTTATTGACAAATAATTGACAAATATTTAACAATTTAATAACAATTTAATTTGCTTTAGACAAAAAGGCATGAAGAACCGTGAATGACATCCCTTGTACTTCACATCCAATAATAATGAAACCAGCCCTTTTTGAATGCAGAACACAATCATTTTTTAAAAAACCCAAACATACAGGAAAATGTGTATTCTAAAAAAATAAATGTCATACTTGGGAGAGAACAAGAGTTGACCATCATCATTTGGGAAGAGCGACCTACAGCTTTCTTCCCAAGTGTTACGAGTATTGAGGTACTTATCTTACCTTTATAGAATGTTTGCTAAAAATGTGGTCTTTGCTTTTCAAATACAGATAATTCTTTTGGTAGCAGACAAGTGTATTATAGCCCTTAATCCAGAAACACCAGTCCTTTGAAAAAAAAGTTTTCACTGTAAATATGCACTAGACTCCTCTTGATGCTGATCTGGTTGAAAGACGTAGTCACTGCTATAATATAAATAATAAAAGTTATTGAATGGAATTTCCACATCCCTTGTATTTTATCATGTTAGACACATTTTATCTCATGTTAAAAAATGAAAAATGCAGTGCTTCTGTGTGGCACTCCATAGAGCTGCAAGGAAACGTTCAGTAAGAGCTTAAGCAGCAACTGCATAGTAAGCCAAGAGAAACCCCCTGCGATAGTTAGATAAAACATCTATCAAATATTGCAGGAATTCGGGGGGGATGGGATGACAAGACACAGTTGCACAACAGTTCCAGATATTTTAGAAATCCAGTGAACTAATGCAACCTCACAGACAGCTCCTCTTAGTGACAATAAAATACATTGCACTCCTCAGAAGAGCTCAGCAGTCAAGGTACTGGAAAGTTTCCAGAAAAGAAGGACAATTTGTTCTTCTGAAATGTCAGGTTGGTGTCACTACACTTTTGATGTAATTCTTATGGTTCAGATACGCTTTCTGGCGTGATCTGGGTAATACTTCTCTACTGTCTCACAAAACAAGGACTCTCTTCCCTGGGATCTGAAGGGCTACTCCCTAGAAACAGCTGGAAGGGCTTATGCCACAAACACCTGCATCTCACTGCAATAACCTGTTTCTTGCCTGCATGTGTGTCACAGATGTGCATTAAAAGGAGACTGCAAGAGCAATTTTTTCTCTTTGGTTATTAATGACTAACCAAAGCAAGATGTTCACTTACCATCTTTCTCCCTGAACTGGAGAAAACTTCAGATGAAGGAGTAGATTGGAGCAAATAATTTAACTGCACCTGTTTTAAGAAGTTTACATTTGTAAACTGTTGCTATGTAGCATAAGCACCATACCTACAGTTTACTTAACTACTTCGGTTTAAGAGCTCAAGGTGCAAAGAACAGCATGCTGTATTGCCTGCATTTATTAACTTAAAATAAACAAAGATAACATTTACTCTGCATTTAATGATATCTCATGAGATTAGAACTATTCAGAACATGTTGAATTATTTTGATGAGTTATCAGCTGGCTCTACTCAAAGGAGATTTCCCCAGGAGCATACAAAGTTACTGCTTGTTGGTCTTCAGCAAGTGCTTTGTGGTGGATTTTGACTCACTAGCAGGTGTTCTCCTTTAGGAATTGCTGGCATTTCCAGTATTTGAAACAACCACTATAATTTTCTGAGGAACTGGGCCTCTTTCCTCCTAAGCCATCCCACTATTTCACATTTACAAAATATGATAAGGGTTACTCCAAAGATACAGAGAAGGAGAAGACTAAGTGGTGCTACTCCTATTTTTGCTCTCCAAAAAATCTCCCTGGCTGGAGGGGGTCCACGGTTAATGCTACCTCCAAATCCTTCCCATTCACAATATGGAGGAACCCAGCCATACCTGCAGTGACAGTTCTTATGATTGTTACACACTCCTCTGACATGACACTTTGTCATATTATGGTTGTAGTTCGGCAGTGAGATGCTGGTACATGTCCTGTTGATACAAATCACTACTACATGGCGTGCCATCTGCCACAGCTCCCACATCAGCTATTTGGTACCCCTACATGATATTCAAGAGCCCAACACTTTTTATCCGCAACAAGGGTTTGGACTAGTGTTACGTGGTTCTGCAAGGCAGGCAATTTGTGTATGTTCTCACACTGGATCCTACCACACAAGATATCCTCAATCCTGCATTTTGTATAATGGATATTGTTACAAATACCACAATTCCCAAACCGGTCACCCTGCTTTGAAGCAGTCTAAAGGAGCGACCCTGGCTTGTTTGCTGGAGATGCTGGCACTCTTTAGTGTGGGAAGAACATTTTCCTCAATAGCAATAAGCACTATCTTTGCAAGGGGTTCTATCTTGTACATAAACGTCTGGTGGGCACCACAGGGATGTCCCGTTGCAATACTCTGGCAGGTCAGTCACCAGTACTTGCTCTGCAGAGTCTTCCTGCTGGAAGGACCTGGCAGCCTTTGCAGCATTTTCCAGAAGCACAGACCGAACCTGCAGTGAATGTACAGTTCGGGTGGCAACAAGGATCCTTTCTGCAGTTCGACTCTGAACCACAATCAAATTTCCCTCCACTTTCTATCTTACTCCCACAGTATTCATGCTTCATGGTGTAGGAAGTGCCAGGTGCTGACAGTTGACAAATGCAGCCAACGCCACGCCTAAGCAGGTCAAAATAGTCTTTATAACTGCAGTCACTGAACACATCAGTGTCAATAACACTTTTGTACATGATGCATTTCTTTTGTCTACATTTACAGCCCTGTTCATCATAGCACATGCCAAGAGTATGGCCCAGCTCATGAACAAATGTGATAATGAATGAGGACAGCTTGCTATCAGTGAAGGAAACAACTGCTGATGACCACTGGTTATTACACATGGACCCTAGAAACGCCAATCCCAGGCTCCTTCCAAAGCGCTGAAATGCAAATAACTGAGCGGTATCATGGCTCATCCGTGGAGACAGGTCTGTCCTTCGCCATTTGTTAAAGTCATCAAGTGCCTTGTTGGCAGAGTTAGTAATGTTTATAAGTTTGCTTTTGGTCCAGACCTCCAGTCCCACAAGAAACAGCCAAACAGAAAGCTGTTCATACAGAGAGTCCCCAGTGTGGATTTCTATGACTTGCCTCAAGACTACAGATTCATTCCTGCCTGACTTCACAAACCGCACATTGTCCATGACCACTACCATCTTCGCATACCTGACGTGTGTCCACCAGTCCTTCAGCATCTCCTCCTCCACCCAGGGGGCCTTGAGCCATGGCAGCAAAGCCTTTTGGTGCTGCAGCTCCTCTGGGGTCAGCCCGCAGGTGGGGCCCACAGAGTTGCTGGCCTCCTCCCTGGGGTAGAGGATGTGCCAGAAGGCCAGATTGTCAGGGATGGGCTCGATCTCGTAGGTGCCATCCTCCACCCAGAGCAAGCTGTGGAGGCTGCTGCCACAGGTGCTGAGGGCCACAAGGGAGCCAGGGCTTCCCTGGTAGAGGCAGTTGTCCTGCACAAAGGGGTGCTGCTCCCAGCAGGCCCCGTCCTTGCCATAGGTGACCAGAGCAAAGGGGCAGGAGACCAGGTCCTGCCTGGGCCGCAGGTTCAGCACTCACGGCTGCCCCACCACCTCCAGCCAGTAGGACACTGCCAGGGGGCCGGTCAGCACGGGGGCTCAACTGCTGTGGCACCATCACCCACGTGGCAGTGACAAGCAGCTCCCCAGACAGGTCCCCTTGATAGCAGGGCACCCTGCCAGGCCCAGCAGCGCCAGCAATGCCCCCATCACCACTGCACTGCCCCACTGTGTGAGGGGATGGAGCCTGGAAGGGCCCTGCTGGGGGGAACCAGCCCGAGGCCTCCAACCGCTGAGGAGGAGCGCCTGCATTGCCACCACCTTTGCCTTCCCCCTGGGCAAACGGCCTCCTGCAGCCTGCAGGTGTCTCTCAGAGGGTTGGGAGAGTGCCTCAAGATATCCAGCCCCTGCTCTTTGTGCAGGTACAGAGACTCTTACGGAGAGGAACAAATAAATTAGCCTACCACAAGCACGTTCCCAGCTTTTTATAATCTTCATTTTCAAATTAATGGGTGTTTCTCCTGAGCAGACATAGCAAGGAGGAGGCCCAGCTGAGTTTCACAGTCCTTGTCACAGATGTTTACGTTGAGAAAAAGGATCACCTGGTTAGGCCACAAGGAGGGAAATCTGTTTTAATAGCTCAGAGGCTGGCTTTTGCTTTGTTCACTTCTTTATTAAAGGCTAATTTGTGAGTGAAGATCAGGAACAGACTATTTTAAGTCAAAAGAGTATTTGGAAAAACTCAGGTCTGTCACGAAAAAGTACAGAAATACTAATCCTAGTAACCAGCTAGGAGACAGCACTCCTTGGTGCCCTTTCATAGCATATGCCTTACTATAGCAACTACAGCTACACACACCCCTCCCAAGAAAAAAGGTAGAACCAGAGAGAAATTCACTTCCACTACGTTCAATAATACAAAGGCAATCTAATAACACCAAGTATAAAAGCATAAAGCCTGTTTACACCACAGCTGCTACACACCTACAGCAATGTGCCTTAATTACAGACATCATTGAGGTAACAGCCCTTTTCCACATCATGGCTTTTCTAAAGGTGTGTGCTTGCAGAGCACTGGGAAGAGAGCGCTTACCAGTACACCTTGGCTGCCATCCCTGTTTTAGGGAACAGCTCCATCAATACACAACCATAAGACACTGATTTGGATTATGGTAAGACAGGATGTCCTGTGCAGCACAGCTATGCACACTGGATTTTTTGGCACACGGTGCTGGGATTTAACACAGCCACAGCTGTTATTTTTGGGAACTCTTCACAACTTTCTTTTCAGCACTGAAAGCATGTCTAAGATGAAGTTCAACCTGCTATAGCCCTTACCTTTCTCAGCTGCAGGAGGTGCACCCTCCCACCATGCCATCTCTATTGCAGGGATCCTGCCTTTCAGCACTAACTTCTGATTGCTGATCATCACCCTGGCATGGGCAGCAACACAACCATTCAAACTGCCCGAGACAGACACTGCCCCTCAGGAGGCTAAACAGAGGGATCAGCTGGCAGAGTGCTCAGAGCCTCCCTCTGCTGCCTCACACCCCAGGGACCAGAGCAGGCACATGGCAGGCCTAACCAACAGATGTGAGGTTGCCAACAGTTGTCCAAAGGGGCTTGAGATTCTGTGAACTGGCATCTTGCTCATTTACTGCAGATGTGGTCAGCATAAGTAGCATACACCTTGTAATACAGTACCTCAAATTAAAGGAATGAAAACAGGAAACCTGCTTCTATTAGGATCTTTCTAGATATACAGGTAGAAAGATCCTTCTAGATATCCATAATTGTACATTGTTTGAAATTTATCACTGTTTTACCTAAAAGTGAACAAAATTGTGACCTGTTAGCCTTAAATTTATTTTCTTATTAGTTTGAATTTTAAAATTACAGAAACCATTTTCTGTGAAGTCTTTTATGTACAGTTAGTTGTTGAATAATTGTCCCATTTTTCAATTATCAGTTTTGTATTCCAAGGCTGAGAACTACGTCAGATTATGTCTTTTGCAATAAATATAACACAGACCACAATAACTATAATAGAAAAATCCTGTTACATAATCTTTGTGTGCAGTGTCTGTAGAGCTATTTTTAAATGCATACTTCTGCTGTGTGATCACTCCTTAAGTTATAGAAAGGCCCTACTAAATTGCTCTGCCAACTTGCTAGAGACGTGTCATACCTCACCCCAGGAGTTGCCTACTACTTTCTCTTTTAATATAAACATAATTATATAGTTAGGATTAGAAAGTACTCTGGTTCCATTGTTGAACTCATGGCAGGGTATACTTAGAGGGAAGTATCAACATAAGTTTGCAACACTGCGTTGAGCTCCTAGCAAGCCCTTCACCACTGAGGTTACATAAAAAGGGATGACACTGTTGTGTTCAGGTTACCTGTACTCTGATCAGGTAAAGACCAAAGGGGACAGAAGGAAAGATTCCCATTATATGACAATGAACAGGTTGGAAGAGAAAATGACTGACCTTATAGCAGAGCAGGGAAAAAATACCACAGTAATCTGTAGCTACTTCAACTGCAAAAACATTTGTTTGGCAGGTGTAACTGGCTTTCTCATGATGCATCAGTGTTCTTCACATTTTTTTCAATCTTGTAGCCCCCTAAAATTTCCAGTAAAGGTGCAAGCTCCTATGGAATTGAATCCTACCAGCAAGAGGTTTACTTTTCTCACTTACCTTCCGTAGAGTCTTTAGGAACAGGTCACAAAACCCCAGCAGCCTTGTTGACCACAGGTTGAAATCCACTGTCCTGGCAGAAAGAAATGAAGCCTTCTGACTGCTGAGAGATCAACAGCACATCATAACTCATTCCACTGGGAAAATTTCTCCCCACCCACCCACCCGTCCATCCATGATCTACATTAGGCTACAGAAGGACACTTGTCACTTAAGTGACCATTCATTTGTTCTGCGCATGATTACAGGACCAAAGCAACACTTTATCAAAAGTTCACCTTCCTCTCCAAGAAAAAAGAAAAAAACAACTTGAACCCTGAATGCTTACTTATCATCACTTGCTTTGCCATTAAAAAAAAAATATCAAAAAACCACGGAAAAAGTGTATCACATCAGCTTCTGATCAGAAGCCATCTGCTGGTTCAGTGAAGCCACAGCCTATTTGTGTAACACCATTTTTCTCACAGGGAACCTCCATGTCTCAAAATAAAGCTAATCTCTCGTCTTTGCCTTGGCCCTCCTATTGCCTGTACTTTTCTAACCTTGCTCCAAGTGTAGCTTGCTTTGTCAAACAACACATACGGACTCTCCAAATGGCATCCTTCTTTGTGAGGAAAACCAAAATACTAAGTATAGGGGCAGAGCAGAGAACAGAACAAGAGAGAATAACACGTGTAGCCTGGTCAGATCTTAACTTGATAAGTTGAAAAAGGCAATGTTTCTGCTGCATCTGAGACACCATTAGCTTTACACAGTGAATTCAGGTAGCTAACTGCCTCTCTTCCTACAGTGTGGCTAGATTTTTGCACAGATACATATATAGACAAACATATATATATATATATGTACGCATATCTGTTCATGTGTATACACATATTTACAGGTACTTTCAGGCTCTCAGAAGAATGTTTTTAAGAGTTACAGGTCATTTTTAGCTTCTGCTACCCCGTTATTTAGGCCAAGAAAAGCTCTTTTGAAGCCTGAATTGTTATTAGCTAAGAGCAAAAAGTAGAGATAGCTCTCCTGTACAAGCAAATCTCTCCTTTATGCAAAACTAAGTGACACATAAGGCAAATTTCAGATGAAAGGGAACAAGCAAGCAATTCTATAAGCTTTACAAATAGCGAAGGTCCTCTGAAGGACTTTGGACTTCAGTGCTCAGGCTCCAAACCAAGAGAAGTGTATAAATACCAGAGAGAAAAGGCCTAGATTCTCATACACTGAAAAACATTACTGACTAGGAGGTAGCTGCTTAACCGCTTTTTTCCAGTAAATTACTTGGGGTTTAACGGTAATATCTGGTAATAATGTTGCTTAAGTATCAAAGCTCATTTAACTGATAAAATTATTTTAGAATATCTTGTTAGCAAGTAACAAGATCCAGAAGATATTTCAGTCCCTCATCTCCTCATATAGCAAGCCTTCAGCATTGAAGGACAGCTACTAAGAAATCAACACACTCACTGGTAACATCCCTTACTGCTTTATAATGCAGTTCTCTCACGAAAAGATCATTCCCCTGAAAAGGCTTATCACATTCAAATGCATTGTTTCATGCACGGAAACCATTTCCTATCCTCTCAATAGCCCAGATGATGGCACTTTAACTCAGATGGGATTAGACCAGAAGTCCATCCTTTTTAATGCCCTCTGACATCAGCCAATACCAGACATATTCCACAGAAAGCAAAAAGGCTGTTAAGAGATGCAGATGTGAGGACAGTCTGCTCCTTCAAGATCCACCCTTGTCTCTGAATCAGCTCAAATTCTGAGCATGGAGTATAACTGCTTTCAGGGGAATTTCTTTAATACGAGAAAGAATCAACACCCTTTTGTTCCAAGTGTATTCACACTATCTTGTAACTACTCAATGCTGAATAATTAGCTCTCTCTTGTTATGAGCATCCCAGAATAACTGTTTTCTATATCTTCGCTTGATTTATTAGCTCACATGAACTTATTATGTACTTCTATCAACATCTGGAGAAATAGCTGTTCATACTTGACCCTTAAGTACACAATATATTAACTTTAAGTCTGTATCTGAATCAACAGCAAACAGCTATTGGCTTATCTACATATTTAATGTTACAGCCTTGATTACAGGACAAAAAATACATGGGTCTTTGTATCATTTGCAATAGATACCTGGTCAGAGCTTTTTATTAGTTACTGAAACAGAGTCTCTCATAACCTCAAATTAAATCTGACACAGCTGTCTAAGCATATCTTAGTCTTCCTTCCTGTCTACATTTTGTTTGCTACATACAAACCTTTTTCTTGCTTACTGCAGTTTACTACAAGAAAGCAGGTAACAGCTGTGAAAAGAAAGCAAACTATTTCAAGGATTGCTCCATTACTTCAATGAAAAAACAAAACCAAACCAGTAGTCATTTCTTTGCAATGGATGACTTCTAATTTTTCGGAAAAAGTTTGTGTAAGCAATACGCTTAAGCAGCAAAGTGTATAGCTGTCAGTGATGCTTCTGCTCCACTGCCCTACCTCCTTAAGTCTAAAAGGCAGACAACTAAACAAAGTGATCAGATGCATCAAGAAAGTGCTAGAAGTACAAAACAGATGCAATCGATATATTTGAGTTACAATGAAAAAAGGAGGAATATAAACAGCTTCACTGAGTGTGCAACAGCAAGACATTTTAGCTTGTTTTATGTCATCATAAATCTCTCACGGAACGCTAGCTTTTATAATAAAAGACCAGCTTAGCCATTAAGTAAAATGAGTGCCCAAGAACATTTAGAGACTGAGAGTGGTTTGACATCTAATTACATGGATTTGAGCCTCCAGTTATCAAATCTTTTATCTGTATCCCAAGCATACTAAAAGCACAGCAATTTATAGCAGGCAGCCTAAATCCTTTAGAAGAACTTCTCTTCCTCAAAATAGCACAAAATATATTCCAAAATCCAAGCAAAAAAAAAAAAAATGTTGCCAGCACATATGGCATACTTGCTACTAACAAAGTAAGCATTTAAGAAAGGCATTCCAGCAGCCAGTTTTATTTGCCAAGAATTCAGATTATTTATTTTTTCTATATAAAAGTTTTTTCTTTTTACATAGGAGACCACGACACAAGAGATGCAAGAGTCTGTAAAGATTTCAGGAGGCTGCAAAGTATGTCCATGTAAAAAATATTCTCAGAAGCCAACGTTCAAAATAAGATGAAGACTGAAAACACCTTCTTTGAGGCAGCTCACATCCTGATATTGCGTGAGAGGTTTCTACAGAAAAAGCTGTTACAGGGACTTCAGTCCCTGAATCTTCAGTCTCAGCGGAAGAGCTTAAATACAAAGAAAGAGGAGCAATAATCTCCTGTTTCCCAGGTACTAATCCAGATGCGTAACAACTTTTCCCTTCACTGGAGTCTCATCCGTTTTTCAGGTGGTCCTTTCGCACCAGCACTCTGCTGAGCATTCTTGACAGTCTCTTTTTCCTCTGTCTTGACAGCTTCAGGGGCTGGTTCCGGTTCCTTCTTGATTTGATCCACTTAAGAAGTAACAGCAAAACAAAATTAAACCTCCAATTTTTATTCCTAAAATACTGTTCAGAGTACTTAGAAAACACTGTTGATGTCAAAGGGGCAAAATTAATTTCAAAGGTATAAGAATAATTAAGGACTAAATTCATACCTATACTGTTAAAAAAAAGTGGAATAGATTGAAGATATAGAGTTTATGCTTTTTCTGTTTTGAGGTTGCTTCTGGTCAAGTCAAAGCCTTCAAATGCTTTCTTGAGCTTGTAACACCATACAAAATAGCTAAGATGCTGGACTGACTAAACTGTTCCCTCATTCACCCAGCTCCTGCTTTCAAAGCCCAGTTCCTGAATTTGGACCTCCAGGCAATACAGTTCTATGGACAGAAAGGGCAGGAGTAGAATACACATTTTTTCACTTTCACCCTGGCTGCCACAGAGAACTTTGCACAATCAGGCAGTGCCAGAACTCCTAACCACCTCAGTGGCAGCAGCAAGGACTTTATATGGCAACTGGAAGACTCTGCTATATAGAGCCTATTTTTTAAGTCTTGGAGAATATTAGAGTTTTACCTGGGATAGGCTTTTCTCCAGGCTTTTGCTGTGAGGGAGGAAGCAAAAAAAACACAAAACAAACAACACATCAGTGGATGCAAAGGCACAGTTCTTAACCCTTCCTACTATTCATTTGGAATATAAACCAAGCAATGAGCTATTACACATAAGAGTTGAGGGTAGAAGGGATCACTAAATACACTTTAAACAAAATCCAAATCTTTTAACATCCAGTTTTTCCTCTGACAACTGGAAAGCACTAAAGCAAAAAACATGCAGTTAGCTGGTCTTTCCTACATCTGAGGAGGAAACAGTTTTAAAGATGCTGTAAACATAATTTCCTTTGTTCCCAAACAGAAGACCTGGTGGAACAAATGGCTACTAGAGACAGAAGTAATCACAACAACTTCACAGAATGCCAAGCATTTCCATGCTAATTAATGAGCCTCCAGAACAATGGAGTAACTAAAACAAAATAGCTGCGATGGTTTGACTGAGCTCACAAAACAGGAAACTGGAAGCAGCAGCAAGATCTGATAGCTGACAAGAACAGACCCTCTGTGATTAGATAACGATTCTGTATAAGACAATTCGCCCTCACAGTTTTGCCAAGGTCTTAATGACTCCTGCAGTTACATAGGGGAATCCTACACTGCAATCAGAGCCTTCCATTTCAAATTTATTATCTAATCCATGTTACCATTGCAGAAAGCACAAAAAATTCCCATTCAGTTTCATCTGTTCAAGTACTTACAGACTGCCTTAAGTTCTAAGTAAGTTACAGCAATATTACGGCTTCTAAGTGTCGTACCTGAACAAATCTGGGTGGAAACTTCTGTCTTAGGTCTAAAAGCAAAGCATCTACCCGTTGCCTTTGGAAAATAGAACTTGGTTCTTCTTTCTTCTTGGCTTTTGGTTTAGCTTTTTCTGCAAGTCACAGAAATGTAAGAGAAAGCTGTAATAAAAGTTCTGTTCTCTCAGCAGTGCCTTCTTGTATGACAAGTTGGTATTCACCTCTCCTCTAAACTTTATTTTTATTTTCCCTCTGACATCAGGGTTGGGGTTTTTTTGTGGAAGATAGATTAAGGACAGTTCCTACTTCCTGACAAACTGGTTTGGCTTCTGAAAATGTACTTTGGTCTGCAGCGGGTTGAAGAGTTGCCCACTTTGTTGACACACAGCTCACCATTTTCGTCTCCCACCCATGCCTCAATGTTCACAACCACCAGCACAGAAGTATAAGATTCCTTCTACCTAATAAGGAGCATTAACTTACCTTCCAACAGACACTTAACCTCATCTCTACACCATCACTGTGCATTGCCTCAGGCTTTTCCTTATATCACCTTCCTTTGCCCAAAGTACACAGGAGCAAGTAGGAATCATACCTCGTTCTTCTTGATCTTTGAAATGCCACCAGTAGCCTTTGGATGGGTGATAGCGACAGTAGGACATAGCTTCTTCAAAAGCAGACTGAATTCCATGCACTGCAGTGAGCTTTCAGAACAAGAACATAAGCCAGTGTTCAGAATTTAAGGAGAAAATACAGTATAAATTTTTGAAAGCAGGTATTTTAAAATTAGTAGTCTATATTCATATTTGCCTTGGGAAGGTAACTTGGGACATCTAGTTTTGGACCAAGAATGTAATCACTTTTACAGGCTCTTACATAACCCTTTTTGAAATGCTCTTCTAAACTGACAAATTTGCAAAAGCAGTAGTTTACTATAACAGAAGAAATCAAAACAAACCTGAGCATCCAATTAAAAAAAGAAATACCAAACCAACTTTAAAAAATAAGCTTCATTTAAAGAGAAATATTACATTCCCTTAACATTAACATTCCAAAGAAAGTGTCACGGAATATGTATTTAACTACTATTTCATATGTATTTGTAATGTAATTTTTCTTTTGATTATTTGAACCTTATGCTGTTCTGCCAGCTGGGTAGCTTCAGTTACTCCGATCCTTCATCCTTAAACAATGTATCCTACTTTTTGGACCATACTGTACTGTCCCAGGATCTTTCATTTCCACGTGGAATCCACACCGTATTAACAAGTGGGGTTTGCTTTGAGTTACTGTATACTACACAAGATCTTTTCCTCAGAACCGTGAATGAGGGATTTAAACAGCCTGGGAAACAACCAAAATAAAAGCAGATACAACCAGTATACATCAAATGCACAGAACACTTACAACTCTGGAGTTAATGACAGACCCCAAGTCAGGTGCCTGATAAATCACTCCAGCAATAATATAGTAGTCGGCCAATGGAATAACTGTGGGGAGGACAAAAAAAAAAAGGAAAGAAAGGCAGGATCAATTTAAAGCTCTGGCTGAAGATTCTGTAGTTGTTGCTGAATTTCAGTAGTAACAGCAGAAATTGCAATATTCATCTCATCACTAAACTTTCTCTTTTCAACCTCTTTCTTGAAGGTGCTTTATTTGCAACTTAGCCACAGACTGATAAGGGGGAAAAAGAAGGTCTGCTTTACAGATAGAAAAGCATCAGCTTTAAGTCCTGTCCTACTGCAAACAAATAATTGACCTTACAAGCATTGGGGTTTTCAGAGCTTACACAACAGGAGTCAAGTGAACTGCACTGGAAGTAGCTCCACTTGCCTTTGCTACTGGTAGAAACCCACAACACTGTAAGATCTCATTCTTCTGGCCTCAGGTCTCTCCAACTTGTACAGCCCTCTTTGCTAGATTTCCCAGACCCAATGGCAGCTATGCATACATAGAGCATACAGTTCTAAATCAATAACATTCTGCCAAAAAAAGACTACCTTCCAAAGGCATTTGCTAAATCAGATTTGGAACCTCTACTGACCAATCAAAAATTCTTGTTTATTAGAGCTGCAGTGCAGAGGAACATCACAGTTGCCTCTGTAACACTCTGCCAAACATTCTTCAATGGAGAAACTACAGCAATGCTATCGGCTTCACATTCCTAAGGCTCTTACTGTGCCCACAATTATTCCAGTTCCTCCATCTGTATTAACACATCCTGTCTGAACCTTTTTACTGACAGGACCCAATTCAACCACTACTTGCATGTTATGAAGCTTAGACACCTGCCTAAATTAACAGACCAAGACAGCTGGGTGCATATTACAGCCAGTACCCACTTCTCAAAAGGAAAAGGATTCTTAGCATTTCCGTAGAAGTGGAGCAAGACGCAGAACAGCAGCTTTACTGCCTCACAGCTCTGTACCAAAGTAGCCTGCTTTCCTCAACACCTAACTCTCCCTAATAATTGGATCTAAAGATTTTCTAAAATCACTTTAAACAGGCAAAAACTTCAAGAATTTTTAAAAAATATTTTCATTAAAACACATGGAAGTCATAAGACAGGGCTGTACCAGTTCTATCTGAACACTCAACACTAGCTGTGAACTCATTTTAGTTTTCCCTCACCATTCTCATGTCTCAAATACAATAATATTAGTACTACTGTTATTCCAAAAGCAGATTCATGCCCAGCATGCAATAAACCAATCTTGACATGCTCAGGAGAGATACTGTATTTATTCGGGCCTGGGTGCTCACTGAACTTTTCCACAAAACAAGCACACCAACAGCAGGTTTTTGGGCTTCTTTTACACACAAAAATCAGAGGTTAGTCCTTTTCCAAACATGCCTATTAGATACTGATTAGTTAGTGATTAACATACAATTATAATACAGTTTGCATAATGCTTCCACTACTATGCACGCCCAGGGGAAGGGTCTTAACATGGGCAGGGGTCTTTTTGACCTGGGAGTGTGGTTTTTAGTATTATAATGAAGGTAGTTCACTTTCAGGACACTCAAAAGTTAGTTTCATTGACAAGTTAATTAACTGAATAGTCACTTTCCCAGGTTGTCAGATAGATACCTTATCCTCAACACAACCCCAGACATTCTCTTTATGGTCCAGGTTGTTCTGCTTATTTTCTACAGTTTGGAGATGAAAGTTAATCCTTTATGAATTTCTTATCGCTAGTCAAGGTCATCTTGACCATGCTTCAAAATCTCACTCAACCAAGCTTCAAAACCTTGTAATTGTCCCCATATATGTGGTAACTATAGCTACTAGCACAATTATTAACCATGGCTACTAGCAAACGTGTATCACTATGATAAAATGAAACACACGACTAACATTCAATCTAGGGAACTATGCAACTCAGTCAAGGTACCCAGCATAAACCGTACAGTCTCAATGGGAAAAATGTTATCAAACAAGTCCCAGTTAAGTTCCACCAAACACATCTGCATTGCAAAAGTCTGAACACACATATTGTGGAACCCCCAACTTTACTCTTGATCTAAAAAGTGGCAAAACAGGAAATTAAAGGCTGCATGATACTTCCATCTCACCTTTTTAAAGCTAAATTCAAAACCTTTATTAAAGAAACAACTCATAAGATCTACTGAAGAAGGAATCATGTAAGTTCTTTTCCGGTACAGAACTGCAATATAAAGAGGCCATTACATGATAGAAGTAAATAAGAAGCCTTGACAGACAAGGCAAAATCCTGTAGAAGACCAAAATTTATCTTCAGAGCCTAAGTAACTAAAAAAAGGTTAAGAAATAACTAGCATTAACCCTGCCCTTCTTTTCCATAAAGCTTATTCTGAAATAACCTAAATTATTTTAAATACGCAGTAAACACAGAAGACAGTCCAATAACTATTGGAATGTGACTACTTTTTAAATTAATCATGCACACAGAAACAAATTTAAGGTTAAAAAGGAATAAAGAAGTCAGTTGCACACAAATGGAAGAAAAAGCTAAGGTACTACATTTAAAACCTGCGAAGGTCATCAGTGACACTATAAGAAGGAGCAGCGCTGTTGTCACAAGATTCCCTCAGAATTATAAAGTGCTCCATTCTCAGTGGAATAACCAGAACAACAAGCATTTGTGGTATCTCATGGTCATTTTTCACATGGTTCCTTGTCTTCTACTGACAAGATCTTACTCAGCAGTATAACCAATTCACAGTTGAAGGTGGAAATAGTGCAGAATGAGAGCGTGACGTGACACAAACAGAAGCATGAATGATCCTTCTCCCTAACTAATAGAAAACATCTCTCCAAAATAAATCAATCACATACTAACCACTTCAGATGATTAGCTCAAATTAAACTAAACTCATCAGCCCCAAGCAAGGATATCATTAGCCTCACATTCAAATAAAACGAAAACTCTTGCAGAGCCTGACAGATAAATACAACTGGGCACGAACACTATTATCAATTTCCCATGGCAAAATATACCAGACGGCAGCAGTTCCTCATTGCACTCTTCACATTTCACCACAAGATGGCAATCCCTGCCACTAGCACACTACAGGTCACTGCTAGACAAAATATCTCCACCCCGCCACAAAGCCTCATACCCTTTCATTTAGATCTAAGATAAAAGACAGAAGAGGGGAACCAGGAGTGCTTAAACACAAATTAGGAACAGAAAAAAGCAACTAACTGATCGGCCTTCTCAGCAGTGACAAGAACTGAGTGACCTTACCTTGCGTTGGAGATTGCCTTTGCTGCTTTCGGATAATGAAGAGAATGGGCTCTTGAGCATGAAGAAGGATGTACTCCACTCCAACCATCTGGCTGAAAAAGAAGCAACCTGAATAATTACTTTCTGCAAAGTAAAATCTGTAGGGTGTGAAAGGGCCTGGCAGTAAAGGGATGAAGTTGAGATGCTTTGGAAACTCTTCTACATAAAGTGCAATAAACAAAGGCATAGGATCTCCTGAGCTAGCTATCAAAACCCAGCTGCATATACAAAGGGAGTTACAACAACTTGACACAACATCTAAGTAGAATATGTTAGCAAACAAATAAATAGCAAAAAAGATAATCTATCATCACAGAGATGTCATTTAAACACAGAAACAAAAGACGAGTGTATGATGTGACCATCTGTATCTGATGTGAAAGCCTCTCTGCAAGCACATCTGAGCACAAGTGACTTTACCAATGAACTTTCAGCTCAGCTTGCACGCTCCCTATCGATCAGACTGTGGAGTCTTTAAATAGTTCTCAAACATCTCACTTGTGCTCAGTGTAGCAGATGGGGAACTGCAAAGAAAGTGAACTTGCGCATGCTGCAATCTCATTACACAACCATCTGTGATCAGTTTATTTACAACACTCACTACTTTTATTATCCATGCTAAAAAGCCAGCTCTTTGGGCGAATTATGTACTAATTATGGCACATTGCCAGTGAGATACGGAAACACAAACTATTTATGAACTCAAAGTATCCCCTAACATAAACCCTATTCACCACAGAAAAACATTTAACTGCATTACCATTATTCAGGTTCTGCTGAGCTGGGAGGATGAGAGAAGACAGTTTTTCTAATTCAGAGAAATATCTGATTTACTGGAATCTCAGAATATACATAGAATCCTTCATGCTTAACACCTCCTTGAAATGACATAAGAGGAAATAGAAGACATCCAAATACAAAAACTGCTGAGTTCCCTGGCAAGTGGTGGGACTAAAAAGCACAGAACAGGAGGCTTCCAGCATGCTTCCACTCAGCCACCAAAGCCTCTGGATGAAGGGACAAAGGACACTGCACAGGAAGCAGTTCCAAATTACAACTTACTTCAAATGGTCCAAGGTCATCCGCTGCATTTTGACGACTTCATTGTTACATGTTCGGTCATAGAATGGGTTACTTCGCTCTGAGAAATAGTCCAACACGCTCCCATTGTTTAATATTGGAATCCAGGAGCTGTCAACCCAGGAAATTCCCAAGAGATTATCTGGGAAGAGAAATCTACACTGAGTACCAAAGCAGCCCAAAACACTACAAATACCTCCAAGAATAAATTGCCACTGGTTAATGATTATAGCCAGGGAAGGAGGTGGAACACAGCCTCACACAAACCAGTTCTAATAAAAAATGTGTTTCATAGAGTTCAACTAATAATTGATATCCCTTAACCTTCTGCAGTTCTGTTGTAGGTACACAATAGAAATACAGACTTTTTTTGTTATTGCACTTTTCTTTCCATGACAACCAGCTGCTGGTATACCTTTATGTCTCAAGAATGAGAGTAGGGTCTGTGTGCACGTGTGTGTGTGATGTGTTGGGTGAGTTAATCCCCAGTTATTAAGCTCTGATAATGTATATAGCATTATCATAATACACCTATTTGGTAGTATTATATACAGCTTATTTTATGAACCACAGCATCAGCTGAGTAGAAGCACAATCCAAAGCATGGTTCCTTTTCAAAGCTAGGTCTCTGGTATGTAAATTGCATTTACTAAACTAAGTTAGAATCAGTTATGGGGCTGGGGGCAGGATGGAGTGATACACTCCATGCTAAATCTGAGCCTGCCCATATTTAAAACTGTTTATTTCTTACAAAAACAGTTTCCAAGCTGTAAACCATGCTGCTGAAAAATAGGTAAAACACTACAGAGATCTATTAAACCAAGACTTTTCTTTTGCTAAAGCCAATGAGAAAACTACCAACTGAAACAAAATAGCGACACTGGTAACATTTCTAAGATGTTCTGTTATGAAAATACATATCACTGATATCACAGCAGCTGATACTGTTATGTTTCAAAGATTGTTATTTTTTACACAGGTGAAATCTATAACAAACAAAAAACCCAAACCAGCAGACGCAAAGATGCTATCTTTGGGTGGATGTTTCCCAGCAGTCTTGGACAAGAGAGCCTGTTCTCAACTCTACAATTAATCTGCCCAACTGCCTGCAGCAAATTACTTATTCCTTAAGTCTGTGGATATTACAGAAATCTAACTACAGAGTACTAACAATTATACAAAAAAGCAACCTTTTTGAACGAAACATACTCTATAATCTGCAAATCATTATATGCCAGTTAAATTCCTACAGATTTGGGGACATCTGAATGAAAATCCCTGGATTTTATTATCACACTGCAACAAAATGATGTTCCTCAAGCAGACCAAAGAAACCAGTGTCAACAATTGGTTCCACAGTCAACAAACCTACTAACATTTAAGATCCATGAAACACCTTGAGAAGTACTCTAAAATTCATCCATTTTAAATTGCTGCAGCAGCAAATAACATTTCAAAGACAAAACAAAGGAATACATTGTTTAGAATTAAACAACATAAGTGATGAGAAGTCACTGAAGAACCGAAATTCCCTTCTTGTAGGAACCATTCCCTTATGTTCACACATTATATACATACCCAGAACTCCCACTTATCGTTCCACTGTGAATATTTTACTTCTGTGACAACTGTGCACGCTTAGGGATGACTGGATCAGTTCCAAAAATGTCAGCTCATATACTGTTAGCAGCTTCTCTGCAGGACACTTAATAAAGTAACACTAGCTGCCCAGCAAACCAGGAAAAATGCACTATAAATAGTCACTCATAAATCATTTTGCCTCTTTAATCTTAGAATTGCCAGCCTAACTCTTTCATAGAACAGGGCAGGAGGAAGTCTAGAGGCAGTCAAATTATTTCACATATACTACTGACTCTTCTCACTATAAAAAAGGAAATCTCAGAAACACAGCACTAAGATCCATTATTAAGCACTTAAGTTACGGTAGCGCTGATCATCCTAAATACCCTTCAAAACCAAAATACAAGCTTTCCTTCCCAACAAAACCAAAGCCTTAAATGCTTGCATTCTTGTAATAATAAATTCTCATATTACATTCCAAATACATACTTTTCTTCCTTGTATGATTAATAATAATGATATTTCTCAAGAGGAATGTCAGGCAAGCTTCATATATATATATAGATATATATATATCTATAATGCTGCATATAGACTGATAAATGTTTCTTAAAATGGAATATAAATTCAGGTTCTAAGGCTCAGTTATCCATAGCTGCTTAGTGCCAATATGTACAATTGCCTTTATGACTAGCAAGATTATTCTCTTAAACTATTCTTGGAAAAAAGGAGAGGAAGAACGAAACCAACCATGAACCTGACATGCCTGTTATTCCAGCTAAGAAGGGAGTACTTCTGTTTATTTTGGGTATGATAAAGGATGGTGTTCTGCTTCCCTGTTCCTTTCAAAACCAGGACATCTTGTTCAAAGCATTTTTGGTGGAATTTGCATCACAGATGTAAAAGTAAAGTGTTTGTGACAATACTGCCAATCTGCTGTGAATGTCAAGACAATTTGGGAAACAAGCCAGCAAACTGTGACAAAAAATAAGAGAGTGAGTCACACAATGTGCTGTACCTGGCCTTGCTGGCTGGACAGCCCAACACTAGGCTTTGACAATCTGAGCAGGACAGAAAAATAGTTTGTTCGCTTAAAAGCCAGAAGTATGCCTCAAAATCTACTCAATGCATTGAATCAAATTAGATAAAAGACTTTGAGGGAGTTTAAATGATCTGGATTAAACCAGAAGGTTCTCACACCAGCTAATAACTTAATACAGCATTCCTCCATTAATCATCCACGTAGCTCCTTGCTGCAATTTGAAACAAGGCAGTCAGAAAAGCAAACAGGACTACACATATCATTATGTAAGGCTGAAATAAAAAAAAAAAGAGAAAACCTCTGTGGCATTATCAACATTAAACCCTCACAAGCTTTCCCTAAATATCTGCTCTTGGTCATGCTCTGTGACTCCACACACAGGCTTTTGGTGTGATTCCATTCAGACACCCTTATACAGAAAAATTTTCTTTCTCACACCGTCCCAGCCCCCTCTTCCTCTCTCAAATTTCAAACCCTTCACAGTCATTTAACCTGTACTTGGTCTACAATGTAAACCTTCTGTAATACATCATTCAAACACCAGCCCTTCTCTTTTAAAACCTCTCCTTTTAGTCTTATGCCTGAATTGTCACCCAAACCTTTCATGTTCTCAGTTACTTCAGTTTTCTTTCTGGCTTTTCTAACACCCGGCCTGCCTCATCACATCCACCCGAAGTGCTGCTAAGATTACCTGCCTAACTCACTGCTTTGGTCTCATGCAAGTCCCACATGTGCCAGCGTTTTGCACTTTCCTCCACATCTCAGAGCTATAACTCTCTTTTTATAGCTCCCTTGTATCACCATCTCACTCCAGGACCTCCTTATTCCACCCAAAAAGGCAGAAGTGTACCAGACGGGAGGCCTGGTTTTGCCGGGTGGCCCTCAACACACCTTCCCAGACTGCCTCACAGCCAAGAAAATTGCTTTCTGGACAGTTTTTCCTCCCAGTTCCTTCTCATGACATCGGTGCATCAGCAACACTAATAAACTCTTGCGCATGGTCTTCAAAGATGTACAAACAAACTCAGCCGCTCCGTGGCCCCTTCAGGGCACTACTAAAGGAAGCGGCTCTATTATCCTCACACCTCCGGCCACACCTCGACGTGCAGTAACTTGGCCCCTCCTTGGAGTGAATACTACGAGCACGGCAACCCCCAGCCAGCCAGGACGGTGCCATTACACCAACCTCCGCCCCAGCGGCAGCTGCCGCCGGGCAGCCAGGCCCGCCGCGCTCTGCCCCACGGAGGGAGCTCACCCCTTCGCGCTCCCCGCGGCGCCCAGACGCTCCGCGCCCGCCGGTGGAGGTCTGCTCAGGGCAGCGACGGGCAGGGCTCGCAGCTCGACACGGAGGCGACCCCGCCAAAGCCCCGAGAAGCGCGCCCCTCCCGCCGCGGCCGCTAACGGAGTGCCCCCAGCGCCCAGACGCGACGGCCCGGCCCTACCTCGGATGTCCACGGCCGCCATGGCCGCGCCGCGCACTTCCGCCCGCGCCCGGCCGGGGAGAGGCGGCCAGGACCGGAAGCGGGGCAGAGCGGCGCCGGCAATAGAGACGGGGGAGCAGAGCGGCGCCACGGCCGGCGGGCGGGGCGGGGCCAGCCGGGGGAAGGCGGCCAGGCCTGCCGCGCTGGGGGGAGAGCGGGATTGGGGTGGGATTGGGATGGCATGGGGTGACACAACGTCCCTTATCCCAGCACGCAGTCGCTGGCTGAGGAAACAAGCGAGAAGGGAAGGGTTGTGCTGCCCCAGCCTCCCGCCACAACCCCGAGGTGCGCTGCTCTTCACCCGTGAATGATGCATAACCAGAACGATGGCATTAGTGATGAAAACTGAATGCATTTTAGAGGTTAATTATGAGCTGTTTGTTCAAAAACAGAGATACAGACGTTTTACAATCATTTTCACCTTATCTTGGCCCTCTGGTAATGGCCAGTCCCTTTCAAAGTGAAAGAGGTGTGGGCTGCAGGTTTCTGCTGAGCATCGCACCCATCCTGGTCTAGTTGGCTGGGGTTGCCCCGATTTAGATTGCCATGTGGGAATATTGTAGAATGTTGGAGCTCACACCATCAGAACACTTCATGGTTCCTGTCCTGAGGTTTGGTTCTTGGCATTTTGACCCTTAAATGATATCACCAGTCATTTATAGGGTGAAGCACAACATTCAGTGGGTGGAAGAATATACATACACTGAAGATTAACAAGCTTTTTATCTAGACTGGCAACCACAATCTACCAATCTGCTGTACAGAGCACCCAATACCCCTGCTTCCCTCTAGGGTAGCTCCATGCACCCGTCTCGCCCGAGCCTCTTCAGAGAGCTGCTGAGATCAGCCATTCCCTCACTGGGAGCAGCAGGGTCTGTGGAGTGAGCCTGGAGGTTATCACCTTGCTGATAGCACGTCAGGGTGGTAACTGGTGATAGAATTTCTTCCCCTTCTGTTAGAAACATGTACAGTGTGTATAACGTACAAGAAATGGATATTATTATTATATAAGAGCAATCAAAAAGTTAGGACAGACCAGAGCTGATGCTGCTTATTTGCTCTTTATTCAGTCCTCTTTTACCAATGCATTAGGAGACAGACTTTAATTGCATAACCACATACTCTTCTTTATTTAACCCAGGATTCCTGTCTCGTTCAATATGTTAGAGTCACTGTATGACTTGCAGATATACTGGATTTGTTTTCTGTGAAGGTGAGCTGCCTGAAGAACACTTGATTTACATGTTTCAGACATTGAAAGGTGTCAAGGTACCAAGTGAAGGTTACAGAAAGTGACAAGATCAAATAGTTAAGGCAGAAGAATGTTGATTTGGAGAACTGCATTCTGTTCTTGTCAGTGATATAGTCATACATTATATTAATGACGTTTTTTTCAACCTAACACTTCACAGTTGTCCAGTAAATTCAGTTCCTCATTTGTTGCAGACCAACACCAGTGATCCAGTTTATAGGTGTGCTGAGCCCTTACTGCAAATAAAGTTACGGTGGTCATGCTTTGTGTGTTTTATAATTCTCTCCACTCTGAGAAGTCAAATTCTCTGAAATCTCTCTCAGTTTAAGCACCCAAAATAAGATTTTTGTAATCTCCGTGCCTCAAGGCTGTATCTCTAAAACAGGGGTGATAACAAGTCCCTTAGTTCTGAGTAGTTTATAAAAATAAATTTAATAATGTCTGCAAAATATGATGATGCTGGGGTGGTTAGTGTCATAAGGAATTAATAATCCCCTCTTCAAAAAAGGATTTGCTTAATGTGCAAGAAATAAGTAAAAAAGATTGAACAGTGGAAGAAAAGAAAGTACTGAACAGATGACCACTGTCCATCCTTAACACTAAATACAGAAGAAAGCTGTGAAAACATGGTGCTTGATACTTTAATGGCACAACTACCTTAAAAATAAAAGCTAACATTAATTTTTCAATTTTCTCATTTCTGAGTTCTTGTCTTTGTTATCGAGACAATATTCTGTCCACTGAGGAATTCACATGTGCGCCCACTGCAGATCCCCTTCATTAATTAACTGCTGCTTGTTAGCAGTTTCTCCCTTTTCCAAACACATCCCTCCAGCATTATATGCAGAAGAGTATTTCCAAATAATATTATGATAGGTTGCCATTCTAAACCCAATATTTAAATATCCCTGTCATGAAAAATCCCTCCAGAGAGCAGAAATGCCAACAGACAAAACAGCCACCCTTCTGGAGCATCTCTGACGCCCTGTCTCACTTTATTTTTGTGCAAACTATTTCTCTTCAGTTGCAAATGGAAACTCAACCTCCATTTTAATTATTCATGTTGTCCATCTTTCCTGCTGACTCTACACCTCTCCTCAGCAAGTATGTCTTCAGATGACTGAGGGCCTGAAAATCAAAGACTCCTGGATGGGAAATAATGGGGTTTGATGGCTTACAATAAATCTCCAATTACATAGTGAGACTAGCCAAAGCACTGCTGGAAAGAATTGTTCATCTGGTAACATCTTCACTTTCTACTGCACCATAAAAGTCTAGGGCTTTTTCACTCGGCTTCCTCTAAAGGGAGGGTCCTAACGAGTATTGTGGTTCTGTCCCTGTTAGCAGGAGGTATGGATTACAGATGGAGAGCTAATGAAAGCTTTCAGGTAAAATGAGGAATTTATGCACACTGCTTTTAATATTAAAGAAAGGCACCTTAAGCAATGAATATTTAGACATATTCATTCCATTTGTGTATTTTAAAAATGCCTAAAATACTGGATAGAAAGTGGCACCTTTTCATGCCCTGGTGTTTGGATGTTGTTTAGTGTCATCCTCCCTCCTAAGTGGAATTATTTTTATGTGTGTCTCTGATCAGAGCTAATGAGGAATCTCATCCTACTATGCCCCCCTCTGCTAGGCACTACATACATGTACATATACCAAAAGACACTGCACCTCATTTACAGTGTTCATTATCTCCAGTGGATGCAGGATTGGATGCAGGATTGGTAGTGCTGAGCACTCCAATCACATTATGGATACAGTGGGGACGCTACCAAGGACTCCCTTTATAGTCTCAAATAAACACAGCTATATTGAGAGGACTGCCTCTACAAATTGAGGGAAAACTGCCTCTGTGCACATCTCTGGCAGTCCACGGAGACGGAACAAATAAACTACCTATACGCCATCAGGTGAAAAGTACTGTGTATGTACCCTCATCGTTATAGTCTGGGCAGTTTCCAAAACGTATTAGAGGCTGCTGAACAAAGAGACCATCACAGCGCTTTGGATTCTGCCAACCTGTGTTTGACCTCACAGATTAATAGTAAAAAGCTCCAAGTCCCATTCAGTGTTCTGGGCAAATCTAGTTCTGCAGTGAAGCACAAGGGAGATTTAAATTCCTATGCTAATGCAAAATCGCTGGGCTTGAATTACTTATGAAATGAGCAATTTGCTACTGGTTTTATAGTAAATAGGAATGGTGAAGTGTTCTTTTAAGTGCTTATCTTCTGCTTTGGGGAAAGACATAAAAAAATTAACAAACCAGTGATAGAGAATCATAAGCAATGCAAGGAAAACACTGAAATCACGAAGTTTTAAAGGGGGAAAAGGGAAGGTTCAAGGGGTTACTATGAGTTCATCCCCCTTCTTTTGTTTTAACATTTTTGCTGGTGAAGTCTCCTTCTTCCCACCCTGAAAACAATGACAACGTTACTAGTATCTTCAGATGGTACTACACATGCAGTCATTTACAGAATAGCTTCCAGTAGGCCTTAAAAGCCATCTCTGAATCATGCTTAAGAAACCCACAGCAAGGCCAAATTGCAAAATTCTGGTGTTTAAATTCTTAATCAGCCACTTTTGCTGACTTCAAAGTCTGTTAATTTCTCCTTTCGTTCAGTGCATCTGCCTGTACTTTTCCTTTTCCTGAGATGCTGTTTTCTGCACAGTTTTTATAAATACCACTAATCACATGCATTGACTATAGAAAAAAATAGCCAAGCTTGTGTGCTCTTTTTTCCTCCTGGAAAAATGCCACGGGGAAGATCTTACTAAAGTGGCTCCAACGATGGCTGCAGCTGGTGCCCTCTTCAAAACTGGGTCCCCTCCTAGCTGCTCTCAGTTCTGGGCTACAAAGAGAAGCTGGGGGACAGTAAGAAGAGTGATGCTCCTGGCATTTTAATACATCTCAAAGTGGTTTTTTTAGAGTCACCTGCTCAGAGGGATGGGGAAAAAAAAAGATAAAACCTTGCTAACAGTCTAAAAGCTTCCTGAAAACAATTAATCTCCCAATAAACCCCCAAAGGCTATCTGTCAGGAAGTTAATAAAGATGAAATGTCAGGATGCCACATGGCTGCTAACAACTGCAGGCAGGAGGGCAAATGAGCTCCCAAGCAAAGAAGCACCAGCTATGTCTCCTCACACATGATCATGTATTAAAACCACACTGAAGCTCCAAAAGCTGGCTTTTTTGTTTTGGCAGCCATCTCTGATCTCACCATCTCTGCAGCTGCATTGGTATTATCAACACAAACAACCATAGCAGTGGAGGACACAAGTCCAGTCTGAAGGTGTTGGATCGCCCAGAGAGCACTGGTGGGAGAAGCAGAAGCTGCCCCACGTCCCAAGAGCCACATGGGTCAGATGCAGACCAATGTCCAGAAGAGGCAGATCGAGCTGTCAGGTAACCCCAGAGCATGGTCTCCATTCCACATTGCTCTACCCGTCTGCATTTGTTTGCTGGATTGGAAGTTAACTGGAGTTTTATTTACACCCAGTTTCCAAAGGGCAGATCAGGGCCCTGGAGCAGAGCACTGGCCCCGCTCGCTGCCAACGAGCAGGCAGTGAGTGACCCCTTACAGCTAAGGCTCGCCCGGGAGAGGAAGGGAAGAAAAGCAAAGCAATCGCCTCCCCATGCATCCTCTGTATTGCACACACCTGCTAATCTAATAATCCCAATCCTTGGACTGCACTACAGATTTAGCATTTGTAGAATACCTTTCGGCAAGCCTTGAATGCCATCATTTTATTGTGTGTTATAAACCCTAATACAGCCAAATTGTGAAGTCCTTGATTTTTATGCCCTTTATGCTCGGTCAGGCACTTGGCTGATCTGAAAGAAGGTTTTAATAAAATAGTCTCTGAGAGTGTGATGAAGAAAATCAGGATTTGCCTTCCTGGTTTACTGATTTTCTATTAAAAGCCAGGGCTTTGGTTTGGCAGTGAGCCCTGTGCTATCCAGTGGGAGGATGCAAAACATCGACAGGCTGACCAGATCAGGAAGTGAAAAGAAATGCTTAATTTCAGTGTTTCAAGATTAGAGAAAGCTGCAGTCGATAGCAGAACATGAATGAAACCCCTAAAAATCTGCTTGAACAACTGCAGGCCTTATAATGCTTAAAATAAAGGGGTTTATTTCATTTCAGTAAAGAATTTTCATCTCTGCTCTGTCCACTTAGTCACAAACAATTTTTTTCTACACCTTCTGCCTACCTAAAACAGATTTCCTCACCTACTGTGAAATCTTAGTGTGCTCACTTCATCACTGCCTCAGGTACCTAACAGGCCAGGCAGTCTTTGATTGGATGCCTTCTTTCCCACTCTCCTTTTACATTTTTTTTTACTGGTGTTGGTGGCCTGGTAACCATAACCTCTGCTTTCTTCCCAGGAATTTCATGTGTTCCCCTCAACAGGCACTGGCAAAAAAACATTCTGTCCATCCTGACTGCTATGTGCCTTCTTCATCTGTGCCTCCACAATGTTGAAGGCAGAGAAGTCACCCAAGCGTTGACCCCAGGCTAGATATCTTTGCATAGCCAGGGCTGTTCATCCCTGGGCCCAGAGAGAGAGAGGGAATTAACACTAAGGACTGAGCTAGCCTAAGGTGGGGAACTTGGCCCATTTGCTGACCCTGTAAAAAATGAGCTATAGCAAAGTGTTCCTTCTCTGTCAGGTAATACTGCATTATTGGAGGTCATTTGTGAGGCAGTTGGACACTGTTTTGAAGACAGGAAAGTTCCAGTTTGGTAGAGGTGGCATGAGTTTATGGGGGGCCTTCCAGCTCAACAGCTGCATGGGGCTTTTGGCTCCTTAGTCTGAACAAGTTATTTTCAGAGAGGGGATTGGTCACTGCAAGTGTGGCTGAGAAGGTATGGGTTCCTCTTCCTTTACATTCAGAAGCTGCTGCAGAGAGCATCACTATAGACTGCACCTTGTTGTCCTATAGCCTCTAAACTACAAGGTCATCTCTGGGTTAGGAAAATACCAGTGAATCAGTGCTCAGCATGGGCTCTTGGCACTAATACAGGGGCACAAGTCTACTCAGATAGCTCTGGACTGCAGTTTGCAGTGGGATCCCATTCTCAAGAGCATCCATCCCTTCTCCTGAAGGAGTAGCAAAATTCCTACCACAGACTGCATTAAAAAATGATGCGTTTTCCTCCCCAAATACAGATTATCTCATCTTTGGCTTCAGTATGGTCTCAAAGAAGGAAGGTTGGTCCCCTGGGTATCAGAAAAATATCAGCCCACCATGCTAGTGCTGCACTCGCCATCATTAGAGACTGAGATTAGTCTTGCTATGCCACTTCACAGAAACTTAAAGAGGCTGTACTTGTGACCCTGCCCTCACAATGCACACACAGAACTGGAAACAATCTAGCTTAGCAGGAGGACACTGTCCAATATATTTTGCACATGAGAGAAAACTCCATCTGGGAATATTGTCTTGACCATGTCAGCCAAGAGTGGGCCAGCTGTGAGTATTTTACACCAGATAGGAAAGAGTAGGTCAAATTAATTAAACTCACATCATAGAGATTCAGCATGTGCTCCAAACAAGTGACAAACCTGCAGTGATACCAGAGCTTCATCTGTATAATTGAAAGCACCACAGCACCTCTCTGCTTTGCAGATCATACTGAAGTCAGTAGGTATGTGGCAACTTACAGAATATGCTAGGATAGTTGCACACCCAGGAAAGAACTAGTCATGAATTTCTATCGGTGCAATGGAGAGTGGAGCAAGGACACTTACAGAGTAACAAGCAAAAGATCTTATGTGATCCTTCCCCCCACCTCCCTCTCCTCAGTGTTTTAAATATCCCCTTTGTTGAACAGGAAAAAATCAGAATAGCAAAGCAGGAGATACACAAATATAGCTGATCTACTGGAGTGAAGCCAAAACAGCAAAGCCAGGCATGTGTTTCTGCAGTACTTACCTCAGTAGGGTTCCAGTGGGACCCAGAAGCTATCATGATCCAGTGATAAATAATGACAATAGAAAATCAGGAGATGAATACAGACAAGCTATATGTCCTACAAATCTGTCAAAAATTAACATTTACCATCAGCAATACACCACACGACTGACCTTCATAGCTTGATTCAGTGCCATGAAGTGTAAACTGTTGTCTGAGGGAACAAAAGGTAAGGCAAGGCAATGAGCATCCTCCATCAACAGGGCTGTTTCTCAAGGACAGGCATCCCCAGTATGGGACAAATCAGCAGCAAAATGTTTCATTAACATATAAGCATTGCATCTGTAAGAAATTGCATTTCTGTCCAGCAGAAAATGCCCTTACATAGTCAGCCTGGGCTCTGTACTGAATAAGGACATCATGAGCCTCACCAAACTACACGGTCTTGTTCACCCAATCCAAAAATAACCCTTGTTTAGTCTCTGCCACTTTACCAAATCTCTCAATCATGTCCATTTTAATGTAATTTTTTAATTCTAAGTTATAAAAAGATTTGAATTTAAGGAAGATTGGGTTAAATGAGTTTCCTTGCCTTTGTAATCCACTATCATCAGAGCTGTGGCGAAAGCAATATCCTTCAGACTTAAGCTCCAGGTTGACTGGAGTATCTTTTTCATCCATATTATCCATCTATGCAACTCACTGTGGTTGTTCCTTCCTAAAAGGGAAAGGTGAGCAGAGATGAACATTTCATGGCTTATGACTTACTAGCATTTGAGATTAAACCTTTGACTCCATTCTGGGCAGAATAACTGATCACTTCAAACTGTATCTCAGGTGAGTATCAAGGATAGAGAAGCTGTAATTTTTGTATTGTTCATGGGCTTTCTACTTTCTCATTCACAGTGTCTTTTATGGCAGATCAAATGTCTCCCCTGTCTTTGAACATTTACGAAAGTGGACGTGGAAAGCTGTATTCATCACACATTTCTCTTTGTTTGAGTCTCATTTGTTAAAATTCATGTGGCTACCTATGTTTTGTAATGACTATCATATTTATCAGTACATTTTACAATCTCTTTCAGTCTGTCTACAGGAAAAATACAGACTATATTAAATGTTATAAATTCTTGGGTTTCACCCCAAAGATCTCAGGCCCTTCAGATCAGAAGACATTGACCTTCCCATTTGTGCATAGTATGTTTCTGAAGTCTGACTGCCTTTCACTGTGGATGGAGTGGAGATGATTATATACAGCGTTTGTTTTCCAGATCATAACTGTATCATCTCCCATACCAGTTTTCAATGCAATAGCTTGTCTCACTGACATCCAGAATCTAGTTGTTTTTAGGAGCTGTTTCTCATTTCTGTAACCCTGAGACTCCAGTCAGTTGAGCAGATAAACACTGGATTTATGAGTGCAAGGGTAACGTAAGAATAATACCTCTCAAACAGAAGAAAAAAATCATCAAGGAAGCTACAAAGATGTTGCTGCTTATCCAGTCTGTCTACACAAATCAACCTTTACATAAAATATTTGCTACAATAAAAGTGACCTTCTTGCTTTTAATCTATCTAAGACTGTGTTATACAATGATCTGATTTGTAACCTGAGCATGACACTAAGTGATTATATAAATTCCTATATCCTTAATGCAGCTCAAATATCTCATTTGAGCATCCATGCTAATTTTAAAGCACTCTTAATGCATATAATAAATATTTAGAAGCAAGTTTCTAAGTATTTTGTCCATGCCTGTCATCTCTTCATTCCCCATTCACTAGGAAAATGCTAAAAACACATCATACATTTATCAGGTGGCATCATACGTACACTAATATTGTCCCTAATCCCCAATCTCCTGCAAGACGTGCAACTGAGAAGCCCCATCCCAGGAGGTGGTGGTGTGGGTCATGTCAGAGGGACTGGGGCATTGGGAGAAGTGGGAGAGACTCAGGGGAGAGAAGTGGGAAGGTAATTCAGCTGAGATGCACAAAGGTGTTGCTAAGAGTTGGACTTTAACCTCAGGCCTCTGTCACCTGTCCTGGGTCACACTCCCAAACTTCAATGCCCTGGCCTGCCACAGGGGTCAGTCTCTGAAATCAGCAGCTTTGAGAGCTCTGCTGCTCATAAGCGTGTGGTCACCGTTTTGTGCTGTCAGCTGATGCGTTTGTGGTGGTGGCTCCTGTTCTCATGGGTACCTATCTACAGAGGACATCACCTAAGAATAATTTGAGTAAACTGTGTGACTTATGCGGAGCCCTTCACATTTAGTAACATAAGATATATATATATGAGGTGCTGTAGGAAGAACCCTTAAACACAAAGAAAAAAGAATAATCAATAAACTAAACCAAATACTAAATGGGTTAGCAAGTAAACAACACGAGGATAATTGCGACATACTCCAATACTCCCAGCAGACTGGCCCAATTCCCATCATTCCCAAAGCCTCCCAATACAAAATGAGTGATCTTGCTAATAAGGTCAAGCATAGCTTATTCTTCTAACTGCTCTGCATTTTTCAGTACTGGTATTTCTAAGCCTAGCACTGTGATGAGAACAGTCAAATGACTGTGCAACTCCATAAAGGAAGGCAGCAGCCCACTGAGAGATATTTCCAGACTGATCCTCATGAGCAAACCATCCTTAATTGAAAACCAATGGACTAAGAATCAAATGAAATCTGGATACTGGAGTCAGTGGGTAGTTGACAGGAGATGCAATCAGAGAAGCAAACAGAGGCATGGTCAATGAGTAATTTCATAAATCTATATTGATACAGATATTTTCACTTTAGAGGAAACACGTCCATTTTCTTTCTGTTCAGTCAGTGTAGATTTGGTTAGTATAAATTATGAGAATAATGAGGGCAAGAAAAGCCTGGTTTCACATTAAGTCTTCATATGCTGCACCTGATCTCGGCATGAGAACATCCTAGAGAGATGCTAAGTCTGTTATCCACTGCAGATTGGGCAGGTTTGCAGACAGGCTCTTGGAAAGTCTGTCCCATATGCCCACATACTTCACTGGTATATGCGCAGACCTCTGAATTTAAGCAACAGGGACTTTGCAAGTCCATCTTTTGTAGAAGGGATGTCTTACTGACTTTATCTGGACCAGATCAAGCCCCTACAACTTTTTATCCCTGTTCAGAAAATGAGTTTTCTCCTTAACCACGTTTCTCCACTGTGCCCATCTCATAAGTTTGGTTACTCATTTGGGAAGAGCATCTCCTTTATTTTATTTGTAGAGATCCACACCTTTGGAGTCTCGACTACAATCCACCTCTGGTACAATCTGGAAAACAATCAATGCATGTCACTTCACAGATTTGTCTGAAGAAAACAGTGAGTCAGGGCTCAGACAAATTCTGCTTGCTATTCCTGTCACAGGGATTACTAAAAAAAGGCTGGCCATTAAAAAAATTAATTTAGTATTAACTTTTCTTCTCCAGGAAACAGTTTTCTGGATAGCAAATGCTACCTGTAGGGTGATGACAGATAAAAGGGTTTTACACAGTTTGTCTGTTTTTGCTTCAACACAGATTTTTCACTAGCACCGACATTTAGCTTTGCTTCCTCACTCCTGTGCTGCTGTGGCTTCTGTGTGTCCCTGCTCTACAAATCCTGATTAGTACAGATGTTCCAGCCACCAGCTTATCTTTCAAGAAGCTTCACAAGCTCCATCTTCAGACATCCATTGCTTTCTCACTGAAGTGCAAAGATACTGGTTTTATTGTAGTGTTTTCCATTTTCTTCCTCATCCACAACATGCTTTTGGTTCATCTTTTTCTCTTTCAAATCTGTCTTTGTTCTCTCATATTTTTACTACCTCTGATTTCAAAGTTCCTGTTCATCTCCTTCTCTGGAGCACCCATCTGATGCTCTCTAGGCCACTGATTCTCCATTTTCAAATCTCCGATAGAAATATATTTTCCCCTTTTCCTAGCTAGTATTTATCTGCTATCTGCCTTGAAACCACGCAGTATTTTACAGAAACATTGGATTGGAATAAAAAATTACTTCCAGCTCCACATCCAACATTAATCAGGACTATATCTCTGCTTTTAGTAAATACTATATATTGTATATACTAAAGTTTTAAAATAAGACATTATGAAGCAGGAAACACATTACTGATGTATCAAGACAGAAAGCTCACAGCTGCCATCCAAGACAAAGGAATTTCCAGCTTTAGATGCTCAAAGCACCAATTTCCCATATTACTCTGACAACATGTGTTATATTTTTCAATGTTTCAGACTCTGATCCTCTAAGGCAAGTGCAGGGTAGGGAAAGAGGATCATGAATATAGCTTGCAATGGCTCTCGTTTTAAGAACTTTGGAAATACTGCATTGAAACTACCTTTTTTCAGCTGATGTATTCTGATGAAATGTATTTTATATTGCCCTAACAGTCATATACAAAGTATTTCAAACTTCGTATCATTTAACCTTATATTACCTGAGGGACACAACTTGTACAAGATACTTTCTTCAGACCAAAACTGACCTATGTCACAGCTTGTCCACATTTTAGATGGCCTAATTTAGAAATAGCCCAAATAGAGCTGCATGAGAGTAATGCTGAAAGTGATACTTTATAATGGCAACCGTTTATTTTAAGAATCAGTGCCTTTGGATTGTATTCCCATTGTTGCTGATTTAGCTAAGGACTCTTATTCCTGTGTGTATAAGTACACGTACACATACACGTATGCAGGACATGCATTTTTGCATTCACCAATTTCATCAAAAGCCTTCACATACTACCTGTCAGTGATATTTGGGAGCCAAGCCACGAGGCCAAGGAACATTTCACTGTCACACAAAATGCAGATGTGAATTAGGAAATCATAGAAAAGGCACAGGAAATGTCCAAGGCAGGTGGCAACAAGGAAAAAAAATCTCAAAACATTAGACAAAACCCAAATGCCAAGACAGCAGCCAAAATCTCCTCAACACCAGGAAGCCTTCCTTTCCTCAGCTGCCAGGACACTCCTGCTCAGGGCTAAGAAATTACTGCGACAGCTGTGCGCAGGCAAGTAGGGCCATAAAGACTGTTCTTTGGACTCAAGCTGTGCACAACAGCTTACGGCGAAAGAAATACCTTTTTAAAGAGTATAACAATGCGACAACAGTGTGTTGCAGGAACCACTAAATAAATTTTCTGCAGTGAAATCCTCTGTGAGCTTCGATCAAATAGAGATAGTGCTCATCTCTACATGTCCACACTTGGGACCTCACATTTGCAATATCACGTGGCCCCTCTAAATGAGTTTGAAAGGCTTTCATAGATCAAGGTCCATTAGAATTTCTTTTCTCTTTGCAGAATGAAGCAATGATGTTTCCTCACTTAAGGTTCACTTAAGCTCCCGGTATGCACAGTTATACTAATACCACACTGTACTGGCCACCTTCCATCACTGCAGTGTCCTGGGAGATGAGGTCTGGCCTGGAAAGCTGCCTAGATAGGGAACAGAACCATTTTTGCAACAAAAGAAGGAAGCCGAGAACCTCACATGTGAACTGCAGGCCTGATGCTACTAGGATCACTCATGGAAGGTAAGCCTGTGACCATGCTGCCTGGGGCTTTATGCTCACCAGACCTCACAAATTTGTTTCTAGCAAATCTGAGATTGCTTGTCCTCAGGAAAACTCCACATGTTGCAGGATGATGAATATGTGGGATGCAGCAAGCATTCCTTTCAGAGCTTTTTTCCCTTTTACTGCTTTCTTTGTGAACAGATCACCCATATATGTGGTAAATGACCTTAAAGATCTCCAGTTTCCACTGCAGCTTTCACTCAAGTGGTTTCACTCAAGCACTTCTTAAGATACAAGAATCTCTATCCTCAAAAATGGATCTGTCTCTTGGATGAAGTGAGCCATCTGCTTAGCTATGCACTGCAGCACCCTCAGCCTGTTAGGAGAGAGAGAAAAGCAAGCAGAATAACTATATCCAACTGGAAAAGCAAGTGCAAATGCATTTACACTGAAATTTGACCCAGGCCCTGCAGCTTACACTTCAAACTCAATAACAGCACAAGCGTATTAAAGGTCAGGAGCATAAAACACCTTCATCTCACCTCTCTTCCAAAGATAGCATTGCTAACTGAGCTGCAGGGCCTGTCAGTCTGCCGACAGAGTGGCTAAGTACTCTCTTAGGGGAGAGTACCATTTATTGCATCATCAGCCACACTTCCTGAAATAGCCTGTTTCTCCTTGGAGGCCACTCATCTCATCACCATCTACAACTTATGGGGACTTCTGAGACCAGACTTGAAAACAGTAGAAACTTACCCTTTGACATCAGCCTGGTCAAGTACGTCTGGCACAGCAAGAGCCTTCCCAGAGGCCAGGGTTTTGTACCCGTCTGGCACAACAAAGTTGACAGGCACCGAATCTTCACCTTAGCAAAGATTGACCCATGACATAAAACAATAAAAACAGATGCCACATGTGAGACAATTCATGTAAGCCTTGGTTTTCAAAGACCTCGCCAAACTAGGAACTTTCCAGCCAACTCTGCTTGTTGTGAGAAGTTAACTCATTCACACATCACTGGAACAGATATTAAAAAGGCAGCCGCTTCTCTAGCAGGTCTGCTTGCTCGGTAAAATTAGTGCTCACAGTTTTCCTCTTGCAGTTCAGCTGTAAGAAGGGTTGGGAATAGCTGTGCCTCACACTATCTGGCTGTCGCACAAAGCAAGCAATTAGAAGCACAAGCATTCCCATTTGCTCCCACGCTTCATTTTTAATCTCATAAACAGAGATTGAGCCTCAAAACTGAGAGACACCGTTTTTTCAAGCTGAGGGGTAGTTAGATACACATTTGATGTGTCTGTATGTCACCGTGCAAGCATTCAGCTGAATGACAGTTACAGCCATATGTGTGAGTTCAACCCGGGGGTGCTGGTGTTAATTATGTAGGTAATGGGCAAGTAATGATAAATATGCACTTATCCTGGAGTGCAGTTGCAGTCACTGCTTGATCCTGAAGGTGTAAGCATGACATAAAGACTAGGTAACAGTCCTAATGTGGACACAAAACCTGAGCAGGCTTTACTGCTGGTGGTCACTGGATGGCGTTTCTCTTCCGAGTGCCAGCAGTTCACGATATATGGGGAGTCAGTGCATTTTAGGATTATTTTTATGTTGTTCAGTAATTCAGTTTCCAGTTACACTTACGTACTGTCCGTTACACTGAATCCCAAGTGACTTAGTCCACACTCCGGTAGAGACCTGAACGCCAAGTGTCACCTGGTCCACCTCTTGGACTTAAATGATCTTTACTAACCATGAAGTACTTGCCCTTTACCTGGGCCGTAAGAGGATGCCAGACACAAGCAGCCCTGCAGTAGCTCCTTCTGTGCAGTCTTTCCCCACCAATGATGCGCAATATGAAGTCTTTCAGCGTTACAGGAATGAGTGTCTTCACCATCCTGAAGGATCAGAGCAGGCACCCTGCCAGTCGTGGTGAAGCAGCTGATGCACAGCAACTCGAGCCCATACTGCTATGGCATAGCATTAAGCAGTTCTGCAGGTCTCCCTGGGGCAGTAGTAACTAGGACGATGGAGCGAGGGTCTGCTTCCTCAGGGTCTCAGTAAAAGCATTGTTCTCAAGTCAGATCTAGGTCACTGCTAACTCAAAAACCTCACACCATGCTCCTTTGCCTGGCGTAGATCTGCCTTCAGAATTAGGACAGCCTTGGATGCTGGTAGATAAGATAGAGGAAAAACGAGGGCTGAAAGATACACGAGTGTCTACTTTGCCATTCTCAATATCCACCTGATAAAATAGATGTGAGTGGGATTTTTTTCCAAATCTACTCTTTTTGCACACAACAGGGGAATCAACCTCGCTGCTCATCAGTTCAGCCCGAGTAAAGTGCAAGAGCCTTCCCAGAACATGGGTTCACTTGAGAGATTATAGCTGCAGTTTGCAGACAGGCTGGCAACAACTGAATTTAAGAGATTAAAAGTGTTTCTCAAACTTTGTTGGCAGCATTCCCTTCCTGTGCAACCATTCCGCAAATCAGAGGACTGCTTCTACTTTATAATTAAAGTGCAAAAAGAAACACTGGGAAAGATGATGACGAATGGGTTTGATTTGCACCCATCCTGGGTCCTTTAGCCTCCATGGCTAAGCCTCTTAGTTAACAATTGGTTATCGTCTTTCAGAAAAAGATTCCAGTATGTTAAAACCAGAATTTGGAACAGTCATTTTACTTCTCAACAGCTCTTCTGATTAACCATCTACCTCTCAATATTCTTTATCAACAAACATTTCTGCAGCAAAGATGCTGCTCATATACATGCCCAAGGAATGGCTTGTCACAGAGAAACTCTTATTTGCCAGCAGATATTTCTATTGACTATTCTTCCTTGATTGTATACTATTCCTAGGAAATTCTTTGTAGTCCTGATATGAACCATTCTCAACCAGGCAATCAGCAGGCATCAAGCAGCCCCGCAGGATCACCTGACCGATCGCACAGCCCAGACCAAGGAAGAAAACACCTGCACAATGCTCTCTAAGTGAAGTGGGTTGCATTTGGTGAACACTTGTAAACACAGGATCTCTTGTGCAAAAAGGAACTGTTGACTGCAACAAATGATATGGAGAGATCAAAGGAATTTGTACCAAGGTGGAACCTTTTGTTGCATGTGACTTTATTTCTCTTCCTTGGATATAACTACATAAGACAATCTCCCGAGCAAAGGATTTCAGAGGCTTCTCTGCTTTTGTTTTCCTAGGTCTTTCAGAAGCTTCGTCTCTTCTTTTTCCTGTACATGGACGAAAGGCTATGATGCAGAGCTTTATGTATAATTTGGAAATAAATAATGGATGATTGTCTAAGCTGGTGACAGACTGTAGCAGCAGGAGCTGTGTGTGATGGAAGCTCACTGCAGCTTGGGAATTCTGCAGCTGAACGGAGGCACTGAGTGACCTCTTCTCCCGTTCACAAGGGCTTGACACCATTTTCATCACAATCTTGTTTTGGCCTGTTCAGATAGGGGTGAGGCTTGTGCTTTGCCCCTATAAGTGTTCATGAAGGACTTGATGAAACAATTCTAACACGGCTAACAGTGCCATCAATGCCAATGAATGCACAAGGAGAACTGGACTGAGGCATTACAGACTATGCTGTTTTCCAAATTGGTATCTGGTTTTGAATGTGTATAGACATGGGTCCTCATAGCAGCCCTTAAAGTTTCGATTTATAAAAATCTCACCAGTGCTACAGAGAATTCGCATCTGGCTAGAAAAATGCATCACCAGAGCCCAGGTGCCCAGCCTCCTTAGCTCTCCTCAGAAGCCTTTCCAGTTTCCTTCTAGCACTCTCCTGAAATGGGAGGAATCTGTCCCAGACCTGCCTGTCAATTAATGATCTTATTGGGCAGACAGAAACAATCGCAGCTAGAGGAGGGTCTCAAGATCTCACAGATACGCGTCCAGTATCTTTCCAATATTTACAGTTTCACCTAAGAACACATCTCCCATCCATGATCAGGACTCCACAAAGACAACTTTCTTCAGGTTAAGCTGTGAGCACGTAACTATGGTTTAGTGAGTCACAGATCCCAAAATATCCCTACGAAGCATGTGACCACTGCATAATAATAATAACAATAATAATTGAGCAATGCAAGTGTACGTTTTTAGAATGTACTAAGGAAATCTCAGCGTGGAGGAGGAAAGACAGGCACACCCAGGCAGTTTTAGATGCTCATGGCACCTAGGGGCATCCAGACAGACAGGCACACCCCGTCTATTACAGAATGAGACAGATAAGCACGTTCTGCTTCTACGGACAAAAAAACCTCACCCTTAGACAAAAGACAGGCGTGACAGCTAATACTGACCATGACCTCATCACACGGCATACAGATACTGACTGCAAACTGGCTTCATTTTATCTGAATGTATGCCTTATTTCACAGTCCAGTGTATCTATGTAATATATAAGCCTACCCTTTCTGGGGCTTTCAGTTTCCCATCAGGTTTTCAAGCTGGATATCATCAGAGGTGTTGATCATCTGCAAGGCTGTACAGGGTGTCTAATGGGCCCCAGGCAGCCAAAATCTACATCTGGACATCATGTCATATGTTAAATGTGAGCTATCTCTCAAGCAGAAATCTTGTCTGACTTGGATAAACAACAGCTTCTCATGTTTTCCAAGCACCACATTCCCCTTGAAAAAGAAACAAACAAAAGCGGTTCTTTACAGGAACGGTCAATGTGGTGACCCTGTGACTGACGTTTTGATGTTTCCTAAATATTTTAGCGCAGCCAACAGACTACTTAGCTCCTCTCTAGGAGGAAGGAGCTGATGGGCTAAACTGATCTTTGCCAGTCATCCTGCACAAATCTTATGGCAACTTTAAATTCTCTGGCTGAGAGATCCAGCTCTCAGTTGAGGGATACTGTTCAGTACCAACACAGAGGCTAAGCTGGCCAACAGCAGCAATCATTCAGACACTTCTGTTATCATCTGTTTTGGGATTTACACAGTTGTGACATTCCTTTTCATATTCACCAGCAATCTGTCAGGAAGAGAGCGTGGACATTTCTGGAAGAACTACAAGATGGAAAACTCATTTAGGCAACGTTTGGGACTAAGCCACAGTTTGGTACATTCAGTATAATTCATAATGCGAGGAGCACCCAGTTTTATCAATATTTAGTGACCTTTTCTGACCACATCTGCACCTGTATTGGCAGTGACCGCTGCCAGACTCTTCTGTAAGAAAACTTCAGCTTTGCATAGCTTGTTTCAGGCATCCACTGTTGACCAGTAACCAAAGGAAGAAATCTCAGAGATCACCTTAAGGCTAGTACATGGAGGAGAGAGAAGGAAAGTCCTCTCTGTCTCAGTGCCCTCTATACCACCTATGCCAATGGGCTCAAGCAAACCCCGAGAGAGGGAAGCAACATCAACTCCCAATGTCACTTTGTTGCACCACCCTCCAACAAAGCAGTCGCTTCCTCGATTGCTTCTGCAGCTGCTCAGATCTGAGGAATTAAACCCCCATGGCAACCTCCCTTCCCCTGGCAAAGTCAGCGTTCCAGCACAAGACACATACATTGTCCTTGTGAATTCTCCTGAACAGCAATCAATAATGGTACCGTGAAACCTCTGAAGTTACTTAAACTCACTTCCTGCGATATGACTAGCAGACAGATTAAAAAATGACCCAGCAGAAATTTTTCTTCCTTAGGTTCCGCACATCAGTTCCACTCTAGCTACCATGACTAATACCCCCCCACCCCCCCACCCCCAGGATTTCCTGATTCTAGATCACACATACTTTGAGCAAGATTTTTAAGTAACTTACCTTACTCTTGGCTTGAGGTACCTGAAAATGTTGAACATCCATTTTCATCAACTAAGGATTTGTGAAGATGTGTCTGGTAGGATGCCTGGAAATCAAAGCACTTGAAATCATGTCATCATTGCTGAATACCTCAGCTCTCATTTCTCTCATGCAAGTATTTTCAAAATTATACTTTTTCATAAGTATGATGCGATTTGCTTCTCCTTGAGGCTCTGGCTCTTGGATTCAAGTGGGTAGATGTATGTCTGTACCACGCTGTGGCCGCAACTTCAGCAAGGTCCAGAAACCTAGCAGCAGCGGGCTCACATTACCAGTGCGTAAGTCCAACTTATTAGCCCTGCTAACAAGGAGTTACCCGGGCACTAGTTCCAGACCTGCATTCGTACCTTGACACAGAGCTGTGCTGCACAGCTATCCCAGTTTGCCCAGCACTGCACCACCACATGCCATCACACTAGGCTGGACATACATCTCAAAGAGAAGCTCAGGTCTCTGTTTTAAAATGTCCTCCTGGTTGCAGAGGGAAGCTCGAACACATTGTACCACAGCTGCAGCTTTACCACCTAAAAGCTAGATGGGTAATGAAAAGACGTCTCCCGATATATTATTGAGAAAAAAAAAATCTCACTACACTTTCATCCATCCTCTCATTTTGAAGCACACAGTATGACCTACAAAATACCTTGGCACAACAATGCACCCAAAATACATCAAACTGCTCTGATACACAATGCAGGCAGGGTGTTTGGCCTAACAAAGCCAAGCCTGGTGCCAAGAGCGGTTCTTCCGCCGTTTGTCCGCACGAGGAGAGCCACTCCCCACTGACACCCCCAGCCCGGGCAGCGCTCCCGGCATCGGTGAGCGTCGGCCCATTTCTCAGGAGCACACGGGAAAAACG